>NC_058519.1:627497886-628122886 GCF_904849725.1 Hordeum vulgare subsp. vulgare
TCTAGACTTGTTATGCTAGTTTTGTTTCCATGTCATATTGCTCGCTCCTACCACTGAATTAAATTGCCTCTTGATATGCCATGAGCCCAAACACCTTTCCCCTTCCTAGCAAAACTTGTATGGCTAAGTAGGCTTTGCTCAGCTACTAATGATAGCGTTGCTAGATGCAGGTGCTTTGACTCATGTGATAACATGAGCTTGATATCATTATCTTAAATTCTGTTATTTAATTAATGCACCTATATACTTGGTAAATGACGGGAGGCCTAGCCTTTTGCCGGGTGCTTTGTTCCGTTATTGCCGCCTTAGTTACCGGCTACCGGTGTTTGATTCCATAATGATCGCTCCTAACACGTTCGGGGTTGTTATGGGGACCCCCTTGATAAATCGCGTAGTGCTAAGGCTTGTCCGGCAGGACCCAACATTGGTTTTAATCTGCTAATCACATAATAATCTGCATAGGGAATAGCTACCCCGAGGAATTTAATCAACAACCCGGGCCAGTGCTCCTCATGAGTGTTGGCCCCACCTGAGCGATGTCCGGGGCCCCACTGGTCACCCAGAGGTTTAGCCATCCCGACGTCTAGCTCATCCGTCGTGTCCTGAGACCGAGATACGCGGCTCTTATCAGGGTCGTCGACACGACGGGAGGTCCTGCTAGCCTTGTCTTACCTTAGCGGTATATCTTGCGTATAGGAATCCCAGTGAAGCTTTGGTTTCCCCCAGAGTTGAGGTTTTCCTCTAAGGAATCCGACGAGATCACGAGATTCGTGATAGAGGATGCCTTTGCGGCCTGTGTTCGTTTGTGATGGACTAGTTGGAGCACCCCTGCAGGGTTTAATCTTTCGGAAAGCCGTGCCCGCGGTTATGTGGCAACTTGGAATATTTTGTTAACATACGGTATTAGAGAACTTAAACATAAGCTAATAAAATTGCCAACTGTGTGCGTAACCGTGACTGTCCCCTCGAAGATCTCTCTTCGATCGGGAACACGGTGGGGTTATGAATGCTATAGGTAGGTGTTCAGGATCACTTAGTGATCAAGTAATCCCGACCGTTAGTGTAGACCACCTTCACAATTACTTTGTGTAAGTTAGCCACTTAATCAAGCTTAGGATGCTGCAGCCTTATACACTTCACCCTCACCCTACCTAATAACATGATTAGTTCTGGCACCAAGGTCTTAGATTGCTGAGTCCCCGTTGTTGGAATTATGCCCTAGAGGAAATAATAAATATAGTTGTTATTATAATTCCTGTATCAAGATAATCGTTTATTATCCATGCTATAATTGTATTGAATGAAGACTCATTTACATGTGTGGATACATAGACAAAACACTGTCCCTAGCAAGCCTCTAGTTGGCTAGCCAGTTGATCAAAGATAGTCAGTGTCTTCTGATTATGAACAAGGTGTTGTTGCTTGATAACTGGATCACGTCATTAGGAGAATCACGTGATGGACTAGACCCAAACTAATAGACGTAGCATGTTGATCGTGTCATTTTATTGCTACTGTTTTCTGCGTGTCAAGTATTTGTTCCTATGACCATGAGATCATATAACTCACTAACACCGGAGGAATACTTTGTGTGTATCAAACATCACAACGTAACTGGGTGACTATAAATATGCTCTACAGGTATCTCCAAAGGTGTTCGTTGAGTTAGTATGGATCGAGACTGGGATTTGTCACCCCGTGTGACGGAGAGGTATCTCGGGGCCCACTCGGTAATACAACATCACACACAAGCCTTGCAAGCAATGTGACTTAGTGTAAGTTGCGGGATCTTGTATTACGGAACGAGTAAAGAGACTTGCCGGTAAACGAGATTGAAATAGGTATACGGATACTGACGATCGAATCTCGGGCAAGTAACATACCGAAGGACAAAGGGAATGACATACGGGATTATATCAATCCTTGGCACTGAGGTTCAAACGATAAGATCTTCGTAGAATATGTAGGATCCAATATGGGCATCCAGGTCCCGCTATTGGATATTGACCGAGGAGTCTCTCGGGTCATGTCTACATAGTTCTCGAGCCCGCAGGGTCTGCACACATAAGGTTCGACGTTGTTTTATGCGTATTTGAGTTATATGGTTGGTTACCGAATGTAGTTCGGAGTCCCGGATGAGATCACGGACGTCACGAGGGTTTCCGGAATGGTCCGGAAACAAAGATTGATATATAGGATGACCTCATTTGATTACCGGAAGGTTTTCGGAGTTACCGGGAATGTACCGGGAATGACGAATGGGTTCCGGGAGTTCACCGGGGGGGGGGGGGCAACCCACCCCGGGGAAGCCCATAGGCATTGGGGGTGGCACACCAACCCTTAGTGGGCTGGTGGGACAGCCCAAAAGAGCCCTATGCGCCATAGGAAGAAAAATCAAAGAGAAAAGAAAAAAAAGGAGGAGGTGGGAAAAGGGGGAAGGACTCCTCCTTCCAAACCTAGTTGGACTCGGTTTGGAAGGGGAGGGCTGCCCCCTTTGGCTCGGCCGAAGCCCTTAGGGGTCCTTGGACCCCAAGGCAAGGCTCCCCCTCTTCCCCCTATATATACGGAGGTTTTAGGGCTGATTTGAGACAACTTTGCCACGACAACCCGACCACATATCTCCACGGTTTTACCTCTAGATCGCGTTTCTGCGGAGCTCGGGCGGAGCCCTGCTGAGACGAGATCATCACCAACCTCCGGAGCGCCGTCACGCTGCCGGAGAACTCTTCTACCTCTCCGTCTTTCTTGCTGGATCAAGAAGGCCGAGATCATCGTCGAGCTGTACGTGTGCTGAACGCGGAGGTGCCATCCGTTCGGCACTAGATCGTGGGACTGATCGCGGGACGGTTCGCGGGGCGGATCGAGGGACGTGAGGACGTTCCACTACATCAACCACGTTCACTAACGCTTCTGCTGTACGGTCTACAAGGGTACGTAGATCACACATCCCCTCTCGTAGATGGACATCACCATGATAGGTCTTCGTGCGCGTAGGAAATTTTTTGTTTCCCATGCGACGTTCCCCAACACCCGCGACTCACGGATTCCTCTGAAACTCCCAACAGGTACAGGTACCCCAGAGACAGATGATCCCGACGGCACCCAGCTGGCGTGGCAGTACGACGGGGAGACAGACCGCCTCTACGTGAACTATCCAGAGGACTGAGGCGTGGTCGTGATCGTGGGCCTGCAAGCAGGGTAGCATAGCATTTTCATGTTCTGTAGTCCGTAGCGGAACTACCTTGATTGTATCTGTGATGTACTCTGAGTTATTAATGAGAAGACAGTTGAATCCCGAATTGTCTACTTTTATTATTATTTGTGCTATGTTACTTGCTTGCCAAACGCTTAGATGCGCTTCTTTCCTATTCGGGGGCCTCGACCCCCAGATCGGAAAGAACCGCATCTTGGTCATTACATAATCCTTATCGGTCACAAAGATAGGCGAAGTGGCAAACTTCGGGTCGTATTTCATCCTAGCGTTCAGAGATTTTTCTTTCCACTTGCGCAGAAGTTTCTCAACATCATAGCTATCCTTACACGCAAGAAAGTCCTCAGCTATCTCTCCCTCCATAACATAGCGTGTACCATGCATAACAGGCAATTCAGGCATAGTAGCAGGTTCTACTTCAATAGTATCAATAGTTTCATAAGTGTCATCACATCTAGCAGCAACACTAGCAATTTGTGCATCAAAGAATGCACCTAGTGGCAAAGTAGTATCAGGCATAGCAGGCATAGTATCAAGCATAACATCATCAGGCATAGTATCAAGCATAGCATCATTAGGCATAGTATCAAGCATAGCATCATCAAGCGTAGGAGACATATCAAGATTTCTAGCAGGAGGAGATGTCGCAAACTTACTCATAACTGAAGGTGAATCAAGTGCAGAGCTAGATGGCAGTTCCTTACCTCTCCTCGTAGTGGAAGGCAAGATTTTAGTTCCTGGATCTTTCGTATTTCTCATAGTGATCAGCAGACGGCAATCCCAAGTGACTCAGAGAATATAGTTGTGCCTCCCTGATACATCTCAAACGTATCTATAATTTTTGATGGTTTCGTGCTGTTATCTTGTCAACTTTGGATGTTTTGTTTACCTTTTATATCTTTTTCGGACTAACTTATTAATCCAGTGCCAAGTGCCAGTTCCTGTTTTTTCTGTGTTTTAGACTCTTTTCAGATCTGATTTTGGAACGGAGTCCAAACGGAATAAAATCCCCGAAATAAATTTTTCCACAACGGAAGAAGATCGGGAGGCTTGAGGGCCAAGGCAGGGGGCCCACAGGGAGCCCACAAGCCATGTTGCCGCGGCCAGGGGGCCCGCGGCAACCAAGCTTGTGGCCTCCCTGGCGCTCCCATGCCCTAGCTCTTTGGCCTATAAATTCCCTAAAATCCCACAAAAAATCAGGGCATCCACGAAAACACTTTTCCGTCAGCGCAAGCTTCCATTTCCACGAGATCTCATCCGGAGACCCTTCCCGGTGCCCTGCCGGAGGGGACTTTGGAGTTGGAGGGCTTCTACATCAACATCATCGCCTCTCCAATGACTCGTGAGTAGTCCACTTCAGACCTACGGGTCCGTAGTTAGTAGCTAGATGGCTTCTTATCTCTCTTGGATCTTCAATACAAAGTTCTCCATGATCTTCATGGAGATCTATCCGATGTAATCCTCTTTGGCGGTGTGTTTGTCGAGATCCGATGAATTGTGGATTTTTGATCAGATTATCTATGAATTACATTTGAGTCTTTGCTGATTTCTTATATGCATGATTTGATATCCTTGTAAGTCTCTCCGAGTCTTGGGTTTTGTTTGGCCAACTAGATCTATGATTCTTGCAATGGGAGAAGTGCTTGGTTTTGGGTACATACCGTGTGGTGACCTTTCCCAGTGACAGAAGGGGCAGCAAGGCACACATCATGTTGTTGCCATCAAGGGTAACAAGATGGGCTTTTATCGTAGATATGAGATTGTCCATCTACATCATGTCATCTTGCTTAAGGCGTTACTCTGTTCTTTTGGACTTAATACACTAGATGCATGCTGGATAGCGATCGACGTGTGGAGTAATAGTAGTAGATGCAGAAAGTATCGGTTTACTTGTTTTGGACGTGATGCCTATAGATACAATCATTGCCATAGATAACGTCATGACTTTGCGCGATTCTATCAATTGCTCGACAGTAATTCGTTCACCCACCATCTACTTGCTTTCATGAGAGAAGCCACTAGTGAACACTACGGCCCCCGGGTATATTCACAACTATCGTTTCCACTTTCACTTTTACTTTGCTTTGTTTACTCTTTGCTTTCAGTTCTCACTTAGCAAACAATCTATAAGGGATTGACAACCCCTTCATAGCGTTGGGTGCAAGTTCTTTGTGTTTGTGCAGGTACTTGTGAACGCTCCTCCTACTGGATTGATACCTTGGTTCTCAAATTAAGGGAAATACTTACCGCCGCTGTGCTACATCACCCTTTCCTCTTCAAGGGAACACCAACGCAAGTCTCCAAGGCCGCAGGGAAATCCTTTGCATGTTTGCCTAGGAAGTCCCTATAGGCGTAGCTGTAGCAGCAGGATTCCTGGCGCCGTTGCGAGGGAAGGTCTGTTGTCGCAGTAGCAGAAGGATTTCTGGCGCCGTTGCCGGGGAGGAGATCTATCCAAGTAGGTGTCACAAACTCATCTCTTGCATTTACCTTTTTTGCCAGTTGCCTCTCGTTTTCCTCTCGCCCACTTCACATTTGCCGTTTTCTTTTGCCTTTCTCCTTTGCCGTTTTCATTTGCCTTTCTCCTTTGCCATTTCCTTTTGCCTTTTTGCCGTTTTCCTTTGCCGTTTTCTTTTGCCCTTTGCCGTTTTCCTTTGCCGGTTTTCTTGCTTGCTTGTGTTCTTGTTGGTTTGTTGAAGTCATCATGGCTAAAAACACCAAACTTTGCGACTTCTCGAGTACCAATAATAATGATTTTATTAGTACTCCGATTGCTCCCGCCACTAGTGCGGAATCGTATGAAATCAACGCAGCTTTGCTGAATCTTGTTATGAAAGAGCAATTCTCTAGCCTTCCTAGTGAAGATGCCGCATCCCATCTCAATACCTTCATTGAGATTTGCGATATGCAAAAGAAAAGAGACGTGGATAATGACGTGATTAAGTTGAAGCTTTTTCCTTTCTCGTTGCGAGATCGCGCAAAAACTTGCTTTTCTTCTTTGCCTAAAAATAGTATCGATTCTTGGGATAAGTGCAAAGATGCTTACATATCCAAGTATTTTTCGCCGGCTAAGATTATCTCTCTACGTAAGGATACCATGAATTTCAAGCAACTTGATCATGAACACGTTGCACATTCTTGGGAGAGGATGAAGTTAATGATTAGAAATTGTCCCGCTCATGGCTTGGGTTTGTGGATGATTATACAAATCTTTTACGCTGGTTTGAATTTTGCGTCTCGCAATATCTTGGATTCTGCCTCAGGTGGAACGTTCATGGAAATCACGTTAGGATACGCTACAAAACTCCTAGACAATATCATGACCAACTACTCTCAATGGCACACTGAAAGGTCACCTGCTAACAAAAAGGTACACGTTATAGAAGAAATTAACTCGCTTGGTGCTAAGATGGACGAGTTGATGAATTTGGTTGCTAGTAGAAATTCTCCTTTAGATCCTAATGACAGGCCACTATCTTCCTTGATTGAGAGTAGCAACGCTAGTTTGGACGTTAATTTTGTTGGTAGGAACAATTTTGGCAACAACAATGCTTTTAGAGGAAACTATGTTCCTAGGCCTTTTCCTAGTAACTCCTCTAACAATTATGGCAATTCCTACAACAACACTTATGGAAATCACAAAAAATTACCCTATGATTTAGAGAGTAATATCAAAGAGTTCATCAACTCTCAAAAGATTTTCAATGCGCCCATAGAGGAAAAACTACTCAAAATAGACGATTTGGCTAAAAGCGTTGATAGGATGTCTTGTGATATTGATGCTTTGAAAGTTAGATGTGCTCCTCCCAAGGTCAACTTGGATGAAACTTTAAAAGCTATGCGTGTCTCCATGAATGAGAGCAAAGAAAGAACTGCCCAAATTCGTGCTAGGCATGAATGGTTTAAAAGGGTGCGTTCTAGTGATGCAAATCACGAAGATCTTAAAGTGCTTGGTGTGACTCCTCTTGAATCTTTGTTTTCGCGTGTCAAACCTATTGATGAAGGGGCTGGATATGAATCCACTTTGGTTGAAGAACGCCCCAATAATTCGGAGCCCACCTATCTTGATGATAAAGGTGTGGAGAGTGGAGCAGAAGAAATCAAAATTCTGGGTAGTAATGAAACTCCCACTTTGGATTTCAAGGAATTCAATTATGATAGTTGCTCCTTGTTTGAATGCATCTCTTTGATGCAATCCATTGCAAACTCTCCACATGCTTATAGCCAAAGCAAAGCCTTTACCGCACATATCGTAGATGCTATGATGAAATCTCTTGAAGAGATGCTTGAATTAGAAGTCTCTATGCCTAGAAAACTTCATGATGAGTGGTAACCTACTATCAAAATCAAGATCAAAAACTATGAATGCAATGCTTTGTGTGATTTGGGTGCTAGTGTTTCCGCGATTCCAAAGTCTTTATGTGATATTCTTGGTTTTCATGAGATTGAAGAGTGTTCTCTTAATTTGCATCTTGCGGATTCTACTGTCAAGAAACCCATGGGAAGGATCGATAATGTTCTTATTGTTGCAAATAATAACTATGTAACCGTGGATTTCATTGTACTTGACATAGATTGCAATCCTTCATGTCCCATTATTCTTGGTAGACCTTTCCTAAGGACTATTGGTGCTATCATCGATATGAAGGAAGGGAATATTAGATTTCAATTTCCCCTAAAGAAGGGCATGCAGCATTTTCCTAGAAAGAAAATAAGATTGCCTTATGAATCTATGATGAGGGCTACTTATGGTTTGAGCACCAAAGATGATTATACGTGATTCCATCACCTTTGGCCTAGCTAAGGGCGTTAAACAATAGCGCTTGTTGGGAGGCAACCCAATGAATCTATCCTTTTTCTTTCTGTTTTGTGTTTTCCATACTTTCATAATTCTGTTATGATTGTGTTTTTTGTGTTTCTTTTTGCGTTTGTGCCAAGCAAAACCGTTATGATTAGTCTTGGGGATGATTGTTTGGTCATGCTGGAAAAGACAGAAATTTCTGCTCAAGAAAAGAATTTTCATTTTTTTTTCTGTAAGAGCTTTTGAGTTGATTCTTTTTTCTGCTGATTGCTAAGCAAATTCTTCAGATTGTCGTAATGTTTCAAAAATTTTGAAGTACCAGAAGTATACGAAGTATACAGATTTCTACAGACTGGTCTGCTGTTAACATATTCTGTTTTTGTTGAGTTGGTTGCTTATTTTGATGAAACTATGGATAGTATCGGGGGTACTAGCCATGGAAGATTGAAAATACAGTAAACCAACATCAACATAAGTAGAATTTAAGTTTGCTACAGTAACTAAGTAAGTGGTGGTTTGCCTTTTTATACTAATGTTATCACGAGTTTCTGTTTAAGTTTCGTGTTGTGAAGTTTTCAAGTTTTGGGTGAAGTTCTTATGGACAAAAAGATAAAGAGTGGCAAGAGCTCAAGCTTGGGGATTCCCAATGCAACCCAAGTTTATTCAAGGATGCCGTAAAATCCTAAGCTTGGGGATGCCCCGGGAAGGCATCCCCTCTTTCGTCTTCAATCCATCGGTAAGGTTACTTGGGGCTATATTTTTATTCACCACATGTTATGTGTTTTGCTTGGAGCGTCTTGAATCGTAGGAGTCTTTTATTTTTGTTGTGTCACAATTATCCTTGCTGCACACCTAGAGAGAGAGACATGCACTCACCGTGATTTTGTCGAGCTTCACTTATATCCTTTGGTTAGACAATTCAGCTCACATGTGCTTCACTTATATCTTTTGAGCTAGTTGCTTTTCCTCTGTGTGCTTCACTTATATTTTTTAGTGCACATCGGTGCATGGCTTGGTAGTTGATCTATGCTTTGAAAGTAGTCTCAAAAGGGGTAGTTATCCAAAGGGATATGAAAACTTCCACCTTCATGTGCATTGAATAGTTAGAGAAGTTTGATTCATCTCAATTAGTTTTGAGTTGTGGTTGTGGTAATATTGAAGTTATATTAGTATGGTGTTGTGGATCTAGAAATACTTGTGTTGAAGTTAGTGATTCCCGTAGCATGCACGTATGGTGAACCGCTATGTGATGAAGTCTGAGCATGATTAGTCTATAGATTGTCATCCTTTGTGTGGCGGTCGGGATCGCGCGATGGTTTATACCTACCAACCCTTCCCCTAGGAGTATGCGTTGAATGCTTTGTTTCGATTACTACTAAAACTTTTGCAACAAGTATATGAGTTCTTCATGACTAATGATGAGTCCATGGTTTAGATGCACTTTCACCTGCCACCATCACTATCTTCTTTAGTGTCGCGCAACTTTCGCCAGTGCACAAAACCACCCGTATAGCCTCCCTCAAAACAGCCACCATACCTACCTACTATGGCTTTTTCAAAGCTATTCCGAGATATATTGCCATGCAACTACCACCATGACATGTGCCACCACTTCTACATTGCCATTGCATGATCGTAAGATAGCTAGCATGATGTTTCCATTGATGTCTATGCCATGCTAGATCATTGTCACGGTACACTACCGAAGGCATTCCATATAGAGTCATCATTGTTCTAAGTTTTGAGTTGTAAGTGTGATGATCATCATTGATGGAGCATTGTCCCATGTGAGGAAATAAAAGAGGCCAGCGAAGCCCATTTACAAAAAGAGGCCAAAGATGCCTACCAAAATAAAAAATATAAAAAATATATAAAAAAGAGGCTAAAGAGCCCACCAAAAAAATGAGAGAAAAAGAGAGAAGGGACAATGCTACTATCTTTCCACACTTGTGCTTATTAAGCACCATGATCTTCATGATTGAGAGTCTCTCCTTTTGTCACCACCATATAGCTAGTGGGAAATTTTTGTTATCTAACTTGGCTTGTATATTCCAATGATAGGCTTCCTCAAAATTGCCTTAGGTCTTCGTGAGCAAGCAAGTTGGATGCACACCCACTAGTTTTCTTTAAGAGCTTTCACATACTCTTAGCTCTAGTGCATCATTTGTATGGCAATTCCTACTCATTCACTTTGATCTTTATTGATGAGCATCTCCATAGCTCATTGATATGCCTAGTCAATGTGACCATCTTCTCCTTGTTTGTCTTGCAACCTCCACCACACTCCACACCACTTATAGTGCTAAAACCATGGCTCACGCTCATGTATTGCGTGAGAGTTGAAAAAGTTTGAGAAGGTAAAGGTGTGAAAACAATTACTTGGCCAATACCGGGGTTGTGCATGATTTAAATTCGTTGTTCAAGGATGATAGAGCATATCCAGACTATATGATTTTGTAGGGATAACTTTCTTTTGGCCTTGTTATTTTGAAAGTTCATGATTACCTTGCTAGTTTGCTTGAATTATTATTGTCTCCACGTCAATAGCAAACTATTGTTTTAAATCTAATGGATCTGAACATTCACGTCACATAAGAGGAGTTACAAAGGACATCTATGCTAGGTAGCATGAAAGCACCAAAATTCATTCTTTATCACTTCCCTACTCGAGGACGAGCAAGAGTTAAGCTTGGGGATGCCTGATACGTCTCAAACGTATCTATAATTTTTGATGGTTTCATGCTGTTATCTTGTCAACTTTGGATGTTTTGTTTACCTTTTATATCTTTTTTGGGACTAACTTATTAATCCAGTGCCAAGTGCCAGATCCTGTTTTTTCCTGTGTTTTTGACTCTTTTCAGATCTGATTTTGGAACGGAGACCAAACGGAATAAAATCCCCAAAATAAATTTTTCCAGAACGGAAGAAGATCGGGAGGCTTGAGGGCCAAGGCAGGGAGCACACAAGCCCTGTTGCCGCGGCCAGGGGGGGCGCAGCAACGAAGCTTGTGGCCTCCCTCGCGCTCCCCTGACCTAGATCTTTGGCCTATAAATTCCCTAAAATCCCAGAAAAAATTAGGGCATCCACGAAAACACTTTTCCGCCGCTGCAAGCTTCCGTTTCCGCGAGATCTCATCTGGAGACCTTTCCCGGTGCCCTGCCGGAGGGGACTTTGGAGTTGGAGGGCTTCTACATCAACATCATCACCTCTCCAATGACTCGTGAATAGTCCACTTCAGACCTACGGGTCCGTAGTTAGTAGCTAGATGGCTTCTTCTCTCTCTTGGATCTTCAATACAAAGTTCTCCATGATCTTCATGGAGATCTATCCTATGTAATCCTCTTTGGCGGTGTGTTTGTCGAGATCTGATGAATTGTGGATTTGTGATCAGATTATCTATGAATTATATTTGAGTCTTTGCTGATTTCTTATATGCATAATTTGATATCCTTGTAAGTCTCTCCGAGTCTTGGGTTTTGTTTGGCCAACTAGATCTATGATTCTTGCAATGGGAGAAGTGCTTGGTTTTGGGTTCATACCATGTGGTGACCTTTCCCAGTGACAGAAGGGGCAGCAAGGCACACATCGTGTTGTTGCCATCAAGGGTAACAAGATGGGCTTTTATCATAGATATGAGATTGTCCATCTACATCATGTCATCTTCCTTAAGGCGTTACTCTGTTCTTTTGGACTTAATACACTAGATGCATGCTGGATAGCGGTCGACGTGTGGAGTAATAGTAGTAGATGCAGAAAGTATCGGTCTACTTGTTTTGGACGTGATGCATATAGATACAATCATTGCCATAGATAACGTCACGACTTTGCGCTGTTCTATCAATTGCTCGACAGTAATTCGTTCACCCACCGTCTACTTGCTTTCATGAGAGAAGCCACTAGTGAACACTACGGCCCCCGGGTCTATTCACAACTATCGTTGCCACTTTCACTTTTACTTTGCTTTGTTTACTCTTTGCTTTCAGTTCTCACTTAGCAAACAATCTATAAGGGATTGACAACCCCTTCATAGCGTTGGGTGTAAGCTCTTTGTGTTTGTGCAGGTACTTGTGAACGCTCCTCCTACTGGATTGATACCTTGGTTCTCAAACTGAGGTAAATACTTACCGCCGCTATGCTACATCACCCTTTCCTCTTCAAGGGAACACGAACGCAAGGCTCCAAGGCTGCGGGGAAATCCTTTGCATATTTGCCAAGGAAGTCCCTATAGGCATAGCCGTAGCAGCAGGATTCCTAGCGCCGTTGCCAGGGAAGGTCTGTTGTCGCAGTAGCACTCCCCGGCAACGACGCTAGAAAAAGCCTTGATGTCCCACAAGCGTATGGGATCGCAACAGTTTTCGAGGGTAGAGTATTCAACCCAAATTTGTTGGTTCGCACGACGGGAAGCGAAAGAATATTCTCAAGTATTAGCAGCTGAACATTTCAGATTCAACCACACCTGAAAGATTAGTGTCTCCAAGCAAAGTATTAGTAGCAAAGTAGTATGATAGCAACGGTGCCAGAAACGATCTGTTGATGGCAGACTATTCCTAACCGTTGTATCAATGGCGCCAGCACGTTGACGGGGGATTATTCTTAAGAAGAATGCTTCCCCGGCTACGGCTCCAGAAAATTCTTGCAACAAGTAGCAGCGAAGTAGCAAGGAACAGCAGTAGCAGCAGCAACAGAGTAACAACAGTAGCAACAGTAGTAGGAAAGTGGCCCAATCCCTTTTGTAGCAAGGGACAAGCCTAGGCAAAGTAACGTAGCGAGGACCAATAGTAAAACACTCATAGGCAGTGGATCGGTGATGGATGTGTATGACAGATGTGATTCATCATGTAACAACTATAACACGGAGAGATATGTGACTAGCTCCCGTTCATCAATCTAATGTAGGCATGTATTCCGTATGTAGTTATACGTGCTTAGGGCAAAGAACATGCATGACATCTATTATCCATCCCTCCCGTGGCAGCGGGGTCCTAATGGAAACTACGGGATATATATTAAGGTTCTCCTTTTAATAAAGAACTGGACCAACGCATTAACACGCGGTGAATACATGAACTCCTCATACTATGGTCATCTCCGGGAGTGGTTCCGGCTATTGTCAATCCGGGGTTGCCGGGTCATAACACATAGTAGGTGACTACAACTTGCAAGATAGGATCTAAAACACACATATATTGGCGACAACATAATAGGTTCAGATCTGAAATCATGGCACTCGGGCCCTAGTGACAAGCATTAAGCATAGCCAAGTAGTAGCAACATCAATCTAGAACATAGTGGATACTAGGGATCAATCCCCGTCAAAATCTAACTCGATTACATGATAGATCTCATCCAACTCATCATCGTCCAGCAAGCCTACAATGAGATTACTCACGAACGATGAAAAGCATCATGGAATTGTCGATGGAGAAAGGTTGATGATGACGATGGTGACGATTTCCCCTCTCCGGAGCCCGAAACGGACTCCAGATCTGCCCTCCAAATGAAGAATAGGATGTGGCGGCGCCTCCGTATCGCAAAACGCGATGAAACCTTCTCTCTGATTTTTTTCCAGGCGAAACGGGAGATATAAAGCTGAGTTTGGGGGCGGTGGTGCCACGTGGGCCCCCACAAGCCTGCACGGCGCGGCCTAGGGGGGTGGCCGAGGCCTATGGGCTTGTGGCCCACTGGCACGCCCCCTCCGGTGGATCTTTGCGCAAGTATTTTTCTTTTATTCCAGAAAAAATCTCCGTAAATTTTCAGGACATTCCGAGAAGTTTTATTTCTGCACAAAAACAACACCATGGCAATTCTGCTAAAAACAGCGTCAGTCCGAATTAGTTCCATTCAAATCATGCAAATTAGAGTCCAAAACAAGGGCAAAAGAGTTCGGAAAAGTAGATACGATGGAGACGTATCACCCGCCGAGCTGGCGAAGAGTGGGAATGCGTCCCGCATTACCCTTCCCCAGGCTTTGGATAAGGCGGCCGTGGTGATATCCCACCAGGCCCCGCTAGCCAGAGACGAGGTGGTGATGGCCGGGGTGGGTACATTGGACGCCGAGGACCGGGAGGTCCCGACCGAAGTTGATACACCGGGCACCGAAGACCGGGAGGTCCTGTCTGAGGTCACGCCTCAGTCACTGGGACCCAGAAGGTTGGCTCCCTCACCGCAAGCGGAGAGGGGAACCAAATTCCATCCGAGCTTCCCCCGGAGAAATCTCCAGGGAGCTCTGGTTTTCCGGAGTCTTCAGTGCCGCCTTCAGCGCCGCCCGTAACAAAGCAGGCTGCGGCTGGGTGGCCGGCAATGATGGAGGATTCCTTGGCCGGCTCATTCATCGCCGATGAACATCACACCCTTATGGATGCGATTTTGCAGAGTATTCAGTCCGTTAAGAGCGGACTAAACGAAGCCTTCAATGGCTTGCTAGAGGGTTTCAAGGTAAGCCATGTAATGTTGCAAGTTTATTTATAAGGTTTTATATGCCTTTATGGGTAAAGCAGCCCCCGAGCCATTTGTAAGTCTCACAAGCTTATCCGTGGCTCAAAATAACTCCTAGGCATAAAGAAAAATAATCTGGAGACTTTTGAATAATTATAACGGCTCGCTTGAGTAATTCGACTGAGTGTCTCCCGTTCTGATAACTCTGAGTCCTTTTAATTGATAATTTTGCCTTGCAGGCCTCATCCTCCACTGCTGATGCCAACGCTCTTGAGACTGCCCGGTTGAACCGGAAACTCAAGGTTTCCGATGAAGAGCTCAGCCGTGTAAATGACCGGCTCGATGAAAGGCAGGGTAAGTTTATTAAGTGCTGTAAAAAATTATTATTGTTCTTAGTAGAGAAGTACCGTCCTGGCTTTAGTATCTGACCCCGTGATTTTGATTTGGTCAGTATCCCAGGACCAAGAATTCGAAAAGCTCAAGGCCGAATTGGAGAAGGCCAAGCAGGAGGCCGCTGCTCACAAGGTGGCGACCGAACAGGTAGCTGTCGAGCTGAACACCCTCAAGGTTGATAGCAGCAAGCATGAGCCCAGGGTGGCGGAGAATCAATAGGAGTTGCAAGAAGCCAGCTCTAAGTGTGAAGCCTTGGAGCAGAAATCCCGGGAACAGATGACCGAGCTCTCCAAGCTGTCCACCGAGCTCAAATCTGAGCGGGTGGACTGGAGGTTCTTTGAAGAAGAGGTGCGCCACGCCAAGCTGATGGAAAATGGTAAGCCATACTTATTGCAATGTGCCTTTGGTGGAAACAAGTATGTCTTTCTTACGTGGGTATGTCGTTCCTCAAGTGCCTTCATGGACCTCCCGCGGAGTGTGGCAGAAGCGACCAAGCACTACATGGCCCATGACTAGGATGTCGAGCAGAGGCTTTTTTGGGCTCAATTTTAGACTCCCGAGCCTAACCCCAGTGTGAGCTATCAAATGAAACAGCTCATGGATCTGCATAGGATGGAGGAGCAGCCTATTGAAGGATCTCTGTGTCCAGCTGTGTCCTACCGACCCTCTACCGAGCAGCTACTTTGGCTTGGTGCATAAGTTGGTCGATGTCGTGCCCCGGATCGAGGTCCTGAAGTGCTCCATCTGCATAGAAGGAGCTCGGATGGCCTTTGCAAGGACCATGATGCACTGGCCGTGGGTAAAGCCCATTATGATGGCAACTGCCCCTCCGCCTACTGGTAAGGAGCACAAACGTCTCGAGCTGTATTTTCCCTCCGCAACGGAGGGTGATCGGGTTATAGAAGCTCAATGCTCAAAAGATGTACTCTTTGAGAGAATGTATTGTCATGTGCCTCTAAACAATTTATTTTTATGATGCGAGTCTTGAATGAGATGCACTTTTCTATTATTTTGACTCCTAACTTTTAGCCGTTCAATTTGAAAGTTATTAGTCGTCGGCTTCAACCCCCATGTAGAGACTACTTGGGGTGTTTCAACGTCCTTACTATTACCCTTAGTCGATGTGTCGGTGCCCGAAGGTGGTAGTGTGCGAAGGAAACGAGGCAATCCGACTATGCGGCTTTATCTCTTTCGCTTAGCCTTAGGAGTTTTAATTTGG
Source organism: Hordeum vulgare subsp. vulgare (assembly GCF_904849725.1). Taxonomy (NCBI): domain Eukaryota; kingdom Viridiplantae; phylum Streptophyta; class Magnoliopsida; order Poales; family Poaceae; genus Hordeum; species Hordeum vulgare. The sequence continues at coordinate 627,513,943 of NC_058519.1, forward strand.
AGTCTGATGGATCGTAAGCCCCCGCCTTTTTGTGGTAATCAGATAAGCTGAATTTCGAAATAGTAACCACAGGGTCCGTAAACGTGCGAACCCCCCTTATAACACGGAATAAGCTCCAATGACTTTTGTATTTGAGTTCGGGTTGCATACCAGTTTTCGCCTATTATGACGGTCAATTTTTGGCTTTCTCCACTGAGGTATTTTTAGCTAGATTAATTGATAATACAATCACAGTGGTTCTCCATTTACCCCTTAGCCTACCTAGTGAAACGTAAGGAGGTAAGCACAGGAGCAGTGCAACCCAACTATAGACCCAAGACATAATTCGGAACCGATGCACATAACGCAAAATCCGAGAACCTGGGCACTTAAAAAGTAGTGACGGGGTAGTGCTTGGGGCGGTGTTATCATCCAAGACCCCGGTCTATTGGCCGATAGCACTTAGCATGTGTAAAAATAAATTTGACCTGTCAACACCGATGAGTATGAAACATGTGCATACAAGGATACTGTAAAAGAGTCTATAAATAATATGTGCGAGGAATTTTTATAACTCGTGGTACCAAGGCAGCTGTTACTGGTAACTGTTGTTTCTTGAGCTACATAGTTTTAAAGCAACCTTTTCCCTGTGGCCTTCCATGGGTGGCTTGACATCCGCCCTGTTTTCGGCTACGCTATTTCTATTATTCTTTTTAGAGGTGGGGGGGAGGAGAGTATCCTTTAGAGGAAGTTGTTGTGAGCAGGCTGACCTTGAATAGAGGGTCTTGAGAAGCTGCAGATCAAGTGGATAAGCTTGACGCTTGGGGAAATCTTTATGATGTCCCGTTTTTGTCCATAAATATGTTTGGACCATAGCTCGGTCGAGATGAAAATATGATCCTTAGTGGTTGGCTCACACGGCTGCCTCCTCGTATTTTGAGAATAAAATTGCGTCTACGCGGGACATACCTTGAAGGTGTTCGGGTCATGCCGTGGGAGGCGTATCAATGAGCCGAAAAAGTCTCCGGTAGATCTGGTTGAGCTCGGGCTCGCTTGCCTGCTTGCCGCGACTTGGTTACCGGCGTGTGGCTTGATGCTTCATTGTCGTGTTGCCATTCAACTGCCAGGGAGGCTATGTTTTGCTCGGTCCGGAGAGAGCGCTCTCTATTACCGTTGACGGTGATAACTCCCTTGGGTCCGGGCATTTTGAGCTTTATATAGGCACAATGAGGCGCAACGTCGAAACGGGCAGAAGTTGTGCGACCGAGCAGTGCGTGGTATCCGCTATGAAAGGGAATGATGTCGAAGATCAAGTCTTCGTTGCAGAAGTTGTCGGGTGAGCCAAACACAACCTCCAGTGTTACAGTACCAGAGCAGCGGGATTCGACGCTTGGAATCACTCCTTTAGAGGTAGTGCTGCTTGGTTTGATTCTTGATGGGTCTATGCCCATATTTTTCACCATATCTGAGTATATCAGGTTAAGGCTACTTCCTCCATCCATAAGGACTCTAGTGAGGTGGTACCCATCTACAATGGGATATAGGACAAGGGTGGCCGACCCGCCATGACGAATACTGGTTGGATGATCCCTGTGATCGAAAGTGATCAGGCAAGCCGACCATGGATTATATTTCGGGGTTACGGGCTCTATGGCATATACATTCCAAAGGACTCGTTTCCTCTCCTTTTATGGTATGTGATCATGTTCACGGTTTTGACCTCAGGAGGGAACTGTTTTTAGCCCCTAGTGTTCGGGCCGCGGGGCTCCTCGTCGTCTTCACTTCGTGCCCCTGCTCTTCATTTATTACGTTGTAGAGTTATTTTGCATTGAATACCCTTATGTGATGGTAACATATTATGTTACACTATTTGTCTCTCTCCTTGTTAACTACTTGCCACATCATCATTTTTTAATATTATTACCTACGTTGCTTCCAGTCTGACCAGCCTTGCCAAAAAGGCTTTCGTCCCGTTTTATAAATAAAGCAACCAACATCGGCCATCCCGTACAGACTCGCGCCACCACAACACACACACACACCCAAGGCATCATACATAGGCGCCGAGCGCAGCAACACTACCCCTAGTACTACAAGAGCAACCGGAGTTCTCAACCGTGACCACGCCACCGCAAAGAGATGAAGCCGCATATGACGAACCGTGTGCTCCAAGGCAACACTTTCAGGAAGGTTACGACATCAGAATGCCGCCACCGCCCAACCCGAGGATCAGAGTTTCCCTTGTAGCAACACGACGGGCAATGAAAGCCGTGACGATGCCTTCAAGAAGGGAACGAGCTACGCCACCGCCGGTCTGTCCGAAGATGGATCAGGTTTTCATTCCGGCCAACACTCACCACCACTGGACGCCACACCCCGACGACCACGCCGCCCACACGGCCATGGCCACTGGGCAGCACCAAGCCACGACTCTGCCCAAGAGCACCGCGCTACCATCACTAGAGTTGTCGCCCCGGCATCCAAGACCTTGCCACCACCTCCCACGAGACCTCACACACCCTCACCAAAGAGTCGGCGAAAAGGTCCCACCTTTCGCACCCCTAGGAGACCCCAGCGCTGAGACCCGAAAGGCCGGCCAGCGCTGGCCTCCATCGACCCATCCTGCAGCCCCGAGCGCGAGACGAGCTCGGTCCTGCTACACCTTGCATGAGACGAAGTCAGTCCTGCCGCACCGTGCGCGAGACGAGCTCGGTCCTGCTGCACGGGGCGCGAGACGATCGATGAACCGCAGTTGGGAGAGGGCCAACCCTTTGATGAAAGTAGAGCTCGGGCAACGCGGAAATGGGACGAAGGTCAAAACGGTCTGCACGCAGACGAGCCAACGCAAAAAAGTCGGCCGCCACTGCAGGCGAAACCGTCGAGCCGTCGCGAAGCCCCCACGACACCTGGAGGGATCACGCCGGACTTTCCCTCGCCGCCGCCCACGACCGGATCAACGGCCACGCCCCGCCGTTGCCCTTCCCGCGTCACCCGACGAGCTCCAAGCGTCGGAGCCGCCGGGCACGCCCGACCTTTGCCAGGCACCGCCGACCGACCCCAGCGCTAGATCCTGCCGGATCTAGCAGAGGCCGACCGCGCGCCACCTCCCGAGATGGGAGCACCACAGGCGCCCCTCCGCGCGCGAGGCCCAGGACACCGGCCACTCGACCGCCCCGCCAACCCGCCGCCGCGTCGGAGCCCCACGAGCAGAGGGGAAAGAAGGGCCCTGCCGCCGCCGTGCCCACCTGGCTTTGCCCGAGAGCGTGCGTTGGCGGCGGTGGGAAGGAGGGGAGGGAGGCGGGGCCGAAGTGGAGGGGCAGCCAGCGCGCGGGCGCGTCGCGGGAGGGGAGGGTGAAAACTCCCTAGCTTAAGCCATACTTTCACCTTTGACCAGCCTTATATACTACTTCCTTCGTTCTTAAATATATTTTTAGGAATTTCACTAGAAACTATATATGAAGCAAAGCGGCTGAATCTACGTTTCAAATTATATTTACATTCACTCTTATGTATCAGGGTGGACACGGTCCGGGCCGGTCCGGTCCCGGTTCGAGCCGTCGTTTGGACCGGCCGCCGGCGGTCCAGTCCGGACCGGACCGAGCACCACAGTGGTCCCGATTTCAAGGACCGGACCGGCGAACCTGAAGCTCGGTGCGGACCGACGGTCCTCGCGGTCCATCTGCATCCAGTGACTGCCATGTGGGCCCAGCATGTCGGAGCGGTGGTTGGAGAAGCAGGATGGTGGTCGGAGCCGGAGAAGACAGACCTGATGCACGGCGGCACGGTGGCGCGAGGGAGAGAGACGGAGCGGCACGGCGGCGCGAGGGAGAGGAGGAGCAGCAACGCGAGGGAGAGGAGGCCCGAGAGAGAGGCACGGCGGCGCGAGGGAGAGGGACGATGCCGGAGAGAGGAACAAAGACGGCGGCGCGAGGGAGAGGGACAAAGACGACGGCGGCGCGAGGGAGAAGGATGGATTGCTTCGCTAGGTCAGGAACGTTGATGGACTGTTGGGCTCTCATTAGTTGTATTGGGCTCTCATTAGTTGTTATTGGGCTGAGCCTTCGGTCCTCCGAGCCGGACCGAGCTAAGACCGGACCGGACCGGTCGATTGTCGGGCCGAAATACCTAGCTCGGACCGGCTAGTTTTCCTAGCGGGCTGGGACCGAGCGGTCCGATCCTGGTCGGTCCACGAGCGGGCCTAAAAGCCCGCTTGGTATGTCCAGGCTGACTTATGTAGTAGTTTTTATTAAAATCTTAAAAAACATATACTTAGAAACGAAGGGAGTATGTATATGCACGGTATTGTGCGCGTGAATGGTGACGGTGCCCCGACGACGTATTCACGACTCACGAGTAGGGTGTCCAGGCTGACGTTGTGTCTGTAAACATGGCCACATCCATGGGCACATCATCCGAACGACCGATGGGCCGAGCCGCGACGGGAGAAAACAGCGGGCCGCACGGGAAGTAAATATCGTCCATCGCTATGACGTCCGTGCTCGTGGAGAGTCCGCCGCCGGCCGGCATGTACACCGCTGGATCACTCGAGCTGATCGCTTCCACGGGCAGCAAGGATGACGACGACGATGGAGCTGCAGGTGCGTTCAGGCGATCAAATGGCGACCCCCGCGAGGTCTCCACGTCCAGTCCCGTGCTCACGTCCAGCGGGCTCGACGTACGCCCGCCGTCATGGTCACTCGGGCTCGCTCCCACGGGCGGCGGCGACAAGGACGAGGACGACGGACCTGCAGGCGCGGCTCCTCCGATGACCATGGCGAGGCACGAGGCCATGGTGTCGTCATCCAATTCGGCGCGTTGAGGTTGAGGATTGAAGTGGCCGCTCCTGGTAGCTTCTCCGGGAGACACTGCTTCTCGTTGGCAGTTGTGCTCGTGCACGTAGGTGACGTGGAACATAGGACGATCGCCGCAGCTACTATTCTGCTGCTGCACCATCTTCTTCGCCCTGCAGCCGCGGTCATGGCTAAACATGCATTTGTAGTAGCACCTGCATGCATATATAGTTAGAGAGGCTGCAATGATTTCAATTTTACTCCCTCCGTTCTAAAATAAGTGTCATAAATTTATAACTAAATTAGTATAAATTTTATACTAAGTCAGCGACACTTATTTCGGAACGGAGGGAGTATTATTTATAAGAGAGTGTTTGAGTTCGGGAGCAGAAACCGAATGCCCATTTTGGAGCGTGTGTAAGACAAAGGTTCATGTCTAAATTATTGTCTATTAATTTTAGTTTGTAAAGTTTGATCAAATATCAGTATCTAAAATACTTAAAATATAAAATATGAAAATTCATTTCATGATGGATCTAATGGTAATACACTTGGAGTATTATAGATGTTGATATTTTCTATAAATTTGATCAGACTCAAAAGAAGGTTGATTTCTGAAAAATGTATACACCTGCGCTTAATTATTATTATTTTGATCGAGAAATCTCAGGAATTTATACACCTATGATTAATTTGGAACGTGGGTAGTACACTAGATATACATAGTTGATCCAACTCCAAAAATAAATAAATACATTGTTTCTATAGAATGTTCGAAATAGTAAAGGAAATAGTTATGCTCAACTAAAAGAAAGGAAACAAGCTAGAGACTCCTCAAAAAGTAAAAAATCTGACCAGGTGTTTTTCACAATTTTTATTTCTGCTTTTGCAAAGATGACCTTATAAGAGTTGAACAGATTTAAATGAACTAGTAAACAAAAAGTATTTGACATTTAAGGAAATTAAAATTGTTGTAGACCCAACGAATTACTAGTTCCAACCATGGGTGGAGCAAAATCCTGTGATGGCTATTTATTTAAGTCTTCGGGTAGCACTTCCCGCAAAAATTAAAGTCTACGGGTAACACCACTAGATCTGTAACATTTTATTAAGTATGCATTTTTAAAGTTTCAATTTCAAAAGTTTAACGTTCCCTTAAATTTCTGAAATTTCAAATATTTGAAAATGTTTAACTTCTAAAAAATGAATTTCTCAAAAGTTTCAAAATTTGAATGTTATGCCAAGAACAAAGTTGGTTTTGGAATTTCTAAAAGTTACAAAACATGTGCAGTTTGACCAGGAGTTGAATTTCTAAAATGAAATGTTTGTCTAACTCGACTAACCAGTTTTGTATTCTGACATATTTTTGTCCAGCATCCCTACGGTTTGGATGGCGGAAATGTAATAGGATAGATTTTTAATTATCTATCTAAGTTTGCCGCCCATTGTGACCATCCCGTTTCCTTTTTATTGCTCTTTGTGAGCCTTTTTTGTAAATTGGAGATTTTGTTGGACCTCTTGCTTATCAATAAAGTGGCCACATGCATCGTTCTGATGCAGAGGCCTGGGGATCTAAAAAAAAATCCCTACGGTTTTTATTTCAAAGTGTGCACACCTTTTAAAAGATCAAGGGTTTGCGGTACTCATCATCAAAGGTGTGCACCTTCTAAAATTTGACCTATGGATGTATCTTATAGTAGACACTATTTTTATTAAGAGTATATGAGTCTAATTAGATACCCCCTGTCTTTGAAAAGAGGGTCTATAACTTTTTCCTTGAAGTCAAAACATTGTAAAATTTGATCCACTTTGTAGCAAATATTATTAAGACCTATGATACCAAATTTGATATCATTAGATAGTCATAAAAATATTTTCATTTTATATCTATCTTAGATTGTAGTTGTTGATAGATTTTCCTATAAATTTGGTCAAACTACTTATCGTTTCACTTAAGAGAATGTTTATAGACCCTTTTTTCAGAAATAAGGAATGGCGCCACATATATAGAAGAGCTAGAGGTCTTAGCACTTCACCTTGCAAATTTCCATTTCTGAATGTTCTTTTGTCCATATTTTCTCCATTGGTAACCATCACTGTGAGGCGAGGCTGTAATCTCCTTCTTTGTAACCTCGTTTTCTCTGCCCTTCCTGGGGGGAGTAACCTCTTCTCCGCCACTATATTGTTCCATATGGAGACAACAACACAGCAATACACATCTGGTAAATGAAGAAATCACAAGATTGCATATAGCCAGGAAAAATGACAAGAGTCAGTAGTGTACCAGACACGCATGTCCTTTGCCGGAGCCCGCTCATCGATGCTACCCTCAGTGATCGTTGCCGCTGGCGATGCCATCGTGTCTACCACCGGTCTGCCGCTCTCTCGAGAATTGAGCATGAACAGAGACACCATGAACACCCGGGAGACTTCCTGGCTCATCCCTTCGGCCCTCTCCTGTCCACGTCCATCGAGGGGGCCGCCGCGCAGCAACGTCAGGAGCCTCGCGTTGAGATTATACCCGCCGGCGAGCTCCTGCGATAGTTGTTCTATGGCCTCTAGCCCGAAGGCCATCTTGAGACTGTGAGTCGCACGAGGTTACGGCGACTGAAGTACTGTGGGACTAGGAGGTGGTCTACCAGCTGAAGCTATTTATAATGGTTTTAAAGGGCGTTTAAAAAAGGGAGTGTCTAAAACTCACCTAGATGAGATATAATTTGGTCTCATTCACATATAAAACAAAAACAGATACAAAGTATTACTATACCCCATGTTAGCACACACACATCTTATAGTCATATCCAACGGAAATTGCTTTTGGTGGCCGAGCTCCATGGAGGCCTTTAAATTTGAAATTCAAATTTCATAAAAATTCATATTTTTATATTTCAAAAAATTATGAAAAAAAATACAGGGATAAGTGAAGGCGTAACACACATGTGTGTAAATTTTCAGAAGAAAATACATTGAAATGAGGGCTGTGCAAAAAAGACAAATCTGAGGCTTTTTTACACATGACATTATTCATCATTTCAGGTCATGAATTTGTCTTTTTTGTGCAGATCGTATTTCAAGGTATTTCATCCTAAATTTTTGCACACATACGCATAACATCCTTCTTTACTTCCATATTTGTTTTCAGATTTTTTTGATACCAAAAAATTTGAATTTTGAATTATTCAAAAATTTCGGCCTTCATGGAGGCCGAGCTCCAAAGGTCCGCACTCCATATCCAATGATTATAAAAGACGAATAAGACATAACTAAAATACATCTAGATGAGTTCTAGCAAAACTGTTAAAAAAATTAAACACTTCACAACAATTGTTCAAAGTCCTGACTCCCTGAGCTACATACATTTTTTCGTACCAGGTAGAGCCCACTTGCGGTGTGATACACATTACTCTTCGAGCTTCACCTTGATTGGGACGAAGCCAAACATCGACAAACCTAGGCCACTGCCACTGTTGGATCCAAAGGATCTGAAATTTCACATGAACTGTCCCACAGCGAAAAAGAGCAGCCGCGACGATGCCTTCAAAAAGAAGCCGACGACATTGGCTTCAAGAGAGGCAGTCAAAGTTTCCACCCCGGCTAGCACTATCCTCGCCCGAAATGTAGTACGGGCAGACAACCGCACCACCACCACTGGATGTCGATCGCCAGACACCACGCCGCCCTCACGACGATGGTAGCCAGCCAGCACTCTAGCCACAGGCTCCGCCCACACGCACCACGGCCCCCACCACTAGGGGCGCCGCCCCAGCATCCACGACCCTCCCACCGCCCTTGCCACAATCCTCTCGCGCCAAGGACTGGTAAAGTAGCAAAAGGTTGATCCTTCCACCCCTAAATAACCCCTTTGGCAAGAATTGGGCAAGGGAAACTCGTCGATGGCCAGCAGCCACCCCGCACAATACATACCAAGGACCAAGGCCGCTATCGCACTCAATTTGGCATCTTTAGAACAAACAATGGCAAGGCAGGGAGGCCCATGCCTCTTTCCCTGGTGCACACCTTCCACCTTTGTCCTGCCAAGAGCGTGCCGTGCGTCGAGCAGTCATACTCCACATCAAGGCTCACCACCCATCACAGAACGAGGAACCCCGTGAGCATAGGAAGGGGAGATGGAACTACCACCACTTCGTCGCCACCTCGACCAGCCGAGATGGTCATGGTAGAGGCCACCGCTCGTAGCCCATGCTGCTTGTGGACCCAGCCATCTTGCGACCAGATCTTGCAAAACAACCGCTACATCAATTGCATTCGCCGCCACAGAACCCCCTCCCCCCCAGCACGCACCACCACGCCACCCATCATGTGGCCGCCACACCACCATCGTACATCTGCCCCAGCTCGCCACCACGCTGCAGTGCTCAACGGCCAGCGCCGCACTCTAGCCTAGCCACCCCGACCCGCATCAAGGCCACCACGCGAGAGGATAATAGGGCCCCACCTCCATTGGTGACATGCGCCTTCTCGTGGCGGTGAGGGGGAGAGGATATGAGGAGGGTGGCAGTGGAGCAGATAAAGCCCCCCCCCCCCCCCCCCCCCCGTTCGCCCTTTGGGGGGTGAGTGGAGTTTTATCCCCACGGGTGGAATGACAGCAAGAGTGGTCTAAGTTTTGATAAACATTACTTGAAATGGCTCAAAGATAGATAAGGTCCAAATTTTACATAAACAATGACAATAACGGTTCAAATGGGACTACACCAATGGCATAGTCTAAATATTATGCAGGTGCACGCCATAGGAAGGATCATTGTCGTCTCTAAGGTATCTCCATCACGACAATGCATGTGGGACTACTCGGCACCCCTCCTTCGAGCCCCCTATTAGATCCGATGGCGACCTCAGCGGCAGAAGCATTCATCTCTACCTTGAGCGGCGTCCCTCCTCCGTCTTGTCAGAAGCATATGCATCCATTTTTAGCATGCATTCATAGTGGAAATCATAGGATGGCTAAAATATTTAATTCATGCTCCAACCAACTCATCTAAAAGTCCGAACTGATGGAGAGAGATGGGCTATATATGTCAACACTCCCTCTCATGTCTAGGATATTTTAGTACTTAGACGGGGGATCGATGTAGGCCACATAATCGCTTAATTTTAATACTGCGTTGACAGGGTATTGAACTCAAGACCTCTTGCAAGGTTGTCAGAATCGCGATTCTAAATCGGATCGGAGCTCTGTTGGTAGGATCGTGAATCGTAGAATCATAACTACCAGGATCGTAGAATCTTAGATTCTATGAGCAAAATCGTAGAATCAGAGGGGCTAGTTTGGATTGTAAAGTCGTAAGATTCTAAGACTTGAGTCGCAATTCTGACAACTGGTCCTCTTGTCTCTGATACCATATTGAATTCATGCTCCAACCAACTCATCCAAAAGTCCAAACTGATGGAGGAAGATGGATGAACACTCATCAATCACGTCGGCGGTCGCGACTATGACATCCACAAACGAAGCATCTAATGTTGCCCAGCGCGTGCACACCACTTCGGCGGGGGTGGCCTCATCCTCCTCGAGCTCCTAGGACTCCATGAGATTGTCCTAACAAATCTCATCAGTAGATTCACAGGAGGTGGGATGGGGCGCACGGCGAGACAAGATGACACTGGTGGGGTGAGGAACACCCCTCCATCGTCAGGCCGAACTAGCGAGGGGTGCAGGTCTCCTGTCCACGAGCACGAGGTGATTATCGAAGGGAATTTGTTAGAGTGTGGGTTTTGTTCCCTACCCTTTATATTGGTAATCTTCTATTCTTAAATAGCTAGAACCCACTATGCAATTTTCCTCTCCATGCAACCATGCCACATCATCAAGTCATGCATGTAGTTATAAGTTACTTTTTTTATTAATCTCGTCATCTCTTCATGCAAAACATATCTTCATGCATGAATTTTTTTGGGTAATGAAGCAAGACATTTTTATAATGGTTTTTGCATTACCATTTGTTTTTAAAAATTTATTCATATATTTTTTAATAAGTTTTCCGCAGCAATGCGCGGGGCTTCGTCTAGTTTCTTTTAAAGGGTGGGTGTTTTAAAGGCTTTCTTGAGACTCATGGCACTTTGGCTTACGGTATTCCTTGAAGGCTCTACTCGTTATCAATCAAATGAATGAGTAATTTGAGTATCTTTTACTCCCTTCTTTTCGAATTTTTTTCTGAATTTTGTACTAACTTTATATCTCTTACTTACTCATTTGTATTGGGATGGAGGTAGTATTATCTCAGCCAAAATAAGTTAGTATAAAATTGAGACATTTAATTTTAAGATGGTGAGAGTATTATCTGCCTACACCTCTCAGTTGGCCATTCGTTTGACTGCGGTGTTCTGCGCCGAAAGGCTAACGGTGTCGACAGTGTGTGGGGGGTCCATGATAATTGCATTGTTGTGCTCGTGATTGAAGGTACTTCCGCGACAGTGTCCAATATAGCTCCCCTCTTGCCTCTAGTGGGGTGAGACACATTAGCACCGAGAGCACAATGTTACCCTAGACAAAAGAGCACGAAGCGACTCTTTCTTTCAGGAAGAGAACGCAATTGTGAACATAAAGTGAAAAGGATAAAAAAGACCAATGAACGAAAAAAAGATAAATTAAGAAGACTAATGGATGTTCTTCTAAAAAAAGACCAATGTATGTAGAATAAAAGATGAAGAAGACCAACGCCATTTCTTATGGTTGGTTAGGCCAAACCAGTTATGTTAGACCATCTCCAATGCTGGACTGTAAATTTCTTTGGTATATGTCTGTTTTTATGTCCGAACGTGGTCCGCGGACATGATACAAAAGGGAGCAATCGAATGCTAATTACAAAGTATCCGGCTGGAATAAAGAAAAAAAAAAGGTATGGACCATGCATGTGGTGGTATATTTATGGTTTACTGTCGATTGAAAGAAAAAGAAAAGAGAAGGACCATGCATGTGCGGATGGAAGGGATGAGAGAAGAAAGGGGCCATGCATTTGGTTGTCTCCAAAATACCGAAATTTTTGAATATCTGAACAGCTTTGCAGACAGATAGATGTTTCATTACATTGTAAAAATGAACAAATATGCTGTGTCAAAGATATATTGATGTTTCGCGGGTCACCTTGGAGATGTCCCTAACTAGGCCGAAGTTAGATCATAGAAAAAAAACTAGGGAAGTTAGTGACGGATGTCCACCCATAAAAATGTGAGTTGTTCAACCATGCCCACAGTTTTCTATTGATCTCACACTGCAACCGGTCCCAGTGAAAAACTTGGAAACAAACGAGAGAGAAGAGCCCACGAGCAAATATGCAATCAAGGACAAACATTATTCCCTTTGTTCCAAAAATAATTTAAGTTCCAGGATTTTTCTGAGTCAAACTGTTTTAACTTTAATCTCATCTACAGAAAATATCGTAAAGAACTACACAATATCAAATATACAATTTCTAGAATTTCAACTCTTTTTTGGAGCGGAGTAAGTACAAACAAAATGACGTCTCACGCTTACTTTACTGTCAGTTCTAGGGGGTAGGGGTAGGGGCGGCATATGAGACACATATGCATTGTGACCGCAAAAAAAAATGCATTGGAAAAATGTCTGTCCTTAAGACGGGTTGATTGCTTGGGCTTGATCGCGTGTACACGTGTCATGTGCATGCTGCGAAAAGCTCACGTGATGAAATCCAACATTACGCAATTGGGCATCGCCCACTGCAGGTATTTTGTACTCCCTCCGTTCCTAAATATAAGTTTTTAAGAGATTTCACTAGATGACTACATACGAAGTAAAATGAATGAATCTAGACTCTAAAATACGTCTATATACATTCGTATGTAGATTTTTAATAGAATCTCCTAAAAGACTTATATTTAGGAACAGAGGGAGTATTCACCAACTTCACGTATGTTCAAGGTTAACCAATCCGCTACGTGTTTTCTTTCAAGCAGACATTTTACGTTCTCCAACTTCATGTGTGTTCGAGGTTATGTGCGCATCTTCAACGTGGATCCTTAAATAGGTGGATCAAAGTGTATGGACATATTTTGTCATTTAACGTGTATCTATATTTATATCACTTCTGCTTCAGTACATCCTCCTAAACACAAGAACGATCCAAATTAATTGATACCTCTTCATAATAAAGGGTAAGATGATCATATTCACATATACACTGTATTTTTTTCTTAAGCACACACCCTAAGCACTGTTCATGTTTCTAGAATTTCAACTCTTTTTTGGAGCGGAGTAAGTACAAACAAAATGACGTCTCATGCTTACTTTATTGTCAGTTCTAGAGGGTAGGGGTAGGGGCGGCATATGAGACACATATGCATTGTGACCGCAAAAAAAAATGCATTGGAAAAATGTCTGTCCTTAAGACGGGTTGATTGCTTGGGCTTGATTGCGTGTACACGTGTCATGTGCATGCTGCGAAAAGCTCACGTGATGAAATCCAACATTACGCAATTGGGCATCGCCCACTGCAGATATTTTGTACTCCCTCCGTTCCTAAATATAAGTCTTTTAAGAAATTTCACTAGATGACTACATACGAAGTAAAATGAATGAATCTAGACTCTAAAATACGTCTATATACATTCGTATGTAGATTTCTAATAGAATCTCCTAAAAGACTTATATTTAGGAACAGAGGGAATATTCACCAACTTCACGTATGTTAAAGGTTAACCAATCCACTACGTGTTTTCTTTCAAGCAGACATTTTACGTTCTCCAACTTCACGTGTGTTCGAGGTTATGTGCGCATCTTTAACGTGGATCCTTAAATAGGTGGATCAAAGTGTATGGACATACTTTGTCATTTAATGTGTATTTATATTTATATCACTTCTGCTTCAGTACGTCCTCCTAAACACAAGAACGATCCAGATTAATTGATACCTCTTCATAATAAAGGATAAGATGGTCATATTCACGTATACGCTGTATTTTTTTCTTAAGCACACACCCTGAGCACTGTTCATGTTTTCTTTATTTTTTAAACCACCAAAAAATTATGTGAGAAGCAAGATTCAAACCATACATGTTTAGGTATTATCAAAGCTGCACTAACCAACTGGTCAACAAGACCTTACGTGCAACAACTATTTTTTACTCTAATAAACAACACACGGAACACAGTATTCTTTGTATTGTTTCCTTTTTATATTTATTTTTTCCTTTTCCATTTTTTGATTTCCTTTTCCTTTCTAAATGCGTTAGTTTTTTAAACCTATTGAAAGTTAATGAAACTTCTATAAAGTTGATGATCTGTTATTTTAAAAATTGGTGAACTATTACTTAAACCGTAATTTTAATATTCAAAACCCTAAACCCTAAATTGTTGGGAAGTTGTTAACAACTTTAGAAAATGTATTGAAGTTTTAAAATTTTCATACATAGTTTGAAATTCCAAAATTGTGCACAAATTAAAATTAGGTCCGTTTCATGAGTCGGAGTAACATCATCACATTATAACATCTCTTTCGCCCTTACCGACACCCGTGCGTTTCACATGATGTATATGCATATGTTTATCGCATTATAACATCATCGCATTATTTTAAAAATTGACGACCCATTACTTAAACCGTAATTTTGGTATTCTAAACCCTAAACCCCAAATTGTTGGGAAGTTGTTAACAAATTTGGAAAATGTGCAGAACTGTGGGGACCCCGACTTACTAGTCGAGAATCGCCGTGCTCAGTGATCCCAGAGATCAATGCTCACCGAACACAGATACCGAATAAAAGAGTCTTACATCCATACATACCGTTTGATACAATAAATGACCACTTCGGTCGAGTCTTACATATATAGGGTCTTAAAGGCCTACACTTGAAACTGAACTAATAGCGGAATTATGGGTTGAAAGCGTGAACCCATGCCATCAGCCTTAACCTACATGCATTCTGACTGGGAAGCGTCCTAGCTCGCAAGAACGTCACCGAGTTAATCTTCACCATATCCTGTTCTTTCATACCTGGTCAATGAAATAACCAGTGGCAAGCCAATGAGTACTTTGAATGTACTCGCAAACAGCCCATGATATGAACATTGAAAGTGAAGGGTAACAATATCATGCATCATTAGTGTAACTCATCTTGGTGAAATGGTCATGATTATGCATCAAGTTAAAGAATTACTCTTGAAGAACAGGTTAAAGATGCCATCGCATCTGTCAAGGGCTGAACACTCGTGGTTCACCCTATATGCCAAGTCACCGAACTTGGTCATATCAACTCATCTTGTAACACCAGTTACCACACATACACACACACTCACACTTGATTTATGTGGAAACGCTGGACGTAGTTTAAGCATGATTATCCAACTGTCCTTGACCGTGGACACGGCTATTCGAATAGTTTGACACTCTACAGGGGTTGCGCGCTGTACCCACGAGAACCGGGGAACTTCCGTGTTATCCACGACTCGCGGTATATCACATATACCCGAGGTAAGTACCCGATCATTATCTTTCCCCTGACGGTACTAAACAAGGAGGTCTACTCGATTGGTACCCAGCCCACATGTTGTACATCTTACGAGCACCGACTCTAGACAGTATCAACCATGCGGGGACCAACGGTGTGCCTAGAACTCATAAAAATGGCATAGTCGCCCTTCCTGGCACGAACCCATCACGAGAGTCACGACAATCACTCCCGCCACTAGTAATGTGGCTCCTTGCTAGTACCCACCAGAGTAATCAACAAAGCCCCGTCCCATAAAGGGGTAACGTGGTCGCACAGGTGAGGTTGGGACGGTCGACACATCATAAATCTAACCCCATTTCCGAAACCATACTCACACAAAACACCGGTGCACCACTTCACCAAAAGTGGCCACCCATCTCATCATCACCCTCGGGCATTAGTGGCACCCGACGGGTTTTTTCATAAACCTTTGATTTAACTCATCATCATGCTCATGCAATGGTTCTCTAACTCTACTAGTCAACATGATAGTAGCATGATCCTTATAGATGGTAGGATCAAGCTCATCATGCTTGTGCTCCGAGGAGCCATATGTATAACATCACCATCACGCAAGTGCTTCGAAGAAGCCTTCAGTACAATCACACCAATGATGAACCGGCACTATGATCACATGCAACGGAAAAGTACTTGCTATTCTAGAATGCATCAATTCATATGCTCAAGTCATGGTCAAAGGGCTGCTTTCCTTGCTCACGTAAGTCCTCGGGGTCTTCGAGGTCTTCCGCTCCAACTTCGAATACTCCGTCTACCGTCAACTATTGTCGGAAACAACCATAGTAAGCCACATAGCAAGCAGAATAAAAGTGCCACAAAAATATAAATTCTATTTTTCTTGGACCTCTCTGGTCATAAGAAAAATACCAGAATCTTGATATAGGAGATTTGAATCACCAAGGATTTTTGAATGGATGGAAAGAGCAATAGGTGATCATTGAAGAAGCCAACAGAAATTATTCTGTTAAAAATAAGTGGAGACACCCATTTAACAGAGAATGATTTTAGAAACATATAGGAAGTGGTTTCACTGGATTTGGAGTTGGTATGAATATTCTAGGAATTTTCTACTATGGAGTAAATAGCAATAGGAAGCTATTTATTATAAGCAACAGAATGAAGCTTGATAAAAATGTTGACCAAGGCTCCAAAATTAGTACATGATATAAGAAGGCTTTGGAAATTTGAATCACTCCAATTGGAGTTGATTTGAATCCTCTAGGATTTTTGCAAGATGGAGTTTTCCATAACCAGATTGGAATTTTAAGAACAACACAGCAGAAAATATCCTTGAAAAAATGTGCATAGCACAGATCTTGATAGGACTTGATTTTTGGGACCTGCAGAAATTTGAATCAACATTTTTGGAGTTAGAATGAATTTATGGGAGATTTTTGAAGTTTGCAGGTAAATGAAAAAGGGAAAATGGGCCTCCAGACTTGGCTATCCTGCGCACTAGGCGCTAGATAGGCCTTCGGGCCTGCCCACTGGCTTGGCTTGGCCAGCCGAGCCACGCAGGAGGTGCCTTGCACGAAATACCCCTTCTACGCAAGGAGGCGGCCTTCCACCAAGGCGCGGCCACTTAAGTGGCGCGGCCCACCTGGCGGCCTCCTTCCCCGGTTGACGCGCGGGCCCGCTGGCCTCTTCTTCATCCTCCCGCCACCTCTGGCAGGAGACGAGAAGGAGCGCCGGCGTCGCTCGAGCAAGCACCCAGTGCCGCGCCCGACGAGGCCCGGCCACCCGGAGCCCGAGGGGGAGGCGACGTCCTAGGGGGAAGGCCCCACGCGCCTAGGGAGGATCTGGTCGCGGCCGACCTCTGCCATGGCGGATGCGGCCTACAGCGATGGGGCACGGCGCCGTGGTCATCAGGGAAGAAGGGGAGCGGCGGGGAAGGAGCTTGGGCGGAGGCAGGGCGCTCTGGCGAGGCTCTAGGAGGAGAAATGGGGTCGGGAAGGCTCTGGGCATGCCAGCCCATGCGGAGGCCGAAGCTTTTCTCGCGGCCATGGGGGAGAGGAGAGAGCCCGAGATGAGAGGGGGCTCGAGGGGGTTTCAGGGAGAGAGGGAGAAGGGCTTAGGAGACTCAGGGAGCTCGGAGGGCCATATGGAGAGGAGGAAATGATGGGAGAGTTCAAGAGAGCTTCGGGAGCTCCTGGAGCACTTGTGGGCATGGGTGCCACGCGTGCCAGGAGATGTTTGGAAGCTAGCTAATGAAGGGGAGTGCTTGGAATGGTCAACACGATGCTCTGAGACACGCTGGGACAACCTGCTTCGCCAAGAAACGGTCGGGAGGAGAGAATCTAGGTGCAGAGCACCCGGTTTGCAGGTCAGGGTGGTGGTCACCATGACCACTCACGCCCACAGGTTTGCAATGGCCAGCCAAACATGTCCAGCATGCAAGGCATACATGCAAGAAGGTAACTATGGAGTTTGGCAACTAGTAGAGTTGGTTTGAACTAGTTTTGACTGCTGCAAAGTTCCTATCAGCAAACTTAGAGCTGACAACAGTGGGTCTTAGGTGGCGATCCTTGGGGAGAAATTATGTCTGGCAGTGTTACCTACGCAAGAACTACAACACTGCCAAGTTTGAGGTCAAGAAATGAAGGGTAGCTTGTACTTGCTGTACAAAGCTATATCTCAGCCAGAAATGAACTTGTAGAGGTGCTGCTCATTTTCTCCACATGAGCATGCCATCTCTTGGTTTGAAATGAAGCTTTGGCATACTAGAGATGCTCTGGAAAGAATTGGGGGTGATAGCTTAAGCAGAAGTATGATAAGAGAGGTAAAACAATGCTTACAAGGGTGAAAATGAGAGAAGTTACAAAGGGTCCTTCTCCAATAATTGACCAGTGGCCATGGGGAAGCTACTGGAGGTAAAATGTAACTATGTGAGGCTGTGGTAGAAGGTTGAACTCAAGGGTAAAAGTATAAGGGGCAAAAGAAGCCAAATTAGAGAGTGCACACAAGGTGTTTGATCTGTGGTTGGGCTACCAGATGAATTCCAATGGCTATGAAACTTAACAGGGTCAAATAATAGATAGGCTTGCACACCAAATTTGGGATTTTCTGGAGGAGTTTTCCAATGTAGACTTGAAAAACCCCAGAAATGGGCAGAAACAGATTTCCTATTCAAATGAAATCCCACAAATACAATATTTGGTGTCGGGGCATTATTTGAGCATTAAGGCATGCACAAAAAGTTTGAGGTCAATTGGAGAAACTTTAAAATGTAAAGTTTACCAAAGTCAGAAATCAACATAGAGGGTTTTGAGGGTCTTAGGACAAGTTCTTCTATTCTCCTTGGTGTACCACTTGGTGTGGATGCCTTATTGGAGTATTGGAACATGTCCACCAAATTTGAGCACAATTGGAGACACTTCACAATGTAGAGTTGCTCAAATTTGATTCTGGACATATAGGGTTTTAGAGTGATTAGGGGAGCCAAATCAATTTGTATTGAAATGAAACTTGGCAAGATCATCAAGAATATCATAGATGACATGCTAGAATTTTACTGGAATTTATTGAGAATATTTCTTATAGAAATATCACAAAATCTTGAAATAGGCAGGAATGGTTTTGGAGGGATTTGCCCTATATTTGAACATGACCATGTGTTGAAACTCCTAAATATGGAATAAATATATCCACTAAGTTTCCCTAAATTTTCTTAAATATTTTGAAAGCAATAAAAATAACTTTTCTTCATAGGAGACCATTTCTGGCCTCATAGAGAGGCTTTTAAATAAAATATTAAAATAACTTTTAAAATAATAATATGGTGGTTTTTGGAAGAAACTTTGATAATAGGTTTTAAATAAAATAATTGGTGAAAAATAAATTCCCTAATTTGAGGACTTGTAGTACAAACCACATCTCAGGGGTTTGAAAGTTTAATTCAAAGAAATGCTTTTTGGTGAAAATAGTATTTGGGTGAAAATATATATTTATCCTAAACACATGGCATGATCATTAGGCAAGAGATCATGGGATGAGGAGGTGATTAGGAGAGTGACATGATTTATTAGGTATCAAACACAATCATGCAAACAAGCAAGGCAAACAATAGTCACTTCAAGCATCACAAGTATTTCACAAAAAAATTAATTGGTCCTAAAATTTGAAATAAGTTAGTTAATCAGGAAGGCCAAAAACTGGGTGTTACCGACCTTACCCCCTTAAGAAAATCTCATCCCCGAGATTTCTCGGCTAGGGGTCGGTGAGATACATAATCTTGAGTCGGAGGTAGTCTTCGTGTCTCCATGTTGCTGTGGTGGTATTGAGGTGCTTGATGATGCAACTTAGAATGCTTCGCACGTCCTTGCCTGATCGTGGGTGGGGTCTGGTAATAAGTTAGGCTTGACCGAGGTCAAGGGCTTGGTGAACTAAGTCCGTGCAAGGTTTTGGCTTGCAAGTGCATTCCAAGTCAGAATACGTGGCAAGATTGTGTGTCTGGGTTCTGGTCTTGGGGCTTCGCATGCCGGTTAGTGACATCAAGATGCCTCGTGTTAGAACGCACTGCCAAAGTCTATGTGTAGCTTCCTTCTTACGGGGAAGTCCTTGGCCTCCTTTCGGCAGACAATCTATGGTCGCAAATAGTCTTTGAAGGCTTCTCGTGAAAGGGTCCGGGTTGGGTCTCACCTACAAGTCTAAGCTCGGAAGCTCAGGTCCATAATGGTCCTTCCATCTTGGGGGGTTTGCGAGGGGTTCTGGATAAGCTGGCTACCCAAGAGTATAGACCAGTCATCCATTCCAAAGGTCTACGACTCAGCGGGTGGGTGGATTACCTTAGACAGGTCTTCACCATGACTTACTAGTACTCGCGTCCTTGATTTGGACCAAGGAGAGGTCGTCTGATTCTTTCGCTTTCGCAAAGACTTCATCACCTTGAATCGTCGAGGCTTCTTGACGTCATTGATGTAGTCGGTGCGCAGTCGGTGGTTGACTTATGTTGCTTCATCGTCGTTGTCGTGGCTCTCTTGTCATGGTGGTTCTTCGTATTGACTTGAGTAGGATAGACTTCCGTCATCTTGGGATTGCCTCAAAAAGTCCACCTTCTCGAGATATCACTGTACCCTCGTGAGGCATAACAATCGGCATTCCTGGGCTTGTCCAATCATGACTAAGGTGTTCTTCCTCTTACTGGGTGAATAAGTATGTCATCAGTGAGGATGACAACATACCTTCCCCGAACACGACATAAGCACAGTGCTCAAGAGTCAGTGAGGAGAACGGAACTTTCTATGGGCGGTACTGGCCATATTTTAACGACTTAGTGTCGTCTTCTATGGTCGTAGTCCGTCCATCTCGTGGCTCAGCGAAGCTTTAGGGTCTTAAGGAACTTAGGATGTGGGTGAACAGTTATCATCTCAAATCTAAGCACATTCCTTAGATGCCAATAGTTCGACCTCTAACTCGGGACAACATCACCTCATCTCATCAAACATACCATCCCACAAGGGTCAACTCCACACCTCTCATGCTAGTCAACTCCGGGTTGAGGGAAGACTAAACCCAAACACTACAAGTATGGTGTAGCCCCAAATGCACATGCATTACTATGCAAGAACCTCGGGGAGGTATATATAAGCTGCTAAGGTTGCACTAGGATGCTACAATCCAATGTCCAGCTAGATCATATAATGAACATGGTAGTTGAAAGTGCGTTATATCGACTAGAGGGGGGGGGGGTGAATAGGAGATTTTTAGAATTTCATCACTGAGGAAATTCCTTTTGAGGAAATTCCTCACTGATGACTAACTTACACCGGAAATAGTAAAGGATCAGAAGTGCAAAGTTTCACAACAACAGTTTTTCAGAGTGAAGAATGTGAAAACAGATTGCACAGTGAGCAGGCACGCAGAATACAGATGTGGATTAACTGACGTGAAGAATTTGGGGTTGAGGAAATTCAGAGAAAGTCTTCAGCAAATTCTTCAAACAGTTGCAGTGAAAGTCATCAACACATAATACGAGGAAAGTAAGGAGTTGAGGAATTAGAACCCGTTTCTCAATGAAGACAATCGTTGATGACCCAGTTCCAACTGCTGTGACAGTCGTACATCTGGTTTGGTGCGGCTTGGTATTGAAACCAAAGGACACACAGTCCCGGGACACACAGTCCCTACCATATTCTCCTTGAGCTAAGGACACACAGTCCTCGCCCAACACTCGTGGTAAGTCTTCAGGGCAGACTTCCAAACCCTCACAAACTTGGTCACCCGGCGATCAACAATTGACTGTTGGAAAGCTCTAGACCATGACGCCTAACCGTCTGGAGGATGCATAGTCATTAAAGGTAAAAGGCTTCAGTCCCACACAGGAACAACTTCTTCAGTGATGCTCAATCACTAGGTTTGGTTTGTGGTTTCGGTGTATGGTGTATTTGCTCACTGATGAATTACTCTTGAAGGCTCTGAGGAATTGGGTTGCTCTATGACAAGTGTCAGTTTCTAACGGAGCAGCCAACCAGCTAGTGGTTGTGGGGGGTGGCTATTTATAGCCTGGGAGCATCCCGACATGATTTGACACTTATGCCCTTAAATAATATGACCGTTGGAATGGATAAGACCAATGACTTGGCGTGGCTATCGAAACGGTCGGGACCCTCAACTGTGAGAGTCCTCATGTCACTCGTATTCCTCACTTGAGGCTTTTGGTAGGATTTAGGCTTGGGTTGAGCATCATGAGGAAATTCATTCCATAGTGTAACTTCGACCCCCTTTAACAGTACGGTTTTCCTATTACTCAAATGCGAAGAAAATAAAACAGAAAGTGTAAGTCTTCATGCTTCAAATTCTTCAGAGTGATTTTCTTCAGGACACACCGGACTTCTCAATATCAGTATCTTCATGAGGAATATCAACTTCATCGCAGATTCCTCGCGATTTATTTCTTCAGCTTCCGACCAATTTCTTCAACTGAAGACATATATTTTTAGGGGTCGATATTCTTCAAATATCTCAAACTCCTCAATGACTTATAGATCCTGTGTATACTCACAAACACATTAGATACTTAACCTATAAGTCTTCAAACCACCAAAATCACTAAGGGGCACTAGATGCACTTACAATCTCCCCCTTTTTGGTGGTTGATGACAATTAGGTTAAGTCTTCAACAGGGATCAAAAATATGAAGTGTAAATACTCATTTGAGGAATTTGAAATCAAGATTCAGAGAGACTCCCCCTGAAGATGTGCATATCTTGAGGATTTTGCTTTTCACAGCAAATGCACATTGATGATTTATATCATGGAGATCTCCCCCTGAGTCTTGTAAATCATGCATACATATAACATATCATATGAAGAAAATGAAAATGCATGATGACAAATGGTATCTGACGAATTCCAGCATGCGTGCATTAAAACTTGAGGAATAAGCATGCGAAGAAAAACGTTCAAAAGCGTTAGAGTACCATCAGGCTTAAGTTACAACTCATTACATAAAAACTTCAGAAGAGCCAAGAGTTTGTAACTTAAATATAGTTCATAAGCCCCAAAAATATCCCGCTTGAATACTAACTCTCAAGTTTGTCCCCCTTTGTCATCAAGTGACAAAAAGGGACAAACTGAGGACTAACGTCCGTGAAGACTTCACTTCGTGGCAGTTGAGGAAGAGCCGTGATGCTTCTTGGGAGTAGTCTTCTTCCTTGGACCGGTAGCAGTGTCGAGCTGTTCTTCATCAGTTTCAGCAGTGCGGAATGAAGAAAAGGAGCTGTCTTCAAGGTCTGGCACTGGAATAGGCCTGAACTTCTTCTTGGGCCACGACCATTCAAAGTCTCGCTCAAAGTCCATTTGTTCAAGCTCAGTCTGAGTCTTCAGATGTGAAAGTGTAGCCCAGGTGCGATCAAAAACCTCATGCAGATAGTGATGGTTGAGCTTCACAGAGTTCTGTGTTTCAGTGAGGGTTTTCACAATGGCGCCAAACTGGCGTTTGACCCACTTGTGATTGCGATCCACCTCCTGGTGAAGACTGAGGAGGAGCTCTCTTGTATTCATAACGCGAGGAGGAACGGGGCTTGCCGGACGAGTCTCAGTATCATCCCATGAGGAATAAGCTTCTGGCTCTCTGAACTGACCATCAAGGGGCCTACTGCCTTCTTCAATCACAGATTTGCCTTTTCCTTCAATGGACTGATAGTCTTCTTGTTGACCCGGATAGGAGGCATATAACCAACATGGTTTTGGAAATCAGCATGGAAATTGATGCCTGTCCTTGTCCTGATGAATCTCATGATCCATGGGGCATATATCTTGTGATCAAAAGGACACATAGCATTGTCAGCCAAAGTCCTCAAGAAGAAATCATGGATGTTGATAGGAATACCATGGATAATGTTGAAGAGGATATTCTTCATGAGGCCTACAACATCTTCTTCATCATCATGGCCTTTGATCGGTGCGAGCACACTGCAGAGGGTTCTGTAAACAGACCTGGGTGTGTACTTGAGCTCGTGGACGAGGAAGGTTGTTCTCGGAGATTTTCCTTCAGCCAAAGGTTTCATGAGGACTTCCATCATCCCATTGGGAAGCTCACGCTCACCATAAAGCTTCACAGCCTCTTCTGAGGGAATTGGTACAGGCAGTTCTCTGAGGAGTTCAGTAGCAGGAGCCTTGTAGTGAGTGTTTTGTGACATCCAATCAAACACCCAAGTGTTAATGTCTTCAGGGTTGCCAGATATGTGAAGAGTGGCATAGAACTGAAGAATTAGCTCGCTGTTCCAGTCAGAGATGTCGGAGCACATTGGGAGTAAACCAGCATCATGGAGTACACTGAGGACTGGCTCCAGGCAAGGTATTGCTTCAAGTTCAACATGAGGAATATGCCTATGCTGGAATATCTTGTTTCGTCCACATAGCACAAAGGCATAGTAGTTCATCTGAGTCCTAGTCCAAAACTTCAGATGCCTCATTTGAGGCTTGTCATATGGGTTCTCTCCAATGAAGTACATGCGTTCTTCAAAAAAGTTTTCCTTTTGAAACTTAGGACGCTTGGAGAATGGCTGACGCTGAACCGACTTAAGATTTTGCTGAGGAATTGGAGGGGAGACAACAATGGCAGTATTTGGGTTGAGCACGATGAATGCATTGTCTTGGTCAGGTGCATTCTCCTCAGCATTTTCCTCAGGGTGAGGAATTTCAGCGGCTGGTTCTTCAGGCTGAGGGGCTTGCTCTGGCTGTGCATCAGGCTGAGGAATAGCTTCTTCTTGCTCAGTTTGAGGAGTTGGGTCAGCATGTTCCTCATCTTGAGGATTCTGCTCAGAGCGTTGAATTTCATCAGCTTGAGGATTTTCAGTTTGTTCTTCCTCAGCTGGCTTGGTGGGAGATGCAGTTTCATCAGCTGATGCAGCTGATGCTTGAGCAGTGTCTTTCTGAGGATTGAAAGGCTGAGGACTTTCGTCTATATGAATCTCCTCATCAGTGTGTTCCTCAGAGGCGGCATCCTTCATTTCCTCATCTGCCTTTTTCGCTGGATCATCAATGATGACCATTTCATAGGAAGGAGCGACATTCAGTGGCACAGGGTCCAGTGGAGCAGTTTCTTCAAGTGCTTTGAGGCGCTTGGCCTGTGTTTCTTCTTTTGCTGAGGAGGCCTTTCTCTTCTTGGCTTCTCAGCAGCCCTGGTTTTCTTCACGTCTGATGCAGACGGAGTCATCTTCTTCACCGTTGAAGCTTTTGGTGAAGGGGTTTTCTTGATAGATTCTTCAGCTGGTATTGAGGAACCAGCTGGAACAGAGTCATCAGCTTGCTTTGGCGAAGCAACTGGGTCAGGGGCAGTCTAATCAGCTGGAGCAAATTCATCACCAGGAGTTTCCATGATGATTTCTTCAATAGCCGGTTCATCCACACGGCATTCTTGGTGTACTTCCTCAGCTTGAGGAGTTTCCTCATCATGAGGAGATTCATCTGCTGGCTCCTCAATCAGGGGCTGAGAAGTTGGTGCTGGGGGTGCGGCCTTCTTATTGTATTCATCAACAGCACTAGTGGCCAGCTTGATGAAATTGCTCTTGAGACTTTTGCGATCTGACAACTTGGAGTACTTGTCAGTCAATTTCTTCAGCTCTGCCTGTGTTGACACCAGTGCATCAGGAGTTAATTTGAGGAGATTCTGCTTGAGGAATTTCTCCTTTTTAATCTTTGCAACTTTAGCCTGCTTGGCCTGCTGTTCTTTCCACTTGGCTTCATTGATGAAAGTGGCCACCATGTGGCTAATGCCAGGGGGAAGTTTCAAATCATCAAGCGGAGTGTTTGGGTCCTCATACCAGATGTTGATGTAGTCAAGGAGGACCTTGGGGTCCATGGCCAGAGGAATGGCACTACCTGATGCTTGAGCTACTCTTTCCTGCTTGTTTCTGATAATGGCTTGCAGTGTTTGATCATCATATTCATCACTGCCATCTGATGCAGACGGGACGGTGATGATTTTGCTAGGGCTTGGCAGAGTTGCACGTTCAGCAGACACCTGAGTCTTCATAGGAGGTGGTGAAGACTTTGTCTCCGAGCTGGTTGTAGCTGGGAGTGAGGAACTGGAGCTGGCGGTCATAGGCTTCATGACTTGCTTCTGTACTGGTTTCGCTTGAGGCTTTGGTGGTGGTGCTGAGGATTTTGAAGCTCAGGAGATTGGCACTGAGGGTTTTGGCGCTGATGGTTTTGATGCTGAGGGTTTTGTAACTGATGCCCGAGCAGACTTCTCTTGAGGCTTTGGAGCCCTTGGCTTTGACGGCACAGACTGCATTTGAGGAATTTCTGAACCAGAGGTCTCAGCGGCAGAGGAAGTAGCAGCAGCTGAGGCAGCAGCTGAGGATTCATTGAATTTCCTCACTGCAGCTTCTACCTGCTTCTTGAGCTTGGCCAGATGCTTTTCCTTCTCATGTGGATAGTCATCAATGGTCTTGAGGCTTGAGGGATGTGCTACTTGATGATCCTCAAGTGGGGCCCATCTGCCAGGGGGCTTCAGAGCGAATTTCTTCGCATACTTGGGAGCCACAAACCTGTATTCCTTCCATTCCTTCCCCCATCGGCGTTCTATCTTCTGCAGCCGTATCTTTCTCTTTGCCATTGTCTCATTTTCATCAGGCGTGCAATAGTCCAAGTAGATATCCTCAGGGATATCCACAGCTGTGTTTTGCTCAAGTTTCTTTCCTCCCTTCTGTTTTCGGTCATCCTCCATTTTCTTCAGGTGAGGATTTTGCTGATGAGATTGAACTCTTGAGGATTGGGATGAGACTTGAAGATTTTCTTCTAGAAACGCTGCAAATGAGTTAATGTGATGAGAACCGAGAGATTCATCAGCTGACATGCGTGTACCTGTGAACAGAGTATAGTTGCGAGGAATTTGGAGAGGTCATATGCGTTCTCAGATTTGAAGAAAATGAAAAAGTTTGACAGTTGAGGAATATAACCAGTGGTTGACGAATTTGCCTAAGCATACTGTTCTTGGGTTCCAGAGTTGTACAGATCCGAAAATTCGCACAATTGAGGAATCTCGTGAAAATCTTAGATGCTTAGCATAGTTCATCAATGATGTGGTGATAGGCAGTGTTTGAGGAATCAAGTGCTTATCGTTTCTTGAGGAAAAACATATTTCACATAGAAGATGTAAAATTTTAGATCTAATCTTGCGGTAAAAATGGGATTTATTTACCCTGGAAGGTGCGCACGAGGAACACAGAAAGGTGTGTATGGAGAAGCTCTTCGCTCGCGTGTCCAATGCACCCTAACCCGGCGAGAGAGGACGTCTACGGTGGCGGCGGACGAAGATGGTCCGACTCCGGCATGGTTCCGGCGACGGAGAAGTCGAGGCAGTGAAGCTCTTCCTCACCGGCGACGAGACTACCAGCGATGGCGCTAGGGTTCTGTGGTGTATGCTGTGGCAGGAGAGCGATGGAGTGAAGAAGAGTATGCCGAGGGGGATAAGGACATATTTATAGCCAAAAGTTACTGTTGGCGCAAAAATTTCGGACCAAAACGCCCCTGCCTCTACATCTCCGCAGGACACGTGTAGCTCCCGAATAGTGTGGTGGAGATAGTGGAGATCGTGGTTATCCGATCGTGGGAAGTGGGGTTCAGTTACTGTGTATTAAAGAAACATTTTTTGAAGATTTGAGGATTTTCGTTACAAAATCATCAACTGACAAGGACGCAGTGAGGATTTTGAACAAAGTTTCAAGTAGAACGCATATGAAGAATTGAATAGACTGGATGAGTATAGCATAGAGGGAATGTAGGGTCCAATCACATTCACTTAGCAGAAATATCAACTTGAAGAAATAGCAATAAGTGAATGCTGTTGAGGAATTGAAATCACAGTCTATCTTGTCAAATGAAAGTCATCAAGTGTTTTTTGAAGATTTTGTGATAAATCATCACACTGAAGAACAACTGTTTTGAAGAAAAACACATTTTGAGGAAATAGAACACTTGAAGAAAATCAACTTGAGGAATTTCACATTGGGCGGTGGCGTGATCCACCATATAAGAATGTTGATTACAGACGCCGCGTACAATTGTCGTAGGGCCCTGAGAATCAATTTCTTCGTTGATTTCTTCACATTCAGAGTGACATTCTTCATTAGTTGAAGAAAATCGATTCATCATGTGTTGCACATCTAAGTCATCAATTATGCATAAGTGTTAGGATGTGTGCATGTTTTTACAAAATATTTGAAGATTCTAAGATATTTAGCTCACACCGCAACTTGCAAAACCTTTTCTCATCCAAGGGCTTAGTGAAGATATCTGCCAGTTGATCATCAGTCTTCACATGGTCGATGAGGATATTGCCCTTGAGGACATGGTCCCGAAGAAAATGATGACGAATCTGGATGTGCTTGGTCTTCGAGTGCTATACTGGGTTGTATGCAATCTTGATAGCACTCTCATTGTCACAGTAGAGAGGCACATTCTTCATGTTGATGTCGTAGTCCTTGAGGGTTTGCTTCATCCATAGTAATTGAGCACAACAAGAACCAGCAGCAATGTACTCAGCTTCGGCAGTGGAGAGTGATACGCAGTTCTGCTTCTTTGAGGACCAGCAAACTAGTGATCTTCCGAGGAAATGGCATGTGCCAGACGTTGACTTGCGATCCACACGGTCACTAGCATAGTAGGAATCAGAATACCCTACCAGATGAAGATTTGAGCCCTTGGGATACCATAATCCTAGTGTTGGTGTGTGAGCTAAGTATCGAAGAATATGTTTCACAGCCTTATGGTGTGATTCCTTCGGTTTTGCTTGAAAACGTGCACACATGCAAACACTAAGCATTATATCTGGCCTAGATGCACATAGATACAATAAAGAGCCAATCATAGAACGATATACCTGCTGATCGAAATCTTTACCATTTTCATCAGTGCCGAGGTGGCCGTTGGTAGGCATTGGAGTCTTGGCACCTTTGCATTCATGCATGTCGAATTTCCTCAGAACATCCTTGAGGTATTTCTCCTGTGATATGAAGATTCCATTACTTTGTTGACGAATTTGAAGACCTAAGAAGAATTTCAGCTCCCCCATCATGGACATCTAATATTCTTCACTCATCATGTAAGCAAATTCATCACTGTATCGTTTGTCAGTACAGCCAAATATGATATCATCAACATATATTTGACACACAAATAGCTCATTATCATAGGATTTAGTGAAAAGAGTTGGATCGAGTGAACCAGGTTTGAAGCCTTTCTTCATGAGGAATTCCTTCAATGTATCATACCATGCCCGAGGGGCTTGCTTGAGACCATAAAGAGCCTTTTTGAGTATGAAGACTTTGTCTGGATTCTTTGGATCCTCAAAACCTGGGGGCTGAGCAACATACACTTCTTCCTCAAGCTTACCATTGAGGAATGCACTTTTCACATCCATTTGATATAAGATGATGTTATGATGATTAGCATAAGAAAGTAGTATTCGAATAGCTTCAAGTCTAGCAACAGGTGCAAAAGTTTCATCGAAATCTATTCCTTCAACCTGGGTGTAGCCTTGGGCTACAAGTCGTGCCTTGTTCCTCACCACTTGACCGTCCTCATCTTGCTTGTTTCGGAAAATCCACTTGGTGCCGATGATGTTGTGCTTGCGAGGATCTGGTCATTTGACGAGCTCCCATACGTCATTCAGCTTGAATTGAAGAAGTTCGTCTTGCAAAGCTTGGATCCACTCCGGTTCCAGAAAAGCCTCAGCAACTTTTGAGGGTTCTGTGATGGATACAAAGGAGAAATTCCCACAAAAGTTAACTAAGTGTGTAGCTTTTGAGCGAGTGAGAGGACCTGGCGCGTTGATGTCGTTGAGGATTTTGTCAAGTTCTACTTCATTTGCAATCCTCGGATGAGCTGGTTGAGGATTTTGTCTGGGCTGAGGAAGTGGTGCTGGTGCTATTTCCTCAGGAGCATCTTCTTGATTTTCATCAGTGATGGGGATCGTTTCTTCATCAATTTCCTCAGTTGGGACAATGTCTTCAGTAGGCTTGAGCTTTATTGCTTCCTCAGGAGACAGCTTATCTGGATTAGAAGGCAATTGCTCTCTTTGCGAGCCATTAGTTTCATCGAACCGCACATCTACAGTCTCAACAACTTTGTTGTGATAGTTGTTGAAGACTCTATAAGTGTGCGAGTCCTTTCCATAACCGAGCATAAAACCTTCATGTGCCTTAGGTGCAAATTTTGAGCTATGGTGAGGATCTCTAATCCAGCATTTTGCACCGAAGACTTTGAAATAACTTACATTGGGTTTCTTGTCAGTGAGGAGTTCATATGAGGTTTTCTTGAGGAATTTGTGAAGATATACCCTGTTGATGATATGGCATGCAGTGTTGATTGCTTCAGGACAAAAGCGACGAGGAGTCTGATATTCTTCAAGCATAGTTGTTGCCATTTCAACCAGAGTCCTGTTGTTCCTTTCGACGACACCATTCTGCTGAGGAGTATAAGGAGCAGATAATTCGTGAGTAATACCAAGTTCATCAAGATAATCATCAAGACCAGTGTTTTTGAACTCGGTTCCATTATCACTCTTGATATGTTTGATCTTGATGCCAAAGTTCGTCGAGGCCCTTGAAGAAAATCGTTTGAAGATTTCCTGCACTTCAGTTTTATACACCATGATATGCACCCAAGTATATCTGGAATAATCATCAACCATGACGAAGCCATATAAAGATGCTGCATTGGTTAGTGTGGCATAGTGAGTAGGTCCAAATAGATCCATATGAAGCAATTCGAATGGACGTGTAGTGGTCATGATAGTCTTCGAGGGATGCTTGGATCTGGTCATTTTCCCAGATTTACAAGCACCGCAGAGATGATCCTTGAGGAATTTGACTGATTCGATGCCGATGACATGCTTCTTCTTCGCGAGCGTGTGCAAATTCCTCATGCCTGCATGACCTAGTCTTCGGTGCCACAACCATCCTTCTGAGGTTTTTGCTAGTAAGCAAGTGGCTGGTTGAGGACCTGTAGAGAAATCAACAATGTACAAATCCCCTCTTCTTACACCTTCGAAGACTTTGGATCTGTCAGATTCCATAATGACTACACATCTATATCTACCAAAGATAACAATCATATCAAGATCACAAAGCATCGAGACTGACATGAGGTTTAAACCAAGGGATTCAACAAGCATCACTTTGTCCATATGCCTATCCTTGGAAATATCCACTTTGCCAAGTCCCAATACCTTGCTTTTACCTTTGTCAGCATATGTGATTTGCTTCAGAGGTGATGGAGTTAGTGGCATATTCACCAGTAAGCTTTTATCACCAGTCATGTGATGTGTGCAACCACTATCAAGAACCCACTCAGTATTCTTGGGTTTGTCATCCTGCAGATGAATTAGTACAGCTTACCATCTCATATGCTTCAGATTTGAAGAATATGATACTAATTTCATCAGATCAGTAATTTCATTGTAACAGAAATGTAAGGACGTGTGAAATATTTCTATTTCATCAATCATTAGCTTGCGTCCTATCAAGCATTTCCTGAGGTCTCCAGCAAATTCTTCAGATGATGATTTTCATCTGGAGACCTGACCTGCAGAAGTGATTAGTTCGATTTCCTCACCACCCACATCTGAAGGGGTGGCAAAGCATTCATCATCCTGCAAGCACCATATGAGAAAGGTGGCATTGAAGCCAATGCACTTCTCTTAACAGTAGGGGGATTAAAGTACTCATATGAATATGCAGAGAACTGGTTTGAGGATTTATGAACATAATGATTTGAGGAGTAACGCTCATATTCATATTCCTTGTAGTTTCCCTGCATGTTAGACACATTAGCACAGGTACGAGCATAGTTTTGGCCAGTTGAGGATTTTGATCCTCTTGAAGACTTTGGTCCTCCTGAGGAATTTGATCTGGGGTTCTGATTCTTCAGTGGTGGTGTCATAAGGACATTCACCTGAAGATCTTCGAGACAGCTTTTGGGAACCCAGATTTTCCTCAAGGGAGGGCCATTCCTGCAATTAGTTCCAACATATCGAGCAAATACTTCACCAGATTGATTTTTGAACAGTTTATAGTTGGAGTCAAATGACTCATCCGAGGAATAGGATAATTCACATGAAAAACTAGTTAGATTAGATGGATCAAAAGGAGGCCGAGTAGCAGCAACCCAAGAGGTTTTGGGATACTACTCAGGTTTCCAATAAGATCCATCAGCATTTAATTTCCTCTCAAAGGCAATTCCTTCTTTCCTCCGGTTCCTGTTCAAGATCTGCTTTTTGAGCACATCACAAAGGGTTTGATGTCCTTTGAGGCTTTTGTATATGCCTGTCATGTACAATTCCTTCAACCCTGCATTTTCATCAGTAACATTTGTGTTTTCCTCAAGTGAGGAAATAGACACACCAGGTGCAGTTGAAGAATTTGTAGCAATAGCAGCATTTGATGATTCTGGTGAGGAATTAGCAGTTTCGCGTTCAATGCATTTAAGACATGGAGGAGTGAATTCAACTTGACCATCGCTCATCTGTTGAGCTAGTAATGAATCATTTTCCATACGAAGATCATCATGAGACATCCTCAGCTTCTCAAGATCAAGCTTCCTTTGAAGAAATTCATAGGAAAGCTTCTCATGATCAGTGGGGAGTGTATCATAACGATCCTGAAGATTGTCAAATCTAGACTGAAGACTTTTCACATCTTCAGTGAGGATTTGGGTAAGGTTCATTTCATCATTCAACA
The DNA here is from genome assembly GCF_904849725.1 of Hordeum vulgare subsp. vulgare. Lineage (NCBI taxonomy): Eukaryota > Viridiplantae > Streptophyta > Magnoliopsida > Poales > Poaceae > Hordeum > Hordeum vulgare. The sequence continues at coordinate 627,546,380 of NC_058519.1, forward strand.
GATCATCACTTTTATCTAGAAGTTTCTGAAGCTTTTCCAGGGCAGTTTGTTGTTTAGTGGCAATGATAGCAAGTTTACTGTAACTGGGTTTCTTATAATTATCAGGTTCACAGTCACTTGAATCAGAGGAGGAGGCATTATTTGGTACCTTTGAACCTTTTGCCATGAAGCAAAAGGTTGGAGCAAAGTCATCAGCATAGTCATCAGTGCGGATGGTGCTATCATTTTCTTCAAGGTTGAAGATTGACTTGCTGACGAAAGTGGTTGCCAGTGCAATACTAGCCTTTCCAGATTCCGAGTCTTCATCAGAACCCTCTTCTTCATCACATTCCTCTGATTCTGCCTTGGAGTCCATTTCCTTGCCAATAAGTGCCCGAACCTTTCTGAAACTAGTCTTCTTGTGCGATGAGGGCTTTGAAGATGAGGATTTTGAAGATTTCTTCTTCTTCTTCGAGTCATCAGAACCGTCATCCTTGTATTTCTTCTTCTTTGATTCCTTTCCCCAACGGGGACAATCAGCAATGTAATGACCTAATTTCTTGCACTTGTGACAGGTTCGTTTCTTGTAGTCCTCAGATGAAGATTCTGATTTCCTCATGTCTCTTCTTGAAGATTTACCGAACTGGCCATGTCGTGTAAATCTCTGGAATTTGCTCACGAGCATTGCAAGCTCCTGTCCAAATTCTTCAGGGTCACAAATGCTGTCATCTGTGTCTTTGTCTTCAGATGAGGAAATTGCTCTAGCCTTCAGTGCACGTGGTCTGGAATAGCTTGGTCCATATAGATCTCTCTTTTCTTCTAGTTGGAATTCATGAGTATTTAGCCTTTCTAGTATATCAGCTGGATCAAGCATCTTGTAATCTGGTCTTTCTTGAATCATCAGAACTGAAGTATCAAATGAAGAATCCAAAGATCTCAGCAGTTTCTTCACAACTTCGTGATCAGTGATGTCTCGAGCTCCCAGTGGTTGCAGTTCATTTGATATGTCAGTGAGGCGATCAAAGGTGTCTTGGCAGCTTTCATTGTCATGTCTCTTGAAGCGATTGAAGAGATTGTGAAGAATATCAACACGAGAGTCACGCTGGGTTGATACTCCTTCATTTACCTTGCACAGTCTCTCCCAGATGAGTGTTGCAGAGCCCAAAGCACTTACTCTTCCAAACTGGCCTGGGCTCAGATGGCCATAGATGATGTTCTTCGCTTGAGAATCGAGTTGCTTGAATTTCTTCACATCAGCCGCAGTGACACTGGCAGAGATGATGGGGACGCCATGTGCCACAATATACCAGAGATCATTATCAATAGCTTGTAGATGCATTTGCATTTTGTTCTTCCAGAAGGGAAAGTTCTTTCCTTCGTAGGTAGGACATGCTGCAGTCACCTTAAACATGCCTGCAGTCGACATAACTAAAACTCCAGGTGGTTAAACCAAAATCACACAGAACAAGGGAGTACCTCGCTCTGATACCAATTGAAAGTGCGTTATATCGACTAGAGGGGGGTGAATAGGAGATTTTTAGAATTTCATCACTGAGGAAATTCCTTTTGAGGAAATTCCTCACTGATGACTAACTTACAGCGGAAACAATAAAGGATCAGAAGTGCAAAGTTTCACAACAGCAGTTTTTCAGAGTGAAGAATGTGAAAACAGATTGCACAGTGAGCAGGCACGCAGAATACATATGTGGATTAACTGACGTGAAGAATTTGGGGTTGAGGAAATTCAGAGAAAGTCTTCAGCAAATTCTTCAAACAGTTGCAGTGAAAGTCATCAACACATAATACGAGGAAAATAAGGAGTTGAGGAATTAGAACCCGTTTCTCAGTGAAGACAATCGTTGATGACCCAGTTCCAACTGCTGTGACAGTCGTACATCTGGTTTGGAGCGGCTTGGTATTGAAACCAAAGGACACACAGTCCCGGGACACACAGTCTCTACCGTATTCTCCTTGAGCTAAGGACACACAGTCCTCGCCCAACACTCGTGGTAAGTCTTCAGGGCAAACTTCCAAACCCTCACAAACTTGGTCACCCGGCGATCCACAATTGACTGCTGGAAAGCTCTAGACCATGACGCCTAACCGTCTGGAGGATGCACAGTCCTCAAAGGTAAAAGGCTTCAGTCCCACACAGGAACAACTTCTTCAGTGATGCTCAATCACTAGATTTTGTTTGTGGTTTCGGTGTATGGTGTATTTTCTCACTGATGAATTACTCTTGAAGGCTCTGAGGAATTGGGTTGCTCTATGACAAGTGTCAGTTTCTAATGGAGCAGCCAACCAGCTAGTGGTTGTGGGGGGTGGCTATTTATAGCCTGGGAGCATCCCGACATGATTTGACACTTATGCCCTTAAATAATATGACCGTTGGAATGGATAAGACCAATGACTTGGCGTGGCTATCGAAACGGTCGGGACCCTCAACTGTGAGAGTCCTCATGTCACTCGTATTCCTCACTTGAGGCTTTTGGTAGGATTTAGGCTTGGGTCGAGCATCATGAGGAAATTCATTCCATAGTGTAACTTCGACCCCCTTTAACAGTACGGTGTTCCTATTACTCAAATGCGAAGAAAATAAAACAGAAAGTGTAAGTCTTCATGCTTCAAATTCTTCAGAGTGATTCTTCAGGACACACCGGACTTCTCAATATCAGTATCTTCATGAGGAATATCAACTTCATCGCAGATTCCTCGCGATTTATTTCTTCAGCTTCAGACCAATTTCTTCAACTGAAGACATATATTTTTAGGGGTCGATATTCTTCAAATATCTCAAACTCCTCAATGACTTATAGATCCTGTGTATACTCACAAACACATTAGATACTTAACCTATAAGTCTTCAAACCACCAAAATCACTAAGGGGCACTAGATGCACTTACAGTACTGCATTACTATATTAAGGAAACACGTAGTACACCAATCCAATATCTTGTTTCCTTTCTATGAATCCGATCAAGTGATCCATCAACCCGATCAATCACTACTGGATCTATCACTCCTACAAATCCATCATTAATGGGGTTCTACATGATCTCTAGAGTGCTCATAATTCACACATTATTGCAAGGTTTACGTCATAGCATACCCACCAACTTCAATAATCATGGCCATCTAATCTCCAAGGCCAAACCACATAGGTTGTAAACCAATCTGACAACTCCAGGTATACGCGCTCTATATTCACCGAGAGACATGGTATCATGTTCGAGATTATCGATCTAAATCCAATTTACTCCGAACCATGTGGTCCTTGTCATCCTCAATACTCTATTAAGATTACCTATTGAAATCCAGGACTCAGATCCAATAAGAAGTCTACCTGATACTCCAAGTTGTTATGGTAAAAGGATCAAATCATGCCAACTACTTGCTAAAGTCATGTATAACACCAAAAATAATGTTCGCGATCATAATCATCCTACTAAATCCAATCTTACTCCAAGGATAGGTATGTTATGCTACTATATCAACTTGTTCCACCAAGTTCACCGAACTTTATATGTGTCTCAAGATCCACCAAATTAGTCTAGCTATATCCTCAGGACAACTATTATCACTACATCAATCTCAGACTAACACTCTATATTCGAGAACGATCCTCTTATGGCATCAAGGTTACAGTGCTAGCTTAAGATTGAATATTACTTGTTCACTGCGATCCCTCATTCCATACGAAACCCGGTGCTAAGCGGGGTTTATCGGGGACCTACACCAGTTCTGGCAAGTCGGTGTACTAGACACGTGACCAGAAATTTTGAGCCGGACAGGCTTGTGGAGGTTAGTCTGGTCTAGTGTGGTTTTCCAATCTTGAGGGGAAAACACACTCTTACGGCTTGCTTGTGATTAGGCATAGCACAGTCAGTGTCTTCAGCATCAGCCGTCCTTCGAAGCGGATCCTTGGCGCATCTTGCCTTGCCGTCTTCAGTTGTCGAGGAGGGTGAGAGAGAGAGAGAGCACAGAGGGGAGTGTCTAAGGGTCTCAGTGCAATCAAACAAGCATTGAAAAATCAGCTCAAACAAGTGCTAAAATTATTTTGAACACCAAAATAAGACAAGTGATATAACCGCATGCTTGTTGCCTAAGCAAAAGCGTGACTCATATCAAAGCACAAACAACAAAATAAGCAACACACAACATGGTCCATCCGAACCATTTCACGGACTCAACTTCGCATAGGGAATTCAAGACTCATCTTATCCTAGGTTCTGGGACTCGACAGTCGTGCTTGCTTCGTGCCTTGGAGAGGAGTCTGCTAAGTCTTCTAGACCTTCTTATGGTGTTGCCATGCCTCTTGTTGTCACTTGCCGAAGCAATTCACTTGAGTTGTAAAGAACTCTTGTTGTCTTCTCATCTGGGGAGTTGCTGACGAAGGTGGTTCTTCATGGTTGTCATTGACATGATCTTCTTGTCTTCATGATCTTGTCAGTGTCTTCTTATCTTCTGATGCTTCGAGAGTCTCAAGTGGACACCTTCATGCATCGATATTTGCATGACATGATAGAATTCTGATCTGTCAATCATACTAATTGCGATATCGACACCTAGAGCGGGGGATGAAGAGAACCATTTTCCTACTCACTAAAGTGAGGCGGACCAAATGGTGAGGTTCTCATCCACCGGTGGTGGTCGACACAATTCGTTATAACTGACAAGGTTGCTCTATTAGTGATGCCGATCAAGGTTTGCATATATTATGTCCAGACTATCGTAGGCGAAAGTGGCATCACTCTGGGACAGTGCCCAGGGTTTCACCAACTTCTAAGCCTCGATGTCCTTGTTCCTCATGGAGGTACTTCTATTGGTGTCGTCTGGTCGCGGAGTGGTCTTCTCTGTCCTCCAGCATAGGTGTTTGCCTGGAAAGGTACCTTCATTTCGGGCTGCTCACGAGGATTTCAATTTATCCCGTGGTCAAAGGCATAAGGTTCTAGCGACCGTTTGCAAGTTTTGAAAAAGTAGACGAGGAGTGTCAAGAAAATAAGAGTGGAAGGCTAGAGCATAACCTTCAATTTCTTTGAAGATTTAGGAGAGTCGAGAAAATATATAGGTTTTGTAAGTATTTTCGAAGAATCTGGAAAGCAGTTTTATCCTAAACTAACGCCCGTGCTAACTAAGGGCTTCCTATAGTCAGGATGGCTCTGATACCAGCTCTGTGGGGACCCCGACTTACTAGTCGAGAATCGCCATGCTCAGTGATCCCAGAGATCAATGCTCACCGAACATAGATACCGAATAGAAGAGTCTTACATCCATACATGCCGTTTGATACAATAAATGACCACTTCGGTTGAGTCTTACATATATAGGGCCTTAAAGGCCTACACTTGAAACTGAACCAATAGCGGAATTATTGGTTGAAAGCGTGAACCCATGCCATCAGCCTTAACCTACACACATTCTGACAGGGAAGCGTCCTAGCTCGCAAGAACGTCACCGAGTGAATCTTCACCATATCCTGTTCTTTCATACCTGGTCAATGAAATAACCAGTGGCAAGCCAATGAGTACTTTGAATGTACACGCAAACAGCCCATGATATGAACATTGAAAGTGAAGGGTAACAATATCATGCATCATTAGTGTAACTCATCTTGGTGAAATGATCATGATTAGGCATCAAGTTAAAGAATTACTCTTGAAGAACAGGTTACAGATGCCATCGCATGTGTCAAGGGCTGAACACCCCGGGTTCATCCTATATGCCAAGTCACCGAACTTAGTCATATAAACTCATCTTGTAACACCAGTTACCACACAAACACACACACTCACACTTGGTTTATGCGGAAACGCTGGACGTAGTTTAAGCAGGATTACCCAACTGTCATCCACGACTATTCGAATAGTTTGACACTCTGCAGAGGTTGCGCGCTGTACCCATGAGAACCGGGAAACTTCCGTGTCATCCACGACTCGCGGTATATCACATATACCCGAGGTAAGTACCCGATCATTATCTTTCCCTTGACGGCACTAAACAAGGAGGTCCACTCGATTGGTACCGAGCCCACATGTTGTACGTCTTACGAGCACCAACTCTAGACAGTATCAACCATGCGGGGACCAACGGTGTGCCTGGAACTCGTAAAAATGGCATAGTCGCCCTTCCTGGCACGACCCCATCACGAGAGTCACGACAATCACTCCCGCCACTAGTAATGTGGCTCCTTGCTAGTACCCACCAGAGTAATCAACAAAGCCCCGTCCCATAAAGGAGTAACGTGGTCGCACATGTGAGGTTGGGACGATCGACACATCATAAATCTAATCCAATTTCCGAAACCATACTCACACAAAACACCGGTGCACCACTTCACCAAAAGTGGCCACCCATCTCATCATCACCCTCGGGCATTAGTGGCACCCGACGGGTTTTTTCATAAACCTTTGATTTAACTCATCATCATGCTCATGCAATGGTTCTCTAACTCTACTAGTCAACATGATAGTAGCATGATCCTTACAGATGGTAGGATCAAGCTCATCATGCTTGTGCTCCGAGGAGCCATATGTATAACATCACCATCATGCAAGTGCTTCGAAGAAGCCTTCGGTACCATCACACCAATGATGAACCGGCACTATGATCACATGCAACGGAAAAGTACTTGCTATTCTAGCATGCATCAATTCATATGCTCAAGTCATGGTCAAAGGGCTGCTTGCCTTGCTCACGTAAGTCCTCGGGGTCTTCGAGGTCTTCCGCTCCAACTCCGAATACTCCGTCTACCGTCAACTATCGTCGGAAACAACCATAGTAAGCCACATAGCAAGCAGAATAAAAGTGCCACAAAAATAGAAGTTATATTTTTCTTGGACCACTCTAGTCATAAGAAAAATACCTCAATCTTGATATAGGAGATTTGAATCATCAAGAATTTTTGAATGGATGGAAAGAGCAATAGGTGATCATTGAAGAAGCCAACAGAAATTATTCTGTTAAAAATGAGTGGAGACACCCATTTAACAGAGAATGATTTTAGAAATATATAAGAAGTGGTTTCACTGGATTTGGAGTTGTATGAATATTCTAGGAATTTTATACTATGGAGTAAATAGCAATAGGAAGCTATTTATTATAAGCAACATAATGAAGCTTGATAAAATGTTGACCAAGGCTCCAAAATTAGTACATTATATAAGAAGGCTTTGGAAATTTGAATCACTCCAATTGGAGTTGATTTGAATCCTCTAGGATTTTTGCAAGATGGAGTTTTCCATAACCAGATTGGAATTTGAAGAACAACACAACAGAAAATATCCTTGGAAAATTGTGCAAAGCACAGATCTTGATAGACCTTGATTTTTGGGACCTGCAGAAATTTGAATTAGCATTTTTGGAGTTAGAATGAATTTATGGGAGATTTTTGAAGTTTGCAGATAAATGAAAACGGGAAAATGGGCCTCCAGACTTGGCTATCCTGTGCACTAGGCGCTAGCTTCGGGCCGGCCCACTGGCTTGGCTTGGCCAGCCGAGCCACGCAGGAGGCGCCTTGCGCGAAATACGCCTTCTGCGCAAGGAGGCGGCCTTCCTCCAAGGTGCAGCCACTTAAGTGGCGCGGCCCACCTAGCGGCCTCCTTCCCTGGCTGACGCGCGGGCCCGCTGGCCTCTTCTTCAACCTCCCGCCACATCTGGCAGGAGACGAGCAGGGGCGCCGGCGTGGCTCGAGCAAGCACCCAGTGCCGCGCCCGGCGAGGCCCGGCCACCCGGAGCCCGAGGGAGAGGCGGCGGCCTAGGGGGGGAGGCCCCACGCGCCTAGGGAGGATCTGGTCCCGGCCGGCCTCTGCCAGGGCGGATGCGCCTGCAGCGATGGGGCACGGCGCCGTGGTCATCAGGGAAGAAGGGAAGCGGCGGGGAAGGAGCTTGGGCGGAGGCAGGGCGCTCTGGCGAGGCTCTAGGAGGAGAAAGGGGGTCGGGAAGGCTCTGGGCATGCCAGCCCATGCGGAGGCCGAAGCTTTTCCCACGGCTATGGGGGAGAGGAGAGAGCCCGAGAGGAGAGGGGGCTCGAGGGGGTTTCAGGGAGAGAGGGAGAAGGGCTTAGGAGACTCAGGAAGCTCGGAGGGCCATATGGGGAGGAGGAAACGATAGGAGAGTTCAAGAGAGCTTCGGGAGCTCCTAGAGCACTTGTGGGCATGGGTGCCACGTGTGCCAGGAGATGTTTGGAAGCTAGCTAATGAAGGGGAGTGCTTGGAATGGTCAACACGATGCTCTGAGACACGCTGGGATAACCTGCTTCGCCAAGAAACGGTCGGGAGGAGAGAATCTAGATGCAGAGCACCCGGTTTGCAGGTCAGGGTGGTGGTCACCACGACCACTCACGCCCACAGGTTTGCAATGGCTAGCCAAACATGTCCAGCATGCAAGGCATACATGCAGAAAGGTAACTCTGGAGTTTGGCAACTAGTAGAGTTGGTTTGAACTAGTTTTGACTGCTGCAAAGTTCCTAACAGCAAACTTAGAGCTGACAACAGTGGGTCTTAGGTGGGGATCCTTGGGGAGAAATTATGTGTGGCTGTGTTACCTACGCAAGAACTACAACACTGCCAAGTTTGAGGTCAAGAAATGAAGGGTAGCTTGTACTTGTTGTACAAAGCTATATCTCAGCCAAAAATGAACTTGTAGAGGTGCTGCTCATTTTCTCCGCATGAGCATGCCATCTCTTGGTTTGAAATGAAGCTTTGGCATACTAGAGATGCTCTGGAAAGAATTGGGGGTGATAGCTTAAGCAGAAGTATGAGAAGAGAGGTAAAACAGTGCTTACAAGGGTGAAAATGAGAGAAGTTACAAAGGGTCCTTCTCCAATAATTGACCAGTGGCCATGGGAAAGCTACTAGAGGTAAAATGTAACTATGTGAGGCTGTGGTAGAAGGTTGAACTCAAGGGTAAAAGTAGAAGGGGCAAAAGAAGCCAAATTAGAGAGTGCACACAAGGTGTTTGATCTGTGGTTGGGCTTCCAAATGAATTCCGATGGCTATGAAAATTAACAAGGTCAAATAATAGATGAAAATAGGCTTTCACACCAAATTTGGGATTTGCTGGAGGATTTTTCCAATGTAGACATGAAAAACCCCAGAAATGGGCAGAAATGGATTTATGCTTGGAACCCTATTCAAATTAATTTCCACAAATCCAATATTTGTTGTAGGGGCATTATTTGAGCATTAAGGCATGCACAAAAAGTTTGAGGTCAATTGGAGAAACTTTATAATGTAAAGTTTACCAAAGTCAGAAATCAACAGAGAGGGTTTTTAGGGTCTTAGGACAAGTTCTTCTATTCTGCTTGGTGTACCACTTGGTGTGGATGCCTTATTGGAGTATTCGAACACGTCCACCAAATTTGAGCACAATTGGAGACACTTCACAATGTAGAGTTGCTCAAATTTGATTCTGGACAGATAGGGTTTTAGAGTGATTAGAGGAGACAAATCAACTTGGATTGAAATGAAACTTGGCAAGATCATCAAGAATATCATAGATGATATGATAGAATTTTACTAGAATTTATTGAGAATATTTCTTATAGAAATATCCCAAAAGCTTGAAATAGGCAGGAGTGGTTTTGGAGGGATTTGCCCTATATTTGAACATGACCATGTGTTGAAACTCCTAAATATCTAATAAATATATCCACTGAGTTTCCCTAAATTTTCTTATATATTTTGAAAGCAATAAAAATAACTTTTCTTCATAGGAGACCATTTCTGGCCTCACAAAAAGGCTTTTAAATAAAATATTAAAATAACTTTTGAAATAATAATATGGTGGTTTTTGGAAGACATTTTGATAATAGGTTTTATATAAAATAATTGGTGCAAAGGAAATTCCCTTAATTGAGGACTTGTAGTACAAACCTCATCTCAGGGGTTTGTAAGTTTAATTCAAAGAAATGCTTTTTGGTGAAAATAGTATTTGGGTGAAAATAGATATTTATCCTAAACACATGGCATGATCATTAGGCAAGAGATCATGGGATGAGGAGGTGATTAGGAGAGTGACAGGATTTATTAGGTATCAAACACAATCATGCAAACAAGCAAGGGAAACAATAGTCACTTAAAGCATCACAAGCATTTCACAAAAAATTTAATTGGTCATAAATTTTGAAATAAGTTAGTTAATCAGGAAGGCCAAAAACTGGGTGTTACAAGAACTTTTTAAAAATTTCATACGTAATTTGAAATTCCAAAATTGTGCACAAACTAAATTTGGATCCGTTTTCATGACTCAGAGTAACATCATCGCATTATAACACATGATGTACGTACATATGTTTATCTAAACTATGTTTATGATCCGTGCATTCCACATGATGTACATAGATACATTTATCTAAACTAATTTTCAATTTATTGAATAAGTTTCAAAAGAATAATAAAGATTAAAAAAAGGATAAAATGAATTTAAGAAAAGTTCAAGATATTTTAAAATCATGAATTAAAAAAATGAAAATAGGGTAAAAAGGAAATATGAAAGAAAAAGGAGCTAACAAGCAAAATTTAAATCAAAATAGACAAACCGCTGTGTTTTTTATATAAGGGAAATATCATACTTGAATTTATCACATCTATTGGTGTTATTTGTTGGTAGCTGCCCCTTTCATGTTGGCTGGAGGTCTGGAGTTCGAACCATGGTGCGAGCATAATTTTTGAACTCTAATAGAAGCCAAGAAAATGGTGTACGGGGCATATATGTAGTGGATCCTTCGTACGTACGAAAATTTATGTGAAAAGTCCATATTGCCCTTATATGGTTTGTAAGGGGGGGGTGTGTACCGAAGCGGGGCTCTATTTCTTTTTGTGTGCAGTTTTCCACGGGATTTGCAGGATCTAAACCTTCATCCCGTAGGTCTATAACATCCGTGGCCCACCCAAAACTGAGGTGGAACCCACATATTTGGAGCGGTCCAAACTATTTTTATGCCAAAACCCGCACCTTCTTCACCCTTGGGAAACGCTACGCGTTCGTCGGTTTATTTCTAAAAATTATCCGTGGCCTCGACAGCCGTTGGATGCCCGAGTTGATAGTCATTCGACAACCATTCAATCTAGTGTCCGCATCTCGCATGCTCAGTCGTTATTGCTCACAACAAGTGGTCTGTTGAAGAAACTAGACACTCTTGTCCGGCCCGGACAGAGCTGTGCCCCGCGCGATGTCGCCGCCAACCCATAGAAAAATCAGCCCGCCGCCGGCGTGCATGAGCTAAACTGAAGTTTCTGCAACACTTTGCCCCGACCTCGATAGACCCGTGTCCAGCGTCATCTTGCAATGGCCACGCTGCAGAAACAGCGGCTGCGTTGTAGGTTGAATAAATGATGGCCGCGTTGCAGAAACTATTTCTGAAACAACGACCCCGTTGCAGAAATAATTCCTGAAACAACGGCTGCATTTCAGAAACAACGATCGCGTTGCAGAAACAACTGCTTTGTCTTGTTATGATTTTTTTAAGAAAGGTGTTGTTGCAATTTTTCTTGTAACAAATTGTTTGTTGCGAGCTTCATTTCGAAACAGCTGTCCAGTTAAAGAATAGGGGGAGGTCACTGCTGCGCCAACAAAAGTCCTTCCCTGGTGCGTAGGAATTCTTCTTGTTACTTCTCTGGTTTGCGTCAGTTTTTTCCTTGAAGAGGAAAGGGTGATGCAGCACATGAGCAGTAAGTATTTCCCTCAGTTTGAGAACCAAGGTATCGATCCAGAAGGAGGGCCTCGTCAAGTCCAAAGTACCTGCGCAAACACAAACAAGCTTGCACCCAACAATTCAAAGGGGTTGTCAATCCCTTCAAGATTGTTTGCAAAGTGAGATCTGAAGGCGGAAATGTTGGAAATATGCCCTAGAGGCAATAATAAATTTGTTATTATTATATTTCTTTGTTCATGATAATCGTTTATTATCCATGCTATAATTGTATTGATTGGAAACACAATACTTGTGTGGATACATAGACAAAACACTGTCCCTAGTAAGCCTCTAGTTGACTAGCTCGTTGATCAAAGATGGCGAAGGTTTCCTGGCAATAGGCAAGTGTTGTTACTTGATACATACATCATTAGTGTAAGTTGCGGGATCTAGTATTACGGAACGAGTAAAGAGACTTGCCGGTAAACGAGATTGAAATAGGTATGCGGATACTGACGATCGAATCTCGGGGAAGTAACATACCGAAGGACAAAGGGAATGACATACGGGATTATATGAATCCTTGGCACTGAGGTTCAAACGATAAGATCTTCGTAGAATATGTAGGATCCAATATGGGCATCCAGGTCCCGCTATTGGATATTGACCGAGGAGTCTCTCGGTTCATGTCTACATAGTTCTCGAACCCGCAGGGTCTGCACACTTAAGGTTCGACGTTGTTTTATGCGTATTTGAGTTATATGGTTGGTTACCGAATGTTATTCGGAGTCCCGGATGAGATCACGAACGTCACGAGGGTTTCCGGAATGGTCCGGAAACGAAGATTGATATATAGGATGACCTCATTTGATTACCGAAAGGTTTTTGGAGTTACCGGGAATGTACCGGGAATGACGAATGGGTTCCGGGTGTTCACCAGGGGGGGGGGGAACCCACCCCGGGGAAGCCCATAGGACTTGGGGGTGGCGCACCAGCCCTTAGTGGGCTGGTGGGACAGCCCAAGAAGGCCCTATGCGCCATAGGAAGAAAACCAAAGAGAAAAAAAAGAGGAGGTGGGAAAAGGGGGAAGGACTCCTCCTTCCAAACCTAGTTGGACTCGGTTTGGAAGGGGAGGGTTGCCCCCCTTGGCTCGGCCGACCCCCTTGGGAGTCCTTGGACCCCAAGGCAAGGCTCCCCCTCCTCCCCCTATCTATACGGAGGTTTTAGGGCTGATTTGAGACAACTTTGCCACGGCAGCCCGACCACATATCTCCACGGTTTCACCTCTAGATCGCGTTTCTGCGGAGCTCGGGCGGAGCCCTGCTGAGATAAGATCACCACCAACCTCCGGAGCGCCGTCACGCTGCCGGAGAACTCATCTACCTCTCTGTATCTATTGCTGGATCAAGAAGGCCGAGATCATCGTCGAGCTGTACGTGTGCTGAACGTGGAGGTGCCGTCCGTTCGGCACTAGATCGTGGGACTGATCGCGGGACGGTTCGCGGGGCGGATCGAGGGACGTGAGGACGTTCCACTACAGCAACCGCGTTCACTAACGCTTCTGCTGTGCGGTCTACAAGGGTACGTAGATCGAACATCCCCTCTCGTAGATGGACATCACCATGATAGGTCTTCGTGCGCGTAGGAAATTTTTCGTTTCCCATGCGACGTTCCCCAACAGTGGCATTATGAGCTAGGTTCATGCATAGATGTCTTCTCGAGTAGAACACAAAAGTTTTTGTGGGCGGTGATGTGCGTTTTGCTGCCCTCCTTAGTCTTTTCTTGATTCCGCGGTATTGTTGGATTGAAGCGGCTTGGACCGACATTACTCATACGCTTACGAGAGACTAGTTTCATCGCGACGAGTAACCCCGTTGCTCAAAGATGACTGGCAAGTGTCAGTTTCTCCAACTTTAGTTGAATCAGATTTGACCGAGGAGGTCCTTGGATGAGGTTAAATAGCAACTCATATATCTCCGTTGTGGTGTTTGCGTAAGTAAGATGCGATCCTACTAGATACCCATGGTCACCACGTAAAACATGCAACAACAAAATTAGAGGACGTCTAACTTGTTTTTGCAGGGTATGCTTGTGATGTGATATGGCCAACGATGTGATGTGATATATTGGATGTATGAGATGATCATGTTGTAATAGTTAATATCGACTTGCACGTCAATGGTACGGCAACCGGCAGGAGCCATAGGGTTGTCTTTAAACTAACGTTTGTGCTTGGAGATGCGTTTACTATATTGCTAGGACGTAGCTTTGGTAGTAATAGCATGAGTAGCACGACAACCCCGATGGCGACACGTTGATGGAGATCATGATGATGGACATCATGGTGTGACGCCGGTGACAAGAAGATCGTGCCGGTGCTTTGGTGATGGAGATCAAGAAGCGCATGATGATGGCCATATCATGTCACTTATGAATTGCATGTGATGTTAATCCTTTTTGCACCTTATATTGCTTAGAACGACGGTAGCATTATGAGGTGATCTCTCACTAAAATTTCAAGACGAAATTGTGTTCTCCCCGACTGTGCACCGTTGCGACAATTCTTCATTTCGAGACACCACATGATGATCGGGTGTGATAGACTCAACGTTCACATACAACGGGTGCAAAACAGTTGCACACGCAGAACACTCGGGTTAAGCTTGACGAGCCTAGCATGTGCAGACATGGCCTCGGAACACATGAGACCGAAAGGTCGAGCATGAATCGTATAGTTGATATGATTAGCATACAGATGCTTACCACTGAAACTATTCTCGACTCACGTGATGATCGGACTTGAGATAGTGGATTTGGATCATGTACCACTCAAATGACTAGAGAGATGTACTTTTTGAGTGGGAGTTCTTAAGTAATATGATTAATTGAACTAATTGTCATGAACATAGTCTAATGGTCTTTGCGAATTACGATGTAGCTTGCGCTATAGCTCTACTATTTTTATATGTTCCTAGAGAAAACTTAGTTGAAAGTTGATAGTAGCAAACTTTGAAGAGGATTGTCCTCATTGCTGCACAGAAGGGTTATGTCTTTAATGCACCACTCGGTGTGCTGCACCTTGAGCGTCGTCTGTGGATGCTGTGAACATCCGACATACACGTTTCTGATGACTACACGATAGTTCAGTGCAAAATACTTAATGGCTTAGAAGCAAGGCACCGAAGACGTTTGTCACGGAACATAAGTGATGTTCTAAAGAGATGAAATTGTGATTTCATGCTCGTGCCCTTGTCCAGAGGTACGAGACCTCCGACAAGATTCTTTGTCCACAAAGTAAACGAGAAAAGCTCAATCATTGAGCGTGTGCTTAGATTGTCTGAGTACGACAATCACTTGAAGCAAGTGGGAGTTAATCTTCCAGATGAGATAGTGATGGTTCTCCAGAGTCACTGCCACCAAGCTGTGAGAGCTTCGTGATGAACTATAACATATCAAGGATAGATACAATGATCCTTGAGCGATTCGCGATGTTTGACACTGCGAAAGTAGAAATCAAGAAGGAGCATCAATAGTTGATGGTTTGTAAAACCACTAAGTTTCAAGAAAGGCAAGGGCTAGAAGGGATACTTCCTGAAATGGCCAAACAGTTGCTGCACTAATGAAGAGACCCAAGATTAAACCCAAAACCGAGACTAAGTGCTTCTGTAATGAGGGGAACAGTCACTGAGGCGGAGTAACTCTAGATACTTGGTAGATAAGAAGGCTGGCAAAAGTCGAAAGAAGTATATTTGATATACATGATGTTGATGTGTACTTTACTAGTACTCCTAGTAGCATGAGGGTATTGGATACCGGTTCGGTTGCTAAGTGATTAGTAAAACGAAATGAAAGCTACGGCATAAACGGAGACTAGCTAAAGGCGAGGTGACGATACGTGTTGGAAGTGTTTCCAAGGTTGATATGATCAAACGTCGCACGGTCCCTCTACCATCGGGTTTTGTGTTAAACCTAAATAATTGTTATTTGGTGCTTGCGTTAAGCATGAACATGATTGGATCGTGTTTATTGCAAAACGATTATTCATTTAAAGAGAATAATGGTTACTCTATTTTCTTGAATAATCACCTTCAATGGTTTATTGAATCTCGATCGTGGTGTTACACATGTTCATGATATTGGTGCCAAAAGATACGAGGTAATGATGATAGTAACACTTAGTTGTGGCACTTCCGCTTGAGTCATGTTGGTATAAATTGCATGAAGAGGCTCCATGCTGATGGATCTTTATACTCACTTGATTTTGAATCACTAGTGACATGCAAATCATACCATATGAGCAAGGCCTTGTTTTCATTGAGATGAAATAAGATAGTAACTTGTTGGAAATGATACATTTTGATGTATGCAGTCCAATGGGTGCCGAGGCACGCAGTGGATATCATTTGGTTCTTACTTCAATGACGATTTGAGTAGATACTAGAGTATTTGCTTAATGAATCACAAGTCTGAAATATTGAAAAGTTCAATTCTGTTTCGGAGTGAAGTTCGTCGTAACAAGAGGATAAACTGTCTACGATATGATCATAGAAATGAATATCTGAGTTACGAGTTTTGGTACGCAGTTAAGACATTGTGGAAATTGTTTCGCGGTTCATGCCACCTAGAACATCATAGTGTGATGATGTGTCTGAACGTCATAGCCACACACTATTTGGTATGGTGCATGCTATGATGTCTCTTATCGAATTACCACTATCGTTTATGGGTTAAGCATTAGAGACAACCGCATTCACTTTAAATAGGGCACCACGTATTTCCGTTGAGATGACACAGTATAGACTGAGGTTTAGAGAAATCTAAACTGTCGTTTCTTGAAAGTTTGGGGTTTCGACACTTATGTGAAAAAGTTTCAGTCTGATAAGCTCGAACCCAAAGCGGATAAATGCATCTTCATAGGATATCCAAAACAGTTGGGTACATCTCCTATCTCAGATCCGAAAGCAAAGTGTTTGTTTCTAGAAACGGATCCTTTCTCGAGGAAAGGTTTCTCTCGAAAGAATTGAGTGGGAGGGTGGTAGAACTTGATGAGGTTATTGAACCATCACTTCGACCAGTGTGTAGCAGGGCGCATGAAGTTGTTCCTGTGGCGCCTACACCAATTGAAGTGAAAGCTAATGATGGTGATCATCGAGCATCAGATCAAGTTACTACAAGCCTCGTAGGTTGACAAGGTCGCGTACTACTACAGAGTGGTACGGTAACCCTATCTTGGAGGTCATGTTGTTGAGCAACAGTGAACCTACGAGTTATGGAGAAAGCAATGGTGGGCCCAGATTCCGACAAATGGTTGGAAGCCATGAAATCCGAGAGAGGATCCATGTATGAAAACAAAGTGTAGACTTTGGAAGAACTACTTGATGGTCATAGGACTATTGAGTAAAGATGGATCTTTAAAAGGAAGACAGACGATGATAGTGATAAGTCACTATTAAGAAAAGCTCGACTTGTCGCAAAGATGTTTCTGACAAGATCAAACAGTTGACTATGATGAGACTTTCTCACTCGTAGCGATGCTAAAAGTCTGTTAGAATTATGTTAGTAGTTGCTGCATTATTTATGAAATATTGCATGTAGTATGTCAAAACATTGTTTCCTCGACGGTTTCCTTGAGCAAACATTGTATGAGATACAACCATGAGGTTTTGTTGATCCTAAAGATACTAGCAAGTATGCAAGCTCCAGCGATCCTTAAATGGACTTGTGCAAGCATCTCGGAGTTGGAATATACACTTTGATGAGATGATCAAGGATTTTGGGTTTGTACAAGGTTTATGAGAAAGTTGTATTTCCAAAGAAGTGAGTGGGAGCACTATAGAATTTCTGATAAGTATATGTGGTTGACATATTGTGGATCAGAAGTAATGTAGAATTTCTGTAAAGCATACAAAGTTGTTTGAAAGGAGTTTTCAAAGGAATACCTGGATTGAGCTACTTGAACGTTGAGCATCAAAGATCTATGGAGATAGATCGAAAGCGCTTAATGGAAGTTTCAACAAGATGCATGCCTTGACAAGTTTTGAAGGAGTTCATAATAGATCAGCAAAGAAGGAGTTCTTGGTTGCGTTGTAAGGTGTGAATTTGAGTAAGACTCAAAACCCGACCACGGAAGAATAAAGAGAATAGACGAAAGTCGTCTTCTATGCCTTAGCCGTAGACTCTAAAGTATGCCATGCTGAGTACCGCACCTGATGTGTGCCTTGCAGCAAGTCTGTTGAGAGGTACAGAGAGTGATCCATGATTGAATCACTAGCAGCGGTCAAAATTTATCCTTAGTAACTGATGGACTAAGAAATTTTTCTCGATCATGGAGGTGGTTAAAGAGTTCGTCGTAAAGGGTTACGTCGATGTAAGCTTTGACACTAATCCGAATAACTATGAGTAGTGAAACGGATTCGTATAGTAGAGTAGATATTTGGAGTATTTCCGAATAGCACATAGTAGCAGCATCTATAAGATGACATAAAGATTTGTAAAGAACACATGGATCTGAAAATTTCAGAACCGCTGACTAAAACCTCTCTCATGAGAAAGACGTGATCAGACCCCATAACTATATGGGTGTTGGATTCGTTGGAATCACATGGTGATGTGAACTAGATTATTGACTTTAGTGCAAGTGGGAGACTGTTGGAAATATGCCCTAGAGGCAATAATAAATTAGTTATTATTATATTTCTTTGTTCATGATAATCGTTTATTGTCCATGCTATAATTGTATTGATTGGAAACACAATACTTGTGTGGATACATAGACAAAACACTGTCCCTAGTAAGCCTCTAGTTGACTAGCTCGTTGATCAAAGATGGCCAAGGTTTCCTGGCCATAGGCAAGTGTTGTTACTTGATAACGGGATCACATCATTAGGAGAATCATGTGATGGACTAGACCCAAACTAATAGGCGTAGCATGTTGATCGTGTCATTTTGTTGCTACTGTTTTCTGCGTGTCAAGTATTTGTTCCTATGACCATGAGATCATATAACTCACTGACACCGGAGGAATACTTTGTGTGTATCAAACGTCGCAACGTAACTGGGTGACTATAAAGATGCTCCACAGGTATCTCCGAAGGTGTTAGTTGATTTAGTATGGATCGAGACTGGGATTTGTCACTCCGTGTGACGGAGAGGTATCTCGGGGCCCACTCGGTAATACAACATCACACACAAGCCTTGCAAGCAATGTGACTTAGTGTAAGTTGCGGGATCTTGTATTACGGAACGAGTAAAGAGACTTTCCGGTAAACGAGATTGAAATAGGTATACGGATACTGACGATCGAATCTCGGGCAAGTAACATACCGAAGGACAAAGGGAATGACATACGGGATTATATGAATCCTTGGCACTGAGGTTCAAACGATAAGATCTTCGTAGAATATGTAGGATCCAATATGGGCATCCAGGTCCCGCTATTGGATATTGACCGAGGAGTCCCTTGGGTCATGTTACATAGTTCTCGAACCCGCAGGGTCTGCACACTTAAGGTTCGACGTTGTTTTATGCGTATTTGAGTTATATGGTTGGTTACAGAATTTTGTATGGAGTCCGGGATGAGATCACGAATGTCACGAGGGTTTCCGGAATGGTCCGGAAACGAAGATTGATATATAGGATGACCTCATTTGATTACCGGAAGGTTTTCGGAGTTACCGGGAATGTACCGGGAATGACGAATGGGTTCCGGGTGTTCACCGGGGGGGGGGGGGGGGGCAACCCACCCCGGGGAAGCCCATAGGCCTTGGGGGTGGCGCACCAGCCCTTAGTGGGCTGGTAGGACAGCCCAAGAAGGCCCTATGTGCCATAGGAAGAAAATCAAAGAGAAAAAAAAGAGGAGGTGGGAAAAGGGGGAAGGACTCCTCCTTCCAAACCTAGTTGGACTCGGTTTGGAAGGGGAGGGTTGCCCCCCTTGGCTCGGCCGACCCCCTTGGGAGTCCTTGGACCCGAAGGCAAGGCTCCCCCTCCTCCCCCTATATATACGGAGGTTTTAGGGCTGATTTGAGACAACTTTGCCACGGCAGCCCGACCACATATCTCCACGGTTTCACCTCTAGATCGCGTTTCTGTGGAGCTCGGGCGGAGCCGTGCTGAGATAAGATCACCACCAACCTCCGGAGCGCCGTCACGCTGCCGGAGAACTCATCTACCTCTCCGTCTCTCTTGCTGGATCAAGAAGGCCGAGATCATCGTCGAGCTGTACGTGTGCTGAACGCGGAGGTGCCGTCCGTTCGGCACTAGATCGTGGGACTGATCGCGGGACGGTTCGCGGGGCGGATCGAGGGACGTGAGGACGTTCCACTACATCAACCGGGTTCACTAACGCTTCTGCTGTGCGGTCTACAAGGGTACGTAGATTGAACATCCCCTCTCGTAGATGGACATCACCATGATAGGTCTTCGTGCGCGTAGGAATTTTTTCGTTTTCCATGCGACGTTCCCCAACAGGAAAGTGCAATGAAGTAAAAAGTGTAAGGCTGAAAATATGGTGTGGAGTAGACCCTGGGGGCCATAGTGTTCACTAGAGGCTTCTCTCATAATAGCAAATATCACGGTGGGTGAACAAATTACTGTCGAGCAATTGATAGAACTGCGCAAAGTCATGACGATATCTAAGGCAATGATCTAGCATATAGGCATCACGTCCGAGACAAGTAGACCGATACTTTCTGCATCTACTACTATTACTCCACACATCGACCGCTATCCAGCATGCATCTAGTGTATTGAGTTCATCACGAACAGAGTAACGCTTTAAGCAAGATAACATGATGTAGAGGGATAATCTCAAACCAATGATGAAAGCCCCATCTTTTTACCCTTGATGGCAACAACACGATACGTGCCTCGCTACCCCTTCTGTCACTTGGTGAGGTCACCTCACGGTATGAACCCAAAACCAAGCACTTCTCCCATTGCAAGAATCATAGATCTAGTTGGCCAAACAAAACCCACAACTCGAAGAGAATTACAAGGATATGAAATCATGCATAAGAGAGATCAGAAGAAACTCAAATAAGATTCATAGATAATCTGATCATAAATCCACAATTCATCGGATCTCGACAAACTCACCGCAAGAGAAGATTACATCGGATAGATCTCCAGGAAGATCATGGAGAACTTTGTATTGAAGATCCAAGAGAGAGAAGAAGCCATCTAGTTACTAGCTATGGACCCATAGGTCTATGCTGAACTACTCACGCATCATCGGAGAGGTCATGGTGTTGATGGAGAAGCCCTCCGTGTCCAAATGCCCCCTCCAGCAGGGCACCAGGACGTGCCCCAGATGGGATCTTGCGGAGACAGAAGCTTGCGGCGGCGGAAAAGTAATTGCGATCGTCTCTTGATTTTTTTGGGAATATTTGGGAATATATAGGCGCAAGATCTAGGTCAGGGGACCTCCAGGGGGCCCACAAGCCTGGATGGCACACCCCCTGGCCACGGGGTGGGGGCTTGTGGGGCCCCTGGGGCTCTTCTGGCTTGGCTCCCAAGTTCTCCGATCTTCTTCCATTCCAGAAAAAATCTTTTCGGGGATTTTTTTTCCGTTTGGACTCCGTTTCAAAATCTCCTTTGAAAGGGGTCAAAAACATGGAAAAAACAGGAACTGGCACTTGGCACTGAGTTAATAAGTTATTCCCAGAGAATAAATAAAAGGCATGCAAAACATCCAAAGTTTGACAAGATAATAGCATGAAACCATAAAAAATTATAGATACGTTAGACACGTATCAAGCATCCCCAAGCTTAACTCCTGCTCGTCCTCGAGTAGGGAAGTGATAAAGAATGAATTTTTGATGTGGAATGCTACCTAGCATAGTTGTCCTTTACAACTTATTTCACGTGGCATGAATGTTCAGATCTGTAAGATTCAAAACAATAGTTTGCTATTGACATGAAAACAATAATACTTCAAGCAAACTAGCAAGGTAATCATGAACTTTCAAAAGAACAAGGCCAAAGAAAGTTATCCCTACAAAATCATATAGTCAAGCTATGCTCCATTATCCTCACACAACTAATGTAAATCATGCACAACCCCGGAATTGGCCAAGTAATTGTTTTCGCACTCTTACTTTCTCAAACTTTTTATAACTATCACGCAATACATGAGCGCGAGCCATGGATATAGCACTATAGGTGGAATAGAGTATGGTGGTGGTTGTGAGACAAAAGGGAGGAGATGGTCACACTGACTCGGCGTATCAATAGGCTATGAAGATGCCCATTAATAGATATCAATGTGAATGAGTAAGGATTGCCATACAAGAGATGCACTAGAGCTATAAGTATGTGAAAGCTCAAGAGGAAAACTAGTGGGTGTGCATTCAACTTGCTTGCTCACGAAGACCTAGGGAAATTTTGAGGAAGCCCATCATTGGAATATACAAGCGAAGTTATAAAACGAAGATTCCCACTAGCATATGGTAGTGATAAAGCAAGAAGCTCTCAATCATGAAGAACATGGTGCTAACAGGAAGCACAAGTGTGGAAAAAGATAGTAGCATTGTCCCTTCTCTCTTTTTCTCTCATTTCTTTTTTTTATTTGGGATCTTTGGCCTCTTTTTTTCCTCACATGGGACAATACTCTAATAATGATGATCATCACACTTTTTAGTTACTCAAAGCTCAAAGATCACAATGATGATGACTCCATAGGAAATGCCTCCGGCAGTGTACCGGGATGTGCAACGATCTAGTATGATCATGTAATGGCAATATGAGAGTGACGACACAAGTCATGAGATGGAACGGTGGGAGTTGCATGGCAATATATCTCGGAATGGCTATGAAAATGCCATAGTAGGTAGGTATGGTGGCTGTTTTGAGGAAGGAATTTGGTGGGTTTGTGCACCGGCGAGAATTGCGCGACACTAGAGAGGCTAGCAATGGTGGAAGGTGAAAGTGCATATATACCATGGGCTCACATTATTCATGAAGAACTCATATACTTATTGCGAAAGTTTTTATTAGTAATCGAAACGAAGTGCTAAACGCATACTCCGAGGGGAAGGGTTGGTAGGTGTAAACCATCGCGCAATCCCGACCTCAACACAAAGGATGACAATCAATAGATCAATTATGCTCCGACTTCCTAACATAGCGGTTCACCATACGTGCATGCTACGGGAATCACTAACTTCAAGACAAGTATCTCTAGATTCACAACACCCTACTAACATAACTCTCAATATTACCGAATCCACGTTTGGAAGCTAGCTGAGAGGAATCAAAACTTCTCTTTCTATTCAATGCACATGAAGATGGAGGTTTTCGCATCCTCTTTGGGTACCTAGCACATTTGGGACTACTTTCATAGCATAAGCCAGCTACCAAATCACGCACCGCCGTGCTCTAAAGGTATAAGTGAAGCACAAGAGCAAAAAATATCTAGCTCAAAAGATATAAGTGAAGCACTAGAGCAAAAGTATCTAGCTCAAAAGATATAAGTGAAGCACTATGAGCATTCTAGCAAAATCACGATGAGTGCATGTCTCTCTCTCTCAAAAAGGTGTGCAGCAAGGATGATTGTGACACAACAAAAAGAAAAGACTCCTAAGATACAAGACGCTCCAAGCAAAAGACATATCATGTGGTGAATAAAAATATAGCTCCAAGTAATGTTACCGATGGATTGAAGACGAAAGAGGGGATGCCTTCCCGGGGCATCCCCAAGCTTAGGCTTTTTTTTGTCCTTGAATTTGGCTTGGGATGCCTTGGGCATCCCCGATCTTGAGATCTTTCCACTCCTTATCTCTTTGTCCATGAGAACATCACCCAAAACTTGAAAACTTCACAACAGAAAACTTAAACAGAAACTTGTGATAACATTAGTACAAGAAAACAAACTACCACTTCTTTTGGTAATGTAGCAAACTTGAATTCCATCTATATTGATGATGGGCTACTGTATTCTCACTTCTACGTGGCTAGTACCCCCTGATACTAACCATAGTTTCATCAAAACAAGCAACCAACTCAACAAAAACATAATCTATCAAAAACAGACCAGTTTGTAGCAATCTGTATACTTCATATACTTCTGGTACCTAAAAAAAATCTGAACAAGTACTACGGCCTGGGGAAAAAGCATATCAATCAGCAGCAAAAAGAATAAACTCAAAAGCTCTTTATGAATAAAAATGAAAAATCATCTCGTGAGCGAAAAGTTTCTGTCTTTTTCCAGCAGGATCACACAACCATTACCAAGACTAGTCATAAAGGTTTTGCTTGGCTCAAACACCAAAAGAAACATAAAAAATACAATCACAACAGAATTATGAAAGTGTGGACGCAACAAAACAGAAAGAAAAAGATAAATTCATTGGGTTGCCTCCCAAAAACGCTATTGTTTAAGGCCCTTAGCTAGGCATTGATAATTCAATGATGCTCTCACAAAAGACAAGAATTGAAGCACAACAAGAGCATCATATAGCACATGAAAATCACATCTAAGTCTAACATACTTCCTATGCATAGGCATTTTATAGGAAATTTTTTTGGCAAGACAACCAATAGTTACCAAATGCAAGGAAGAAGAAAGAGACAATAGCAATCTCAACATAACGAGAGGTAATTTGGTAACATGAAAGTTTCTACCACAATATTTTCCTCTCTCGTAGCAATTACATGTGGGATCATCATCAAATTCAACAATATAACTATCACAAAGGATATTATTTTCATGATCCACATGCATGCAAAGTTGACGCTCTTCAAAAATAGTGGGATTATCATCAACTAAAGTCATGACTTCTCCAAACCCACTTTCAATAATATTGCAAACATCATATTCATCATGAGGCTTAATTTTTTCTCTCAAGATCATAAGAAAAATCATCACCGCACTCATGATCATTGCAACAAGTAGTGGACATAGCAAAACTAGCATCCCCAAGCTTAGGGTTTCGCATATTCTTAGCATGATTGTCACTAATAGAATTTATAGTGAAACCATTGCAATCATGCTTTTCATCGAAGGAGCCCTCGTGAATCTCTTCATAAATTTCTTCTTCACAGTTTTCAGATTCACGCATCTCAAGCAAAACTCCATAAAGATAGTCAAGTGCAGTCAATTCACTAGCAATTGGATCAACATAATTGGATCTCTTAAAGAGATTAGCAAGTGGATGAGGATCCATATCACTAGATTTTCAGCAAGCGAAGATGCAAGCATATTGAAGGCAAATGGCACACAAGCGAACAGAAAGCAAGCGAGAGAAAAGGGCGAACAAAAAAGGCGAATTGGTGAAGTGGGGGAGAGGAAAACGAGAGGCAACTGGCAAACAAAGTAAATGCAAGAGATGAGTTTGCGACACCTACTTGGATGAGTTCTTGACTTGATCTTCCTCCCCGGCAACGGCGCCAGAAATTGGGACGTTGACGGGAGACTATTCTTGACTTGATCCTCCCCGGAAACGGAGCCGGAAATTCTTCTGCTGCGGCAACAAAAGTCCTTCCCTGGCGCGTAGGAATTCTTCTTGTTACTTCTCTGGTTTGCGTCGGTTTTTCCCTTGAAGAGGAAAGGGTGATGCAGCACAGGAGCAGTAAGTATTTCCCTCAGTTTGAGAACCAAGGTATCGATCCAGAAGGAGGGCCTCGTCAAGTCCAAAGTACCTAAGCAAACACAAACAAGCTTGCACCCAACACTTCAAAGGGGTTGTCAATCCCTTCAAGATTGTTTGCAAAGTGAGATCTGAAGGTGGAAAGTGCAACGAAGTAAAAATTGTAAGGCTGAAAATATGGTGTGGAGTAGACCGTGGGGGCCATAGTGTTCACTAGAGGCTTCTCTCATAATAGCAAATATCACGGTGGGTGAACAAATTACTGTCGAGCAATTGATAGAACCGCGCAAAGTCATGACGATATCTAAGGCAACCGTCTAAATCCGTTGAGACGACACCATATGAACTATGGTTTGGAAAGAAACCTAAGTTGTCGTTTCTTAAAGTTTGGGGTTGCGATGCTTATGTGAAGAAACTTCAACCAGAAAAGCTCGAACCCAAAGCGGAGAAATTCGTATTCATAGGATACCCTAAGGAAACTATTGGGTATACCTTCTATCTTAGATCCGAAGGTAAGACCTTTGTTGCCAAGAACGGATCCTTTCTAGAGAAAGAGTTTCTCTCGAAAGAAGTAAGTGGGAGGAAGGTAGAACTTGATGAGGTAATTACACCCCCTCTCGAACAGGATAGTAGCGCAACACGGGAAGTTGTTCCTGTGGCGCCTACACCAACTGAAGAGGAAGTTAATGATAATGATCATGAAGCTTCGGATCAAGTTACTACTGAGCCGCGAAGGTCCACAAGGGTACGCTCCGCACCAGAGTGGTACGACAACCCTGTAATGGAAATCATGTTGTTAGACAACGGTGAACCTTTGAACTATGAAGAAGCGATGGCAGGCCCGGATTCCAACAAATGGCTTGAAGCTATGAAATCCGAGATAGTATCCATGTATGAGAACAAAGTATGGACTTTGGTGGACTTGCCCGATGACCGGCGAGCCATAGAAAATAAATGGATCTTCAAGAAGAAGACTGATGCAAACGGTAATGAAACCGTTTATAAAGCTCGACTTGTCACAAAGGGTTTTTGACAAATTCAAGGAATTGACTATGAAGAGACTTTCTCTCCCATAGCGAAGCTGAAATCAGTCCGAATCATGTTAGCAATTGCCGCCTTTTATGATTATGAAATTTGGCAAATGGACGTCAAAACAGCGTTCCTTAACAGGAACCTTAAGGAAGAGTTGTATATGATGCAACCAGAAGGTTTTGTCGACCCTAAGGGTGCTAACAAAGTGTGCAAGCTCCAGCGCTCCATCTATGGGCTGGAGCAAGCATCTCAGAGTTGGAACATTCGCTTTAATGAGGTGATTAAAGCGTTTGGGTTCATACAGGTTTACGGAGAAGCCTGTCTGTACAAGAAAGTGAGTGGGAGCTCTGTAGCTTTCCTCATACTGTATGTGGATGACATATTATTGATGGGGAATAATATAGATATGTTGGAGAGCATAAAGGCCTATTTGAACAAGAGTTTTTCAATGAAGGACCTTGGAGAAGCTGCATACATATTAGGCATCAAGATCTATAGAGATAGATCGAGACGCCTCATAGGTCTTTCGCAACGTACATACCTTGACAAGATATTGAAGAAGTTTAATATGGAAAACTCAAAGAAAGGGTTCTTGCCAGTTTTGCAAGGTATGAGATTGAGTAAGACTCAGTCGCCGACCACGGCAACAGATAGAGAGAAGATGAGTTCTGTCCCCTACGCTTCAGCCGTAGGCTCTCTTATGTGTGCCATGCTGTGTACCAGACCTGATATAAACCTTGCCATGTGTTTGGCAGGGAGGTACCAAAGTGATCCCGGTATGGAACACTGCACAGCGGTCAAGAATATCCTTAAGTACCTGAAGAGGACTAAGGAAATGTTTCTCGTTTATGGAGGTGATGAAGAGCTCGTCGTAAAGGGTTACATCGACGCTAGCTTCGACACAGATCCGGATGACTCTGAGTCACATACCGGATACGTATATGTTTGGAATGGTGGGGCAGTGAGCTGGTGCAGCAACAAGCAAGAAGTCATGGCAGCATCTACATGTGAAGCGGAGTGCATAGTTGCTTCAGAAGTGGCTCATGAAGGAATTTGGATGAAGGAGCTCATCACCGACCTTGGAGTGGTTCCAAGCGCGTCGGGTCCAATGACACTCTTCTGTGATAACACTGGGGCCATTGCCATAGCCAAGGAGCCCAGGTTTCACCGGAAGACGAAGCACATCAAACGCCGCTACAACTCCATCCAAGACCATGTACAGAGTGGAGACCATGTACATACGGATCTGAATGTTGCAGACCCATTGAATAAACCTCTTCCCGAGCAAAACATGATCAACACCATAATGCTATGGGTGTTCGATACATCACAATGTAACTAGATTATTGACTCTAGTGCAAGTGGGAGACTGTTGGAAATATGCCCTAGAGGCAATAATAAAATTATTATTATCATATTTCCTTGTTCATGATAATCGTCTATTGTTCATGCTATAATTGTATTAACAGGAAATAGTAATACATGTGTGAATAAATAGATCACAATGTGTCCCTAGCAAGCCTCTAGTTGGCTAGCTCGTTAGTCAATAGATGATCATGGTTTCCTGGTCATGGGCATTAGATGTCATTGATAACGGGATCACATCATTGGGAGAATGATGTGATGGACAAGACCCAATCCTAAGCGTAGCACTAGATCGTATTGTTCGTATGCTAAACCTTTTCTAATGTCAAGTGTATTTTCCTTCACCCGTGAGATTGTGCAACTCCCGAATAACGTAGGAGTGCTTTGGGTGTATCAAACGTCACAACGTAACTGGGTGACTATAAAGGTGCACTACGGGTACCTCCGAAAGTGTCTGCTGGGTTGGTACGAATCGAGATCGGGATTTGTCACTCCGCGTGACGGAGAGGTATCTCTGGGCCCACTCGGTAGAACATCATCATGAGCTCAATGTGACTAAGGAGTTAGTCACACGATGACGTGCTACGAAACGAGTAAAGAGACTTACCGGTAACGAGATTGAACAAGGTATAGGTATACCGACGATCGAATCTCGGGCAAGTTCTATACCGACAAACAAAGGGAATTGTATACGGGATTGATTGAATCCTTGACATCGTGGTTCATCCGATGAGATCATCGTGGAGCAAGTGGGAGCCACCATGGGTATCCAGACCCCGCTGATGGTTATTGGCCGGAGAGGTGTCTCGGTCATGTCTACTTGTCTCCCGGACCCGTAGGGTCTACACACTTAAGGTTCGATGACGCTAGGGTTATTGGGAATTGTTATACGAGGATATCAAAAGTTGTTCGGAGTCCCGGATGAGATCCCAGATGTCACGAGGAGCTCTGGAATGGTCCGGAGGTAAAGATTGATATATAGGACGGATGGTTTCGGACACCGGAAGTGTTTCGGGCATCACCGGTAACGTACCGGGACCACCGGGACCACCGGAGGTGGCCCCGGGGGTCCACCGGAAGGGGGAAACCACCCCGGGAGGCTAGATGGGCCAAGTGCGGGAGGGAACCAGCCCCTAGGTGGGCTGGTGCGCCCCCCACACTCAGCCCAAGGTGCAGGAGGTGGAGAGGGGGGGAAACCCTAGGCGCTGGTGGGCCTAAGGCCCACCTAGGGGTGCGCCACCCCTCCGCCCTGCCCTGGCCGCCGCACCTCCCATCTAGGGGGCTGCCGCACCACCTAGGGTGGGAACCCTAGGGGTGGCACCCCGTCCCCTCCTCCTATATATAGTGGGCACTTTTGGGCTTTTGGAGATACTTTTTCCCTCTCCCTCGGCGCAGCCCTGCCCTTCTTTCTCCTCCTCTCTGCCGGTGCTTGGCGAAGCCCTGCCGGGAGACCTCGTCTCTCCATCGACACCACGCCGTCGTGCTGCTGGAGATCTTCCCCAACCTCTCCGTCCTCCTTGCTGGATCAAGGTGCGGGAGACGTCACCGGGCTGCACGTGTGTTAAACGCGGAGGTGCCGTAGTTCGGCACTAGATCGGAATCACACCGCGATCTGAATCGCCGCGAGTATGACTCCATCAACCGCGTTCTAGTAACGCTCCCGCTTAGCGATCTTCAAAGGTATGAAGATGCACTCACCCCTCTCTCGTTGCTGGTCTCTCCATAGGAAGATCTGAATATGCGTAGGATTATTTTTGAATTTATGCTATGTTACCCAACACATACCCTTCCTCCCCATACCCGCATATGTGGTTGATGAAATCCAAACGAACTAACTGTTCGGTGCCTCTGCCCGAGGACGCCATGACCCCTGTGCTGGAGACCATGTTGGTTGAGAAGCCATACACGGCTCCGAGGGAGAAGGAGGAACAGAAGAATGGGAAGAAGAAGATCTGGAGGGCGGGCTTCGATCGAAGGGTCCCCCAGATACTAAATCTGAAGAGACACTAGCTCCCTCCCACATGGAGGGAGAAGAAAAAGGATGATGACCAGGAGGTAAGCGACTCCTCTCATACCAAAAAGAGAGTGGCGTCCGAAGACGCTAAGGGAGACCAAGCTCATGTTGCTTCGAAGAAGCCGCGTAGGGCCCCCGTGGCCCTATTCAATGATATTTCGGACTCAGACGAGGAGTCTACGGATGAGGCACCGGTCCCTCGAAGGACCCTAAGGGTGAAGCCCTGAGCCAAAAGGTATGTACGGAAAATCCGAATACACCTTCTATCTAATTACCACGGTTCTAATTAGGCTCATTCTTTGTATTACAGCCCGGATCATGATCTTCCCACTGAGCAGATTTTAGAGGGGGATTCCCTGCCAGCTAACTTAGCTGAAAGGAGGGTCGAATCGCCCAACTCACCTCCCCCACGGCCGAAGGGACCGGAGAAGCGGTATCCAAGGAGGCCCCCTGCCTCGGATACCATGGCTGGGGGTGACGATACTATGGTAGAGGCCAATACTTCGTCCACCAAGGACCACGAGGATAAACCCCCCTAGCGATCAAGGAGGGAGGGCCTGGAGCCTCTGGGTCTCCTCTAAAGACTACTTAGGAGAATCCCCCGTCTCCGGTGCCAGAAGTAGTAGTCTCTCTGCTAAGGGAGATTACTACGGCGGACCCGGAGCCATCCAGTACTGAGCCACTCTAAACTGGGTGGCGAGGGCTAAGGGAAAGAGGTCTAAATGAACCTACATTCCCGAACAATGCCGCACTCTCTTGAGTGCGGTTGTACAAAGTATTCAGTCCGTAGATAGCGGTCTGAAATGAGCTTTCGATGCACTGTTAGCGGGCATCAAGGTAATTCGCACACTTCCTGGTTTATAACTATGCGTTGTCTAAAAGTTTTATTATGCTGAGTAGCCCCCAAGCCGTGTGTGAGTTTGAAAGACTCGTGCAGTTGTTAAAATTATTTGTAAAACATTGTGTGTATCCCCCAAGGCTCTGATGGGTTAACCAGAACACATCCTGGCAAAAAAGATATTTGAAAAACAACTGAGAATGAACACAATATGTTCTTTTGGAGGCCTCTGCGTGACCCGCAACCCTCAAATCTCTCAAGTTGGAGGAGATGAATCGGAAACTAAGAGTTTCCCATGAGGAGCTAGATCGCATCAACAAGCATTTTGAAGACACGCAAAGTAAGTGTGCGAGCCTTAGCATTTATATGAATTTGTATGTAATTTTGTATCTAAATGAGTGCTTGCCAACTGATTATCACAGCCGTGGCTGCCGACATTGATCGGATCAAGGACGAACTTAGCCAAGCCAAGCAAGAGGCCGTCGAACAAAGGGCAGCGGCCGTACATGCTAAGGCTATCAACGAGAAATCTGAAGCTCGGGTTAGCAATGTTCAGGAGGAACTTAAGGAGGCCATCACAAAGAATAGGGCTCTCGAGCAAAAAGAAAAAGAAAAATTGACCGAACTGACGTTGGCACTGCTGCCCTCCAAGAAGCGCGTAAAGAGGCACATGATCTCTAAAAGGAGGTTCATCAGATCAAACAAATGACGACTGGTAAGCGATATTTATTGCAAGGTAACTTTGGCGGGTGAAGATTTGTATCCCCTAACTGAGTATGGAGCCTCTTCAGGTGCGATGATCAATCTGACGAAGAGCGCGACAGAGGCTGAGAAGTACTATGCTTCTTAGGAGGATGCGGCATAGCATAGGCTCTTCTGGGCACAGTTCCTGAATTCGGAGCATCCTCAACTAGCTTCCGACCAGTTGACGCAGCTGAAGGAGCTGCACAAGATGACCGAGCCTGCCATGATGGACTTGTGCATCAGGCTGTGGCCGGCCGAACCATTGCCCACCAGCTACTTCGGCTCGGTTCATGATACGTCTCACACGTATCTATAATTTTTGATGGTTTTACGCTGTTATCTTGCCTTCTTTGTATGTTTTATGTATCTTTTTATATCTTTTTGGGACTAACTTATTAATTCAGTGCCAAGTGCCAGTTCCAGTTTTTTTCGTGTTTTTGACTCTTTTCAGATCTGATTTTGGAACGGAGTCCAAACGGAAGAAAAACCCCGAAATGATTTTTTCCCGAACGGAAGAAGTCCAGGGGGCTTTTAGGCCAAGCCAGGTGGGCTCCAGGGAGCCCACAAGCCCCCACTCCGCCACCAGGGGGAGGCGGCGGTGGGCAGGCTTGTGGCCTCCCTGGCCGCCCCCTGACCTAGGTCTTGCGCCTATATATTCCCAAATATTTCGCAAAAAATCAGGGGAGCCTCGAAAATACCTTTCCCCGCCGCAATCTTCCGTTTCCGCGAGATCTCATCTGGAGACCCTTCCCGGCACCCTGCCGGAGGGGACTTTGGAGTTGGAGGGCTTCTTCGTCATCATCATCGCCCCTCCAATGACTCGTGAGTAGTTCACTTCAGACCTATGGGTCCATAGCTAGTAGCTAGATGGCTTCGTCTCTCTCTTGGATCTTCAATACAAAGTTCTCCATGATCTTCATGGAGATCTATCCGATGTAATCTTCTTTGGCGGTGTGTTTGTCGAGATCCGATGAATTGTGGACTTGTGATCAGATTATCTATGATATATATTTGAGTCTTTGCTGATTTCTTATATGCATGATTTGATATCCTTGTAAGTCTCTCCGAGTCTTGGGTTTTGTTTGGCCAACTAGATCTATGCTTTTTGCAATGGGAGAAGTGATTGGTTTTGGGTTCTGCCATGTGGTGACCTTTCCCAGTGAAAGCAGGGGCAGCAAGGCACACATCGAGCAATTGCCATCAAGGGTAAAAAGATGGGGTTTTTATCATTGGTTTGAGATTATCCCTCTACATGTTGGTGAACGTCGCATGGGAAACAAAAATTTTCCTACGCGCACGAAGACCTATCATGGTGATGTCCATCTACGAGAGGGGATGAGTGATCTACGTACCCTTGTAGACCGTACAGCAGAAGCGTTAGTGAACGCGGTTGATGTAGTGGAACGTCCTCACGTCCCTCGATCTGCCCCGCGAACTATCCCTCGATCAGTCCCACGATCTAGTGCCGAACGGACGGCACCTCCGCGTTCAGCACACGTACAGCTCGATGATGATCTCGGCCTTCTTGATCTAGCAAGAGAGACGGAGAGGTAGAAGAGTTCTCCGGCAGCGTGATGGCGCTCCGGAGGTTGGTGATGATCTCGTCTCAGCAGGGCTCCCCCGAGCTCCGCAGAAACGCGATCTAGAGGAAAAACCGTGGAGGTATGTGGTCGGGCTGCCGTGGAAAAGTCGTCTCAAATCAGCCCTAAAACCTCCGTATATATAGGTGGGAGAGGGGGGACCTTGCCTTGGGGCTCAAGGAGCCCCAAGGGGGTCGGCCGAGCCAAAGGGGGGAAGGACTCCCCCCCAAACCGAGTCCTACTTTGTTTGGTGGGTGGAGTCCTTCTTTCCTTTCCCACCTCCTCCTTTTTTTTTTCCTTTTCTCTTTGATTTTTCTTCCATTGTGCATAGGGCCCTTTTGGGCTGTCCCACCAGCCCACTAAGGGCTGGTGCGCCACCCTCAAGGCCTATGGGCTTCCCCGGGGTGGGTTGCCCCCCCGGTGAACTCCCGGAACCCATTCGTCATTCCCGGTACTTTCCCGGTAACTCCGAAAACCTTCCGGTAATCAAATGAGGTCATCCTATATATTAATCTTCGTTTCCGGGACTCCGAACAACATTCGGTAACCAACCATATAACTCAAATACGCATAAAACAACGTCGAACCTTAAGTGTGCAGACCCCGCGGGTTCGAGAACTATGTAGACATGACCCGAGAGACTCCTCGGTCAATATCCACTAGCGGGACCTGGATGCCCATATTGGATCCTACATATTCTACGAAGATCTTATCGTTTGAACCTCAGTGCCAAGGATTCATATAATCCCGTATGTCATTCCCTTTGTCCTTCGGTATGTTACTTGCCCGAGATTCGATCGTCAGTATCCGCATACCTATTGCAATCTCGTTTACCGGCAAGTCTCTTTACTCGTTTAATACTAGATCCCGCAACTTACACTAAGTTACATTGCTTGCAAGGCTTGTGTGTGATGTTGTATTACCGAGTGGGCCCCGAGATACCTCTCCGTCACACGCAGTGACAAATCCCAGTCTTGATCCATACTAACTCAACGAACAACTTCGGAGATACCTGTAGAGCATCTTTATAGTCACCGAGTTACGTTGCGACGTTTGATACACACAAAGTATTCCTCAGGTGTTAGTGAGTTATATGATCTCATGGTCATAGAACAAATACTTGACACGCAGAAAACAGTAGCAACAAAATGACAAGATCAACATGCTACGTCTATTAGTTTGGGTCTAGTCCATCACGTGATTCTCCTAATGACATGATACAGTTATCAAGCAACAACACCTTGTTCATAATCAGAAGACATTGACTATCTTTGATCAACTGGCTAGCCAACTAGAGGCTTGCTAGGGACAGTGTTTTGTCTATGTATCCACACATGTAAATGAGTCTTCATTCAATACAATAATAGCATGGATAATAAACGATTATCTTGATACAGGAATTATAATAATAACTATATTTATTATTGCCTCTAGGGCATAATTCCAACAGTCTCCCACTTGCACTAGAGTCAATAATCTAGCCATCACATCATCATGCGAATTACATTGTAATAAATCAACCACCCATACAGTTCTGGTGTTGATCATGCTTTGGCCGTGTAAGAGGTTTAGTGAGTGGGTCTGCTACATTCAGATCCGTGTGCACTTTGCATATATTTACGTCCTCTCCTTCGACGTAGTCGTGGATGAGGTTGAAGCGTCATTTGATGTGTCTGGACTTCTTGTGAAACCGTGGTTCCTTTGCTAAGGCAATGGCACCCGTGTTGTCACAGAACAAGGTTATTGGATTTAGTGCGCTTGGCACCACTCCAAGATCCGTCATGAACTTCTTCAACCAGACACCCTCCTTAGCCGCCTCCGAGGCAGCCATGTACTCCGCTTCACATGTAGAATCTGCTACGACGCTTTGCTTGGAACTGTACCCGCTTACCGCACTCCCATTAAGAATAAATACGTATCCGGTTTGCGACTTAGAGTCGTCCGGATCTGTGTCAAAGCTTGCATCGACGTAACCTTTTACGGCGAGCACTTCGTCACCTCCATACACGAGAAACATCTCCTTAGTCCTTTTCAGGTACTTCAGGATATTCTTGACCGCTGTCCAGTGATCCACTCCTGGATTACTCTGGAACCTACCTGCCATACTTATGGCCATGCTAACGTCCGATCTAGTGCACAACATTGCATACATGATAGAACCTACGGCTGAAGCATAGGGGACGGAGCGCATATGCTCTCTATCTTCATCAATTGCTGGGCACTGAGTCTTACTCAATCTCGTACCTTGTAAAACTAGCAAGAACCCTTTCTTGGACTGTTCCATTTTGAACCTCTTCAAAACTTTATCAAGGTATGTGCTTTGTGAAAGTCCTATCAGGCGTTTTGATCTATCCCTATAGATCTTAATGCCTAGAATGTAAGCAGCTTCTCCTAGGTCCTTCATAGAGAAACTCTTATTCAAGTAATCCTTTATGCTCTCTAAAAACTCCACGTTGTTTCCAAATCAGCAATATGTCATCCACATATAATATTAGAAACGCCACAAAGCTCCCACTCACTTTCTTGTAAATACAAGATTCTCCAACCACTTGTATAAACCCAAACGCTTTGATCACCTCATCAAAGCGCTTGTTCCAACTCCGAGATGCTTGCACCAGTCCATAAATGGATCGCTGGAGCTTGCACACCTTGTTAGCATTCTTAGGATCGACAAAACCTTCGGGTTGTATCATATACAACTCTTCCTTAAGGAAACCGTTAAGGAACGCCGTTTTGACATCCATCTGCCAGATTTCATAATCGAAAAATGCAGCTATTGCTAACATGATTCTGACGGACTTAAGCATCGCTACGGGTGAGAATGTCTCATCGTAGTCAACTCCTTGAACTTGTGAAAAACCCTTTGCCACAAGTCGAGCTTTATAAACGGTCACATTGCCGTCAGCGTCCGTCTTCCTCTTAAAGATCCATTTGTTCTGAATAGCCTTGCGGCCCTCAGGTAGTACCTCCAAAGTCCACACTTTGTTCTCATACATGGATCCTATCTAGGACTTCATGGCTTCTAGCCATTTGTTGGAATCTGGGCCCACCATTGCTTCTTCATAATTTGCAGGTTCATTGTTGTCTAACAACATGATTGATAAGACGGGATTACCGTACCACTCTGGAGCAGCACGTGGTCTCGTCGACCTGCGTGGTTTGACAGAAACTTGAACCGGAGTTTCATGATCATCATCATTAACTTCCTCCTCAACCGGCGTCGCAACGACAGAGGTTTCCCCTTGCCCTGCGCCACCATCCAGAGGGATGAGAGGTTCGACAACCTCGTCAAGTTCTATCTTCCTCCCACTGAATTCTCTCGAGAGAAACTCCTTCTCGAGAAAAGCTCCGTTTTTAGCAACAAACACTTTGCCCTCGGATTTGAGATAGAAGGTGTACCCAACTGTCTCTTTTGGGTAACCTATGAAGACGCACTTTTCCGCTTTGGGTTCCAGCTTCTCAGGCTGAAGCTTTTTGACATAAGCATCACATCCCCAAACATTAAGAAACGACAACTTTGGCCTTTTGCCATACCACAGTTCGTATGGTGTCGTCTCAACGGATTTTGATGGTGCCCTATTTAAAGTGAATGCAGCTGTTTCTAATGCATAACGCCAAAACGATAACGGCAAATCGGTAAGAGACATCATAGATCGCACCATCTCTAATAAAGTACGATTACGACGTTCGGACACACCATTACGCCGTTGTGTTCCACGCGGTGTTAACTGTGAAACAATTCCACATTGTTTTAAGTGAGCACCAAACTCGAAACTCAGATATTCACCCCCACGATCAGACCGTAGGAACTTGATCTTCTTGTTACGATGATTTTCAACTTCACTCTGAAATTGCTTGAACTTTTCAAATGTTTCAGACTTGTGCTTCATCATGTAGACATAACCATATCTACTCAAATCGTCAACGAAGGTGAGAAAATAACGATATCCGCCGCGTGCCTCCACGCTCATCGGACCACACACATCGGTATGTATGATTTCCAACAAGTCACTTGCACGCTCCATTGTTCCGGAGAACGGAGTCTTAGTCATCTTGCCCATGAGGCATGGTTCGCACGTGTCAAGTGAATCAAAGTCAAGTGACACCAAAATTCCATCATTATGGAGTTTCTTCATGCGCTTTACACCAATATGACCTAAGCGACAGTGCCACAAAAATATGGCGCCATCATTGTTTACTCTAACTCTTTTGGTCTCAATGTTATGTATGTGCGTATCGCTATCAAGATTCAATATGAACAATCCTCTCACATTAGGTGCATGACCATAAAAGATGTTACTCATAGAAATAGAACAACAATTATTCTCTGACTTAAAAGAGTAACCATCTCGCAATAAACAAGATCCAGATATAATGTTCATGCTCAACGCAGGCACTAAATAACAATGATTCAAGTTCATAACTTATCCTGATGGTAACTGAAGTGAAACTGTGCCGACGGCGATTGCATCAACCTTGGAACCATTTCCTACGCGCATCGTCACTTCATCTTTCGCCAACCTTCGTCTATTCCGCAGTTCCTGTTTCGAGTTGCAAATATGAGCAACAGAACCGGTATTGAATACCCAGGCACTACTACGAGAGCCGGTTAAGTACACATCAATAACATGTATATCAAATATACCTGATTTTTCTTTGGCCGCCTTCTTATCTGCCAGATAGTTGGGGCAATTGCGCTTCCAGTGACCCATACCCTTGCAATAGTAATACTCTGTTTCAGGCTTAGGTCCAGCTTTGGGTTTCTTCGTCAGATTGGCAACAGGCTTGCCGCTCTTCTTTGAATTACCCATCTTGCCTTTGCCGTTTCTCTTGAAACTAGTGGTCTTATTCACCACCAACACTTGATGCTCTTTACGGAGTTCAGACTCTGCGACTTTCAGCATCGCAAACAACTCACCGGGTGACTTGTTCATCCCTTGCATGTTGTAGTTCAACACAAAGCCTTTATAGCTTGGCGGCGGTGATTGAAGGATTTTGTCAGTGATAACCTCTTGCGGGAGTTCAATCCCCAGCTCAGCTAGACGGTTTGAGTACCCAGACATTTTGAGCACATGTTCACTGACAGACGAGTTCTCCTCCATCTTGCAAGCATATAATTTATCGGAGGTCTCATACCTCTCGATCCGGGCGTTCTTCTGAATGATAAACTTCAACTCCTGGAACATCTCAAATGCTCCATGACGCTCAAAGCGACGATGAAGTCTCGGTTCTAAGCCATACAAGACTGCACATTGAACTACTGAGTAGTCCTCCTTACGTGCTAACCAAGCGTTCTTAACATCCTGATCAGCCGTAGCGGGTGGTTCATCTCCTAGCGCAGCATTAAGGACATAATCCTTCTTCCCAGCTTGTAAGATTAGCTTAAGATTACGAGCCCGGTCTACAAAGTTGCTTCCATCATCTTTCAACTTAGCTTTCTCTAGGAACGTATTAAAATTCAGGGTGACTGTCGCGTGAGCCATGATCTTCAACACAAATATATTCAAAGTGGACTTAGACTATGCTCAAGATAATTAGAGTTTAACTTAATCAAATTATTCGCTAAACTCCCACTCAAAAAGTACATCTCTCTAGTCATTTGAGTGGTTCATGATCCACTTACACTAGCTCAAGTCCGATCATCACGTGAGTTGAGTATAGTTTCAGTGGTAAGCATCCCTATGCTAATCATATCATCTATATGATTCATGATCGACCTTTCGCTCTCATGTGTTTCGAGGCCATGTTTGCATATGCTAGGCTCGTCAAGCTTAACCCGAGTGTTCCGCGTGCGCAACTGTTTTGCACCCGTTGTATGTGAACGTTGAGTCTATCACACCCGATCATCACGTGGTGTCTTGAAATGACGAACTGTAGCAACGGTGCACAGTCGGGGAGAACACAATTTCGTCTTGAAATTTTAGTGAGAGATCACCTCATAATGCTACCGTCGTTCTAAGCAAAATAAGGTGCATAAAAGGATTAACATCACATGCAATTCATAAGTGACATGATATGGCCATCATCACGTGCTTCTTGATCTCCATCACCAAAGCACCGGCACGATCTTCTTGTCACCGGCGCCACACCATGATCTCCATCAACGTGTCGCCATCGGGGTTGTCGTGCTACTCATGCTATTACTACTAAAGCTACATCCTAGCAAAATAGTAAACGCATCTGCAAGCACAAACATTAGTATAAAGACAACCCTATGGCTCCTGTCGGTTGCCGTACCATCGACGTGCAAGTCGATATTTTCTATTACAACATGATCATCTCATACATCCAATATATCACATCACATCGTTGGCCATATCAAATCACAAGCATACCCTGCAAAAACAAGTTAGACGTCCTCTAATTTTGTTGTTGCATGTTTTACGTGGTGACCATGGGTATCTAGTAGGATCGCATCTTACTTACGCAAACACCACAACGGAGATATATGAGTTGCTATTTAACCTCATGCAAGGACCTCCTCGGTCAAATCCGATTCAACTAAAGTTGGAGAAACCGACACTTGCTAGTCATCTTTGAGCAACGGAGTTACTCGTAGCGATGAAACTAGTCTCTCGTAAGCGTACGAGTAATGTTGGTCCAAGCCGCTTCAATCCAACAATACCGCGGAACCAAGAAAAGACTAAGGAGGGCAGCAAAACGCACATCACCGCCCACAAAAACTTTTGTTGGGGAACGTCGCATGGGAAACAAAAATTTCCTACGCGCACGAAGACCTATCATGGTGATGTCCATCTACGAGAGGGGATGTGTGATCTATGTACCCTTGTAGACCGTACAGCAGAAGCGTTAGTGAACGCGGTTGATGTAGTGGAACGTCCTCACATCCCTCGATCCGCCCCGCGAACCGTCCCGCGATCAGTCCCACGATCTAGTGCCGAACGGACGGCACCTCCGCGTTCAGCACACGTACAGCTCGACGATGATCTCGGTCTTCTTGATCCAGCAAGAGAGACGGAGAGGTAGAAGAGTTCTCCGGCAGCGTGACGGTGCTACGGAGGTTGGTGATGATCTTGTCTCAGCAGGGCTCCGCCCGAGCTCCGCAGAAACGCGATCTAGAGGTAAAACCGTGGAGATATGTGGTCGGGCTGCCGTGGCAAAAGTTTTCTCAAATCAGCCCTAAAACCCCACTATATATAGGAGGAGGAGGGGGAGCCTTGCCTTGGGGTACAAGGACTCCCAAGGGGTCGGCCGAACCTAAGGGGGAAGGTCTCCCCCCCAAACCGAATTCTACTTGGTTTGGAAGGTGGAGTCCTTCTTCCCTTTCCCACCTCCTTCCTTTTTTTCCTTTTCTCATTGATTTTTCTTCCAATGCGCATAGGGCTCTTTTGGGCTGTCCCACCAGCCCACAAAGGGCTGGTGCGCCACCCCCAAGGCCTATGGGCTTCCCCGGGGTGGGTTGCCCCCCCGGTGAACACCCGGAACCCATTCGTCATTCCCGGTACATTCCCGGTAACTCCGAAAACCTTCTGGTAATCAAATGAGGTCATCCTATATATCAATCTTCGTTTCCGGACCATTCCGGAAACCCTCGTGACGTCCGTGATCTCATCCGGGACTCCGAACAACATTCGGTAACCAACCACATAATTCAAATACGGATAAAACAACGTCGAACATTAAGTGTGCAGACCTTGCGGGTTCGAGAACTATGTAGACATGACCTGAGAGACTCCTCGGTCAATATCCAATAGCGGGACCTAGATGCCCATATTGGATCCTACATATTCTACGAAGATCTTATCGTTTGAACCTTAGTGCCAAGGATTCATATAATCCCGTATGTCATTCCCTTTGTCCTTCGGTATGTTACTTGCCCGAGATTCGATCGTCAGTATCCGCATACCTATTTCAATCTCGTTTACCGGCAAGTCTCTTTACTCGTTCCGTAATACAAGATCCCGCAACTTACACTAAGTCACATTGCTTGCAAGGCTTGTGTGTGATGTTGTATTACCGAGTGGGCCCCGAGATACCTCTCCGTCGCACGGAGTGACAAATCCCAGTCTCGATCCATACCAACTCAACGAACACCTTCGGAGATACCTGTAGAGCATCTTTATAGTCACCCAGTTACGTTGCGACGTTTGATACACACAAAGCATTCCTCCGGTGTCCGTGAGTTATATGATCTCATGGTCATAGGAACAAATACTTGACACCCAGAAAACAGTAGCAACAAAATGACACGATCAACATGCTACGCCTATTAGTTTGGGTCTAGGCCATCACATGATTCACCTAATGATGTGATCCCGTTATCAAGTGACAACACTTGCCTATGGCCAGGAAACCTTGACCATCTTTGATCAACGAGCTAGTGAACTAGAGGCTTACTAGGGACAGTGTTTTGTCTATGTATCCACACAAGTATTGTGTTTCCAATCAATACAATTATAGCATGGATAATAAACGATCATCATGAACTAAGAAATATAATAATAACTAATTTATTATTGCCTCTAGGGCATATTTCCAACAACTTTTGTGTTCTACTCGAGAAGACATCTACGCATGAACCTAGCTCTGATACCACTGTTGGTGAACGTCGCATGGGAAACAAAATTTTTCCTACGCGCACGAAGACCTATCATGGTGATGTCCATCTACGAGAGGGGATGAGTGATCTACGTACCCTTGTAGACCGTAACGCAGAAGCGTTAGTGAACGCGGTTGATGTAGTGGAACGTCCTCACGTCCCTCGATCCGCCCCGTGAACTATCCCTCGATCAGTCCCATGATCTAGTGCCGAACGGACGGCACCTCCGCGTTGAGCACACGTACAGCTCGACGATAATCTCGGCCTTCTTGATCCAGCAAGAGAGACGGAGAGATAGAAGAGTTCTCCGACAGCGTGACGGCGCTCCGGAGGTTGGTGATGATCTCGTCTCAGCAGAGCTCCGCCCGAGCTCTGCAGAAACGCTATCTAGAGGAAAAACCGTGGAGGTATGTGGTCGGGCTGCCGTGGAAAAGTCGTCTCAAATCAGCCCTAAAACCTCCGTATATATAGGTGGGAGATGGGGGACCTTGCCTTGGGGCTCAAGGAGCCCCAAGGGGGTCGGCCGAGGCAAAGGGGGGAAGGACTCCCCCCCAAACCGAGTCCTACTTGGTTTGGTGGGTGGAGTCCTTCTTTCCTTTCCCACCTCCTCCTTTTTTTTCCTTTTCTCTTTGATTTTTCTTCCAATGCGCATAGGGCCCTTTTGGGCTGTCCCACAAGCCCACTAAGGGCTGGTGCGCCACCCTCAAGGCCTATGGGCTTCCCCGGGGTGGGTTGCCCCCCCGGTGAACTCCCGGAACCCATTCGTCATTCCCGGTACATTCCCGGTAACTCCGAAAACCTTCCTATAATCAAATGAGGTCATCCTATATATCAATCTTCGTTTCCGGACCATTCCGGAAACCCTCGTGCCGTCTGTGATCTCATCCGGGACTCCGAACAACATTCGGTAACCAACCATATAACTCAAATATGCATAAAACAACGTCGAACCTTAAGTGTGCAGAACCCGCTGGTTCGAGAACTATGTAGACATGACCCAAGAGACTCCTCGGTCAATATCCAATAGCGGGACCTGGATGCCCATATTGGATCCTACATATTCTACGAAGATCTTATCGTTTGAACCTCAGTGCCAAGGATTCATATAATCCCGTATGTCATTCCCTTTGTCCTTCGGTATGTTACTTGCCCGAGATTCGATCGTCAGTATCCGCATACCTATTTCAATCTCGTTTACCGGCAAGTCTCTTTATTCGTTCCGTAATACAAGATCCCGCAACTTACACTAAGTCACATTGCTTGCAAGGCTTGTGTGTGATGTTGTATTACCGAGTGGGCCCCGAGATACCTCTCCGTCGCACGGAGTGACAAATCCCAGTCTCGATCCATACCAACTCAACGAACACCTTTGGAGATACCTGTAGAGCATCTTTATAGTCACCCAGTTACGTTGCGACGTTTGATACACACAAAGCATTCCTCCGGTGTCCGTGAGTTATATGATCTCATGGTCATAGGAACAAATACTTGACACGCAGAAAACAGTAGCAACAAAATGACACGATCAACATGCTATGTCTATTAGTTTGGGTCTAGTCCATCACATGATTCACCTAATGATGTGATCCCGTTATCAAGTGACAACACTTGCCTATGGCCAGGAAACCTTGACCATCTTTGATCAACGAGCTAGTGAACTAGAGGCTTACTAGGGACAGTGTTTTGTCTATGTATCCACACAAGTATTGTGTTTCCAATCAATACAATTATAGCATGGATAATAAACGATCATCATGAACTAAGAAATATAATAATAACTAATTTATTATTGCCTCTAGGGCATATTTCCAACAACTTTTGTGTTCTACTCGAGAAGACATCTACGTATGAACCTAGCTCTGATACCACTGTTGGTGAACGTCGCATGGGAAACAAAAATTTTCCTACGCGCACGAAGACCTATCATGGTGATGTCCATCTACGAGAGGGGATGAGTGATCTACGTACCCTTGTAGACCGTAACGCAGAAGCGTTAGTGAACGCGGTTGATGTAGTGGAACGTCCTCACGTCCCTCGATCCGCCCCGCGAACTATACCTCGATCAGTCCCATGATCTAGTGCCGAACGGACGGCACCTCCGCGTTCAGCACACGTACAGCTCGACGATAATCTCGGCCTTCTTGATCCAGCAAGAGAGACGGAGAGGTAGAAGAGTTCTCCGGCAGCGTGACGGCGCTCCGGAGGTTGGTGATGATCTCGTCTCAGCAGGGCTCCGCCCGAGCTCTACAGAAACGCGATCTAGAGGAAAAACCGTGGAGGTATGTGGTCGGGCTGCCGTGGAAAAGTCGTCTCAAATCAGCCCTAAAACCTCCGTATATATAGGTGGGAGATGGGGGACCTTGCCTTGGGGCTCAAGGAGCCCCAAGGGGGTCGGCCGAGACAAAGGGGGGAAGGACTCCCCCCCAAACCGAGTCCTACTTGGTTTGGTGGGTGGAGTCCTTCTTTCCTTTCCCACCTCCTCCTTTTTTTCCTTTTCTCTTTGATTTTTATTCCAATGCGCATAGGGCCCTTTTGGGCTGTCCCACCAGCCCACTAAGGGCTGGTGCGCCACCCTCAAGGCCTATGGGCTTCCCCGGGGTGGGTTGCCCCCCCCGGTGAACTCCCGGAACCCATTCGTCATTCCCGGTACATTCCCGGTAACTCCGA
The DNA here is from genome assembly GCF_904849725.1 of Hordeum vulgare subsp. vulgare. NCBI lineage: Eukaryota > Viridiplantae > Streptophyta > Magnoliopsida > Poales > Poaceae > Hordeum > Hordeum vulgare. Next base: position 627,590,375 of record NC_058519.1, read on the forward strand.
AAACCTTCCGGTAATCAAATGAGGTCATCCTATATATCAATCTTCGTTTCCGGACCATTCCGGAAACCCTCGTGCCGTCCGTGATCTCATCCGGGGCTCCGAACAACATTCGGTAACCAACCATATAACTCAAATACGCATAAAACAACGTCGAACCTTAAGTGTGCAGAACCCGCGGGTTCGAGAACTATGTAGACATGACCCGAGAGACTCCTCGGTCAATATCCAATAGCGGGACTTGGATGCCCATATTGGATCCTACATATTCTACGAAGATCTTATCGTTTGAACCTCAGTGCCAAGGATTCATATAATCCCGTATGTCATTCCCTTTGTCCTTCGGTATGTTACTTGCCCGAGATTCGATCGTCAGTATCCGCATACCTATTTCAATCTCGTTTACCGGCAAGTCTCTTTACTCGTTTCGTAATACAAGATCCCGCAACTTACACTAAGTCACATTGCTTGCAAGGCTTGTGTGTGATGTTGTATTACCGAGTGGGCCCCAAGAAACCTCTGTGTCACACGGAGTGACAAATCCCAGTCTTGATCCATACTAACTCAACGAACACCTTCGGAGATACCTGTAGAGCATCTTTATAGTCACCCAGTTACGTTGCGATGTTTGATACACACAAAGTATTCCTCCGGTGTCCGTGAGTTATATGATCTCGTGGTCATAGGAACAAATACTTGACACGCAGAAAACAGTAGCAACAAAATGACACGATCAACATGCTACGTCTATTAGTTTGGGTCTAGTCTATCATGTGATTCTCCTAATGACGTGATCCAGTTATCAAGCAACAACACCTTGTTCATAATCAGAAGACACTGACTATCTTTGATCAACTGGCTAACCAACTAGAGGCTTGCTAGGGACAGTGTTTTGTCTATGTATCCACACATGTAAATGAGTCTTCATTCAATACAATTATAGCACGGATAATAAACGATTATCTTGATACAAGAATTATAATAATAACTATATTTATTATTGCCTCTAGGGCATAATTCCAACACTACATCATGTCATCTTGCTTAAGGCGTTACTCTGTTCTTATGGACTCAATACACTAGATGCATGCTGGATAGCGGTCGATGTGTTGAGTAATAGTAGTAGATGCAGAAAGTATCGGTCTACTTGTTTCGGACGTGATGCCTATAGAAATAATCATTGCATAGATATTGTCACGACTCTGCACAGTTCTGTCAATTGCTCGACAATAATTTGTTCACCCACCGTCTACTTGCTTTCATGAGAGAAGCCACTAGTAAACACTATGCCCCCCGGGTCTATTCACATCCATCGTTTACATCTCCGCTTTTACTTTGCTTTGTTACTTTGTTGCTTTCAGTTCTCACTTGGAAAACAATCTATAAGGGATTTACAACCCCTTCATAGCGTTGGGTGCAAGCTTTTGTGTTTGTGCCAGATCTTGAGATACTCTTCTTCCGGATTGATACCTTGGTTCTCAAACTGAGGGAAATACTTACCGTCGCTGTGCTACATGACCCTTTCCGCTTCGAGGGAACACCAACGCAAGGCTCCAAGGCCATGGGGGAATCCTTTGCATACTTGCCTAGGAAGTCCCTTAAGGCGTAGCCGTAGCTGAAGGATTCCTGGTGCCGTCGACACAACTATTTCTGGCGCCGTTGCAAGGGATACACAGCAAAATAATCAGAAGTATTTGTGGCGCCATTGCGAGGGAGGAGAAATCAAGATCTATCCAAGTAGGTCACACAAACTCTTCTCTTGCATTTACTTTTGTTGCCAGTTGCCTCTCGTTTTCCTCTCCCCCACTTCACATTTGCCGTTTTCATTCGCCTTTCTCCTTCGCCGTTTTCTTTTGCCCTTGCCGTTTTCCCTTGCCGTTTTCTTGCTTGCTTGTGTGCTTGTTTGTTTGTTGAAGACATCATGTCTGAAAACACCAAACTTTGCGACTTCTCGAGCACTAATAATAATGATTTTATTAGTACTCCGATTGCTCCCGCCACTAGTGTCGTGGTTTTGTCACGGCAGATGTCCTCGTGAAAGGACTTAATACTGGAGCCATCGCACCTTGGTGGCGACTCAAAGGGGTTAAGCGGGAGAGACACGGCGATATACCCAGGTTCGGCCCCTCGTGAGGAGGTAAAGGCCTACGTCCTGCTTTGGTTTGTATTGATGTGGTTTCGATTACAAGGAGGGCGTAACTCGCCAAACCTAGCACTCGATGATTTCTAACCTGCCTTCTTCTTCCCTGGGACTCGCCTTTATATACACGTCGAACCCCTAGGGTTTACAAGGGTACTTTCCTTCCTACAAATCGTGACCTCTGCGGTCTCTAAGTCGCCATCCTCTAAAGCTTGGAGACCTTCCGGAAATTATAAACCGCCATACAACCTTTGGTCTTGCCAGGCCAAGGCCCAAACCACGCTCAGGTGAATCGCCTGATTTGCTGACCCGGCCCAACTGGGGCGGGTTATTAACAGGTAATATCCCCAACATTTGGCCCCAGATTGACTTGAACTCTTTTCACGCCAATATTTCTGCTCAGTTAAAGGCGATTCATTCTTCATTCTTCTCTATACGTCAGAAACTTTAACCCGCCATCTCGCGCTGAAAATCTTTAAATCGCCGAACCATTTCTCGTCGGCCTCTTCTTATCCCTTGAATTCCGGGAAGACTGACATTATAGCGAATCTTTTTATCCTCCAGCGGTTCCCGCTCACGGCGCCTCGATTCCAGCGCCCGCCCTGTTAAATAGGTGGGGGGGGGGACAGGACTGGCGCTTCCCACCTACTAGTCTCATCAATCTCCTCCCCATTATCATAGCGAGGAAACCACTCTGCCTTCCGAGGGCTCCGCCGCCGACCGTAGTTCCTGTCGTCGCCCGAAATCTTCGGCGCCGCCCATAGATCTTCGCCGCCGTCAAGCTTCGTATCTCGGCCGATCCGCTTGCCGCCATCGACCACCGCGTCGCTGTCGACCACCTCGTTGTCTGCCAAGCACTCCGTCGCCGCCGAAGATCTCTGTGCTCGACAAGACTTCTATGCTACTCCAACAGCCTCCGTCGCCGTCGACCACTTCCGACCGAAATTATCAGGTTAGGTCACTGCTCACTTAAGAACAGATCCCATCCCTGTTCGAAGTTTCAACAGCGCCATGTTATTGATGCCCTTCCTGAATATCTGCTACCTGTCCTCGACTGATTAATGCAAACGTCGATGAGATAGCCAATGTTTTTAATACCTTCATTTATCTGCCCTTGACTTGCGTGTTTAGAACAATATTTCGTCAAACGAACGATATCACCTTATCCTGGTAGTAAATTGCTGCATCCAGTCATTTTTCTCATGTTTTTTCGACTGTCCAGTAGATCCATAGTTTACCTGCTCATTGCGTAAAGCTGTTTGTAGTCTTCACACTTCACCGTTTCGAACAAATGTCTCCGACACCTTTAGAACATAACTCTTGTGAATAGCCAAACTTCGTAAGTCGCCATAGCAACCCAACCCGGATCTTTATATGGCGGGTCAAGCTTTTCCCTTAGTCCGTGAACAAATTATTTGGGGAATCAAATGAACTTATTTCACCCCTTACGGTAGATAATCAAGGCGTGTAAATTCACCCATACTTTACTCCTTTGTAGCATGGGCACCGTCTTCAAAAGTGACTGGCTCCCTACCAAAGTCGATGACTCCATAATAGCAGATTATGTGAAAACAGGCAACTTGGACCCTCAGAATGTTATCGGTTGGCGTACCGGGTTCGGAGAAGATCTCCCTAACCCCAAAGAAGGGGAGATAGTCGTTTTCGTTGAACACCTTGAGCGAGGTTTTAAGCCGCCCGGATAAAATTTTCTTAGAGACGCCATGGCTTTCATGAACGTCCGCCTCCAGGATCTGGGACCTAACTCGATAAGTAACCTATGCCAGTTCCAAGTGTTCTGTGAGGCTTATCTGCGGATGGAACCCTTAGTTCCCTTATTCTGGTACTTTTTCCACTTAAATCGCCAGACGGAATTTCACAATGGTCCCAGCCTGGAACTTGGCGGTGTAAATGTTCAGCGCCGTAGGGATAGCCCGTTTCCCTCACTCGCCATGCCAAGCCATCCCAAAGGCTGGGGCGAGTCTTGGTTCTACTGTCAAGAGACGTCACCCGCAGGAGAAAACAAGCTTCTGGCTATAGGAAAGACCGCCTTCCAACAAACTTCAAACTTCCGGACTAGCTCACCTAAGAGGATGAATCAGATTTTATCCCAGTATTGTCCGAGTTAAGATCTTTGACAAACAACGGCCTTACTGGGGTCGACTTGATTCGCTGCTGGGCCGAATGGCGGATCCTTCCTTTAAGTCACCGGGACGGGCTAATGTGCGAGTTTGATGGCACCTTAGATCATCCTCAATGTTATTTCCATACGGCTTTAACGGAAAAGGATATTGTCACCATCATCAAGAAGCTGACCGGCGAGCCTGCGGGAAAATGTGGCCAAATCGGCCTCAAACCCTTCTGCAAAATTAATCCGGCGCCCAAGGTAAGCGATTTTAACCCGCCCTTTGTCTCTATTTCTTATGTTTCATTCAAGTTGTGGCCTTTTATAATATATACCATTCCAGAAAGGTGATAAATTTTGGTCCAAGAAACCCAAAAGGCCAGCCATGAAGTAAGCTAAGCCGCCCCCAAAGAAAACCAAGTGCAAGGGCAAAGCTGCTGTGGCTGAGCCATCCGAAGCCGATGAATCTCAAGTCGGCGACGCACCTTCAGAGGTAAACACCTATCCTCTTTTCACTCGCCATCCGCTATTGTTAACTTTGTATTTATGCCTCTGCCTCTCTTGAATAGAATGAAGACAACGAAAGCCAGGAGGATTTTGTAGAGGTAATTTCTGTTTCCTCCGATTCATCTCCTTCTCCACCTAAGCCGGCCAGGAGAATATGTGGGAAAGTTCCCTTCTCACATCCAAATGCTTGTTTGGACCCCAATTTTCTATTGAAGAAAGCACAACATACCTCAAATCGGAAGACCCGAAGTCACTCCGGTGATTTGGTGTCCGGCTTACCAGCCAAGAACAAGAGGAAACCAAACGAGGTACCCATGAACGATACTTCCTCATGTTTCTTTGGATCGCATCCGTAATCTGCCTATATCTTTGACGTATAGTTCTTGCAGAATTCTCCTCCTACATCTCGCGATTCAGTAATGTCGACACTTCCGCCAATGATTTGAGTCCCTGGGTAAGTCCTTTGATAATTTTACTTTGAATCTGAGGATAATGAATTACCAGTTTTTTTAATGCGCCGTTCCCCTTTTTTAGGGCACATGCGAAGAAGAGGAAGACCAGCGGATCAACTCCTGTCATAATTTCAGAGCCCATCAAGGAGTCAGCGCCAATCCAAGATGACCCGGACCAAGGCGAGCCTGAGGATCAAATGGATCTTCCTAACTCGCCCAAGGACACAACGGATGCCCCTTAGCCGCCAAGTCCATTGACGACAACAGAAGACCCGGATGCTGTGGTTATCACTGGCACCAGCTTCTCTAAACCGGCCACAACGGTTCTATCAAAGCATGCACCATCATCCTCTCAAAACATCCCTGAATTTGGACTCTCCAAGGCTAAGCTTTCTGAATATGAACATCTGGAATTCCAAGAACTCTGCTCTGGTTTTGCGAGTCGCCTAGAGGCGAGTTATGAGATGGGGAAAAGCCTGCTACGGATGCTGAAGAATAAACATGAAATAAGCTTTGTTATACATTATATTACTACCATTAACCCCCAAGGGCCGGGTCATTAGTAAAAAGATGAGCCGGGTCTTGATAGATTAGAAAAAACTTTCGACCAGTAACCCCCAAGGGCTGGGTCATCAGTAAAAAGATGAGCCGGGTCTTGATGAATTAGAAAAAACTTTCGACCAATAATCCCCAAGGGCCGGGTCATCAGTAAAAAGATGAGCCGGGTTTTGATGAATTAGAAAAAACTTTCGACCAGTAACCCCCAAGGGCCGGGTCATCAGTAAAAAGATGAGCCGGGTCTTGATGAATTAGAAAAAACTTTCGACCAGTAACCCCCAAGGGCCGGGTCATCAGTAAAAAGAGCCGGGTCTTGATATTGTATAATTTTATCTGAAAGAATTATACATTAGCCCCCAAGTGTCAGGGATATTGCTTGCAATAGTTCTGAGACTTGCCCCTTATCATGTACTTGCAAAACGAAACTCTTAGTCAGACTGAATTGGCGCTTGGCGATTTAAAGAAAAACTTATCTGATCAGCAAGATGCCCGAACTAAGTCGGAGGAGAAGTATCAATTGGTCCTGGCTGAGATGGAAAAACTCAAAGCCGATTTAAAAAGGGCTCAGGCTGACCAAGATGCTGCAACAAAAAGAGCAGAGAAGGTTGGAGCCAGGCTGGTTTTGGGTTCTGCCATGCGGTGACCTTTCCCAGTGACAGTAGGGGCAGCAAGGCACACATCAAGCAGTTGCCATCAAGGGTAAAAAGATGGGGTTTTTATCATTGGTTTGAGATTATCCCTCTACATCATGTCATCTTGCTTAAGGTGTTACTCTGTTCTTATGGACTTAATACACTAGATGCATGCTGGATAGTGGTCGATGTGTGGAGTAATAGTAGTAGATGCAGAATGTATCGGTCTACTTGTTTCGGACGTGATGCCTATAGAAATAATCATTGCATAGATATCGTCACGACTCTGCACAGTTCTGTCAATTGCTCGACAGTAATTTGTTCACCCACCGTCTACTTGCTTTCATGAGAGAAGCCACTAGTAAACACTACGGCCCCCGGGTCTATTCACATCCATCATTTACATCTTTGCTTTTACTTTGCTTTGTTACTTTGTTGCTTTGAGTTCTCACTTGGCAAACAATCTATACGGGATTGACAACCCCTTCATAGCGTTGGTTGCAAGCTTTTGTGTTTTTGCAGGATCTTGAGATACTCTTCCGCTGGATTGATACGTTGGTTCTCAAGCTGAGGGAAATACTTACCGTCGCTGTGCTACATCACCCTTTCCGCTTCGAGGGAACACCAACGCAAGGCTCCAAGGCCACGGGGGAAATCCTTTGCATACTTGCCTAGGAAGTCCCTTAAGGCGTAGCCGTAGCTGAAGGATTCCTGGTGCCGTCGACACAAGTATTTATGGCGCCGTTGCAAGGGATACACAGCAAACAATCAGTTCACAAGCTGATTGTTCTATCGCCTCAAATTGATGTCGTGAAGTGCTCAGTCTACATCGAAGGAGCTCGCATTTCTTTTGCAAAAACAATGACGCACTTGTCAAAGTTGGAGTCCACAAAGATGGCCACTTCACCTCCGCCGCATGGGAAGGAGCACATCCCCCGGACGTTATTTCATCATTGCTATGGAGGGTGCCCGAGCTATAGAGGCACTATGGACGAAGGACATAATGCTCGATTAGAGGATGTTATCCTATAAAATTTCTTGTATAATACAATGCCTTTTCAGTTTTTGCATGGTAGATCATGCCTTTGAATTGCAACTTTTATTTTGTTATTTTAATACTGAAAGTTTCCGTTCATCGGCTTCAGCCCCCTGCCAGATAATAGCGTGGGTGTTTTCAACTTCCGCATAGTTACCCTTAGCCAACGTCTTGGCATCATCGAGGTGGTGATGCGGGGGAAAACCAGGCAATCGGACCATCGGGATTTAACACTTTCATTTGACCATAAGAGCATGACCATGGGTGTTAAGTAGAACCCTTTGAAAATTTGTGATATTCGGTTTATACCGTGGTAAAATATAATCTTTAGTCACTTGTTGTGAATGATTTCAAACCCGTCGCAAGAGACGATGAACCCCTAATTGTTCCATAGTTTGACACTTGTCTTCGGATCACGGACCAGTTCTCGCTCATCGTGTCGATCAGTTTTCGGCTTTCTTCACCGAGGTACTTAACCAGACGAACTGGAAATACACTCGCACCAGTTATCTCGTCACCCTTTTAGCCGAACTAGCGGAACTAAAATGGGTAAACAAAGGTGTTGGGGAACGTTGCATGGGAAACAAGAAATTTCCTACGCACATGAATACCTATCATGGTGATGTTCATCTACGAGAGGAGATTAGATCTAGATACCCTTGTAGATCACTAAGCGGGAAGCGTTAAGAAACACGGTTGATGTAGTGGTACAACTTCATGATTCAAATCACCGTCGTCCCACGATCGGTTCCGATCTAGCGTCGAACGGACGGCACCTCCGCGTTCAACACACGTATAGCTCGATGACGATCTCGGCCTTCTTGATACAGCAAGAGAGACGGAGAAGTAGATGAGTTCTCTGGCAGCGTGATGGCGCGCCGGTGTTGGAGATGATCTATTCCTGTAGGGCTCCGCCTCAGCTCCGCAGAATTCCGATCTAGAGGAAGAACTACGAGGTGTAGGTTTGAGTTGCACGTGGCAAAGTTATGTCTCAAACAGCCCTAAACCTAATGTATATATATTAGGAGCCAAGGGGTGGGCCAACCTCTTAGGGCGCTGGCCAAACAGGCCCTCCTTGGGTCGGCCGAAGTGGGAAGGGAAGAGTCCTTCTCCAATCCCACTTGGATTAGGACTCCTTCCTTATTTTCCCACCTCTTTTGGATTTTCCACTTTTTCCTCATGGGCTTTCCTTGGATGACTTTGTCAGCCCATTATACCTTATTGCGCATCCAATAAATCCATGTGGACCCCTTGGGGCATGGTGGGCCCACACAGTGGGCCCCCGGAACCCATTCGTCACTCCGAGTACACTGCCGGCAATGCCCAGAAACTTTCTGGAATCCAAACACCAACTTCCTATATATCAATCTTCGTTTCCGGACCATTCCGGAAACCCTCGTGACGTCCGTGATCTCATCCGGGTCTCTGAACAACCTTCTATCACCAACACATAACTCAACAAAACTAAAACGTCACTGAACCTTAAGTGTGCAGACCCTGCGGGTTCGAGAACTATGTAGACATGCCCCGAGACACTCCTCGGTCAATGTACAATAGCGGGACCTGGATGCCCATATTGGATCCTACATATTCTACGAAGATCTTATCGGTTGAACCTCTGTGCAAAGGATTCATATAATCCCGTATATCATTCCCTTTGTCCTTCAGTATATTACTTCCCCGAGATTTGATCGTAGGTATCCCTATACCTATTTTAATCTCGTTACCGGCAAGTCTCTTTACTTGTTCCGTAACACAAGATCCCATGACTTACACTTGAGTCACATTGCTTGCAAGGCTTGTATGTGATGTTGTATTACCGAGTGGGCCCCAAGATACCTCTCCGTCACACGGAGTGACAAATCCCAGTCTTGATGCTTGCTAATTCAATGGACACCTTTGGAGATACCTATAGAGCACCTTTATAGTCACACAGTAACATTGTGGCATTTGATACACACAAGGTATTCCTCCGGTGTCAGTGAGTTACATGATCTCATGCTCATAGGAATGAATACTTGACACGCAGAAAGCAATAGCAACAAAATGACACGATCACATGCTACGTTCATAGTTTGGGTCTATTCCATCAAATTATTCTCCTAATGATGTGATCCCGTTATCAAGCGACAACACTTGTCTATGGTCAGGAAACCTTGACCATCTTTGATCAATGAGCTAGTCAAGTAGAGGCTTACTAGGGACATTGTTTTGTCTATGTATCCACACATGTATTTGAGTTTCCAATCAATACAATTATAGCATGGATAATAAACGATTATCACGAGCAAGGAAATGCAATAATAACTAATCTATTATTGCCTCTCGGGCATATTTCCAACAAAAGGAGTGGGGCAACCTAACATTTGACCAAAGACAAGATTCATATAACACAAATTCAAGACCCCGCACTTAGTAAAATTTAAAATAGCAATGTAAAGGTCTGAAAGGGGTGATTGTGAAGAACAAATCTCCCGTTAGTTCAACCAATGTGTGTGTATGTAACAAACTTGTGTTAGTATTCGTGAAGTAGTTTGGAAAAATAGGATGCAAAAAATCATTGCTAAGCTCATAAGTAACAAAGAGCGCTCCTTACTTCCGAAGTATTATGAATTGCATGATTCAGACTTTTCACAAGAAGCTGTATATATGTAGATGAACAAAAGAGTATAGAGTAGATGTTTACATAGGGTTGGATATGACTAGTTTGATGCTCCTGCAAGCACCCTCCTGCACATGTGCGCCTTTACTCGTTTGGAGGATACTCCTTAGATAGGAGGGAACTCCAATGAACATCTCTTGTGGTCAATGGTAGTCTTGAGAAGCCACCGATGTGTATGTGTGCTTAACGCAGAGATTGGTCCTTAACGGTACATGTATGCGTCCGGAGATTTTTCTCCTCATGGTTCGGTTTATCCGAATAGTAAGTGGTGTACTATTGGTCCCCATAGCTGCCCATGGAATCTTAAGAGCAAAGTTGTGTCTTTGAGGTATGTACTTTGCTGGAGGAAAGGTGCTGCTATGAGGGGCGTATCCCTATTTATCCGCCAAGGTATGCGACTCTGGCGGGGTGCGAGCCCGTTTATGCTCCTTAACAGATACTCTTGGTTGAAGAGTCGTGTCACTGGCTTGTACTTTGATTTCTAAAGATAGAGTATGTTCCTCGGTCCGAAGGGTTCGATCGGTGTTAGTGTAAGTGCATCTAGTGCCCCTTAGTGATTTTGGTGGTTTGAAGACTTATTGGCTAAGTATCTAATGTGTTCATGAGTGTACACAGGATCTGTAAGTCGCTGAGGAGTTTGAAATATTCGATGAATATCGACCCCTAAAAATGTATATCTTCGGCTGAAGAAATTGGTCTGAAGTTAAAGAATTGAATCGCGAAGAAATTGCGATGAAATTGATATTCCTCATGAATGAGGAATTCGGTGTGTCCTGAAGAAAATCAATCTGAAGACTTTGAAGCATGAAAATTTATTCTGTCTGTTCTGTTTTCTTCACTTTTGAGTCATAGGAACACCGTACTGTTAAAGGGGGTCATAGTAACACGTCGGAATGAATTTCCTTGTGATGCTCAACCCAAGCCTAATCCTACCAAAAGCCTCAAGTGAGGAATATGAGATACATGAGAACTCTCATAGTTGAGGGTCCCGACCGTTACCGCAAGTCGTGCAACATCACTGATCTTATCCACACCAACAGTCATATTATTTAAGGGCATTAATGTCAAATCATGTCGGGATGCTCCCAGGCTATAAATAGCCGCCCCCACAACCATTAGTTGGTTGGCTGCTCCGTTAGAAACTGACACTTGTCATAAGAGCAACCCAAATTCCTTAGAGTCTTCGAGAGTAATTCATCAGTGAGGAAATACCCCAAACACCAAACCAGAAACCAAAACCAAGTGATTGAGCATCACTGAAGAAGTTGTTCCTATGTGGGAGTGAAGCCTTTTACCTTTGAGGACTGTGCATCCTCCAGACGGTTAGGCGTCATGGTCTAGAGCAATCCAGCAGTCAATTGTGGATCGCCAGGTGACCAAGTTTGTGAGGGTTTGGAAGTCTGCCCTGAAGACTTACGACGAATGTTGGGAGAGGACTGTGTGTTCTTAGCCCAAGGAGAATATGGTAGGGACTGTGTGTCTCGGGACTGTGTGTCTTTTGGTTTCAATACCAAGCCGCTCCATGTGGGTCATCAAGAACATTCTCCAACCCAGACAAGTTATCTGCTACGGGGTTCTCAGCACCCTTCCTATCAACAACATGCAAATCAAATTCTTGTGGCAAGAGAACCCATCTGATTAGTCTAGGTTTATCATCTTTCTTTTCCATGAGATACTTAATAGCAGCATGATCGGTGTGAATAGTAACCTTGGAATCAACAATGTAACATCTGAACTTTTCACATGCAAACACGACTGCTAAAAATTCCTTTTTAGTAGTAGCATAGTTTTTTTGAGCACTGTCTAGAGTTTTACTAGCATAATGAATAACATTCAATTTCTTATCAACTCTTTGTCCTAGAACAGCACCAACAGCATAATCACTAGCATCACACATAATTTCAAAAGGTAGGTTCCAATCAAGTGGTTGAACAATAGGTGCAGTTATCAAGGCCTTCTTAAACATTTCAAATGCTTCCTCACAATCATCGTCAAAAACAAAAGGCATATATTTTTGCAAGAGATTGGTAAGAGGCCTAGAAATCTTAGAGAAGTCTTTAATGAACCTTGTATAGAAATCAGCATGACCAAGGAAACTTCTTATACCTTTGATGTCTGTAGGGCATGTCATTTTCTCGATCGCATCAACCTTAGCCTTATCGACTTCAATACCTCTTTCAGAAATTTTATGTCCTAAGATGATGCCTTCATTAACCATAAAGTGGCACTTCTCGCAATTCAAGACAAGGTTGGTATCTTTACATCTCTGCAAAACTCTATCAAGGTTGCTGAGGCAATCATCAAAAGAAGACCCGTAAACGGAGAAGTCATCCATGAAAACCTCAACAATCTTTTCACAAAAGCCAGAGAATATAGCCATCATACATCTTTGAAAGGTAGCAGGTGCATTACATAAGCCAAAAGGCATACATCTCTAAGCAAAGGTAACGAAAGGGTAGGTAAAAGTGGTTTTCTCCTAATCAGATTGTGCAACAGGTATTTGGGAGAAACCAGAATAACCATCTAGAAAGCAGAAGTGTGTGTGTGTTTAGACAATCTTTCTAGCATTTGGTCAATAAAAGGCAAAGGGTAATGATCTTTCCTGGTGGCTTTATTCAATTTCCTAAAATCAATTACCATCCTATAGCCAGTAATAATTCTCTGTGGGATCAATTCATCTTTATCATTAGGGGCAACGGTAATACCTCCCTTCTTAGGGATGCAATGCACCATACTTACCCAATCACTATGAGCAACATGATAGATAATACCTGCTTCCACGAGCTTTAGTATTTCTTTTCTTACTACCTCTTTCATCTTAGGATTTAATCTCCATTGTTGATCATCAACTAGTTTGGAATCAGGCTCAGTTTTAATTTTATGCTGGCATAGAGTGGGACTAATGCTCTTAAGATCATCAAGAGTATATCCAATAGCAGCACGGTGCTTCCTCAGAGTTTTCAATATTTTTTTTTCTTCATGCTCTGAAAGGCTAGCACTAATAATAACAGGATATATCTCTTTTTCATCAAGATAAGCATACTTAAAGAGTATCAGGTAACTGTTTAAGCTCAAACACATGATCACCCTTTGGTGGGGGTGGATCTCCAAGAAGTTCAACATGCAAATTTTTCTTAAGGATATATGTTGTTCAAAGATAACTCTATCTATCTCATTCCTTTCATCCATATGCATATCATTTTCATGCTCAAGCAAGTATTGCTCTAAAGGATCAGTACACTACAAGAAATAAGGTCAATTATGACTCCCTATATTGGTCATTGAATTGTCATTGTTGTCATTTGTTGACCTTTTTTTGACCAAATTTACAACGTCAACAGTTGGCCGTCAAGAATGAACAAATATGACCTTTCTAAAATTTTGGTCGCACGTCTCTATCGACCAAAATTTTGGTTTGGTCATTACCCATTTATGTGAGCCACGTAGGATGGCCAAGCTGACGTGGCATTGCTAGTGACCAAATGGAAGCATCATAAATTTCATATCCCCGTCCACCAGTCTAGCTACATGGGCCTGGCCGAATACCTATTTTACTATTGAAAATATCTGATTTGTTTGGGTTGAAGCATTATTTTTGCTAGAAGCACGCATATCTCAGGATAGGCCCATTAAAAATAAATACAACAGAATAAAAGATTGTAAATAAAATGTATGTTTCATTTCAATAGCATATCACATCAAATACAATACATCATCCACCGACTCCAAGCATTAAGATTCAACGCCTAACAAGGACACATCAAAATACTTTTACATGTGCACAACAGAATACTTGTGCAAGTGCAAGTGCGCAGAAAAAGGACCCAACAAGTACACAATCGCACATAAAGAGAGTTCCACAAAGATTGGATGAGAACCACAAGTTTCTTCTCATTCTCTTCCTCTGCACAATATGCTCTTGCCATTGTCGCCTGCAAGAGGAAAATGATAGTAAAATTGCACGCACGATATATTTTATTGAAAGCTATGCGAAGAAAGCAATCAGGGGTAACGGAAAAGTATAAGGATTTGTATTTTATTAACTCAAAACGTGTATAGATTCCCTTGCTTGTTTGTAAAGAGGTGTGATGACAATCGAATACTACTTGCCTGATTGTTTTACAATACTATACATGGTTCAAGCAATATATAGAATGTACTCCTTAGTTGAGCATACTCTTGTTCTGAACAAAGATGCAACTTTTACTTCTAAGTGCCTTTTGCAAAATTGAGGTATATGCTCTATGAGCTACAAAAAAAGGTATAAACGTCCGCCCATGTGACGTGGTATGTACTTCATATACTCATTCATAGGAAAGTAGTATATACCCTCAGTAGTACATGGTATATACCTGCAAAAGAAGCAGTACATGGTATATATCCGCAAATAAAACAGTACATGGTATATACTCATCAAAAAATACTAGGAGCAGTTTATAACCTCTTATCAAAACGAAGTATATAGCTAGAAATAAGTGAAATAAAAAAATAAATGTGGTTAATTAGTTTTACAAGCAGTATATACTCCTAGTCTAATCTCAAAAGGTAGTACATATATGCACCATTTAATATTTCTGCCTTGGGCCATCACCCTGAAAGGAAAGATTTGTACTATTTGGTTGCAAGTATTATTGTATATACTACTACATGGATGAATATACCACATTTTCAATGGATATACTCTTATTACGGATGAACATACTCTATATTTTAGTTTCAAAAAAAGAACATACACTATATTTTAATTATGGAAATACAAATATACTCATACTGCATAGCAATATCCTCCAATTATAATAAATAATTTCACTGGAAAAATAATATATATCCATATTTTGTAAGGGCGAGTGCAGACGGAGACATGTACTAGTATGTTTCACATTCATGTTCATGTCTGGATGAGTATAGTAGCATATATTACTTCCGATGGAAAAATCATGTGAAAGGTATTTATATATACTGCCATACTTGTTCGAAAGCTGACCAGTAACAGATACTTCCTAGATGGAAGGGATAAGGGAAGTCACACATGCAAATTATCATATATTTTTTCTATTAGTCTGTTGCTTATTTGCTACCCGGTGTCCACCATGACTACTGATTATCAATGGGATTTTTATTTTCTATCCTAGCAAAGAAGTTTGGTAAGTGTTTACAAAGGATAAACATTTAGAATGATTTTCTCTTGCAAGTTTTATCTGTGAAACATATGGATTACTATATGCCATGGATCAATGATACACAACAAGCATATGCTCTAATAACTTGCGAGTGAAAGCACATACAACAAGCATACAAGTCACATACTCGAAAATTTAAGTGTTATACTCTACTATAGATCTACAATAAAACAAGCCTACCCTCTAATCTCACTGCAAACTCTCGGAACACTGCAAACTAATGCAACCACAACATCAATCTATAATCGCATAGTATGTATTGTACATTGACATCCCACACCATATTGTGCCAACCTTTTAATGTTGCGAGTGCAAGAATATAGAACGTTAGCACCACTACATTTTTTACAAAAAATATCTCACTTTACAGAATGAATAAGCATTTCAGAAAGAAAATATATTCAACAAATGCACGACATTAAGCTCCAGACATTACTTAACAAGTACTAATGATGAAAGCATACAAGTATCATTTACCGAAACACTACAAGCTTACATATAACCAGTTCAGATTTTTTATAGCATTGTGTTTAACTAAGTCAGTCAAGACTTGCATCCCAGATTGAGCTATGCTTGAGTTAGTCGTCGTTAGTATTGGGAGTAGGAGGAGGGACTAGCCGAGGAGGCACTAGACCTGGTAGTGCTAGGGGAAGTCGGGATATGCAAATATATATATCTCCCGATGGAAGTCCTCCATGGCAGCGACAATGGTAGGGTAAAGGACGTTGGGCGTTGGCGTGAATCTAGAGGGTTTTAGTCACCCTGGAAACTAACTGTTAGTAACGAGGGATGCATTTTTTGTATTAGCAACCTTCAGTAACTAAGCCTTCTTTCCAAACTTTAAACACTCCGGTAACCACACATCTCGAAAAGAATAACCAGCTTCTACATAAATCATTGTATAGAAAATTGTTAAAAAATGGCAGGCAACTCAATATAAGATATACATGGTGTGTTAGCAGTGGTTGACAAGATATGATTTCAAACAAGCAAGTGACAACTTCTTCATGCTTCGCTAATTAGAA
Organism: Hordeum vulgare subsp. vulgare; assembly: GCF_904849725.1. NCBI lineage: Eukaryota > Viridiplantae > Streptophyta > Magnoliopsida > Poales > Poaceae > Hordeum > Hordeum vulgare. Next base: position 627,606,686 of record NC_058519.1, read on the forward strand.
AGTGATTACATCCAAAGTTTGCATGCATGGTCGTCTATCGAGATTTACCTGTGGATTCTCAAAAGACAGCTGAAGTGAGTCAATCCATCAAGCCTAACCTGCAATCAATGCAAGAACCAGATTTATAGTTGTGCATGAGTAGCATTATTTTAGTATAAGCACCGACAAAAGTGTTATTTAGTTGCATAAATATTGATGGCAAGAAAATAGTAACATTTCTAGTCCTGTAATCCCCGAGTAATATGTTGAAGTGCTACTGGTGACATGTTACTGACAAAGGTCAACAATACCATTATTATTCAGAAATAGGGAATCGGTGACACTCTTTAAAGTCTAATCTACATGACATGGGGAGTCTATGAATGCAAAAAATCTGAATGAAGTATGCTCTGCAATGTCACCTAAAATATGAAGAGGATTTTAATATTCACATATTCGCAAATCTACAACACAACAATAAAACACAACATAGAACTGCATTACAATTTGCAAGCACAAACATAACCTGAAAATGACTCAAATGAGCATACTATGTACGCTCAGTTGTTCAGCCAATTCTTTTTGCAGGCTATCACTAATTTATTGCTTGTCAACAAAAAACATTGGTCATAGTAAAGTAAATTTAAGCATACGAGAGGGGATAATTAATATATGAAAACATCAAGAATGGATATGATTAGGCTAGTTGCTAAGCTGTCGTCCCATGTTAAAGTATCATATCATATTTACCACAGGGGGAGTTACATAAAATAGCATCTTTGGTATTGAATTCATGGTTAAAACAATCAGAATTTGACGTCATTCGGAGTAGATCTGGAGATGACAAAAATGAATGAACAAAACCTTATTTCACGGGAATAACACCGCATTTAATTATATTTATATAAAAAAATCCAAAATAGATGTATATACTACAATGGGAATTTATGTTGTACAGCGAGCCAAGTAGCAAACCTTTGTTTATACAATCAAAAGCAGATTAAGTACATAACCAGTATGCTGGTGGCGTGTAGACATAGAATTACTAGTTTGGTCATTTTCCTTTGGTTTGTGTAGGTATGTATTGCTAGTAATCCGGTAGTGCATGATCATAGACCACCACATCAAACACATCACCATGCCATGCCACTATAAACGCTCACCACAGGCAAGTAAAAAGAGAGCAGGGGAGTCAAAAGTACTCACAGGACCAATTCAACCGAGAACATAGGATCAACAGAATTTGGACCGGGTGGTGGAGACCTCGTAGTCTTGGCAAGTCAGTGTGGCGGCTTCGTTAGCAGCCGTGCAACATCAATGGTTTCCGTGCATCATACTAGTTCTCCCAACATCGCATCTAGTTCGGGGCCAAACTTCCATGCATGCATACATGAGAACACGAATAATCAGATTGGTAAATCATCTTAATGGATATTACACTTGATTAAGAGAGAGGGGTAAAACCTTGGCCATTAGGGACTGGATCTGGCCGAGCCCGTGTTCGGGAAGGAGACGACAGTCGGAAGCCTTGTACCGCCGCTCTCCACTGGAACCTCACCACGACAACATCCTGCATTGTGAATTACCCAAGACGCGCCCTGTCGTCGACCTGCAGGGAAAATCTTGTGGAGGGCAAAGGCGCCGCCACGGGACGACATGGCTGCCCCATGAACGCCTGGAAAGGCCACTTGGGGTGCGGTCGATGGTGTCAATGGTCAACGTGCACGTCCTCGACGCAATGGATCACATCTGGGAGAAATGAATATGAGAGACCGAGAGAGAGAGGCTGGACAAGAGGAGGTCAATGAGGGCGCACCATGAGCGAGGTACCTTTGACGCTGATGCAGGCGCACGCCTCGAAGACTGCCGGTCAGCGTTCGCAACCGTCGTAACCATGAAACGCATACGCAACTACTGTTGCACCCATTGGGAGAACCAGAGAGGACGGCGGGGCAACAAGCTTGTTGCTCGCTTCTGCAGCGTGTAGGGATAGGGAAGGGGATGAATGATCCGTTGACTGGGGCGATGGAAGAGTGGTAGGGGCGGCGGCAGGATGTAGGAGAGAAAGGAAGAAAGCGGCGCCGGGATGGAGGTGGATGTGGGTGTGGCTAGGGTTAGGGATCGAACAACTAATGGGTTTGCTTATTGGGCTTTTTCTCTAGAGCGTGAAGTGGAAATATTCTATGAAAATTGAATTAAAAAATTGCGGGTGTTCAGTCCCAAAAAAATGTGCGGGCATGAGAAATTTTACTCCCTCCCACACAGGCCGGAGTTTTACTCCCTCCCACACACTTTCTTTAAAGTTGCTAGTGTTACAATTAACATAAATCATTCATTTATTTTTAAATAGATTTTGTATCTCGTGTGTGCATCTTCGGCAAAGAATAGTTTTATGAAGAACCTACATACAAATACTATTTTTTCATTTCAAACTTGTTTTATGTTTCCTAGGATATAATACATCACATAAAACAAGAAATAAAACCAAGTCCTCACATTACCAAATATTGGACCCCTCTTTATTATGTTTTCTCTCTGTATCAAAGTTGCATCTACATATTAGCAGTCACGGGGGTATTAGGTTCTACATGTCTTGTACGGTTAGCGGGCGTGGGTTGGTTAGTGGGTCCAACATGTCATATTGATCTGATGTGGGGCCTACTAGTCAGCCAGGATGTATATCCAGTTATCTTCGACTAGTAGGCAGAATTGACACGTAGACATGACACGTAGGAAAAAGTACTGCTGAGGTGTCTGCCAAGTCGCCTGCATTCAAGACTATGACTATCCAATATGGTCAGGATAGGCCGCAATGACACTTAGCCAATGTAAAATATTTTAATGACCATCTGGTGCCATCAGATTATGACCTTATGGACATAAATGGTCATGCAGTTCAAGTGTTTGGACCCTCTCTGACCCTTCTTGACCATTTGGCAAATTTTAGTCATGGATCTATGACTAATTTGAGCGTGGTCAATTTTTTTTCATAGATGAGCATATTTCTTGTAGTGGTAGGAGGCACAACAATAGAAGCTAGGGAAATAATTTCATCCTTGCTAGAACATTCTTTTTCATGAGGTTGTCTACCAAACTTGGAGAAATTGAATTCATGTGACACACCTTCAAAGCCAAGAGTGACAGTTTGCTTCTCACAGTTAATATGAGCATTGACAGTATTGAGGAAAGGTCTGCCAAATATGATGGGACAAAAGCTATCTTCTGTGTTAGCAAGAATGAGAAAATCAGCAGTGTAACATCCCAAATTTTGGAATGTCAATATAATTATTATATTGTTTGTTTGTTTGCTTGAGTGATTGAAACTTGAGTGAAATTTGAAACTTTTCAAAACTTTTGAATGAGAGGGAATAAAATGACTTTCCCCTTCTCCGGTAAATTCAAAATTCATCCAATTAAAAGCAATGAGAGAAGATGACATGACTTCTTCAACTATAAAGAACTTGAACGGAGTTTTGCATTTGAATTCTTTCAAACATTTGCCCTTGCTTCTTTATTTTTCTTCCCCGAGAAAATGCCTCGACAAAATTCTTGCACGCAAGAAAGAGCGGAGGAAAAATGACCCTCCAAAATGTGAGGCATTTCTGAAATATTTTGAGCCTAGAAGACCCAAGTTTTATGGAGAAATTAATTGCCAAAAAGAAAATAAAGCCTTAGGGATTTTTCTAAAAAAAACATTTTTTAAAAAAGTTTTTATTTTGGTTTTGGAAAAATGATAATCAATTAGGAAATATTTTTCTGATCGATTTGGTATATAATACCCCATATAAATCTTTTTATTTTGTTTCCTTTTATTATTTTCCCTTGCTGTTTAAAAAAACAAATCGGGGGCCAGATCCTCCCCATCGCTAGGAGAGAATCCCTAGCAAACCGCCACCAACCCCCCAGCGCACCCCCACTCCTTTTTATTTTTTTTCCTTCCTTTCTTCCTCTTCCTTTCTTTCCCCACGAGCCCACCCTTTCCTTCCCCAGCGACCAGCACCTTTCCATGGCGCCACCTCCTCTGATCACGGGATCCCCCTCCCGATTCCCTCGCCCCCTTCCTTCTCTCGGCCTCCCTCGCCCCCTTTATAAGCCGCCACCCCCGAGCCCCCCTTGGCCCCCTCCTCCCCACGCCGCAGCACCACCTCGCCCCTGCCCTCGCTACCTCGCAGGAGAGGAGCTCCAGAGAGAACCACGCCGCCACCCCCCGCGCCACCACTCGCCTCCCCGCCCCAACCGACGCCACCACGAGATCCCCCTCGTTCCCCGCAACCCATTTTTGCCCCTAGCCCGAGCCCTCGTCGCCTCATCACCACACTCGCCACCTCACCGGAGTTGGAGCCGGCCAAAGCTACTGGAGCCATCCGCGCCCCCTGCCGCATCACCGAACCGCCCCTCCGCCGCCACCAATCGACGGAGGAGTTTCCCCGCAACATCCCCGTCACCTCCGCCGCCGCCGGAGACCGCCGGAGGACCCTCACCGTCGACCGCACCTTCTCTGCCTCGTCGGAGAAGAAGCACCAGCAACTCCCCACGGTGAGCACCCCCCACCCCCTGGTAGCCGTCGGATCTAAACGAACGCATCAGATTAGATACCACGTACCCCTTCGGTCTTTTAATTAAAAACCGAATGGTTTTCTTCACTTAATAATAGCCAGGGAGATTTTGTTTACGTCGCGGCCGTTCGTCCGTTAGTCACCGCAGCACACACACCCTGACCAATCAGAAGATGCCACGTGGACCCCTGTTCACAAATCAGTTTTTTCTTTTTTCTGTTTTAATTCCAAAACAGAGAAAGTTCCAATATTGTTTTAATCATAACTTTTGATCTAGAGATTCAATGAGGTTGATTCTTTTTCCAGTAGATCACAATGTTTCTGTAGTTTTTAAAAACATATAATTTGTCTATGTTTGAAATTTTCAAATTTGAATTAGATCAGATTTAGTGTAAACCTTGTTTTGCTTATTATGAGAGTCTAAAAATAGCTTTTAATTTGATTCTTTTTGCTACTGATCACTAGTAATTTGGTTATCACTAGTAAAACTTTCAGAATTATTTGAGTATTTTAGCTCATTGTTTCTTGTGAAACAATTTCTGTTTCACCTCTTGTGAAACTTGCTTTTGCTAAAAACTTATAGCCCCACCTGCCATATATGCATATAGTATAGATGATTACTTTTCACCCCTCTCTTATGTGACTTGCCGGCATATTCAATATGCTGACCTACACGGCTGCAACATCTTATGTTGCAGATATTTTTTTTCTTCGACGAGTAAGAGTACGATTCAGGGTTACGGTCTACACTCAACTTGCCATTGGTGTTTATTCGGACTCCACTCCCTTGACTGCTTCCGCTGAGATATTTAAGGTATATATCAGTTTTACGCTATTTACATGTGATTGCACTTTGATATATACATTGATGTACTGTGTGTGCCAGCATACTGATCCAGGGATGGCATAGAAACACAGAGGCTTGACTCGTTTTGAGTCGGGTCGCTACAGAAATGGTATCAGAGCACATGTTGACTGTAGGACGTGACCCTAGACACTGGAAATTACTTAAGAAAGGATCTCTCAAAATTTCTATTTTTCAAGAACACCTTTTACTTCTCATCTCTTTTGATTTCATCAAACGTTCTCTCTCACGTCAAATAGTTAGATAACGCCATTTCCCCTTTAACCACGTGAAGGATCAACCGACTCCCACTTCAAAGTAAAGAGGATTTCATCATGCAGTTGTAGCTACACCAAGTGAAGACTCTCAAGACCCGAAGAACTCGAAGACCCGGAAACGTTCTAATGTTTAGTAGAAGTCCAAACCCCAATTATATACCCACGTTAGTTACGATGATTTGTGAGCCGTCATTGGTGTGTGTTTTCCGAGGGCCACAACTAAAACCTATTCTCAAAAATATTGTTTGTATTGTGTGTATCTCCCTCTCTCTTACCCGTCTCATCCCCAAAACCTCAACCCTAGCAGATGGAGTATGAAGCTGGACTTGTAGTCTCTGAACCAATGACTCAACTGGAGGTGGATATATGGATTCAAAACATGGAGAACCACTTCGGGGGCAACTTGATCTCAAGGAAGTATGAAGTGGAACACGCTCTCCAGCACTTTACCCAAAGTGCTGCTATCTGGTGGAAAATGCACCATGCCATACAAGGATTTAGTGGAGCAGAGACTTGCGACGAATTCAAGAAGACTCTGTTAAGATCCCGTCTCATTCGGAAGTGCTATGATAATCCGAAGGAGAATACTTGTGCATGCAAGATCTGTGGAGAAATAGGACACACCCAGGAAGAACACGAGGATGGATGCACTCATTGTGAAGAAAATCACCCAGCTGAGGAGTGCCCAAGTAGTCAGGTGACTTGTTTCCTTTGTGAAGGAACCAACCACTATCCAACTCAGTGTCACATTTACCCCAAGGTACAGCAAGTTGTCCAGCAGTAGAAAGAAGCAATGAAGGAACCACTCAAGAAGAAGATTCTAGAAGAGCCAATGATGAACGAAAATATTGAAGACCCTGATGGACAAGGTCTGACCAGAATTTTCTCCAATGCATGCTACTCATGTGGAGAAGAAGGACATTCTTCACAGGATTGCACGAAGGGAAGCCAAGAGTATCTGGGAAACTTCCCGACGGAAAAAGTGGAGTTTGATCCACTTGAAATAGAAGAACTGGCCAAAATAAAGGTGTCCGGAAAGAAAAAAGGTACCCTGGGAAGAGCCAAATCTCTGCAGATATTGACCTGAGTCATGTCAGATGTTACAAGTGTATGGAATTTGGCCACCACAAATACATGTGTTCAGGAAGGAAGCCGGAAACCCAAGGAGCAAAAGCAAACACTAAGACGCCTCGAGACTTGTCAGAACTCATTTGCTTTCGTTGCAAGGAAGCAGGACATTTTGCTAGCGATTGTCCACAAAGGAAGTAAGCTAAAAAGGAGTAGTTAAGTTTTGACCGCGGCAATTAGTGTAATCTGAAGAACTCTTGTTTTTCATGAGATCATGGAGTGAAATTTTTTGTAACAGAAGTCCCTGAGATTGTAATAACATCATGAATAAATGGAATTTATTGTCTCATGATTGCCTATGTTGAAACTGTATGTGTTGTTTCTCATCGAACAAAGATCTCTGAACATTATGAGGATATGAGAAAATATGGTCTATGCAGGCATGAGTATATCTCATTTTAAGTGTGGTAGTAATCAGTGAACCCACAGGATCCAATGAGTACGAATGTACCACGCATTACCAAGGAGACACATACACTCCTCTGAGTACCTATTTACTGACACCTGCAGATGACAACTCTCTACAAGTCATTCCTCAAGGGCCCAGAAACGATCATGACCCTGACTAGTGAGCATGATTACCCGAAAATCCTGAAGGACATGATGAAGCACATTCATCTTGAAGGAGATGCAGTCTACAAAGGCTACCCATTCATGGAAAGTGGAGTAGAACTTTGGTATGTGGAAGTACACCTCCACCAGGTGAAAGGAGTTTGTCCAAAGACTATGGGGCAATACTTCTTCATTTCACGTGTACCACGAGCAACCTTCTTTGATGCTGTTCGTGAAGCTGCCATGGAAGCCATACGTCAGATCGGAGAAATACTTGAAGCAAGACTCCGTCATACCCAGGAATACCTGAGTGAGGTACGTGTGGAGATGATGGAGATGAAGCTCATGACCACCACGATGAAGCAAAAGATGGATGATTTCAAGGAGCACCTCGGAAAATTCGAGTGGAACTAAAGTATCCCCAAGGGAGACAAATGAATAAAGTTGGCAGAAATGCTCGACCATACCGAACAATGTGGATGGCAGCATTTGTAATAGAGTACTTTTGAATTGGAGTCTTTGAGAAGAAATTAAGGATGTAATAAAGGATTGATTATGAAATGAAAATGATTTATGAATGAACCAATACCTTTTCATGGTAAACACACCAATGGAAAGTATCCCACAGAGTGGAGTGTGTACCAAAAATAAGTCTGAGGACTATTTTTATGATGGTTACCCCAAGAGTATGATGGAATCAAACACTATGGAAATTTAAAGGCGGAGTAATTCCAAGTATGCCTGCAACCTACAGACCCCGAGACTAATAAGGATCAAGTACTACCTATTTGGAGAAGGAAACTTGGAAAAAGCTAAGATGATCAGCAAACATTTCCCTAGGAGCATACGAAAACCTGAGAGTTGTGAAGTTACGATAGACGTTTGTTCAGCTTGCAGAATCATTGGATTTATCCGAACTTCGTTCGTGGACAAGAGAACTCTGCAACGCTTGTGAGGATGCCCAAGTGTTAGAATACGAGATTCACTAAGCCTTATACAAGGTAATGATTCAGTGCGACATGGCTTGGCCACCATGACGACTTACTATTATCATTCTCTTGCTATTCGGAATGGTAAATCTAAGAGACTTACCCATAGTGAGAGACGACGTTCTTTGAAGCTTTTGTTTGAGCCTTAGAATGGTATAATGAAAGCCCATGTACATGGCACTTGTTGTCACGTGTAGGAAATTTTACGGTGAGGATGAAGACAAGACCTCTCTCTCTGCAGGATAACCACAAATGGTAGACCACCATGAGAATCATCGATAGGTTACTTAGAATTGACCCCGAGACTGTCAGTTAAGAAGACCCAGTAACGGAAGAATCTTATATCAACAGAAAAACCCTCGTTTTGATGGAAACGTTATGAATATAACGGGGGAGCATCACCAAAGGATTTAGTATGAAGGCTATGAGGAGTGAGATGCCAAAACCCGAGAGGATTTCTAAAAGTTTTGAAGGACCAGTATCTCTCATTTTAAGTGTGGTAGCATCCCACTTTGCAGGAGATTGAATTGTTAGAAGACCCCCAAACCCTAACCTTTCTTTCTAGCCTCTTCAAATCTCGAGGACGAGATTCATTTTAAGTGTGGTAGGTTTGTAACATCCCAAATTTTGGAATGTTAATATAATTATTATATTGTTTGTTTGTTTGCTTGAGTGATTGTAACTTGAGTGAAATTTGAAACTTTTCAAAACTTTTGAATGAGAGGGAATAGAATGACTTTCCCCTTCTCCGGTAAATTCAAAATTCATCCAATTAAAAGGAATGAGAGAAGATGACATGACTTCTTCAACTATAAAGAATTTGAACGCAGTTTTGCATTTGAATTCTTTCAAACATTTGCCCTTGCTTCTTAATTTTTCTTCCCCGAGAAAATGCCCCGACAAAATTCTTGCACGCAAGAAAGAGCGGAGGAAAAATGACCCTCCAAAATGTGAGGCATTTCTGAAATATTTTGAGCCAAGAAGACCCAAGTTTTATGGAGAAATTAATTGCCGAAAAGAAAATAAAGCCTTAGGGATTTTTCTGAATTTTTTTTAAAAGTTTTTATTTTGGTTTTGGAAAAATGATAATCAATTAGGAAATATTTTTCTGATCCATTTGGTATATAATACCCCATATAAATCTTTTTATTTTGTTTCTTTTTATTATTTTCCCTTGGTGTTTAAAAAAAAATCGGAGGCCAGATCCTCCCCATCGGTGGGAGAGAATCCCTCGCAAACCGCCACCAACCCCCAGCGCACCCCCACTCCTTTTTCTTTTTTTCCCTTCCTTTCTTCCTCCTCCTTTCTTTCCCCACGAGCCCACCCTTTCCTTCCCCAGCGACCAGCACCTTTCCATGGCGCCATCTTCTCTGATCACAGGATCCCCCTCCCGATTCCCTCGCCCCCCTTCCTTCTCTCGGCCTACCTCGCCCCCTTTATAAGCCGCCACCCCTGAGCCCCCCTCGGCCCCCTCATCCCCACGCCGCAGCACCACCTCGCCCCTACCCTCGCTACCTTGCAGGAGAGGAGCTCTAGAGAGAACCACGCCGCCAGCCCCCGCGCCACCACTCGCCTCCCCGCCCCAACCGACGCCACCACGAGACCCCCCTCGTTCCCCGCAACTCATTTTTGCCCCTAGCCCGAGCCCTCGTCGCCTCAGCACCACCCTCGCCACCTCGCCGGAGTTGGAGCCGGCCAAAGCTACTGGAGCCATCCCCGCCCCCTACCGCATCACCGAACCGCCCCTCCGCCGCCACCAATCGACGGAGGAGTTTCCCCGCAACATCCCCGTCACCTCCGCCGCCGCCGGAGACCGCCGGAGGACCCTCACCATCGACCGCACCTTCTCTGCCTCGCCGGAGAAGAAGCACCAGCAACTCCCCACGGTGAGCACCCCCACCCCCTGGTAGCCGTCGGATCTAAACGAACGCATCAGATTAGATATCACGTACCCCTTCGGTCTTTTAATTAAAACCGAACGGTTTTCTTCACTTAACATTAGCCAGGGAGATTTTGTTTACATTGCGGCCGTTCGCCCGTTGGTCACCGCAGCACACACACCCTGACCAATCAGAAGATGCCACGTGGACCCCCTGTACACAAATCAATTTTTTCTTTTTTCTGTTTTAATTCCAAAACAGAGAAAGTTCCAATCTTGTTTTAATCATAACTTTTGATCTAGAGATCCAATAAGGTCGATTATTTTTCCAGTACATCACAATTTGTTTGGAGTTTTTAAAAACATATAATTTGTCTATGTTTGAAATTTTCAAATTTGAATTAGGTCAGATTTAGTGTAAACCTTGTTTTTCTTATTATGAGAGTCTAAAAATAGATTTTAATTTGATTCTTTTTGCTTCTGATCACTAGTGATCTTAGTTATCAGTGGTAAAAATTTCAGAATTATTTGAGTATTTTAGCTCATTGTTTCTTGTGAAACAATTTCTGTTTCACCTCTTTTAGGATTATGGCTATTTCCTTTTCTATAATTGTTTTTAAATTATTTTCTTTTATATTTCAGAAAGATAATGTTTTGTTTCTGTTAGTTAACAGTAGGTTTGCAACAAGTTTTGATTTTATTTGTATATGTTATCATGAAATCAATTCTAGTTCTCTAATAACTTGCAATTGGTTTCTAAACTGTTTCAAATCCCGTCTGGAAATACTTTCAAATAGTTTTGTAAAAAAATACTTTATTTTATCTTAGTTAAATTTATATCTTAGTTCCCTATTATTATTTTCCGTTGGACAAAAACTATTTAGTGTTTGATGTAGTAGAAGACTCCCTAGTCTTATTTGAAGTTTCCTTCGGATTCCTATTCGCTCTCTCTTTTGTTTTGATTGCTAGAAAGATTGCTAGTATGAGTGCTTATGTGAATGATATGTTTGTTATATAGATTTCATCGGAGAGTGACGAGTAGTCTATCAAGTTATTTCTCGAGAAATTCTTCTTCGTCAACATCGCCAGGCAAGTCATTTGATCATGTATCACCTATGTTTTATGCATCGTAGTTCTACCATCCTATGCCCAATTGCATGCTGAGTAGGTACTTGGAAATTATGGTTACATATTGTAGTATCATATGGTAGGCACCCAACAACCCCGTTACTTGGCCCGGGATGACAAATTTCATATTGCTATGCTTGAGTAGACGGGATTCTGGTTGAGAGTTTATCACGAGTGATGCGAGAGTAATTTAATAACCAAGACCGGTTAAGTCAAGACTTTTCAAGACCTCATGATGCAATGCAACTCTGGGTGAAGGACGGTTGATCAGCTCCCTGGAGAAACCAGTGGATTGACCCGGGATGCTGGAGACGTCCATGACATCTTGCGGAAAGCTTCACCCAGGCTCAAAGAGACGGACGGATATATTCAAGACCCAAGGCTTACCTGCACAGCCACAAGTCATTAAGGGCTCTGGCTTGGTTGGACAACGCGGCGACTCTGGACAGGCGGTGCTAGCAGATGTAGAAGAACGGTAGGATTGGATGGGCACCGACAGGGATTCAGAGGGACCCGTTGAAAGACCATGTTTTGATCATCCGGTCTTCAAACACCCTGAAGTGCGAGGACATATACGGAGGCGATCAAATCTTGTGGGGAACGTGTGCAAAACTCTGCAGAGTACTCAAACCTAATCGATTAGCCGTGTCCACGGTCATGGACAACTTGAGCCAAAGGAACTGAAGTTATCTGAAATTATCAACACAAATAATAATATTGATGTGGGTATTATTGACAACATGGGTACGAGAATTGGTTGGTGGAACCATCTCGTTAACAACCAACAATGTAGTAACATTTTGCTTTTAGCCCTCTCTTGATGTAGGAGAAAACTTGCTTTTCGCTAAAAACTTATAGCCCCACCTACCATATATGCATATAGTATAGATGATTACTTTTCACCCCTCTCTTATGTGACTTGCCGGCATATTCAATATGCTGACCTACACGGCTGCAACGTCTTATGTTGCAGATATTTTTTTCTTCGACGAGTAAGAGTACGATTCAGGGTTACGGTCTACACTCAACTTGCCATTGGTGTTTATTGGGACTCCACTCCCTTGACTGCTTCCGCTGAGATATTTAAGGTATATATCAGTTTTACGCTATTTACATGTGATTGCACTTTGATATATACATTGATGTATTGTGTGTGCCAGCATACTGATCCAGGGATGGCACAGAAACACAGAGGCTTGACTCGTTTTGTGTCGGGTCGCTACAAGCAGGATACTTAGTTTTACCACACAAGACTGCAACATGTCTAACAATTCCCAAAGGGAAGATAATATCTCTATTGGCAAGCTGAATAGTAACGTCAATAGGTTCCATCTCGACAAGTGCAATCTCATCTTTAATTTCATCATATAAAGATCGAGGTATGCTACCTCTTGAGCTTGCGTTGGTTTTTTCCCTTGAAGAGGAAAGGGTGATGCAGCATAGTAGCAGTAAGTATTTCGCTTAGTTTGAGAACCAAGGTATCAATCCAGTAGGAGTATCAAGCCAAGTCTCCATCGTACCTGTGCAAAAACAGCAAACTTGCACCCAACGCTACAAAGGGGTTGTCAATCCCTTCACGATTGATTGCAAGGTGAGATATGAAGGTGGAAAGGGCAACAAACTAAAAGTGTAAGGCTGAAAATATGATGTGAAATAGACCCGGGGGCCATAGTGTTGACTGGAGGCTTCTCTCATGCTAGCAAATATTACGGTGGGTGAACGAATTACTGTCGAGCAATTGATAGAACCGCGCAAAGCCATGACGATATCTAAGGCATTGATCATACATATAGGCATCATGTCCGAGACAAGTACACCGATACTTTCTGCATCTACTACTATTACTCCACACATCGACCGCTATCCAACATGCATCTAGTGTATTGAGTTCATGACGAACAAAGTAACGCCTTAAGCAAGATGACCTGATGTAGAGGGATAAATTCATGCAATAGATATAAACCCCATCTTTTTACCCTTGATGGCAACAACACGATGCGTGCCTCGCTACCCCTTCTGTCACTGGGTGAGGTCACCACACGGTAGGAACCCAAAACCAAGCACTTCTCCCATTGCAAGAATCATATATCAAGTTGGCCAAACAAAACCCACAACTCGAAGAGAATTACAAGGATATGAAATCATGCATATAAGAGATCAGAAGAAACTCAAATAAGATTCATAGATAATCTGATCATAAATCCACAATTCATTGAATCTCGACAAACACACCGCAAAAGAAGATTACATCGGATAGATCTCCATGAAGATCATGGAGAACTTTGTATAGAAGATCCAAGAGAGAGAAGAAGCCATCTAGCTACTAGCTATGGACCCGAAGGTCTATGGTGAACTACTCACGCATCATTGGAGAGGCAATGGTGTTGATGAAGAAGCCCTCCATGTCTGAATCCCCCCTCCGGTAAGGCACCAAAACGTGCCCAGATGGGATCTTGCGAAGACACAAGCTTGCGGTGGCGGAAAAGTATTTTCGTGGCTCTCTCCCGTGGTTTTGGATTTTTCGGGGATTTATAGGCGGACGAAGTAGGGCAGAGGAGCCATAGGGGGCCCACAAGCCTGCTAGGCGCGCCCCCCAGGCCGCGGCTAGGGGGTTTGTGGCCTCCCCTTGTGCCCTCTGCCTTGGTTCTCAAGCTCCCTGCGTATCTTCTGTTCCGGAAAAATCTTTTCGGAGGTTTTATTCCATTTGGACTCCGTTTAATATTCTCCTCTGAAAAGGGTCAAAACAGGAACTGACACTTGGCACTGAGTTAATAAGTTAGTCCCAAAAAATATATAAAAGGCATACAAAACATCTAAAGTTTGACAAGATAATAGCATGGAACCATAAAAAATTATAGATACGTTGGAGACGTATCAAGCATCCCCAAGCTTAACTCCTGCTCGTCCTCGAGTAGGAAAGTGATAAAGACTGAATTTTTGATGTGGAATGCTACCTAGCATCTTTGTCCTTTGTAACTTCTTTCATGTGACATGAATGTTCAGATCAGTAAGATTCAAAACAATAGTTTGCTATTGACATGAAAACAATAATACTTGAAGGAAACTAGCAAGGTAATCATGAACTTTTGAAATAACAAGGCCAAAGAAAGTTATCCCTACAAAATCATATAGTCTGGCTATGCTCCATCATCCCCACACGACGAATTTAAATCATGCACAACCCCGATATTGGCCAAGTAATTGTTTTCGCACTCTTACTTTCTCAAACTTTTTCAACTCTCACGCAATACATGAGCGTGAGCCATGGATATAGCACTATAGGTGGAATAGAGTATGGTGGAGGTTGTGAGGCAAAAAGGAGGAGATGGTCACATAGACTCGGCGTATCAATGGGCTATGGAGATGCCCATCAATAGATATCAATGTGAATGAGTAGGGATTACCATGCAACGGATGCACTTAGAGCTATAAGTGTGTGAAAGCTCAAAAGGAGAACTAGTGGGTGTGCACCCGACTTGCTTGCTCACGAAGACCTAGGGCAATTTTGAGGAAGCCCATTATTGGAATATACAAGCCAAGTTATATAATGAAGATTCCCACTAGTATAAGGAGGTGACAAAACAAGAGACTTTCAATCATGAAGAACATGGTGCTATTATGAAGCACAAGTGTGGAAAAAGATAGTAGCATTGTCCCTTCTCTCTTTTTATCTTTTTTGTTTTTGTTTGGGCTCTTCGGCTTCTTTTCATTTTTTTTATTTTTTATTTTTTTGGTGGGCATCTTTGGCCTCTTTTTTTATTTCCTCACATGGGACAATGCTGTAATAATGATGATCATCACACTTTTATTTACTCACAACTCAATACTTAGAGCAATGATGACTCTATAGGAAATGCCTCCGACAGTGTACCGGGATGTGCAACAATCTAGCTTGGCGTGTGACGTTGAAAACATCTCGTTAGCTATCTTACGATCATGCAATGGCAATATGTAAGTGACGACACAAGTCATGAGATAGAACGGTGGGAGTTGCATGGCAATATATCTTGGAATGGCTATGAAAATGCCATAATAGGTAGGCATGGTGGCTGTTTTGAGGAAGGTATATGTTGATTTTGTGCACCAGCGAAAGTTGCGCGGCACTAGAGAGGCTAGCAATGGTGGAAAGTGAAAGTGCATCTATACCATGGACTCACATTAGTCATGAAGAACTTATATACTTATTGCGAAAGTTTTATTAGTAATCAAAACAAAGTGCTAAACGCATACTCCTAGGGGAAGGGTTGGTAGGTGTTAACCATCACGCGATCCCGACCGCAACACAAAGGATGACAATCAATAATTCAATTATGCTCCGACTTCCTAACATAGCGGTTCACCATACGTGCATGCTACGGGAATCACTAACTTCAACACAAGTATTTCAAGATTCACAACACCCTACTAACATAACTCTAATATTGCCATATCCATGTCTCAAAACTAATTGAGAGGAATCAAACATGTCTTTACTAATCAATGCACATGAATATGGAAGTTTTATTGTATCCTCTTTGGACGCCTATCATCTTTAGGACTACTTTCATAGCACAAGCCAATTACCAAGTTACTCAGAGAGAACACTCTCAAAAAGATATAAGTGAAGATCGAGAGTTCTTATTTCTCAAAAATATGACACCGCCGTGCTCTAAAAGATCTAAGTGAAGTACTTGGAGCAAAGTTATCTAGCTCAAAAGATATAAGTGAAGCACATGTGAGCTAAATTGCCTAACTCAAAAGATATAAGCGAAGCTCAATGAGTATTCTAGCAAATTCACGATGAGGGTATGTCTCTCTCAAAAGGTGTGCAGCAAGGATGATTGTGACACAACAATAAAAAGACTCCTATAATACACGACGCTCCAAGAAAAAACACATATCATGTGGTGAATAAAAATATAGCTCCAAGTAATGTTACCGATGGATTGAATACGAAAGAGGGGATGCCTTCCCAGGGCATCTCCAAGCTTAGGCTTTTTGGTGTCCTTGAATTTGGCTTGGGATGACTTGGTCATCCCCAAGCTTGAGCTCTTTCCACTATTTATCCCTTTGTCCATGAGAACATCACCCAAAACTTGAGAACTTCACAACACAAAACTTAAACAGAAACTCGTGATAACATTAGCACAAGAAAACAAACTACCAACTCTTTAGTTACTGTAGCAACATTGATTTCTATTTGTATTGGTGTTATATTACTGTATTCTCACTTTTCCATGGCTAGTACCCCCCGATACTATCCATAGTTTCATCAAAATAAGCAATCAACACAACAAAAAAACAGAATCTGCCAAAAATAGACCAATCTGTAGCAATCTGTATACTTCGTATACTTCTGTTATCTCAAAAATTCTAAAAAATTATGACAATTAGGGCAATTGGCATATCAGCCAGCATAAAAAAGAATCAACTCAAAATCTCTTTCTGGATAGGAATGAAAAATAATTTCGTAAGCGCAATTTTTTTGTCTTTTTCAGCAAGATCAAACAACCATCACCAAAACTAGTCATAAAGGTTTTATTTGGCTCAAACACAAAAAGAAACACAAAAAAAACACAACCATAACAGAATTATGATGGTGTGAACACAACAAAAGAGAAAGCAAAAAGCAAAGATAAATTCATTGGGTTGCCTCCCAACAAGCGCTATTGTTTAACACCCTTAGCTAGGCATTGATAATTTAATGATGCTCACACAAAAGACAAGAATTGAAGCACAACGAGAGCATCATAAAGCATGTGAAAATCACATCTAAATATAACATACTTCCTATGCATAGGCATTTTATAGGAAAATAAATTGTCAAGACAACCAATAGTTACCATATGCAAGGAAGAAGAAAGAAACAATAACAATCTCAACATAACGAGAGTTGATTTAGTGATATGAAAGTTTCTACCACAATATTTTCCTCTCTCATAACAATTACATGTGGGATCATATTCAAATTCAACAATATAGCTATCAGATAGGATTTTCTTTTCATGATCCACATGCATGCAAAGTTGACGCTCTTCAAAAATAGTGGGATTATCATCAACTAAAGTCACGACTTCTCCAAACCCACTTTCAATATTATTGCAAATATCATATTCATCATGAGGCTTAACCAAATTTTCAAGATCATAAGAAAAATCATCACCCCAATCACGATCATTGCAACAAGTAGTGGACATAGCAAAACTAGCATCCCCAAGCTTAGGGTTTTGCATATTTTTAGCATGATTGTCATTAATAGAATTTATAATGAAATCATTGCATTCATGCTTTTCATTCAAGGAGCTCTCGTGAATCACTTCATAAATTTCTTCATCACGATTTTCAGATTCACGCATCTCAAGCAAAACTCCATAGAGAAAGTCAAGTGCACCCAACTCACTAGCAAATGGTTCAACATAATTGGATCTTTTAAAGAGATTAGCAAGTGGGTGAGGATCCATATCAATAGATTTTCAACAAGAGAAAATGCAAGCATATTGAAGGCACATAGCACACAAGCAAAGGACAGGCATACGAAAAAGGCAAATATTTTTGTAAATTTTTGTTTTTCAGAAGTGGGGGAGAGGAAAACGAGAGGCAAAAAAAGTAAATGCAACAGATGAGTTTGCGACAGTTAGTTGGATAAGATTCACTTAGAATAGTCCCCGGTGCCAGAAATTGACATGTTGGAGGAAGACTATTCTTGACTTGATGCTCCCCGGCAACGGCGCCAGAAATTCTTCTTGCTACCTCTTGAGATTGCGTTAATTTTTTTCCCTTGAAGAGGAAAGGGTGATGTAGCACAGTAGCAGTAAGTATTACCCTCAGTTCGAGAACCACGGTATCAATCCAGTAGGAGTATCAAGGCAAGTCTCCGCCGTACCTGTGCAAAAATAGAAAACTTGCACCCAACGCTACAAAGGGGTTGTCAATCCCTTCACGATTGATTGCAAGGTGAGATATGAAGGCGGAAAGTGCAACAAAGTAAAAGTGGCTGAAAATATTATGTGAAATAGACCCGGGGGCCATAGTGTTCACTAGAGGCTTCTCTCATGATAGAAAATATTACGGTGGGTGAACGAATTACTGTCGAGCAATTGATAGAACCGCGCAAAGTCATGACGATATCTAAGGCAAGGATCATACATATAGGCATCACGTCCGAGACAAGTAGACCGATACTTTCTGCATCTACTACTATTACTCCACACATCGACCGCTATCCAGCATGCATCTAGTGTATTGAGTTCATGACGAACAGAGTAACGCCTTAAGCAAGATGACATGATGTAGAGGGATAAATTCATGCAATGGATATAAACCCCATATTTTTACCGTTGATGGCAACAACATGATGCGTGCCTCGCTACCCCTTCTATCACTGGGTGAGTTCACCACACGGTATGAACCCAAAACCAAGCACTTCTCCGAGTGCAAGAATCATAGATCAAGTTGGCCAAACAAAACCAGCAACTCGAAGAGAATTACAAGGATATGAAATCATGCATATAAGAGATCAGAAGTAACTCAAATAAGATTCATAGATAATCTGATCATAAATCCACAATTCATCGGATCTTGACAAACACACCGCAAAAGAAGATTACATCGGATAGATCTCCATGAAGATCGTGGAGAACTTTGTATTGAAGATCCAAGAGAGAGAAGAAGCCATCTAGCTACTAGCTATGGACCCGAAGGTCTATGGTGAACTACTCACGCATCATCGGAGAGGAAATGGTGTTCATGAAGAAGCCCTCCGTGTCCGAATCCCCCCTCCGACAGGGCACCAGAACGTGCCCTAGATGGGATCTTGCACAGACAGAAGCTTGCGGTGGCGGAAAAGTATTTTCGTGGCTCTCTCCCGTGGTTTTGGATTTTTCAGGGATTTATAGGCGGAAGAAGTAGGGCAGAGGAGCCACACGGGGCCCACAAGCCTTCTAGGCGCGGCCCCCAGGCCGCGGCTAGGGGGCTTGTGGCCTCCCCTGGTACCCTCTGCCTTGGTTCTCAAGGTCCCTGCGTATCTTTTGTTCCGAAAAAAAATCTTTTTGGAGGTTTTATTCCGTTTGGACTCCATTTAATATTCTCCTCGAAAAAGGGTGAAAAACACGAAAAAAACAGGAACTGGCACTTGGCACTGAGTTAATATGTTAGTCCCAAAAAAGATATAAAAGGCATACAAAACATCCAAAGTTTGACAAGATAATAGCATGGAACCATCAAAAATTATAGATACGTTGGAGACGTATCAAGGTATTGTTGGGGAACGTCGCATGGGAAACAAAAATTTTCCTACGCGCACGAAGACCTATCATGGTGATGTCCATCTACGAGAGGGCATGAGTGATCTACGTACCCTTGTAGATCGTACAGCAGAAGCGTTAGTGAACGCGGTTGATGTAGTGGAACGTCCTCACGTCCCTCGATCCGCCCCGCGAACAATCCCGCGATCAGTCCCACGATCTAGTACCGAACTGATGGCACCTCCGCGTTCAGCACACGTACAGCTCGACGATGATCTCGGCCTTCTTGATCCAGAAAGAGAGACGGAGAGGTAGAAGAGTTCTCCGACAGCGTGACGGCGCTCCGGAGGTTGGTGATGACCTTGTCTCAGCAGGGCTCCGCCCGAGCTCCGCAGAAACGCGATCTAGAGGAAAAACCGTGGAGGTATGTGGTCGGGCTGCCGTGGAAAAGTCGTCGCAAATCAGCCCTAAAACCTCCGTATATATAGGTGGGAGGGAGGGGACCTTGCCTTGGGGCTCAAGGAGCCCCAAGGGGGTCGGCCGAGTCCAAGGGGGAAGGCTCCCCCCCCAAACCGAGTTGGACTTGGTTTGGTGGGTGGGAGTCCTTCCTTCCCTTCCCACCTCCTCTTTTTTTTCTCTTTGATTTTCTTTCCTAGGCGCATAGGGCCCTTTTGGGCTGTCCCACCAGCCCACTAAGGGCTGGTGTGCCACCCTCAAGGCGTATGGGCTTCCCCAGGGTGGGTTGCCCCCCCGGTGAACTCCCGGAACCCATTCGTCATTCCCGGTACATTCCCGGTAACTCCGAAAACCTTCCGGTAATCAAATGAGGTCATCCTATATATCAATCTTCGTTTCCGGACCATCCGGAAACCCTCGTGACGTCCGTGATCTCATCCGGGACTCCGAACAACATTCGGTAACCAACCATATAACTCAAATTCGCATAAAACAACGTCGAACCTTAAGTGTGCAGACCCCGCGGGTTCAAGAACTATGTAGACATGACCCGAGAGACTCCTCGGTCAATATCCAATAGCGGGACCTGGATGCCCATATTGGATCCTACATATTCTACGAAGATCTTATCGTTTGAACCTCAGTGCCAAGGATTCATATAATCCCGTATGTCATTCCCTTTGTCCTTCGGTATGTTACTTGCCCGAGATTCGATCGTCAGTATCCGCATACCTATTTCAATCTCGTTTACCGGCAAGTCTCTTTACTCGTTTAATACTAGATCCCGCAACTTACACTAAGTTACATTGCTTGCAAGGCTTGTGTGTGATGTTGTATTACCGAGTGGGCCCCGAGATACCTCTCCGTCACACGCAGTGACAAATCCCAGTCTTGATCCATACTAACTCAATGAACAACTTCGGAGATACCTGTAGAGCATCTTTATAGTCACCGAGTTACGTTGCGACGTTTGATACACACAAAGTATTCCTCCGGTGTTAGTGAGTTATATGATCTCATGGTCATAGGAACAAATACTTGACACGCAGAAAACAGTAGCAACAAAATGACACGATCAACATGCTACGTCTATTAGTTTGGGTCTAGTCCATCACGTGATTCTCCTAATGACATGATACAGTTATCAAGCAACAACACCTTGTTCATAATCAGAAGACACTGACTATCTTTGATCAACTGGCTAGCCAACTAGAGGCTTGCTAGGGACAGTGTTTTGTCTATGTATCCACACATGTAAATGAGTCTTCATTCAATACAATAATAGCATGGATAATAAACGATTATCTTGATACAGGAATTATAATAATAACTATATTTATTATTGCCTCTAGGGCATAATTCCAACAGTCTCCCACTTGCACTAGAGTCAATAATCTAGCCCTCACATCATCATGTGAATTACATTGTAATAAATCAACCACCCATACAGTTCTGGTGTTGATCATGCTTTGGCCGTGTAAGAGGTTTAGTGAGTGGGTCTGCTACATTCAGATCCGTGTGCACTTTGCATATATTTACGTCCTCTCCTTCGACGTAGTCGCGGATGAGGTTGAAGCGTCGTTTGATGTGTCTGGACTTCTTGTGAAACCGTGGTTCCTTTGCTAAGGCAATGGCACCCGTGTTGTCACAGAACAAGGTTATTGGATTTAGTGCGCTTGGCACCACTCCAAGATCCGTCATGAACTTCTTCATCCAGACACCCTCCTTAGCCGCCTCCGAGGCAGCCATGTACTCCGCTTCACATGTAGAATCTGCTACGACGCTTTGCTTGGAACTGTACCCGCTTACCGTACTCCCATTAAGAATAAATACGTATCCGGTTTGCGACTTAGAGTCGTCCGGATCTGTGTCAAAGCTTGCATCGACGTAACCTTTTACGGCGAGCACTTCGTCACCTCC
The DNA here is from genome assembly GCF_904849725.1 of Hordeum vulgare subsp. vulgare. Lineage (NCBI taxonomy): Eukaryota > Viridiplantae > Streptophyta > Magnoliopsida > Poales > Poaceae > Hordeum > Hordeum vulgare. The sequence goes on from NC_058519.1 coordinate 627,628,617, forward strand.
ATACACGAGAAACATCTCCTTAGTCCTTTTCAGGTACTTCAGGATATTCTTGACCGCTGTCCAGTGATCCACTCCTGGATTACTCTGGAACCTACCTGCCATACTTATGGCCAGGCTAACGTCCGGTCTAGTGCACAACATTGCATACATGATAGAACCTACGGCTGAAGCATAGGGGACGGAGCGCATATGCTCTCTATCTTCATCAGTTGCTGGGCACTGAGTCTTACTCAATCTCGTACCTTGTAAAACTAGCAAGAACCCTTTCTTGGACTGTTCCATTTTGAACCTCTTCAAAACTTTATCAAGGTATGTGCTTTGTGAAAGTCCTATCAGGCGTTTTGATCTATCCCTATAGATCTTAATGCCTAGAATGTAAGCAGCTTCTCCTAGGTCCTTCATAGAGAAACTCTTATTCAAGTAATCCTTTATGCTCTCTAAAAACTCCATGTTGTTTCCAATCAGCAATATGTCATCCACATATAATATTAGAAACGCCACAGAGCTCCCACTCACTTTCTTGTAAATACAAGATTCTCCAACCACTTGTATAAACCCAAACGCTTTGATCACCTCATCAAAGCGCTTGTTCCAACTCCGAGATGCTTGCACCAGTCCATAAATGGATCGCTGGAGCTTGCACACCTTGTTAGCATTCTTAGGATCGACAAAACCTTCGGGTTGTATCATATACAACTCTTCCTTAAGGAAACTGTTAAGGAACGCCGTTTTGACATCCATCTGCCAGATTTCATAATCGAAAAATGCAGCTATTGCTAACATGATTCTGACGGACTTAAGCATCGCTACGGGTGAGAATGTCTCATCGTAGTCAACTCCTTGAACTTGTGAAAAACCCTTTGCCACAAGTCGAGCTTTATAAACGGTCACATTGCCGTCAGCGTCCGTCTTCCTCTTAAAGATCCATTTGTTCTGAATAGCCTTGCGGCCCTCAGGTAGTACGTCCAAAGTCCACACTTTGTTCTCATACATGGATCCTATCTAGGACTTCATGGCTTCTAGCCATTTGTTGGAATCTGGGCCCACCATTGCTTCTTCATAATTTGCAGGTTCATTGTTGTCTAACAACATGATTGATAAGACGGGATTACCGTACCACTCTGGAGCAGCACGTGGTCTCGTCGACCTGCGTGGTTTGACAGAAACTTGAACCGGAGTTTCATGATCATCATCATTAACTTCCTCCTCAACCGGCGTCGCAACGACAGAGGTTTCCCCTTGCCCTGCGCCACCATCCAGAGGGATGAGAGGTTCGACAACCTCGTCAAGTTCTATCTTCCTCCCACTCAATTCTCTCGAGAGAAACTCCTTCTCGAGAAAAGCTCCGTTTTTAGCAACAAACACTTTGCCCTCGGATTTGAGATAGAAGGTGTACCCAACTGTCTCTTTTGGGTAACCTATGAAGACGCACTTTTCCGCTTTGGGTTCCAGCTTCTCAGGCTGAAGCTTTTTGACATAAGCATCACATCCCCAAACATTAAGAAACGAAAACTTTGGCCTTTTGCCATACCACAGTTCGTATGGTGTCGTCTCAACGGATTTTGATGGTGCCCTATTTAAAGTGAATGCAGATGTTTCTAATGCATAACGCCAAAACGATAACGGCAAATCGGTAAGAGACATCATAGATCGCACCATCTCTAATAAAGTACGATTACGACGTTCGGACACACCATTACGCCGTTGTGTTCCAGGCGGTGTTAACTGTGAAACAATTCCACATTGTTTTAAGTGAGCACCAAACTCAAAACTCAGATATTCACCCCCACGATCAGACCGTAGGAACTTGATCTTCTTGTTACGATGATTTTCAACTTCACTCTGAAATTGCTTGAACTTTTCAAATGTTTCAGACTTGTGCTTCATCAAGTAGACATAACCATATCTACTCAAATCGTCAACGAAGGTGAGAAAATAACGATATCCGCCGCGTGCCTCCACGCTCATCGGACCACACACATCGGTATGTATGATTTCCAACAAGTCACTTGCACGCTCCATTGTTCCGGAGAACGGAGTCTTAGTCATTTTGCCCATGAGGCATGGTTCGCACGTGTCAAGTGAATCAAAGTCATGTGACACCAAAATTCCCTCAGTATGGAGTTTCTTCATGCGCTTTACACCAATATGACCTAAGCGGCAGTGCCACAAAAATATGGCGCCATCATTGTTTACTCTAACTCTTTTGGTCTCAATGTTATGTATGTGCGTATCGCTATCAAGATTCAATATGAACAATCCTCTCACATTAGGTGCATGACCATAAAAGATGTTACTCATAGAAATAGAACAACCATTATTCTCTGACTTAAAAGAGTAACCGTCTCGCAATAAACAAGATCCAGATATAATGTTCATGCTCAACGCAGGCACTAAATAACAATGATTTAAGTTCATCACTAATCCTGATGGTAAGTGAAGTGAAACTGTGCCGACGGCGATTGCATCTACTTTGGAACCATTTCCTACGCGCATCGTCACTTCATCCTTCGCCAGCCTTCGTCTATTCCGCAGTTCCTGTTTCGAGTTGCAAATATGAGCAACAGAACCGGTATCGAATACCCAGGCACTACTACGAGAGCCGGTTAGGTACACATCAATAACATGTATATCAAATATACCTGATTTTTCTTTGGCCGCCTTCTTATCTGCCAGATACTTGGGGCAATTGCGCTTCCAGTGACCCATACCCTTGCAATCGTAACACTCTGTTTCAGGCTTAGGTCCAGCTTTGGGTTTCTTCGTTGGATTGGCAACACGCTTGCCGCTCTTCTTTGAATTACCCTTCTTGCCTTTGCCGTTTCTCTTGAAACTAGTGGTTTTATTCACCATCAACACTTGATGCTCTTTACGGAGTTCAGACTCTGCGACTTTCAGCATCGCAAACAACTCGCCGGGAGACTTGTTCATCCCTTGCATGTTGTAGTTCAACACAAAGCCTTTATAGCTTGGCGGCAGTGATTGAAGGATTCTGTCAGTGATAGCCTCTTGCGGGAGTTCAATACCCAACTCAGCTAGACGGTTTGAGTACCCATACATTTTGAGCACATGTTCACTGACAGACGAGTTCTCCTCCATCTTGCAAGCATAGAATTTATCGGAGGTCTCATACCTCTCGATCCGGGCGTTCTTCTGAAAGATAAACTTCAACTCCTGGAACATCTCAAATGCTCCATGACGCTCAAAGCGACGTTGAAGTCCCGGTTCTAAGCCATACAAGACTGCACATTGAAATATTGAGTAGTCCTCCTTACGTGCTAACCAAGCGTTCTTAACATCCTGATCAGCCGTAGCGGGTGGTTCATCTCCTAGCGCAGCATTAAGGACATAATCCTTCTTCCCAGCTTGTAAGATTAGCTTAAGATTACGAGCCCAGTCTACAAAGTTGCTTCCATCATCTTTCAACTTAGTTTTCTCTAGGAACGTATTAAAATTCAGGATGACTGTAGCGTGAGCCATGATCTACAACACAAATATTTTCAAAGTGGACTTAGACTATGATCAAGATAATTAGAGTTTAACTTAATCAAATTATTCGCTAAACTCCCACTCAAAAAGTACATCTCTCTAGTCATTTGAGTGGTTCATGATCCACTTACAATAACTCAAGTCCGATCATCACGTGAGTTGAGTATAGTTTCAGTGGTAAGCATCCCTATCCTAATCATATCATCTATATGATTCATGATCGACCTTTCGGTCTCATGTGTTCTGAGGCCATGTCTGCACATGCTAGGCTCGTCAAGCTTAACCCGAGTGTTCCGCGTGCGCAACTGTTTTGCACCCGTTGCATGTGAACGTTGAGTCTATCACACCCGATCATCACGTGGTGTCTCGAAACGACGAACTGTAGCAACGGTGCACAGTCGGGGAGAACACAATTTCGTCTTGAAATTTTAGTGAGAGATCACCTCATAATGTTACCGTCGTTCTAAGCAAAATAAGGTGCATAAAAGGATTAACATCACATGCAATTCATAAGTGACATGATATGGCCATCATCACGTGCTTCTTGATCTCCATCACCAAAGCACCGGCACGATCTTCCTGTCACCGGCGCCACACCATGATCTCCATCAACGTGTTGCCATCGGGGTTGTTGTGCTACTCATGCTATTACTACTAAAGCTACATCCTAGCAAAATAGTAAACGCATCTGCAAGCACAAACGTTAGTATAAAGACAACCCTATGGCTCCTGCCGGTTGCCGTACCATCGACGTGCAAGTCGATATTTTCTATTACAACATGGTCATCTCATACATCCAATATATCACATCACATCGTTGGTCATATCACATCACAAGCATACCCTGCAAAAACAAGTTAGACGTCCTCTAATTTTGTTGTTGCATGTTTTACGTGGTGATCATGGGTATCTAGTAGGATCGCATCTTACTTATGCAAACACCACAACGGAGATATATGAGTTGCTATTTAACCTCATCCAAGGACCTCCTCGGTCAAATCCGATTCAACTAAAGTTGGAGAAACCGACACTTGCCAGTCATCTGTGAGCAACGGGGTTACTCGTAGCGATGAAACTAGTCTCTCGTAAGCGTACGAGTAATGTCGGTCCAAGCCGCTTCAATCCAACAATACCGCAGAATCAAGAAAAGACTAAGGAGGGCAGCAAAACGCACATCACCGCCCACAAAAACTTTTGTGTTCTACTCGAGAAGACATCTACGCATGAACCTAGCTCATGATGCCACTGTTGGGGAACGTCGCATGGGAAACAAAATTTTTCCTACGCGCACGAAGACCTATCATGGTGATGTCCATCTACGAGAGGGGATGAGTGATCTACGTACCCTTGTAGATCATACAGCAGAAGCGTTAGTGAACGCGGTTGATGTAGTGGAACGTCCTCACGTCCCTCGATCCGCCCCGCGAACAATCCCGCGATCAGTCCCACGATCTAGTACCGAACGGACGGCACCTCCGCGTTCAGCACACGTACAGCTCGACGATGATCTCGGCCTTCTTGATCCAGCAAGAGAGACGGAGAGGTAGAAGAGTTCTCCGACAGAGTGACGGCGCTCCGGAGGTTGGTGATGACCTTGTCTCAGCAGGGCTCCGCCCGAGCTCCGCAGAAACGCGATCTAGAGGAAAAACCGTGGAGGTATGTGGTCGGGCTGCCGTGGAAAAGTCATCGCAAATCAGCCCTAAAACCTCCGTATATATAGGTGGGAGGGAGGGGACCTTGCCTTGGGGCTCAAGGAGCCCCAAGGGGGTCGGCCGAGTCCAAGGGGGAAGGCTCCCCCCCCCAAACCGAATTGGACTTGGTTTGGTGGGTGGGAGTCCTTCCTTCCGTTCCCACCTCCTCTTTTTTTTTTCTCTTTGATTTTCTTTCCTAGGCGCATAGGGCCCTTTTGGGCTGTCCCACCAGACCACTAAGGGCTGGTGTGCCACCCTCAAGGCCTATGGGCTTCCCCAGGGTGGGTTGCCCCCCCGGTGAACTCCCGGAACCCATTCGTCATTCCCGGTACATTCCCGGTAACTCCGAAAACCTTCCGGTAATCAAATGAGGTCATCCTATATATCAATCTTCATTTCCGGACCATTCCGGAAACCCTCGTGACGTCCGTGATCTCATCCGGGACTCCGAACAACATTCGGTAACCAACCATATAACTCAAATACGCATAAAACAACGTTGAACATTAAGTGTGCAGACCCTGCCGGTTCGAGAACTATGTAGACATGACCTGAGAGACTCCTCGGTCAATATCCAATAGCGGCACCTGGATGCCCATATTGGATCCTACATATTCTACGAAGATCTTATCGTTTGAACCTCAGTGCCAAGGATTCATATAATCCCGTATGTCATTCCCTTTGTCCTTCGGTATGTTACTTGCCCGAGATTCGATCATCAGTATCCGCATACCTATTTCAATCTCGTTTACCGACAAGTCTCTTTACTCGTTCCGTAATACAAGATCCCACAACTTACACTAAGTTACATTGCTTGCAAGGCTTGTGTGTGATGTTGTATTACCGAGTGGACCCCGAGATACCTCTCCGTCACACGGAGTGAGAAATCCCAGTCTTGATCCATACTAACTCAACTAACACCTTCGGAGATACCTGTAGAGCATCTTTATAGTCACCCAGTTACGTTTCGACGTTTGATACACACAAAGCATTCCTCCGGTGTCAGTGAGTTATATGATATCATGGTCATAGGAATAAATACTTGACACGCAGAAAACAGTAGCAACAAAATGACACGATCAACATGCTACGTATATTAGTTTGGGTCTAGTCCATCACGTGATTCTCCTAATGACGTGATCCAGTTATCAAGCAACAACACTTTGTTCATAATCAGAAGACACTGACTATCTTTGATCAACTGGCTAGCCAACTAGAGGGTTGCTAGGGACAGTGTTTTGTCTATGTATCCACACATGTAAATGAGTCTTCATTCAATACAATTATAGCATGGATAATAAACGATTATCTTGATACAGGAATTATAATAATAACTATATTTATTATTGCCTCTAGGGCATAATTCCAAGAGGTATTGCAGTAACACTAGCACCCACGTCACATAAACCATGATAACAATGATCTCCTATGTTAGCAGAAACAACAGGCATGCCAACAACAGGCCTATGTTTGTCTCTAGTATGAGGTTTAGCAATTCTAGCAGCAACTTCACAGAAGTGAATATCATGCCCATCAACATTGTCGGACATGAGATCTTTGACAATAGCAATGCTAGGTTCAACTCTAATTTGCTCAAGGGGTGTAGGTGTTCTAATGTAGCCCTTACATATCATAGTTGAAGCTTTAGCATCATCCTATATTTAACAGGAAAAGTGGTTTCTCAATGTAAGCACTAGGAACAATAGGATCATTATAAGCAATGACTTTCTCTTCAACTGCATTGGGTTTAACTACATTGACTTCTATGGGAGGATGATATTTGAACCACTCTTTAGGGATGTTAATATGAGCAGCAAATGATTCACGTAATGAAGCTACTATCTCAAAGTCAAGTCCATGTTTAGTGCTAAAATCGCAAAAAGTATTTGTTTAACCAAAGGATTTAACGCAAACGAACTTGAGATTCATACCTGACTCCTTACCTTCATCAAACTCCCAATCTTTAGAGTTGCGTTTAATTCTTTCCAATAAATTCCATTTGAAGTCAATATCGCTCTTCATAAAAGAACCGGTACAAGAAGTGTCAAGCATGGTGCGATTATCATGAGAAAGCCGAGCATAGAAGTTCTGAATTATAATTTCAGTCGAGAGCTCATGGTTGGGGCATGAATATAACATTGATTTAAGACTCCCCAAGCTTGAGCAATACTTTATCTATCACGAGGCCAAAAATTATAGATATAATTCCGATCACGATGTACCAAATGCATAGGATAAAACTTTTGATGAAATTCCAATTTCAATCGGTTGTAGTTCCATGATCCAGTATCATCACATAGCATATACCATGTCAATGCTTTATCCCTCAAAGATAAGGGAAATACCTTCTTCTTGACCTCATCCTCGGGAAAACCTGCAAGCTTAAATGAACCACAAACTTCTTCTACATAGATTAGATGCAAGTCGGGATGTGATGTTCCCTCTCGTGTAAAAGGATTAGCCAACAATTTCTCTAGCATACCCGAAGGAATTTCATAACAAATATTTTCAGTAGGTGCAGTAGGTTGAGGAGCAACTCCTTGTGCTTCCGTTCAAGGTGAAGATACACCGAACAAGCTCCTCAAAGGATTAGTTTCCATAGTGACAAGTGACAATAAATTTCAGCACACTATATAAATGTTTCCTTACCAAATTACACTTACCAAAGGCGCTTCACTCCCCGGCAACGACGTTAGAAAAGAGTCTTGATGACCCACAAGTGTAGGGGATCTATTGTAGTCCTTTCTATAAGTAAGAGTGTGAGGCCCAACGAGGAGCAGAAGGAACTGACAAGTGGTTTTCAGCAAGGTATTCTCTGCAAGCACTGAAATTATCGGTAACAGATAGTTGTGTGATAAGATAATTCGTAGCGAGTAGCAAGTAACAATAGTAACAAAGGTGCAACAAGATGGACCAATCCCTTTTGTAGCAAGGGAGAAGCCTGGACAAACTCTTATATGAGGTAAGACGCTCCCGAGGACACATAGGAATTTTGTGTCAAGCTAGTTTTCATCATGTTCATATGATTCACATTCGCTACTTTGATAGTTTGATATGTTGGTGGACCAGTGCTTGGGTGCTGCCCTTACTTGGACAAACATCCCACTTATGATTAACCCCTCTCGCAAGCATCCGCAACTACGAACGAAGAATTAAGACAAAGTCTAACCATAGCATTAAACTAGTGGATCCAAATCAGCCCCTTACGAAGCAACGCATAAACTAGGGTTTACGCTTCTGTCACTCTAGCAACCCATCCTCTACTTATTACTTCCCAATGCCTTCCTCTAGGCCCAAATAATGGTGAAGTGTTATGTAGTCGACGTTCACATAACACCACTAGAGGAAAGACAGCATACAACGCATCAAAATATCAAACGAATACCAAATTCGCATGACTACTTATAGCAAGACTTATCCCATGTCCTCAGGAACAAAAATGACTACTCACAAAGCATAATTATGTTCATGACCAGAGAGGCATTGAATAGCATTAAGGATCTGAACATATGATCTTCCACCGAGTAATCCAACTAGCATCAATTACAAAGAGTAATTAACACTACTAGCAACCTTACAAGTACCAATCGGAGTCGCGAGACGGAGATTGGTTACAAGAGATGAACTAGGGTTTGGAGATGAGATGGTGCTGATGAAGATGTTGATGGAGATGAGTCCCCTCCGATGAGAGGAGTGTTGGTGATGACGATGGCGGTGATTTCCCCCTCCTGAGGGAAGTTTCCCCGGCAGGACGGCCGTGCCGGAGCTCTAGATTGGTTCTGCTCAAGTTCCACCTCGTGTCGGCGACATCTCCCCCCGAAAGCCTCTCCTTGATTTTTTCTGGGACGAAGCCCTCCTTATAGCAAAAGATGGGTGCCGGAGGGGCAACAGGGGGCCCACAAGCCACCTAAGCGCGGCCAGGGGGGTAGGCCGCGCCTGGCAGGCTTGTGGCCTCCAGGTGGCTCCCCTCCGGTAATTCTTGCGCCCAGTATTTTTTATAAAATCCAAAATAATTCCTCGTTCATTTTCACGGCTTTTGGAGTTGCGTAGAATAGGTATCTCAAACTTGCTCCTTTTTTCAGACCAGAATTCCAGCTGCCGGCATTCTCCCTCTTCATGTAAACCTTATAAAATAAGAGACAAAAGGCATAAGTATTGTACCGTAAAGTATAATAACAGCCCATAAAGCGATAAATATCAACATAAAAGCATGATGCAAAATGGACGTATCAGATAGCGGTCGATGTGTGGAGTAATAGTAGTAGATGCAGACAATATCGGTCTACTTGTCTCGGACGTGATGCCTATATGTATGATCATTGCCTTAGATATCGTCATGACTTTGCACGATTCTATCAATTGCTTGACAGTAATTCGTTCACCCACCGTAATACTTGCTATCATGAGAGAAGCCTCTAGTGAAAACTATGGCCCCCGGGTCTATTTTACACACCATATATTCAGATGTACATACAAAAAATACTTTGCTGCACCTTTACCTCTTTACCTTTCATCTCTGTCAGATCTCACCTTGCAAGTAATCGTGAAGGGATTGACAACCCCTTTATCGCGTTGGGTACAAGTTTGTTTGTTTTTGCGCATGTTCATTGGTGCCTCATCTTGATACTCCTACTGGATTGATACCTTGGTTCTCAAACTAAGGGAAATACTTATTTCTACTTTGCTGCATCACCCTTTCCTCTTCAAGGGAAAAACCAACGCAATATCAAGAAGTAGCAAGGCATATATGTGATGTTGTATTACCGAGTGGGCCCCGAGATACCTCTCCGTCACACAGCGTTACAAATCCCAGTACCGATCCATGCTAACTCAACGGACACCTTCGGAGATACCTGTAGAGCACCTTTATAGTCACCCAGTAACGTTGCGACGTTTGATACACACAAGGTATTCCTCCGGTGTCAGTGAGTTACATGATCTCATGGTCACAGGAATGAATACTTGACACGCAGAAAACAATAGCAACAAAATGACACGATCACATGCTACGTTTACAGTTTGGGTCTTGTCCATCACATCATTCCCCCGATGATGTGATCCAGTCATCAAGTGACAACACTTGCATATGGTGAGAAAACCTTAACCATCCTTGATCAACTGGCTAGTCAACTAGAGGCTTACTAGGGACATTGTTTTGTCTATATATCCACACATGCATTTATGTTTTCATTCAATACAATTATAGGATGGATAATAAATGATTATCTTGAAACAGGAAATATAATAATAACTATTTTATCATTGCCTCTAGGGCATATTTCCTACATTCTCCCAATTGCACTAGAGTCAATAATCTAGTCTCACATCCTATGCAATTTACATTGGAATGTATCTCAGACCCATACAGTTCTGGTGTTGATCATGATTCGCTCGTGGAAGAGGTTTAGTCAGCGGATCTGCAATATTCAGATCTGTGTGCACTTTGCAAATATTTACGTCCTCTCCTTCGACATAGTCGCGGATGTGGTTGAAGCGTCGTTTGATGTGTCTGGTCTTCTTGTGAGACCTTGGTTCCTTTGCTAGAGCAATGGCACTAGTGTTGTCACAGAACAGAGTTATTGGATTTAGTGCGCTCGGCACAACTCCAAGATCCGTCATGAACTGCTTCATCCAGACACCCTCCTTAGGGCATGTACATTTGTTTAGACGGATACTGTCTATAAAAGCCATCCACGTCATCTAGGGACATTGGTGAAAACGCCCTCTACAATGGATCATTTTTTCCTATCTACATAGCGTCTAAAATTTCGACAATATAGTAAAACTTACTCTAAGTATCCACCTCCATCAGTCACCGCCTCATGACATGAAGAGACTGACCACGGCGTTCCTGCGGCAATCCATCATAATGCATCCCAGGAAGAAAGTGTGTGTTGAACAATCGCAGCTCTGCAAAGCCGCACCCGCCGCCGTCACTGCAGATCGAGGAGCACGTACACACACAGACACACACACGAATGTGAACCTAACCAATTCATCTTTGGAAGCCTACAGCTAGCTGATCCCTCGATTACTTTGGTCGCTGCAGTGCGTTCATTCGCCACGCGAGGCGTCTATCGATCCCATCAGTTCGACGGCCCCTAACTGCGTAGGTCTCGTCGGACCGAAGTTGGTGACCAAGTTGAAAAGCAAAACATGTTCCGTGGATTGGATTCGTATAGAGGGACGGGATTGGACGGTTCGGCTGGAAAACGGAAATTACAGACGCCCGATCGTACAATGACAAAGAGGTTGTCGCTACTAGCGATTTTTCTGGCGCTATCGACCGTCTGCCGAGTTGCAGACGCCCTTCTTCTCTCTTCTTGTTCTTTTCCCTCCAGCTAGACAAATATCCTACGTGGTATGTGTTATAGACGGTTGACTGGACGCCATTGTATATGCCCTTAGCTGTCTCTGAGGAAGCCATGTACTCCGCTTCACATGTAGAATCTGATACGACGCTTTGCTTGGAACTGCACCATCTTACCGCACCCCCATTGAGAATAAATACACACATGTTTGAGACTTAGAGTCATCTGGATCAGTTTCAAAGCTTGCATCAATGTAACCCTTTACGACGAGCTCTTCATCACCTCCATAAACGAGAAACATTTCCTTAGGCAGAATATTCTTGACCGCCACCCATTGTTCCACTCCTGGATCACTTTGAAACCTGACTGCCATACTTATGGCCAGGCAGACGTCCGGTCTTGTGCACAACATTGCATACATGATAGACCCTATGGCTGAAGCATAGGGGACGGTACTCATCTTTTCTCTATCTTCCGCAATTACTGGACACTGAGTCTTACTCAACTTTATACCTCGTAACACTGGCAAGAACCCCTTCTTGGACTGCTCCATTTTGAACTTCTTCAAAACTTTACCAAGGTATGTGCTTTGTGAAAGTCCTATCAGGCGCCTCGATCTATCCCTATAGATCTTAATGCCGAATATGTAAGCAGCTTCTCCTAGGTCTTCCATTGAAAAACATTTGTTCAAGTAATCCTTTACGCTCTCTAAAAACTCCACGTTGTTTCCAATCAGCAATATGTCATCCACATATAATATTAGAAACGCTACAGAGCTCCCACTCACTTTCTTGTAAATACAATATTCTCCAACAACTTGTATAAACCCAAATGCCTTGATCACCTCATCAAAGCGCTTATTCCAACTCCGAGATGCTTGCACCAGTCCATAAATGGATCGCTGGAGCTTGCATACTTTGTTAGCATTCTTCGGATCGACAAAACCTTTGGGTTGCATCATATACAACTCTTCCTTCAGAAAAGCATTAAGGAACGCCGTTTTGACATCCTTCTGCCAGATTTCATAATCGAAAAATGCAGCTATTGCTAACATGATTCGGACGGACTTAAGCATCGCTACCGGTGAGAAAGTCTCATCGTAGTCAACTCCTTGAACTTGTGAAAAACCCTTTGCCACAAGTCGAGCTTTTATAAACGGTTACATTACCATCCGCGTCCGTCTTCTTCTTAAAGATCCATTTGTTCTGAATAGCCTTACGACCTTCAGGTAATACTTCCAAAGTCCACACTTTGTTTTCATACATAGATCCTATCTCGGACTTCATGGCCTCTAACCATCTGTTGGAATCCGGGCCCACCATTGCTTCTTCATACTTCGCAGGTTCATTGTTGTCTAACAACATGATAGATAAGATAGGATTCCCGTACCACTCAGGAGTAGTACGTGATCTTGTCGACCTGCGAGGTCCGATAGTAACTTGATCCGAAGCCACATGATCATCATCATTAGCTTCCTCCTCAACCGATGTTACCTAGACAGAGATTTCCCTCTGCCCTGCGCTACTATCTAGAGGGAGCAGAGGTTCCACAACCTCACCAAGTTCTATCTTCCTCCCACTCAATTCTTTCGAGAGAAACTCCTTCTCAAGAAAAGCTCCGTTCTTAGCAACAAACACTTTGCCCTCGGATCTGAGATAGAAGGTGTACCCAACTGTCTCCTTTGGGTATCCTATGAAGGCACACTTTTCTGCTTTGGATTCCAACTTTTCAAGCTGAAGCTTTTTGACATAAGCATCACATCCCCAAACTTTAAGAAACAACAACTTTGGCTTCTTGCCATGCCATAGCTCATATGGTCTCGTCTCAACAGATTTTGATGGTGCCCTATTTAAAGTGAATGCAACTGTCTCTAATGCATAGCCCCAAAATGATAATGGTAAATCGGTAAGAGACATCATAGATCGCACCATATCTAACAAAGTACGATTACGACGTTCGGACACAGCATTACAGTGTGGTGTTCCACGCGGTGTCAAATGTGAAACGATTCCACATTGTCTTAAGTGAGCACCAAACTCGACACTCAGATATTCGCCCCCTCGATCAGATCCTAGGAACTTGATCTTCTTGTTACGATGATTTTCAACTTCACTCTAAAATTGCTTGAACTTTTCAAACGTTTCAGACTTGTGCTTCATCAAGTAGATATATCCATACCTACTCAAATCATCAGTGAAGGTGACAAAATAACGATATCTGCCACGCACCTCCACACTCATTGGACCGCACACATCAGTATGTATGATCTCCAACAAGTCACTTGCACGCTCCATTGTTCCGAAGAACGGAGTCTTAGTCATCTTGCCCATGGGGCATGGTTCGCACGTGTCAAGTGATTCGAAATCTAGTGACTCCAAAAGACCATAAACATGGAGTTTCTTCATGCGTTTTACACCAGTATGACGTAAGCAGCAGTGTTACAAAAAGGTACTCCCTCTATCCATATATATAGGGCCTAATGCGTTTATCGAGGCTAACTTTGACCACATGTTAGAGCAAATAATATATGACATGCAAGTTACACAAAGCATACCATCAAATTCGTACGTGAAAGGAGCTTTCGATGATATAATTTTTATATTATACATCTCATATAATATTAATCTTATCAATAGTCCAACAAAGTCTTATAAAATGCATTAGGCCCTATATATATGGATGGAGGGAGTAGCATTATCATAGTTAACTCTACATCTTTAGGTCTCAATGTTATGTATATGTGTGTCATCACAATCAAGATTCAATATGAACAAACCCCTCACATTGGGTGCATGACCATTAAATATATTACTCATAAAAATAGAACAACCATTATTCCCTGACTTAAATGAGTAACCGTCTCGCAATAAACAAGATCTAGATATAATGTTCATGCTTAACGCAGGCACTAAATAACAGTTATTTAAGTTCATAACTAATCCTGATGGTAACTGAAGTGAGACTGTACCGACGGCGATTGGATCAACCTTGGAACCATTTCCCACGTGCATCGTCACTTCATCCTTCGCCAACCTTCATTTAATCCGCAGTTCCTGCTTCGAGTTGCAAATATGAGCAACAGAACCGATATCAAATACCCACACACTACTAAGAGAGTTGGTTAGGTACACATCAATAACATGTATATGACATATACCTGGTTTGGCGTTGGCCGCCTTCTTATCAGCCAAATACTTGGGGTAGTTGCGCTTCCAGTGACCCATCCCCTTGCAATAATAGCACTCTGTTTCCGGCTTAGGTCCAGCCTTGGGTTTCTTTGTTGGATTGACAACAATTTTGTCGCTCTTCTTGGACTTTCCGTTCTTGCCTTTGCCGTTTCTCTTGAAAGCAGTGGTCTTATTGACCATCAACACTTGATGTTCTTTCTGGATTTCTGACTCTGCGACTTTCAGCATCGCGAATAACTCGCCGGGTGACTTGTTCATCCCTTGCATGTTATAGTTCAACACAAAGCTCTTATAGCTAGGTGGCAGTGATTGAACAATTCTGTCAGTGATAGCCTCTTGCGGAAGTTCAACTCCCAGCTCACCTAGACGGTTTGTGTACCCAGACATTTTGAGCACATGTTCACTGACACACGAATTCTCCTCAATTTTGCAAGCATAGAATTTATCGGAGGTCTCATACCTCTCGATCCGGTCATTCTTCTGAAAGATAAACTTCAACTCCTGGAACATCTCATATGCTCCATGACGTTCAAAGCATCGTTGAAGTCCAGGTTCTAAGCCTTAAAAGACTGCACATTGAACTAGTGAGTAGTCCTCCTTATGTGCTTGCCAACCGTTCAAAACATCTTGATTAGACGTAGCGGGTGGTTCATCTCCTAGCGCTGCATCAGGGACATAATTCTTTTTCCCAGCTTGTAGGATGAGCCTTAGATTACGAGCCCAGTCTACAAAGTTGCTACCATCATCTTTCAGCTTAGCTTTCTCTAGGAACGTGTTAAAATTCAGGGTTGATATTGCATGAGACATTGATCTACAACATAAAATATTGCAAAGTGGACTTAGTCTATGTTCAAAACAATTAGAGTTCAGCTAATCAAATTACTAATAAACTCCCACTCAAGTAGACATCGCTCTAGTTACTTGAGTGTGGCATGATCCAAATTCACTAACTCAAGTTCGATCATCACGTGAGTTGAGTGTAGTTTCAATGGTAAACATCTCTATGCTAATCATATCAACTATACGATTCATGCTCGACCTTTCGGTCTCTTGTGTTCCGAGGCCATGTCTGCACATGCTAGATTCGTCAAGTTTAACCCGAGCGTTCCGCGTGTGCAACTTTTTTGCTCCCGTTGTATGTGAACGTTGAGTCTATCACACCCGATCATCACGTGGTGTCTCGGAACGACGAACTGTCACAACGTCGCACAGTCGGCGAGAATACAATTTTATCTTGAAATTTAGTGAGGGATCACCTGTTGGGGAACGTCGCAAGGGAAACAAAAAATTTCCTACGCGCACGAAGACCTATCATGGTGATGTCCATCTACCAGAGGGGATGAGCGATCTACGTACCCTTGTAGATCGTACAACAGAAGCGTTAGAGAACGCGGTTGATGTAGTGGAACGTCCTCATGTCCCTCGATCCTCCCCGCGAACAATCCCGCAATCAGTCCCACGATCTAGTACCGAACTGACGGCACCTCCGCGTTCAGCACACGTACAGCTCGACGATGATCTCGGCCTTCTTGATCCAGCAAGAGAGACGGAGAGGTAGAAGAGTTCTCCGGCAGCGGGACGGCGCTCCGGAGGTTGGTGATGACCTTGTCTCAGCAGGGCTCCGCCCGAGCTCCGCAGAAACGCGATCTAGAGGAAAAACTATGGAGGTATGTGGTCGGGCAGCCGTGAGAAAGTCGTCTCAAATCAGCCCTAATTGCTCCATATATATAGGAGGAGGGAGGGGGGCCTTGCCTTGGGGTCCAAGGACCCTCAAGGAGTCGGCCGAGCCAAAGGGGGGAGGACTCCCCCCCCCAAACCGAGTTGGACTTGGTTTGGTGGGAGGAGTCCCCCTTCCTTCCCACCTCCCCCCTTTTTTTCTTTCCTCTTGATTTTTCTTCTCTTGGCGCATTGGGCACTTGTGGGCTGTCCCACCAGCCCACTAAGGGCTGGTGTGGCTCCCCAAATGCCTATGGGCTTCCACGGGGTGGGTTGCCCCCCCCCCCCCCCGGTGAACTCCCGGAACCCATTCGTCATTCCCGGTACATTCCCGGTAACTCCGAAAACCTTCCGGTAATCAAATGAGGTCATCCTATATATCAATCTTCGTTTCCGGACCATTCCGGAAACCCTCGTGACGTCTGTGATCTCATCCGGGACTCCGAACAACATTCGGTAACCAACCATATAACTCAAATACGCATAAAACAACGTCGAACCTTAAGTGTGCACACCCTGCGGGTTCGAGAACTATGTAGACATGACCCGAGAGACTCCTCGGTCAATATCCAATAGCGGGACCTGGATGCCCATATTGGATCCTACATATTCTACGAAGATCTTATCGTTTGAACCTCAGTGCCAAGGATTCGTATAATCCCGTATGTCATTCCCTTTGTCCTTCGATATGTTACTTGCCCGAGATTCGATCGTCAGTATCCGCATACCTATTTCAATCTCGTTTACCGGCAAGTCTCTTTACTCGTTCCGTAATACAAGATCCCGCAACTTACACTAAGTTACATTGCTTGCAAGGCTTGTGTGTGAAGTTGTATTACCGAGTGGGCCCCGAGATACCTCTCCGTCACACGGAGTGACAAATCCCAGTCTTGATCCATACTAACTCAACTAACACCTTCGGAGATACCTGTAGAGCATCTTTATAGTCACCCAGTTACGTTGCGACGTTTGACACACACAAAGCATTCCTCCGGTGTCAGTGAGTTATATGATCTCATGGTCATAGGAATAAATACTTGACACGCAGAAAACAGTAGCAACAAAAGACACGATCAACATGCTACGTCTATTAGTTTGGGTCTAGTCCATCACGTGATTCTCCCAATGACGTGATCCAGTTATCAAGCAACAACACCTTGTTCATAATCAGAAGACACTGACTATCATTGATCAACTGGCTAGCCAACTAGAGGCATGCTAGGGACGGTGTTTTGTCTATGTATCCACACATGTAAATGAGTCTTCATTCAATACAATTATAGCATGGATAATAAACTATTATCTTGATACAGGAATTATAATAATAACTATATTTATCATTGCCTCTGGGGCATAATTCCAACAGTCTCCCACTTGCACTAGAGTCAATAATCCAGCCCTCACATCACCATGTGAATTACATTGTAATAAATCTAACACCCATACAGTTCTGGTGTCGATCATGTTTTGGCCGTGGAAGCGGTTTAGTCAGCGGGTCTGCTACATTCAGATCCGTGTGCACCTTGCATATATTTACGTCCTCTTCCTCGACGTAGTCGCGGATGAGGTTGAAGCGTCGTTTGATGTGTCTGGTCTTCTTGTGAAACCGTGGTTCCTTTGCTAAGGCAATGGCACCAGTGTTGTCACAGAACAAGGTTATTGGATCCAGCACACTTGGCACCACTCCAAGATCCGTCATGAACTGCTTCATCCAGACACCCTCCTTAGCCGCCTCCGAGGCAGCCATGTACTCTGCTTCACATGTAGAATCTGCTACGACGCTTTGCTTGGAACTGCACCAGCTTACTACACCCCCATTAAGAATAAATATGTATCCGGTTTGCGACTTAGAGTCGTCCGGATCTGTGTCAAAGCTTGCATCGACATAACCCTTTACGGCGAGCTCTTCGTCACCTCCATACACGAGAAACATCTCCTTAGTCCTTTTCAGGTACTTCAGGATATTCTTGACCGCCGTCCAGTGATCCACTCCTGGATTACTCTGGAACCTACCTACCATACTTATGGCCAGGCTAACATCCGGTCTAGTGCACAGCATTGCATACATGATAGAACCTATGGCTGAAGCATAGGGGACGGAGCGCATATGCTCTCTATCTTCATCAGTTGCTGGGCACTGAGTCTTACTCAATCTCGTCCCTTGTAAAACTGGCAAGAACCCTTTCTTGGACTGTTCCATTTTGAACCTCTTCAAAATTTTATCAAGGTATGTGCTTTGTGAAAGTCCTATGAGGCGTTTTGATCTATCCCTATAGATCTTAATGCCTAGTACGTAAGCAGCTTCTCCTAGGTCCTTCATAGAGAAACTTTTATTCAAGTAACCTTTTATGCTCTCCAAAAGCTCTACGTTGTTTCCAATCAGTAATATGTCATCCACATATGATATTAGAAACGCCACAGAGCTCCCACTCACTTTCTTGTAAATACAAGATTCTCCAACCACTTGTATAAACCCAAATGCTTTGATCACCTCATCAAAGCGTTTGTTCCAACTCCGAGATTCTTGTACCAGTCCATAAATGGATCGCTGGAGCTTGCACACCTTGTTAGCATTTTCAGGATCGGCAAAACCTTCGGGCTGCATCATATACAACTCTTCATTAAGGAAACCGTTAAGGAACGCCGTTTTGACATCCATCTGCTAGATTTCATAATCGAAAAATGCAGCTATTGCTAACATGATTCTGACGGACTTAAGCATCGCTACGGGTGAGAAAGTCTCATCGTAGTCAATTCCTGGAACTTGTGAAAAACCCTTTGCCACAAGTCGAGCTTTATAAATGGTCACATTACCGTCAGCGTCCGTCTTCTTCTTAAAGATCCATTTGTTCTGAATAGCCTTGCGGCCCTCAGGTAGTATCTCCAAAGTCCACACTTTGTTCTCATACATGGATCCTAACTCGGATTTCATGGCTTCTAGCCATTTGTTGGAATCTGGGCCCACCATTGCTTCTTCATAATTTGCAGGTTCATTGTTGTCCAACAACATGATTGATAAGACGGGATTACCGTACCACTCTGGAGCAGCACGTGATCTCGTCGACCTGCGCGGTTCAACAGAAACTTGAACTGGAGTTTCATGATCATCATCATTAACTTCCTCCTCAACCGGCGTTGCAATGACAGAGGTTTCCCCTTGCCCTGCGCCACCATCCAGAGGGATGAAAGGTTCGACAACCTCGTCAAGTTCTATCTTCCTCCCACTCAATTCCCTCGAGAGAAACTCCTTCTCGAGAAAAGCTCCGTTTTTAGCAACAAACACTTTGCCCTCGGATTTGAGATAGAAGGTATACCCAACTGTCTCTTTTGGGTAACCTATGAAGACGCACTTTTCTGCTTTGGGTTCCAGCTTTTCAGGCTGAAGCTTTTTGACATAAGCATCACATCCCCAAACTTTAAGAAACGACAACTTTGGCCTTTTGCCATACCACAGTTCGTATGGTGTCGTCTCAACGGATTTTGATGGTGCCCTATTTAAAGTGAATGCAGCTGTTTCTAATGCATAACCCCAAAACGATAACGGCAAATCAGTAAGAGACATCATAGATCGCACCATCTCTAACAAAGTACGATTACGACGTTCGGACACACCATTACGCTGTGGTGTTCCAGGCGGTGTTAACTGCAAAACAATTCCACATTGTCTTAAGTGAGCACCAAACTCGAAACTCAGATATTCACCCCCACGATCAGACCGTAGGAACTTGATCTTCTTGTTACAATGATTTTCCACTTCACTCTGAAATTGCTTGAACTTTTCAAATGTTTCAGACTTGTGCTTCATTAAATAGACATATCCATATCTACTTAAATCGTCAGTGAAGGTGAGAAAATAACGATATCCGCCGCGTGCCTCTATGCTCATTGGACCACACACATCGGTATGTATGATTTCCAACAAGTCACTTGCACGCTCAATTGTTCCGGAGAACGGAGTCTTAGTCATCTTGCCCATGAGGCATGGTTCGCACGTGTCAAGTGAATCAAAATCAAGTGACTCCAAAAGTCCATCAGCATGGAGTTTCTTCATGCGCTTTACACCAATATGACCCAAGCGGCAGTGCCACAAAAATATGGCGCTATCATTGTTTACTCTAACTCTTTTGGTCTCAATGTTATGTATATGCGTATCGCTATCAAGATTCAATATGAACAATCCTCTCACATTCGGTGCATGACCATAAAAGATGTTACTCATAGAAATAGAACAACCATTATTCTCAGACTTAAAAGAGTAACCGTCTCGCAATAAACAAGATCCAGATATAATGTTCATGCTCAACGCAGGCACTAAATAACAATGATTTAAGTTCATCACTAATCCCGATGGTAGCTGAAGTGACACTGTGCCGACGGCGATTGCATCAACCTTGGAACCGTTTCCTACGCGCATCGTCACTTCGTCTATTCCGCAGTTCCTGCTTCGAGTTGCAAATGTGAGCAACAGAACCGGTATCGAATACCCAGGCACTACTACGAGAGCCGGTTAAGTACACATCAATAACATGTATATCAAATATACCTGATTTTTCTTTGCCCGCCTTCTTATCTGCCAGATACTTGGGGCAATTGCGCTTCCAGTGACCCATACCCATGCAATAGAAGCACTCTGTTTCAGACTTAGGTCCAGCCTTGGGTTTCTTCGACGGATTGGCAACAGGCTTGCCGCTCTTCTTCGAATTGCCCTTCTTGCCTTTGCAGTTTCTCTTGAAACTAGTGGTCTTGCTCACCATCAACACTTGATGCTCTTTACGGAGTTCAGACTCTGCGACTTTCAGCATCGCAAACAACTCGCCGGGAGACTTGTTCATCCCTTGCATGTTGTAGTTCAACACAAAGCTTTTATAGCTTGGCGGCAGTGATTGAAGGATTCTAACAGTGATAGCTTCTTGCGGGAGTTCAATCCCCAGCTCAGCTAGACGGTTTGAGTACCCAGACATTTTGAGCACATGTTCACTGACAGACGAGTTTTCCTCCATCTTGCAAGCATAGAATTTATCGGAGGTCTCATACCTCTCGATCCGGGCGTTCTTCTGAAAGATAAACTCCAACTCCTGGAACATCTCAAATGCTCCACGACGCTCAAAGCGACGTTGAAGTCCCGGTTATAAGCCATACAAGACTGCACATTGAACTATTGAGTAGTCCTCCTTACGTGCTAGCCAAGCGTTCTTAACATCCTGATCAGCCGTAGCGGGTGGTTCATCTCCTAGCGCAGCATTAAGGACATAATCCTTCTTCCCAGCTTGTAAGATTAGCTTAAGATTACGAGCCCAGTCTACAAAGTTGCTTCCATCATCTTTCAACTTAGCTTTCTCTAGGAACGTATTAAAATTCAGGATGACTGTCGCGTGAGCCATGATCTACAACACAAATATATTCAAAGGGGACTTAGACTATGTTCAAGATAATTAGAGTTTAACTTAATCAAATTATACGCTAAACTCCCACTCAAAAAGTACATCTCTCTAGTCATTTGAGTGGTTCATGATCCACTTACACTATCCCAAGTCCGATCATCACGTGAGTCGAGAGTAGTTTCAGTGGTAAGCATCCCTATGCTAATCATATCAACTATATGATTCATGATCGACCTTTCGGTCTCATGTGATCCGAGGCCATGTCTGCACATGCTAGGCTCGTCAAGCTTAACCCGAGTGTTCCGCGTGCGCAACTGTTTTGCACCCGTTGTATGTGAACGTTGAGTCTATCACACTCGATCATCACGTGGTGTCTCGAAACGACGAACTGTAGCAACGGTGCACAGTCGGGGAGAACACAATTTCGTCTTGAAATTTTAGTGAGAGATCACCTCATAATGCTACCGTTGTTCTAAGCAAAATAAGGTGCATAAAAGGATTAACATCACATGCAATTCATAAGTGACATGATATGGCCATCATCACGTGCTTCTTGATCTCCATCACCAAAGCACTGGCACGATCTTCTTGTCACCGGCGCCACACCATGATCATCCATCAACGTGTTGCCATCGGGGTTGTCGTGCTACTTATGCTATTACTACTAAAGCTACATCCTAGCAAAATACTAAACGCATCTGCAAGCACAAACGTTAGTATAAAGACAACCCTATGGCTCCTGCCGGTTGTCGTACCATCGACGTGCAAGTCGATATTTCTATTACAACATGATCATCTCATACATCCAATATATCACATCACATCGTTGGCCATATCACATCACAATCATACCCTGCAAAAACAAGTTAGACGTCCTCTAATTTTGTTGTTGCATGTTTTACGTGGTGACCAAGGGCATCTAGTAGGATCGCATCTTACTTACGCAAACACCACAACGGAGATATATGAGTTTCTATTTAACCTCATCCAAGGACCTCCTCGGTCAAATCCGATTCAACTAAAGTTGGAGAAACCGTCACTTGCCAGTCATCTTTGAGCAAAGGGGGTTACTCGTAATGATGAAACCAGTCTCTCGTAAGCGTACGAGTAATGTCGGTCCAAGCCGCTTCAATCCAACAATACCGCGGAATCAAGAAAAGACTAAGGAGGGCAGCAAAACGCACATCACCGCCCACAAAAACTTTTGTGTTCTACTCGAGAAGACATCTACGCATGAACCTAGCTCATGATGTCACTGATGGGGAACGTCGCAAGGGAAACAAAAAATTTCCTACGCGCACGAAGACCTATCATGGTGATGTCCATCTACGAGAGGGGATGAGCGATCTATGTACCCTTTTAGATCGTACAGCAGAAGCGTTAGAGAACGGGGTTGATGTAGTGGAACGTCCTCACGTCCCTCGATCCGCCCCGCGAACAATCCCGCGATCAGTCCCACGATCTAGTACCGAACTGACGGCACCTCTGCGTTCAGCACACGTACAGCTCGACGATGATCTCGGCCTTCTTGATCCAGCAAGAGAGACGGAGAGGTAGAAGAGTTCTCCGGCAGCGTGACGGCGCTCCGGAGGTTGGTGATGACCTTGTCTCAGCAGGGCTCCGCCCGAGCTCCACAGAAACGCGATCTAGAGGAAAAACTATAGAGGTATGTGGTCGGGCAGCCGTGAGAAAGTCGTCTCAAATCAGCCCTAATTGCTCCATATATATAGGAAGAGGGAGGGGGGCCTTGCCTTGGGGTCCAAGGACCCTCAAGGAGTCGGCCGAGCCAAAGGGGGGGAGGACTCCCCCCCCCCCAAACCGAGTTGGACTTGGTTTGGTGGGAGGAGTCCCCCTTCCTTGCCACCTCCCCCCTTTTTTTTCTTTCCTCTTGATTTTTCTTCTCTTGGCGCATTGGGCACTTGTGGGCTGTCCCACCAGCCCACTAAGGGCCGGTGTGGCTCCCCAAATGCCTATGGGCTTCCCCGGGGTGGGTTGCCCCCCCGGTGAACTCACGGAACCCGGTAACTCCGAAAACCTTCCGGTAATCAAATGAGGTCATCCTATATATCAATCTTCGTTTCCGGACCATTCCGGAAACCCTCGTGACGTCCGTGATCTCATCCGGGACTCCGAACAACATTCGGTAACCAACCATATAACTCAAATACGCATAAAACAACGTCGAACCTTAAGTGTGCAGACCCTGCGGGTTCGAGAACTATGTAGACATGACCCGACAGACTCCTCGGTCAATATCCAATAGCGGGACCTGGATGCCCATATTGGATCCTACATATTCTACGAAGATCTTATCGTTTGAACCTCCGTGCCAAGGATTCGTATAATCCCGTATGTCATTCCCTTTGTCCTTCGATATGTTACTTGCCCGAGATTCGATCGTCAGTATCCGCATACCTATTTCAATCTCGTTTACCGGCAAGTCTCTTTACTCGTTCCGTAATACAAGATCCCGCAACTTACACTAAGTTACATTGCTTGCAAGGCTTGTGTGTGAAGTTGTATTACCGAGTGGGCTCCGAGATACCTCTCCGTCACACGGAGTGACAAATCCCAGTCTTGATCCATACTAACTCAACTAACACCTTCGAAGATACCTGTAGAGCATCTTTATAGTCACCCAGTTACGTTGCGACGTTTGACACACACAAAGCATTCCTCCAGTGTCAGTGAGTTATATGATCTCATGGTCATAGGAATAAATACTTGACACGCAGAAAACAGTAGCAACAAAATGATACGATCAACATGCTATGTCTATTAGTTTGGGTCTAGTCCATCACGTGATTCTCCCAATGACGTGATCCAGTTATCAAGCAACAACACCTTGTTCATAATCAGAAGACACTGACTATCATTGATCAACTGGCTAGCCAACTAGAGGCATGCTAGGGACGGTGTTTTGTCTATGTATCCACACATGTAAATGAGTCTTCATTCAATACAATTATAGCATGGATAATAAACTATTATCTTGATACAGGAATTATAATAATAACTATATTTATCATTGCCTCTAGGGCATAATTCCAACATCACCTTATAATGCTACTGTCATTCTAAGCAAGATAAGGTGCATAAAAGGATTAACATCACATGCAATTTATAAGTGATATGATATGGCCATGATCTTGTGCTTCTTGATCTCCATCACCAAAGCACCGACATGATCTTCATCTTCACCAGCGCCACACCATGATCTCCATCATCATGATCTCCATCATCGTGCCGCCATCGAGGTTGTCATGCTATCTATACTATTACTACTAAAGCTACAACCTAGCAATATAGTAAACGCATCTGCAAACACAAACGTTAGTTTAAAGACAACCCTATGGCTCCTGCCGGTTGCCGTTGCATCGACGTGCAAGTCGATATTTAACTATCACAACATAATCATCTCATACATCCAATATATCACATCATGTCTTTGGCCATATCATGTCACATGGATACCCTGCAAAAACAAGTTAGATGTCCTCTAATTTGTTGTTGCATGTTTTATGTGGCTGCTATGGGTATCTAGTATGATCGCATCTTACTTACGCAAAAACCACAGTGGAGATGTGCAAATTTCTATTTAACCTCTCTCCAAGGATCGCCTCGGTCAAATCCAATTCAACTAAAGTTTAAGAAACAGACACCCGCGAGTCATCTTTATGCAACGAGTTGCATGTTAGTCGATGAAACTGGTCTCTCGTAAGCGTCCGAGTAATGTTGGTTTGGGCCGCTTCAATCCAACAATGCCGCCAAATCGAGAAAATACTGAGGGAAGCAAATCGAACATCAATTCCCACAAAAACTTTGGTGTTCTACTCCAGATTACATCTACGCATGAACCTAGCTCATTATGCCACTGTTCGGGAATGTTGCATGGGAAACAAACTTTTCCTACGCACACGAAGACCTATCATGGTGATGTTCATCTATGAGAGGGAGATCAGATCCACATACCCTTGTAGATCGCTAAGCGGGAAGCGTTAAGAAACGCGGTTGATGTAGTGGAACAGCTTCGTGATTCAAATCACCGTCGTCCCATGATCCGTTCCGATCTAGCGCCGAACAGACGACACATCCGCGTTCAGCACACGTTCCGCTCGATGATGATCTCCGCCTTCTAGATCCAGCAAGAGAGACGGGGAAGTAGATGAGTTCTCCGGCAGCGTGACGATGCGCCGATGATGGTGATGATCTATTCCTGCAAGGCTCCTCCCGAGCTCCGCAGAAAACCGATCTAGAGGAAGAACTACGAAGTAGAGGTTTAGGCTTGCAAGAACTACGAAGTAGAGGTTTAGACTTGCACGTGGCAAAGTTGTGTCTCAAAAACCCCAAAACATCTAGTATATATAGGAGGAGGGGAGGGTCTAGCCTTGGGGCTCAAGGGATCCCCTAGGGCGCCGCCCGAGAGGAGGAGGACGAGATTCCAACTCCAATTCGGTTTGGGAAGGAGGAGTCCCCTCCTTCCTTCCCACCTCCCTCTTTTTTTTCTTTTGAATTTTTCCTTCTAGCCGACATAGCCCACTTGGGCTGGCCTCACCAGCCCACTAAGGGCTGGTGCACCACCCTTGGGATATTGGGTTCTCTCCTGGGTGGGTGGGCCCCTCCTGGTAAAGACACGGAACCCATTCGTCACTCCCGGTACACTTCCAGTAATGCCCAAAATATTTTCGGAGGCCAAATGAAACAATCCTATATATAAATCTTTGTTTCCGGACTATTCCGGAAACCCTCGTGACGTCCTTGGTCTCATTCGGGACTCCAAACAACCTTCGGTCACCAACACCTATAACTCAACTATACTGAAACATCACTGAACCTTAAGTGTGCACACCCTGCGGGTTCAAGAGCTATGCGGACATGACCTCAGACACTCCCCGGTTAATATCCAATAGCGGGACCTGGATGTCCATATTGGATCCTACATATTCTACGAAGATCTTATCAGTTGAACCTCTGTGCCAAGGATTCATATAATCCCGTATACCATTCCCTTTGTCCTTCGGTATGTTACTTGCCCGAGATTTGATCGTCGGTATCCCTATACCTATTTCAATCTCGTTACCGTCAAGTCTCTCTACTCGTTCCATAATACAAGATCCCATGCCTAACGCATTAGCCACATTGCTTGCAAGGCTTATATGTGATATTGTATTACCGAGTGGGCCCCGGGATACCTCTCCGTCACATGGAGTGAAAAATCCCAGTATTGATCCATGCTAACTCAAGGACACCTTCAGAGATACTTGTAGAGCACCTTTATAGTCACCCAGTAACATTGCGACATTTGATACACACAAGGTATTCCTCCGGTGTCAGTGAGTTACATGATCTCATGGTCATAGGAATGAATACTTGACACGCAGAAAACAATAGCAACAAAAGGACACGATCACATGCTATGTTTATAGTTTGGGTCTTGCCATCACATCATTCTCCCAATGATGTGATCCAGTCATCAAAGTAACAACACTTGCATATGGTCAAAAAACCTTAACCATCCTTGATCAACTGGCTAGTCAACTAGAGGCTTACTAGGAACATTGTTTTGTCTATATATCCACACATGCATTTATGTTTTCATTCAATACTATTATATTATGGATAATAAACGATTATCTTGAAACAGGAAATATAATAATAACTATTTTATCATTGCCTCAAGGGCATATTTCCAACAACTGGCTCCCACACGTTCTACGAATATCTTTATTTGTCAGACCACGATGTCAAGGGTTCAATCAATCCCGTATGCAATTCCCTTTGTCTATCAGTATGTTACTTGCCGGAGATTCTATCATTGGTATCACCATACCTAGTTCAACCTCGTTACAGGCAAGTCTCTTTACTCGTTCTGTAATACAAGATCCCGTCACTAACTCCTTAGTCACATTGCATGCAAGTTTATTGTGATGTTGCATTACCGAGTCGGCCCCGAGATACCTCTCCGTCATACGGAGTGACAAATCCTAGTCTTGATCCATGCCAACTCGACAGACACCCTCGGATATAACAGTAGAGCATCTTTATAGTCTCTCAGTTACATTGTGACGTTTTATACACACAAGTCATTCCTCCGGTGTCAGGGAGTTGCATAATCTCATGGTCATAAGAACAGATACATTGACATGTAGAAAGCAATAGCAATAAACTTAGGCATACGATCAAATGTTATGCTTAAGGTTTGGGTCTTGTCCATCACATCATTCTCCTAATGATGTGATACCATTATGAAATGAAAATGCATGTATATGGCTAGGAAACCTTAACCATCTTTGATCAATGAGCTAGTCTAGTAGAGGCTTACTAGCATTAGTAGAAAATGGGGCTATAGTTCCGGTTGGTAAGGGCCTATAGTCCCGGTTCACAAACCGGGACTATTAACTTGGGACTAAAGCCCTCCCCCCTTTAGTCCCGGTTTGCCACAAACTGGTACTAAATCCTTCCACGTGGCTGTCGGAGTGTGCCAGGGGGCATGGACCTTTAGTCTCGGTTGGTAACACCAACCGGGACTAAAGGATTATGTGCTTTGGGGTTTTGGGGGTTTCGGGTTTATTGTTTATTTTTGCTTTTCATTTTCTGTTTTCCATTTAATTATTTTTCATTTCAAACATATCATAGAATTTGGTACATATATCATAGAATTTCTTGTACAACGTATATCGTAGAATATCTCATACGACCATATATATATATAAGCATACACACATGCATATATATATACCAGTTGGTATATACAATTTCTCTTACAACTTGCGGCTGAATTACATGCATGCATTAACCGGTGTAGTGGTATTCTCCCTTTGAATCTATGACCTCATGCAGAAAAAATCCGGTAAATTCCTCTTGAAGTGCTCGTATGCATTCCGTTCGGAGGAGTTCCTCCCGCTTCTCCGTCATCTTTTAAAGAAGGAGACCAACATGAATATTATATATATATATATATCCTAATAATAAAGCAACAAAGGCTTATTTATATATATTAGACCATGAATATAAAAAATTTGAATAATGTTTACGTACCGCAAGAGTTCCTGGTTTAGTGGGCAGTTCGGCCGTAAAGGAGCGAATGTTCTCGCAAACAAAGTATGCACATAGGTTATTCCCCGGTTGCTGTCGCATGCAAAACTTTACGAGAATAGAATTCAGTGAGATAATAATCAAGCATTATAATGGTATTGAAACTAAAACTAGAACTAAAGAGATGTGCGAACATAGCTAGTACTACTTAATTACCCTGGACGGTGTCCATCGCAGCTGTGGTTTCCATTTACCGCGAACATTCTTTATGAACCAGCTCCAAACCCTGCCCGGCAAAGAAAAATAATAAAAGGAGCCATTGATTAATTGACTAAAGAGGCCGACATAGTGCGATAATGATTGAAATTACCGGTCCAGCATCAACTTCAGGGACTTGTACTTGCCTTCGTCTTTTCTTAGTGAGTCGAGTACTTGAACTTTTCCCTAGTCAATCATAATGACGAACAGGATAAAGTTGAATCTGGGTTGTATAAACGGGCATGCATGCAACTCATCAAGAACTATACGCAAACTTAACATCGATCGGGTAAGCAAAATAGAATTTATAGTACAAGACAGTAGTAACACTTACTTGAAGTTATAAGGAAATAATATTTTTTCATTGTGACTTAGTATCTTGAAAAACAGAAACAAGTTCTCCTCTGTCTCTTCTGGGTATTTGATAACCCACAAGTGTAGGGGATCGCAACAGTTTTCGAGGGTAGAGTATTCAACCCAAATTTATTGATTGGACACAAAGGGAAGCGAAAGAGTATTCTCAAGTATTAGCAGCTGAGTTTGTCAGTTTCAACCACACTTGAAAGATTAGTGTCTGCAAGCAAAGTATCAGTAGCAAAGTAGTATGATAGCAACGGTGTCAGAAAAAGATCTGTTGACGGCAGACTATTCCTAACTGTTGTATCAATGGCACCAGTAAATAACACGTGGACGGAGAACTATTCTTCCCGGGCAACGGCTCCAGAAAAGTCTTGCAACAAATAACAGCAAAGTAACAACAGTAGTGACAACAGTAGCAAGGAACAACAGTAGTGACAGCAGCAGCAAGTAACAACAGTAGTGACAGCAGCAACAAGTAACAACAGAGTAACAGTAGTAGCGACAACAGTAGTAGCAAAGTAACGTAGCAAGGACCAGTAGTAAATGACTCGTAGGCAGTGGATCGGTGATGGACGAGTATGTCGGATGTGATTCATCATGTAACAGCTATAACACGGAGAGATAAGTAACTAGCTCCCGTTCGTCAATCTAATGTAGGCATGTATCCGTATGTAGTCATACGTGCTTAGGAAAAAGAACTTGCATGACATCTATTGTACATCCCTCCCATGGAAACTACGGGATATTAAGGTTTTCCTTTTAATAAAGAACCGGACCAACGCATTAACACTTGGTGAATACATGAACTCCTCATACTATGGTCATCTCCGGGAGTGGTTCCGGCTATTGTCACTCCGGGGTTGCCGGGTGATAACACATAGTAGGTGACTACAACTTGCAAGATAGGATCTAAAACACACATATATTAGTGACAACATAATAGGTTCAAATCTGAAATCATGGAGGGCCCTAGTGACAAGCATTAAGCATAGCCAAGTAGTACAACATCAATCTCAGAACATAGTGGATACTAGGGATCAATCCCCGTCAAAACTAACTCCATTACATGATAGATCTCATCCAACTCATCACCGTCCAGCAAGCCTACGATGAGATTACTCACGAACGATGAAGATCATCATGGAATTGAGGATGGAGGAAGGTTGATGATGACGATGGCGACGATTTCCCCTCTCCGGAGCCTAGAACGGACTCCAGATCTGCCCTCCAGATGAAGAACATGAGGTGGCGGCGCCTTCGTATCGTAAAACGCGATGAATCCTTCTCACTGATTTTTTTTCCGGGCGAGACGGAATAAATAGAGCTTAGTTTGGGGGCGCTGGTGCCACGTGGGTATTTTTCTTTTATTCCAAAAAAAATCTCCGTAAATTTACAGGACATTCCGAGAACTTTTATTTGTGCACAAAAACAACACCATGGCAATTCTGCTGAAAACAACGTTAGTCTGGGTTAGTTCCATTCAAATCATGCAAATTAGAGTCCAAAACAAGGGCAAAAGAGTTCGGAAAAGTAGATACGACGGAGACGTATCAACTCCCCCAAGCTTAAAGCCTTGCTTATCCTCAAGCAATTCAGTTGACAAACTGAAAGAGACAAAAGAAAAACATTGACGAACTCTGTTTGATCTTGTTGTTGCAACTATGTCTAACTCATAACCAGAATTTCAGCAAGATCACAAGCAAACCACATAAGCAAATGACATCTAGGTCTCACGGTAAACTCATATCAATGGCATAATCAACTAGAGAGCAAATAATAATAAGTCTCAAACGTCAACACTTCAATCAAAACAAGCATGAAGCAGTACGAATGGATGGTATCTCGCTAGATCTTTCTGAGACCACAAAACATAAATGCACACCACCTTCAAAGACCAAGGGTTGACTAAACATTGTAATTCAAGGCAATGAAGATCCAGTCACAGTCATACTCAACACAGTTAAAAGCAAAGCATAAAAACGACAGAAGTGCTCTCTAATTGGTGCTTTTGTAAGAGGAGGATGACTCAACATGAACATAAATAGATAGGCCCTTCGCAGAGGGAAGCATTGATTTGCAGAGGTGCCCGAGCTCAAGCTTTGAAAACAGAGATAATAATTTTGGGTGGCATGCTTTCATTGTCAACGCAATGACTAAGAGTTCTCAACATCTTCCACGCTACACATGCTATAGGCGGTTCCCAAACAGAAAAGTAAAGTTTTGGCTCCACCACCACCAATCAATCACACTCCACGGCTAGCCGAATCCTCGGGTACCGTCCATACCAACATCAATCCTCGGGGAGTTTTGTTTGCAATTATCTTTTCGATTTGAGGATGGAACTGGGAATTCCAATTATCGGCCCCTGTCTCGTGAATGATAGTGAATAAACACATATCGAGGATAACACGCCTAGCATGGAAGATACCAATAGCCCCCTGTCACCACATGAGTGGTTCGGGCATGCAAAACAGATTATTTCTTGAAGGTTTAGAGAGTGGCACATGCAAATTTACTTGGAACGACATGTAGATACCGCACATAGGTAGGTATGGTGGACTCATATGGAACAACTTTAGGTTTATGGGAGTTGATGCACAACCAGTATTCCCGCTTAGTACAAGTGAAGGCTAGCAAAAGACTAGGAAGCGACCAACTAGAGAGCGACAACAGTAATCAAAATGCATTGAGATTAACTAACATTGAGTGCAACCATGAGTTGGACATAAATCACCATGAACATGAACAACATAGAGGCTATGTTGATTTTGTTTCAACTACATGCGTGAACATGCGCCAAGTCAAGCCACTTGAATCATTCAAAGGAGGATACCATCCTATCATACTACATCATAGTCATCTCAACATTCATGTGGGCAACCAAGACAAACCATTATAAGCTCCTAGCTAAGTAAGCATGGCATAAGCAACTATGATCTCTAAGTTGTCATTGCAAACATGTTATTCTCACAACAAAGTTGAATCAGGCATGATGAGCTAGTCATATTTACAAAAATAAAATAGATCGAGTTCATACCAGCTTTTCCAGGCTCAGTCACTTCATCATATATCGTCATTATTGCCTTTCACTTGCACGACCGAACGATGTGAACAATAATAAGCGTGCTCGTGCATTGGACTAAAGTTGGAATCTGTAGGCAAACACAAAGGAGAAGACAAAGTAAATGGCTCTTTGAAAGCTAAATAGGTATGCATGGAAGAGCCACTAAACATTGTAACCAATATCTTCTACCTTGACCCAAAGAAAAAGAAAACTATCTACACGGGAAAGCTCCCAACAAGCAAAAGAAGAAAAATAAAATCTTTTTGGTTTTTCTCAAACTAGACAGACACATGAAAAGAAAACGAGATGATTACTTGGCCAATACCGGGGTTGTGCATGATTTAAATTCGTTCTGCAATGATGATAGAGCATAGCCAGACTATATGATTTTGTAGGGATAACTTTCTTTTGGCCTTGTTATTTTGAAAGTTCATGATTACCTTGCTAGTTTGCTTGAATTATTATTGTTTCCACGTCAATAGCAAACTATGGTTTTGAATCTAATGGATCTGAACATTCACGTCACATAAGAGGAGTTACAAAGGACATCTATGCTAGGTAGCATGAAAGCATCAAAAATTCATTCTTTATCACTTCCCTACTTGAGGACGAGCAAGAGTTAAGCTTGGGAATGCTTGATACGTCTCAAACGTATCTATAATTTTTGATGGTTTCACGCTGTTATCTTGTCAACTTTGGATGTTTTGTTTACCTTTTATATCTTTTCTGGGACTAACTTATTAACTCTGTGCCAAGTGCCAGTTGTTGTTTTTCTGTGTTTCTGACTCTATTCAGATCTGATTTTGGAATGGAGTCCAAACGGAATAAAATCCCCGAAATGAATTTTTCAAGAACGGAAGAAGATCGGGAGGCTTCAAGGCCAAGAAAGTGGGCCCACAGGGGGCCCACAAGCCCTGTTACCGCGACCAGGGGGAGGCTGCGGGAACCAAGCTTGTGGCCCCCCTGGCGCTCCCCTGCCCTAGGTCTTTGTCCTATAAATTCCCTAAAAATCCAGAAAAAATCAGGGCATCCATGAAAACACTTTTCCACCGTCGCAAGCTTCCGTTTCTGCGAGATCTCATCTGGAGACCCTTCCCGGTGCCCTGCCGGAGGGGACTTTGGAGTTGGAGGGCTTCTACATCAACATCATCGCCCTCCAATGACTCGTGAGTAGTTCGCTTCAGACCTACGGGTCCGTAGTTAGTAGCTAGATGGCTTCTTCTCTCTCTTGGATCTTCAATACAAAGTTCTCCATGATCTTCATGGAGATCTATCCAATGCAATCCTCTTTGGCGGTGTGTTTGTCGAGATCCGATGAATTGTGGATTTATGATCAGATTATCTATGATATATATTTGAGTCTTTGCGGATTTCTTATATGCATGATTTGATATCCTTTTAAGTCTCTCCGAGTCTTGGGTTTTGTTTGGCCAACTAGATCTATGATTCTTGCAATGGGAGAAGTGCTTGGTTTTGGGTTCATACCGTGTGGTGACCTTTCCTAGTGACAGAAGGGGCAGCAAGGCACGCATCATGTTGTTGCCATCAAGGGTAACAAGATGGGCTTTTATCATAGATATGAGATTGTCCATCTACATCATGTCATCTTGCTTAAGGCGTTACTCTGTTCTCATGAACTTAATACACTAGATGCATGTTGGATAGCGGTCGACGTGTGGAGTAATAGTAGGAGATGCATAAAGTATCGGTCTACTTGGTTTGGACATGATGCCTATAGATATAATCATTGCCATAGATAACGTCATGACTTTGCGCGGTTCTATCAATTGCTCGACAGTAATTCGTTCAGCCATCGTCTACTTGCTTTCATGAGAGAAGCCACTAGTGAACACTACGGCCCCCGGGTCTATTCACACCTATCGTTTCCACTTTCGCTTTTACGTTGCTTTGTTTCTTTGTTGCTTTCAGTTCTCACTTGGCAAACAATCTATAAGGGATTGACAACCCCTTCATAGCGTTGGGAGGAAGCTCTTTGTGTTTGTGCAGGTACTTGTGATATTCCTTCACTGGATCGATACCTTGGTTCTCAAAACTGAGGGAAATATTTACCACCGCTGTGCTACATCACCCTTTCCGCTTCGAGGGAACACCAACGCAAGGCTCCAAGGCCTCGGGGGAATCCTTTGCATATTTGCCTAGGAAGTCCCTAAAGGCGTAGCTGTAGCAGAAGGATTCCTGGTGCCGTTGCTGAGGGGTATCAAGACAAGAATAGTCTCCCATTAGCATGCTTGTTTCTGGCGCCGTTGGAAGGTCTTTTGTTGCAGTAGCAGCTGCGTCGGGGGCAGCGGCGGCGTCGGCATCGGGATCAAATGGAGAGAGGGGGAGAGATCGAAATTTCCAAACTGCCGCTTATATAGCCCCACCTTTAGTCCTGGTTAGTGGCTTCAACCGGGACTAAAGGTCCCTCTATAGTCTCGGTTTTAGCCACCAACCGGGACTAAAGATGTACACGAAGTGCATCCTGTTTCTTCCGTAACCCTTCCAACTTTTTAGCACATGCCATGTCGGTGCAATGATGATACCATGCCAAGTTTCAGCCTTTTCAGAGTTGATTTGTACCGTGCTGCTGGCTACGCCTATAGGGATTTCCTTGGCAAGTATGAAAAGGATTCCCCCGCGGCCTTGGTGCCTTGCATTGGTGTTCCCTTGAAGAGGAAAGGGTGATGTAGCACAGCGGCAGTAAGTATTTCCCTCACTTTGAGAACCAAGCTATCAATCCAGTAGGAGGATCGCATCAAGTCACAAGTACCTGCACAAACACAAAGAGCTTGCACCCAACGCTATGAAGGTGTTGTCAATCCCTTATAGAGTGTTTGCAAAGTGAGAACTCAAAGCAAAAAGTAAACAAAGCAAAGTAAAAGTAAAAGCGGAGACGATAATTGTGAGTAGACCCGGGGGCCGTAGTGTTCACTAGTGGCTTCTCTCATGAAAGCAAGTAGACAGTGGGTGAACGAATTACTGTCGAGCAATTGATAGAACCGCGCAAAGTTATGACGTTATCTATGGCAATGATCATACATATAGGCATCACATCCAAAAAAAGTAGGCCGATACTTTCTGCATCTACTACTATTACTCCACACGTCGACCGCTATCCAACATGCATCTAGTGTATTGAGTTCATAAGAACAGAGTAACACCTTAAGCAAGGTGACATGATGTAGATGGACAATCTCAAATCTATGATGAAAGCCCATCTTGTTACCCTTGATGGGAAAAACACAATGGGTGCCTTGCTGCCCCTTCTGTCACTGGGAAAGGTCACCACACGGTATGAACCCAAAACCAAGCACTTCTCCCATTGCAAGAATCATAGATCTAGTTGGCCAAACAAAACCCAAGACTCGGAGAGACTTACAAGGATATCAAATCATGCATATAAGAAATTAGCAAAGACTCAAATATAATTCATAGATAATCTAATCAAAAATCCACAATTCATCGGACCTCGACAAAAACACCGCCAAAGAGGATTACATCGGATAGATCTCCATGAAGATCATGGAGAACTTTGTATTAAAGATCCAAGAGAGAGAAGAAGCCATCTAGCTACTAACTACGGACCCGTAGGTCTGAAGTAGACTACTCACGAGTCATTGGAGAGGCAATGATGTTGATGTAGAATCCTTCCAGCTCCAAAGTACCCTCCGGCAGGGCACCGAGAAGGGTCTCTAGATGAGATCTCGCGGAAAAGGAAGCTTGCGGCGGCGGCGAAAAAGTGGTTTCGTGGACGCCCTTATTTTTTCTGGGATTTTAGGGAATATATAGGCCAAAGAGCTAGGGCAGGGGAGCTCCCGGGAGGCCACAAGCCTGGTAGCCGCGGCCCCCCTGGCCACGGCTATAGGGCATGTGGGCTCCGTCTGGGCCTC
Organism: Hordeum vulgare subsp. vulgare; assembly: GCF_904849725.1. Taxonomy (NCBI): domain Eukaryota; kingdom Viridiplantae; phylum Streptophyta; class Magnoliopsida; order Poales; family Poaceae; genus Hordeum; species Hordeum vulgare. Next base: position 627,665,000 of record NC_058519.1, read on the forward strand.
CTGCCTTGGCCCTCAAGTCCCCCGATCTTCTTCTGTTCTGGAAAAATTCATTTCGGGGATTTTATTCCGTTTGGACTCCGTTCCAAAATCAGATCTGAAAAGAGTCAAAAACACAGAAAAAACAGGAACTTGCACTTGGCACTGAATTAATAAGTTAGTCCCAAAAAGATATAAAAGGTATATAAAACATCCAAAGTTGACAAGATAACAACATGAAACCATCAAAAATTATAGATACGTTTGAGACGCATCATAGCGCTTTTCAATTTCACGGTCATTAGCTCAAAAAATCATTTAATGCATGGAAAATAGCAAATGAGGCGAGAAAGGGTTGAAAATTTATGAGGTGGCTTTGAATGATGCATATTGAGGACACAAAAAGTCTCGAGTTGAATTAAGATTAAAAAATGAGATGGCTTTGTAAGAGATGAGTATTTGTCCACAATCGTGATACTTCGAAAGAGATAGTCCACTTTGTACATGAAGTGCATTCTGTTTTTTCCATGACCCTTCCAACTTTTTAGATGAAAGAGATACATAATGTTTCTTCTCGTTTCAAATGCCATAACACACACTAAGAAGAAAGTGATGATATTGAAAGTCGGTCACATCCGAGATTGGGATATTGCGGTATAAAACTTTTTCTTCCGGTGTCTCCTTTGCGCCATAACCATGGACTATCTTCCTCATTTAACAGGATGCTTGGGTCAGTCTTCACTATGAAGGGAGGAATTTCGTGAAACTTTTCATAATCTTCTGACATGTTTGTCTTGTCCTCCACTCCCACGATGTTTCTTTTCCCTGTAAGAACTATGTGGCGCTTTGGCTCGTCGTATGATGTAATCGCTTCCTTACCTTTTCTTTTTCTCGGCTTGGTAGACATGTCCTTCACATAGAAAACCTAGCCACATCATTGGCAAGGACGAATGGTTCATCTATGTACCCAAGATTGTTGAGATCCACTATTGTCATTCCGTACCACGGGTCTTCCTTTACCCCGCTGATGACCCACAAGTGTAGGGGATCTATCGCAGTCCTTTCGATAAGTAAGAGTGTCGAAGCCAACGAGGAGCAGAAGGATCTGACAAGTGGTTTTCAGCAAGGTATTCTCTGCAAGCACTGAAATTATCGGTAACAGATAGTTGTGTGGTAACACTACAAGGAATATGCTAACACACGACGCTATTTTTCGTTGCATCGTCACAGTTTTTAATTTATGATGATCTCACGACGAAAAACCAAGCGTCGAAGACGGAGCATCACAAATGAACAGCAGCGATGTTTTGATCGAAATCGTCGTAACTTTTACGACGATTCCTGGATTGTCGTAACCTTTACGACGATCATAAATCGTCGTTGGCAATCAAACCCAGTCCTACGTGGCAGTCCTACGTGGCAAAATTACGACGAAAATAAAACATCATGGTTGAAATCAGCCCAACCCATTTCAATTGACCACATGGGCTAATTTTTTTGGGGGCTTTTTCTTATTGGGCTTCTTTTTGGGCTTTAGCCTATTTACAACAACTTCTAGTTTTTTTTTTGAATTTTTCGTAACATTATAATTTGGGCCCTGGCCTTTTAGTTCCCAAATACATTTGGTCCAGTTTCAGTTTTGGCCCTTTTTCATTTTTGAATTCGGCAACTTTTTTCTTTTATACTGTTAATGGATCTATAAATAACAGCTCATACAACATTGAAGCCCATACACATAAATTTAAAGCATCTCTAAATAACAGCCCACACCACAAAATTTGAAGCACATTTCAAGATTTGATAATATAGCCAAAACCTGTAGCACAACCAGATATCAAAACTGTAGTACAATCAGGTACAAAATTACACAGCCAAGTGTACAAAATCTGCTACCAAACCAAGTACTATCACAAAATCTGCTATCAAACCAAGTGCTATCACAAAATTTGTTATCAAGTGCTCTCTAAGGCACAGGCTCCACCCTTCTCTACCTCTCCGGAGACCTTGAACAATCTCTCCATTCACAAAAAGCTCAGTTGCAAAACCAAATAGATCGCACAACATGAGTACATTAATTTCACAGAGTGATCAGTTCAGCTGCAAATCAAGTAGATCGCACAACATATGAGGAACAACCTAATTTATCCAAATAGTAGTGATGTGTTGTGTCCTTAATGCTCATGCTAAAAAATATATATTTCAAATAAAACATAATCAGTTGAAAGGAGAGTTAGAAGTTATTGTATAATTGCAAACTTCTTTTTCGTGTGGAGTGAGATTAGGCACGCCAGTCTGTAGGAAGTAGCATCTTGAAAGAAAATTTGAATATTAAATAACTGGTCAATGTAGGAAGTAGCATCTTGAAAACCCAATTAGCTTATGTTGACCAACTACAACTACATAACTATTGTAGTGGTTTACCCATACAACTTGGCTCTCGGCAGTTTTTACTCTAACAAAAAGCACATTTAACTGAATAAACAGTTCTGTATAAATAATAACAATTATATAGATTATTCCATTTGAATAACAAAGAATACATATATTTTCCCCGTAGATAGACTTGCCATGGATGTAGAAAGAAACATATTTTCCTGTAGATAGTCAGTAGATATGTGAGATGCAGAAGAGCAGAAGACATAAAAACAACCATTCATATGCGAGAAATTGTGCTTGGCATCTGTTGCTTTTTTTCATATATAGAAACTTCTATTAAGCATCCCAGCAGGGTGTAGAAAAAACATGTGAATATATCCTCAATGTCTATTTTCAGAAACAGCAAGACCGGTATATAGATGGGAAAATAACACCCACATATTCTTTTCTGGGAGCAAAGAAGTTCGGGAAGCATTACAACATATAGAAGTAATATGTTCGTTTTACTAAAAAAGAAGGAATTCGGCATGGCGCACATGCAAACATATAATCAGTAGGTGTTATTCTCGTTTAATCAAACCTGACTAAGAGCTGTGCATCGCCCATGGGAGAGCATAACTGAAAATACACAGTTAAATATCCTAGGAGGTTCCTAGTTATATAATATAACTCATCAAGTTACTAAATATGCACATATTGGAAACTGGATCATACACTTCAGCATCTATAGAAAATAACAGAAAATATTTGTGTATTTTCCTCTATCGTGACACTATGAAGTAACATATTCAACATTATCTATACCGGTATACCATGAAGTAACACATTAAACATGAGCTATACCACACATATCTATATATGGACGTAACATCAATGGCACTATTTTCTGTTGAAGCTATAAAACTAAGGGACGAACTAATGAAATTTTCCCGCAAAAAAAGAACGAACTCCATCTTAAAGTTATGGACCTAATTACCATGAACAACTTGAAGAGGATATATAATCAAATTATAATACTAAAAATTATCTGGAGCATTTAATTTATGTATACATAACTACTTTCCAATCGATGGGAGTAGGCGTCACAAGGGACAACAACTGAATGGTGTCGAGGGGGTGAATCGCTTGACCGCTAGTTGGCGTAAATCTTTTGCTTAGCAGTGACGCAATTGCAGCAGCCACCCAATCATGGGATGAATTTATCAAATGAAGATGCTGCACTGATATCTGGGTAGAACTTTGAAGGTGGAGCCATTCAAATTATGCAGAGTAACGTGATTACGGTGTGACAGGTGCAAACGCTACTGTCGGGATTACGTGTTGCCGTCGAACTGATGTGACCACTCGTGGTGGTTCTCCTCGTAGCGTACAGTGCATGATCAAGTCATGAACACTACTGATAGATGGGCATCTACAGTACCAACTATTTTCACGCCTGATGGTAGTTCCTTTTGATCTACCGGTGGAGTTTCCATGGGTCAAGGTTTTCTTTGTGGGTCAAGGTTTTCTTTGTTTTTCTTTTGCTAACGGTGATCGTGACAGTTGCGTTTTTACATTAACACAAGGGACCATCTCTATTATGTAACTTTCTCTTTAATCCTGTACCAACTATTTTCACGCCTGATGGTGGTTCCTTTTTTATCTACCGTTGGAGTTTCCATGGGTCAAGGTTTTTTATCTACCGGTGTTGGCAATTGCAGGGTAATTAAGAACTAAGAAGAGAACAATATGACGATGTAGTATCCAGTATATGTCTGAATTGAAATGAGAAGGTTTGTACCTGCAGGTGGGGATGATCTCGTCTTCAGAGTCTCTGGTCTAGAGCGACCACTCGAGTTGCACGGCGGTGATGGGATGGATGGCGTGGGCTCTTCTAATGGTGGAAGCGGAGGCCTCCGACAGGCCGACATACTTTATCTTGCCGTCCTCCACCAGCTTCTTCAGCTCGCCCATCTAGTGGCACAACAAATAGCTGATCAGTTATAAAAATAGGCCTAAATTTGGTACGACAAGTAACTGATGAACAATTGATGCGTGTTATAATCAAGGGCATCTGCGTGGGTTCTGGAACAAGGGCTGACCGTGATCTCGATGGGCAGACGGGTGTCGATGCGGTGCTGGTAGTAATGATCAAGGGCATCTGGGTTGGAGCATACCGTGCTCCGGCAAAAGTTCATAATCCAGGAACCTGAAGTAATTAATGGCCTAGTTATTAGGAACCAAATTCTTCAGGGCTTCTTGCCCACCTGCAGCAGCAACAACCATGAGGATGAGGGCGTCCTTGTCCACCTGCAGCAGTAGCAGCCGCCGCCATGAGGATGAGGGCGTCCTTGACTACCTGCAGCAGCAGAAGCAGTAGCTTGTACAGATCAGATCTAGGCGGAGATGAAAAAACACACAATAGAAAGGAGGTCAGGAGGGATTCTCACGGTCGTAGATGGCGGGTTTGCCGGAGATGGGCGACGTGGAGGCCAACGAGGAAGTGGCGTTCATCGGCGTCGACGTCCACACCGAGAGCCGCCATCGTCACCCCGTCCCCATCCATCCATCCATCCATCCATGGGGAAATCTGGAGCTGCAACGGACGGAGGAGGGCCGAGAGGAGATCAAGGATGGCAGGGGCTAGGGAGGATTGCAGGGGCTAGGGGCGACAGCTGTGGCAAGGTGCGAGAGGCTGCGGCATCGACCTAGATCGGGGAGGCGGCGGCGATGTGGGAGACGAGGGGAGGTGTGGGTCAGTCTGTGCGACGACGAGTGGGTCTGGGTAGGGTTTGCATTTGTTTTTATTTTTTGTGTTTGCATTTGGATCTGTTGAGAGACGTTGGATCTGGTTATCTTTAACGGCTCAGATCAGCTACACTCGTGTGATCCGTGGAAGGTGGTTCTCCGTTCTGATTGGTCAGAGATACGTTTCATTTAAAATGCATTTTAAAACAGCATAAAAATAAAAAAAATGGAAAACTTTCACATTATATCATTACATGTGACCTAGTTATTAGGAAAAAATCACAAACTTGGAATACGGCAAATTTTAAAAAAATTATTCTCTAAAATGAGATATTATGTATAAAGATTTGTACTTTCATAGTTAAATGACCAAAGTTATGTTAAAATTCATGTCTTGGTTTATTGAAATGATGTAATATTGTGCACAGGGGTGCATCTTTGAATGGCAAACAATGTTGCCTAAGAAAAATTTTACCTTCTTCGGACGAAAAATTCATTTTTCCATTTTTCGAGTACCCAAAATGAGTTTCTTTTGTGAAGCACCTACCATATATTTGTTAAAAAATTGGAACAGAGCATTTTTCTAAAATACTAAGCAATATTTAATGTACAATTGATAAAATGTAGTTGCTTCAAAAATGAAAATATTACCAGAAACAAAGATTGGATGATGAGCTCACATGGACCCACGAGTGACATGTCAACATAGTTAGAACATGTTACGACATTTTTATAATCGTCGTAAAAGTTATGACGATCTCATCTTATGCGGTTACGACGTTCTTGACTCACATCGTCGTAATTTATATGTAGATTTGATCCGCTCAAACGGCTTACGACAATCTCGGATGAAATCGTCATAGATTTGACCCACAAGCTTGCCATCCGGCACCAGGGGGTGGCGGCTACAGGGCTTGTGGCCCACTGGCCCACCCCCTCAGGTGGATCTTTCGGCAGGTATTTTTCATATTTTCCAAAAATATTCCCCGTAAATTTTCAGGACGTTCTGATAACTTTGATTTCTGCACAAAAAACAACACCAAGGGAATTCTGCTGAAAACATCGTCAGTCCAGGTTAGTTCCATTCAAATCATGCAAATTAGATTCCAAAACAAGGGCAAAAGAGTTTGGAAAAGTATATACGATGGAGACGTATCATGAGTCCCCTCCAATGAGAGGAGTGTTTGTGATGACGATGGCGACGATTTCCCTCTCTGGGAGGGAAGTTTCCTCGGCAGGACGACCCTGCCGGAGCTCTAGATTGGTTATGCTCAAGTTCCGCCTCGTGGCGGTGGCGATTCCTCCCGAAAGCCCCCTCCTGATTTTTTCTAGAATGAAACCCTCCTTATAGCAAAAGAGGTGGGCCAGAGGGCCAACAGGGAGCCCACAAGCCCCTTAGGCGCGGCCAGGGGGGTAGGCCGCGCCTAGCAGGCTTGTGACCTCCTGCTGGCTCCCCTCTGGTACTTCTTTGGCCCAGTACTTCTTATAAATTCCAAAATAAATCCTCGTTGATTTTCACAGCTTTTGGAGTTGCGCAGAATAGGTATCTCAAACTTGCTCCTTTTTCAGGCCAGAATTCCAGCTGTCGGCATTCTCCCTCTTCATATAAACCTTGCAAAATAATAGAGAAAAGGCATAAGTATTGTACCGTGAAGTGTAATAACAGGCCAAAAAGCGATAAATATAGACATGAAAGCATGATGCGAAATGGACGTATCAACTCCCCCAAGCTTAGACTTCGCTTGTCCTCAAGCGGAAACCGAGATCAATAAATATGCCCACATGTTTAGAGAGAGAGAGGTGTCGACAAAACAAGATATGGACATGCAGGCATCATGATCATAGTTAGAACAGCAATATCATCATATCATCTCTTATGCTAAAGTGATAATTCCTTCACAAAGTAAAGTATGGATCAAGAACCTTAATGAGAATTAGCAATCAATAGTCTTTAGTCATTGAAGCAATTGCAATTTATCATAACATTAGAAAGAGTCAAATAAGAGCTTGTAAAGAAAATCCACATACTCAATCATCCTTTCGTCTTCTACAACTGCTACAAATCACGTGGTACTCATGAGATCAAAGTTTCAGTCGAACAAAGAGAAAGATAGGGGCTTATAGTTTCGCCTCCCAACTATGTGCCTCAAGGGTAATGTCAACAATAATAATTCAGGAATACTTACTTCCAAGTTGACATATGAATATAGATCTTTCCCTAGCATATGACGTTAGCCAAGATAAAGGCGAAATAAGGAATTGGTGTAGATCACCATGACTCTTTCAAGGGCAAAAAGTAAAGGTACAAGAAAGGCCCTTCGCAGAGGGAAGTAGAGATTGTCATGCACTTTTGAGGTTTGGATGTGTGTCCTCTTAGTGCGAAGGAACATCACTTTATATTGCCTCCTGTGATAAAGAACTTTATTATGCAGTCTGTCGCTTTTATGTCTTCCTCATCACAGGTTCGTACAAAGCTTTTTTTCCACACACTAATAGATCATACATATTTAGGGAGAAATTTTTATTGCCTGCACCGATGAAAACTTACTTGAGGGATCTTATTCAATCCATAGGTAGGTATGGTGGACTCTCATGGCAAAACTGGAGTTGAAGGTTTGTGGATGCACAAGTAGTATCTCTACTTAGTGTGGATGTTTTGGCCGATATGAGGTGGAAGGAATCGTCACACGCTAAGGGATCTCTAGTCATATAATCATTGTTCGGAACCAAGCAAATATAATTCATTATGTTGTCTTCCTTGTCCAACATCTACTTCTAAGCATGTAATAGTTTAGTGAGTGTTCACAATCATAGATGGTCTCAAAGATGATATATTTATATGTGAACCTCTCCTTCTTTATTACTTCCTATTAATTGCAACAATGACCAAGGTATACGTTTGTCCACCCACAACAAGTTTCAATCAACATTCTTTTTATATGTGGAGTCATCACTTCCCATAAGATCATTACATGATCTTTCATGCTTTTGTTCTTTTATCATTCTTTTCTTTCAGATCATGGCATGAAGCAAGGCCCTTAACTGAAACACTCTTCATTATATGACTCGCAAACTCGAATACATCGGAGGTCACACAAAGCAAAACTCAAGCCTAGAACACTAAGAACTTTATTCTACTAGAGAAAGATAAAACCAAAAAGGATTGAACTAAGAAAAGGTAAGGGTAAAAGATGTGATGGTGATATGATACCAGGGCAACTCCCCCAAGCTTGGCACAAGCCAAGGGGATTGCCCATACCCGTGCTTAGTTGTCTTCCTTCGGAGGTGATGGTGGTGGAGTTGTTGCAACCTGGGTTTGATCCTCCGTCTTCCAAGGCATAGGTGCTCCATCATGGAAAGATGATAAAGTCTCCGGAATCCTCAAATCTGCAGCCAATCGTATTGATTTAAATCTATACTCATACTCACAATTTTGTTTCTGCAGGTCATAGATCTAGGCTTGGAGGTGATCAATTATGTCATAGAGCCTGGAGAGGTGTTTCCCGATGTCATTGGCATCGATCATGTGCTTGTTAGTGAACTGCGTGATCATAATGTGGTTGGCGTTGAGTCCGCGTTCCACCATCCCTTGGCACTTGAAGACTTGTTGCTCCATTGCTTCGAGCCTCGCCTCCATGCTTCCGGTGTTCTTGGGCCCCTCAACATCACGGATGTGAAGCACACCCTCACGCATCTCGATAGATTGAGGGTGTTGCAGCACTCCCGCGAGGTAGGGATTGATGACCTTCTCGAAGCTCTTGTCCTTCGGAGCTTTTCGGGATGCCATAGCAATCTAGATGTGTCTGCACAACAGCTCGAAACGAAAACAGAGGAAATTTGTGTGATACGAGGGTCAGACCTTTCGGGAGAATATATAATAATTTTTTTCGACCAGAAGGAGTACTCCGCAAGAAAACGGAGTTCGGGAGGCACACGAGGTGGTCACAAGCCCCCAGGCGCGGCCAGGGGGTGGCCCGCGCCTGGCAGGCTTGTCGCCTCCTCGTGCGCTTTCCGGACTACTTTAAAATTTTCTATTTTTCTAAAAATTACAAAACGTAGAAAAATTCCTACTGGAAAAGTTTTGGAGTTGGTTTAATTACCGAATCACATACCTCTTCGTTTTCGGAGTCTGAAACAGGCTGATAAATATCCCTTATGCACTCCTCTGGAGTTATGGTATTGATAATATTGCTTTCAACATTTATGGGAGTACCTGAAATATAATGCTTGATTCTTTGCCCATTTACCACTCTCAGAAAATTACCTTTCGTGTTGTTGATCTTGATGGCACCGAAACGATATACTTCCTCAACAATGTAAGGACCTTCCCATTTAGAGAGAAGCTTGCCTGCAAAAAATCATAAACGAGAATTATATAGCAAGACATAGTCACCTACATTTAACTCACGATTTTGTATCCTTTTATCATGCCACCTCTTAACCTTTTCTTGGAACAACTTGGCTTTTTCATAGGCCTGAGCTCTCCATTCATCAAGCGAGCTAATATCAAATAACCTCTTCTCACCAGCAAGTTTGAAATCAAACTTGAGCTCTTTGATTGCCCAATAAGCCTTATGCTCTAGCTCAACAGGTAAATGACATGCTTTATCGTAAACCATTTTGTACGGAGACATGCCCATGGGATTCTTATAAGCAGTTCTATAAGCCCACAGTACATCATCGAGCTTCTTAGACCAATTCTTTCTAGACCTATTGAGAGTCTTTTGCAGAATTAGTTTAATCTCTCTATTACTTAGATCTACTTGACCATTGGACTGAGGATGATAGGTAGATGCAACTCTATGGTTAACATCATACTTAGCAAGCGTTTTACGAAAAGCACCATGAATGAAGTGTGAACCACCATCATTCATTAGATATCTAGGGACTCCAAATCTAGGGAAAATAACTTCTTTAAGCATCCTGATAGAGGTGTTTTGATCAGCACTACTAGTTGGGATAGCTTCTACCCACTTAGTAACGTAAACAACAGCAACTACGATATGAGTATACCCGTTGGATTTTGGAAAAGGTCCCATATAATCAAAGCCCCAAACATCAAATGGTTCAATGACAAGTGAATAATTCATAGGCATTTCCTGACGTTTACTGATATTACCTATTCTTTGACATTCGTCACAAGACAAGACAAACTTACTGGCATCCTTGAAGAGAGTGGGCCAATAGAAACCTGATTGCCATACCTTGTGTGCATTTCTATCTCTCGCATGGTGTCTTCCGTAAGCCTCGGAGTGACACTTCTGTAGGATATGTCCCTGTTCGTGTTCAGGTACACAACGTCTAATAACACCATCTACTCCTTCCTTATAAAGGTGAGGATCATCCCAAAAGTAATGTCTCAAATCAAAGAAGAATTTCTTCTTTTGCTGGTATGTGAAACTATGTGCTATATATTTGGCAACGATATAGTTTGCATAATCAGCATACCACAGTGTACTACATGAAGCATTGATGACATTGAATTGCTCATCAGGAAAGCTATCATCAATAGGTTGTGGGTCATCAAGAACATTCTCCAACCTAGACAAGTTATCTACTACAGGGTTTTCAGCACCCTTCCTATCAACAACATGCAAATCAATTTCTTGTAGCAAGAGAACCCATCTGATAAGTCTAGGTTTAGCATCTTTCTTTTCCATGAGGTACTTAATAGCAGCATGATTAGTGTGAATAGTAACCTTGGAATCTACAATGTAAGATCTGAACTTTTCACATGCAAACACGACTCCCAAAAATTCCTTTTCCGTAGTAGCATAGTTTTTTGGGCACTGTCTAGAGTTTTACTAGCATAGTGAATAACATTCAACTTCTTATCAACTCTTTTTCCTAGGACAGCACCAACAACATAATCACTAGCATCACACATGATTTCAAAAGGTAAGTTCCAATCAGGTGGTTGAACAATAGGTGCATTTATCAAGGCCTTTTTAAGTATTTCGAAGGCTTCCTCACAATCATCGTCAAAAACAAAAGGAATATCCTTTTGCAAGAGATTGGTAAGAGGCCTAGAAATCTTAGAAAAGTCCTTAATGAACCTTCTATAGAAACCAACATGACCAAGGAAACTTCTTATACCTTTGATATCTGTAGGGCATGGCATTTTCTCGATCGCATCAACCTTAGCCTTATCGACTTCAATACCTCTTTCAGAAATTTTATGTCCTAAGACGATGCCTTCATTAACCATAAAGTGGCACTTCTCCCATTTCAAGACAAGGTTGGTGTCTTTACATCTCTGCAAGACTCGATCAAGGTTGCTGAGGCAATCATCAAAAGAAGACCCGTAAACGCAGAAGTCAACCATGAAAACCTCAACAATCTTTTCACAAATGTCAGAGAATATAGCCATAATACATCTTTGAAAGGTAACAGGTGCATTACATAAGCCAAAAGGCATATGTCTGTAAGCAAAGGTACCGAAAGGGCAGGTGAAAGTGGTTTTGTCCTGATCAGATTGTGCAATAGGTATTTGGGAGAAACCAGAATAACCATCTAGAAATGAGAAGTGTGTGTGTTTGGACAGTCTTTCTAGCATTTGATCGATAAAAGGCAAAGGGTAATGATCTTTCCTAGTGGCCTTATTCAATTTCCTAAAATCAATCACCATACTATAGCCAGTAACAATCCTCTGTGGGATCAATTCATCTTTATCATTAGGGACAACAGTAATACCTCCCTTCTTAGGGACGCAATGCACCGGACTCACCCAATCACTATGAGCAACATGATAGATAATACCTGCTTCCAGGAGCTTTAGTATTTCTTTTCTTACTACCTCTTTCATCTTAGGATTTAATCTCCGTTGATGATCAGCAACTGGTTTGGAATCATGATCGGTTTTAATCTTGTGCTGGCTTAGAGTGGGACTAATGCCGTTAATATCATCAAGAGTATATCCAATAGCAGCACGGTGCTTCCTCAGAGTTTTTAGTAACTTCTTTTCTTCATGCTCTGAGAGGCTAGCACTAATAATAACAGGATATATCTCTTTTTTAGCGAGATAAGCATACTTAAGAGTATCAGGCAACTGTTTGAGCCCGAACACAGGATCACCCTTTGGTGGGGGTGGTTCTCCAAGTAGTTCAACAGGAAAATTATTCTTAAGGATACGATATTGTTCAAAGATAACTCTATCTATCTCATCCCTTTCATCCATATGCATATCATTTTCATGCTCAAGCAAGTATTTCTCTAAAGGATCAGTAGGAGGCACAGCAATAGAAGCTAGGGCAATAATTTCATCCTTACTAGGCAACCCTTTTTCATGAGGTTCTCTACCAAATTTGGAGAAATTGAACTCATGTGACACACCTTCAAAGCCAATAGTGACAGTTTGCTTTTCACAGTCAATATGAGCATTGACAGTATTGAGGAAGGGTCTTCCAAATATGATGGGACAAAAGCTAGCTTGTGTGGTAGCAAGAACGAGAAAATCAGCAGGATACTTCGTTTTACCACACAAGACTTCAACATCTCTAACAATTCCCAAAGGGCAGATAGTATCTCTATTGGAAAGCTCAATAGTGACATCAATAGGTTTCATCTCAACATTATCTCGTCTTTAATTTCATCATATAAGGATTGAGGTATTGCACTAACACTAGCACCCACGTCACATAAACCATGATAACAATGATCTCATATCTTAACATAAACAATAGGCGTGCCAACAACAGGCCTATGTTTGTCTCTAGCATGTGGTTTAGCAATTCTAGCAGCATCTTCACAGAAGTGAATATCATGGCCATCAACATTGTATCACAGTTGAAGCTTTAGAATGATCCTTTATCCTAACAGGGAAAGGTGGTTTCTCAATGTAAGCACTAGGAACAATAGGATCATTATAGGCAACGACTTTCTCTTCAAATGGATTGGGTTTAACTACATTGACTTCTCAGGGAGGATGATATTTAAACCAGTTCTCTTTAGGGAGATCAATATGAGCAGCAAATGATTCACACAATGAAGCTACTATCTCAGAGTCAAGTCCATATTTAGCGCTAAAATCACAAAAAGTATTTGTTTCGACAAAGGATTTAACGCAATCAAACTTGAAATTCATACCCTACTCCTTACCTTCATCAAACTCCCAATCTTCAGAGTTGCGCTTAATTCTTTCCAATAAATTCCATTTGAAGTCAATATTTATCTTCATAAAAGAACCGGTACAAGAAGTGTCAAGCATGGTGCGATCATCATGAGAAAGCCGAGCATAAAAGTTCTGAATGATAATTTCTCTCAAGATCTCATGGTTGGGGCATGAATATAACATTGATTTAAGCCTCCCCCAAGCTTGAGCTATACTTCCTGTGTCACGAGGCCAAAAATAATAAATATAATTCCGATCACGATGTATCAAATGCATAGGATAAAACCTTTGATGAAATTCTAATTTCAATCGGTTGTAGTTCCATGATCCAGTATCATCATATAGCCTATAGCATGTCAATGCTCTATCCCTCAAAGATAAGGGAAAGAACTTATTCTTGACCTCATCCTCGAGCAAACTTGCAAGCTTAAATAAACCACAAATTTCATCTACATAGATTAGATGCAAGTCTGGATGTGATGTTCCATCTCCTGTAAAAGGATTAGCCAGTAGTTTCTCAAGCATACCCGAAGGAAATTCATAGAAAATATTTTCAGTAGGTGCAGAAGGTTGAGGAGAAACTCCTTGTGCTTCCGTTCGAGGTGAAGATACCCCGAACAAGCTCCTCAAAGGATTAGTTTCCATAGTGACAAGTGACAATAAATTTCAGCACACTATATAAATGTTTCCTTACCAAATTCCACTTACCAAAGGCGCTTCACTCCCCGGCAACGGCGCCAGAAAAGAGTCTTGATGACCCACAAGTGTAGGGGATCTATCATAGTCCTTTCGATAAGTAAGAGTGTCAAACCCAACGAGGAGTAGAAGGATCTGACAAGTGGTTTTCAGCAAGGTATTCTATGCAAGCACTGAAATTATCGGTAACAGATAGTTGTGTGGTAAGATGATTCGTAGCAAGTAGCAAGTAACAATAGTAACAACTGTGCAGCAAAGTGGCCCAATCCCTTTTGTAGCAAGGGACAAGCCTGGACAAACTCTTATAAGAGGTAAAGCGCTCCCGAGGACACATGGGAATTTCTGTCAAGCTAGTTTTCATCATGATCATATGATCCGCATATGCTACTTTGATAGTTTGATATGTGGGTGGACCGGCGCTTGGGTGCTGCCCTTACTTGGACAAACCTCCCACCTATGATTAACCCCTCTCGCAAGCATCCGCAACTACGAAAAAAGAATTAAGACAAAGTCTAACCATAGCATTAAACTAATGGATCCAAATCAACCCCTTACGAAGCAACGCATAAACTAGGGTTTAAGCTTCTGTCACTCTAGCAACCCATCATCTACTTACTACTTCCCAATGCCTTCCTCTAGGCCCAAATAATGGTGAAGTGTTATGTAGTCGACGTTCACATAACACCACTAGAGGAGAGACAACATACAACGCATCAAAATATCGAAGGAATACCAAATTCACATGACTACTTATAGCATGACTTATCCATGTCGTCAGGAGAAAAAGTAACTACTCACAAAGCATAATCATATTCATGACCAGAGAGGTAATGAGTAGCATAAAGGATCTGAACATATAATCTTCCACCAAGTAATCCAACTAGCATCAACTACAAAGAGTAATTAACATACTACTAGGAAAAGGCTTGCTAATGGCGCACCTATTTTGGCTACTAATGGCGCACTATAGGTGTGCCACTAGCATCACGCCATTAGATTTTTTTACTAATGGTGCACCACAAGTGCGCCATTAGTATCTGGTATACTAATGGCGCACCAGGCAGTGCGACATTAGTATTGCTCACGGTGCGCCATTAGTATCTGGTATACTAATGGCGCACCAAGTAGTGCGCCATTAGTATAGATCCCGGTTCGCCATTAGTATAGATCCTGGTGCGCCATTAGTATAGATCCTGGTGCGCCATTAGTATAGCTTATGGTGCGCCATTAGTATGCCTCCGAGGGCCATATTTACCCATATGCTCTGGCTTACTAATGGCACACTAGTTGACGATGCGCCACTAGTGTGCTTTTGAAGTGCGCCACTAGTGTGCTGAGTGATGCGCCACTAGTATGAATATTAGGTATTATTATTTTTTTCTGATATTTGCACAGGTTACAAAACATATTACTGCACAGAATATAGAGAGCACAATATATAAACAACAGATTTATCGAATATAATAGAAGATTAGTCTCCGAATACAATTCATCATATTAGTCTCCTAATACAATTCATCATATTAGTCTCCGAATACAATTCATCAATAATGCTAGAACAAGGTACCATATAAACACTTTTATATTTCTTCCATAGCGAGAGACAAATGAGACAACAAACAACGAGTGAGCAGGCCAGAGACAATTTGGCATGATATGCAACCTGAGAGCGACAAAAACAAAGCATGGATTCCAGTGGTGAACTATGAGGTGCAGCTCGTTAGGAAGGGCCGAAGGGCCTGGAGATGCTTTTGCTCCTGCTACCGCAAGCTTCCGGTCCTCTGTGGGAGGCCGAGGCGCCGCATCAAGGGTCATTATCGAAGGAATGGTCCCAATCTGTATAGTTGCTGTGGATGACTCAATCAACATGCTACAATTAATTTCTATTCTTGTTTGGAAGCAAGTCGGCTACCTTTCTTCCTCTCATCTTCCTCATGTGCAAATGCAGACCTCTTTCAGTAGCAGCTTCTCCATATTTTGACACCTCTTATGCTCCTCCTATCCTGCACATTTTCCTGGCTCTTTCATGAAGACCTAGAAATGGAGAAATCTGCTAAAAACAATTCTCCTTGGCTATACACAATATGATGTTTTTTATCTATTTCAGGTCGTCTTTTGAATTACATCAGATTGATCTTTGCTATTTATGGGCAATGTGCCAGAAGCCAATCTCTAAAACAAATATGTATGGGCCATATGATGTTTATTTTTCTATGTATTTAATATTTGTACTGTCAATATATCATATAAAATCATTTTCCCTATGCAGAAGTAGGCCGGTTTCTGCAAGTTTTCTCTGAATTTTCTGTATCCAAGCATGTTTTAACATGTAGAAATACCTGGCTTACAACTACCACCGCAAAGAAATAGCATAACAAATTCCGTCTTTTTTCATTGATCATGGTTCATATTCTTGCATCATTCTACTTTTAAGAAAAGGTACACAAGAAGCCCTCAGCTGGTTTGTGATCCAATTAGGACACTTTTGTGTGTGCAGGATAACCCCAACAATTACTGTTCCCCATTCTATGTGACGGCGTTTATCTTGAAGAATGGATGAGCAATATAACCTAAGTTGCTGGAGTGTGAGAACTATTAAGATGATTTTAGTTGATAAAGAACACCATGCACGGCTGTACAATGCGCACAACATCATCATGCACACGGGGATGGCACCCCATAGCTCTACCTCCATGGAACATGTGCAGGTGAGAGATAACTAATTTATGTGCATGCTCAGTTGAAGCACGACAATCCGGCAACAACAGCAGGAGGTGATGAGTTTTTCAGCTTTGTACTTCTAAATTTGCAAGTCTACTGTATACTGAGCATACCCTTTTTGTTCCAACTTCACGTACTCTAGCGCGTCAACAACAACTTTGCTTCCTCCTGCTTGGGCAAGTGTTTTATCAACTTGGTTTTTTGTAGAAAGTGATATCTACTTTTTATTTCTTGCACAACATAATTTGTGTGGTTTTCATAGGGTATGCAAACTTATAATCAGAAAAAAAATCAAAGCCATTCATAGTGTCAAGATGAGTAGTATGATGCTATATGATGAAATCAGTTTTGTTCCTTAGATGATATACTATATAATGTGTCTCACCAGCCGATCAAACTTAACACCGAGCTAATAAATTAACACAAACTCCTTTTTTATAGGTAATTAAGAATAAGTTTCTTGGCAGAGAAAACTTCTACTGGATTAATTATTTTTTGTTCAAAATTTCTATGTTGTGTCTTTTCTCTAACCAATTCTGTTTTTAGGATGCTGCTACGGATATCCTAACTGAAGACCAGCCATTTTGGTGGCTACGCTCACTCCTTCAGTTATATTATTTAAATCTACTTTTGTATTTAGCTCTAAAAAGGTCGAGCGATATGCGACGGATATACACTATGCTCAATGCATCTACCTATCTGCTATTTTGCTGTATTTTCTTAAGTGTAGCAGAGGAAAAACTTTTGCCATATCAGTTCACTTTGTTCTAGAATGTTAGTACCCAAATCAATGATTTTTTGGCTCCTCTGCTCTTGCCTATAACTTATTAATCATATTTTGGATCTCAGTTTAGCAGAAGAAAACTTTTCTATGATGGATTAACTGTGCCCATTGTCTGCATACAGAAAATTGTTGTATTCGTAGAAGAGAAAGAAAGTATCATCAGTTTTTGCAACACTTACACAAACATTATATAGCAGTATAGCACAATTTATATAGTACAGTCAGGTATGCACATGACTTAGTTTTAATTGGACAATGGATTTACTACGCGGCCTGCTCGCGCGCCCTTAATACCACTGCCACCCCTTCTCCTACTTCAAAGAAAAAACAACACACAAATATGCATGGACTCAACCACGGGCGCGGTGTGTCGCCGCGCCTACTACCTGCTAGTACACCAGTAAGCTAACTGGACTTTGCAAAACAAAATTTAACCGGCACTGTGCAGAATGAACACATTTCAACTCACTTTCTTGCATTGCCTTCACAACCAAAGGCAGAAGCTGCTATGATGCTAGCTTCACAGCTTTATAGCCAGGAGTACCAACAAGAGCCAGCTCCTTTATTATTGGGTAGGTTGCTTCAAACCTTTCTGTAGCCTAAAAGAGTACAATGCAGACACTAGAACATTGTCTCATATTAAACATGCTACGGAAAAGAGAGGAGAATATAACAAACCTTGACACGTGCATTAGGCACGGGAAATGTGCATCTCATAAAGAGATCCAATGTTCCAGCAGGAAACAGGCGCTCCCCCTTCCTAACTCCGCCATTCAGTAGCATAGCCCGAGCTTTGGAGGCATTGGGGGTATACCTGGGACCGTACCCCAGGGTTGAGCTCCAGGAGGAACCGTTGTTGGTTGATACTGAAATGTAGCATTGATAAACTTATAAACAATGAAAATATTCTAATTATTGACATGGAGAAGAACTCCATATATATACATCAAAGGGAAACGGTGAGAAACAAGGCATACGGTATAAGAAGGAGGCGGCATAGGGGTGCCCTTGGTGGGCATATGTCCACCAGGGAATACAGCCTGCTGCTGTGGCTGCATAGGAGCTCATAAACAAAGCAAACTTGGGCATCACATACAAGGCAGTCTGCTTGAAATTCAGCATCCATCATACAGTACATTAACATACAAGAAAATATGAGCACGAATAACACATCGCAGAGCTTAAGAAGCAGCACAGCAGCATGGCCATGACCAGGACGCACAAAATTACAGAGTGAACAAACTAAAATCCGCCAACAAAGGCAGAAGAGAACAAACCGAGGCCGCGCATACCTTCTGCTTCTTCTTGAACTCCTCCCACGTGAGGGTGTGGGTCTT
Organism: Hordeum vulgare subsp. vulgare; assembly: GCF_904849725.1. NCBI lineage: Eukaryota > Viridiplantae > Streptophyta > Magnoliopsida > Poales > Poaceae > Hordeum > Hordeum vulgare. The sequence goes on from NC_058519.1 coordinate 627,683,727, forward strand.
GTTGAGGCTGGCCAAACGCGCCGCGTGCCACTCTGGAGAATGAAATGAACCATCCATCTGTGACGACCCTCGTTAGTAAAAGTTCCCTCGTCATCAAAAGGTTGAAAAAAAGCATCTACAAGCAACAAGATTCGCCATGGATGTCCCGGCAGATCTCGATAGGGTTTGCTGGGGGAACAATCGGAGATGGGTTGCGAGCTTGGAACTAGGGGGATTAAGGATCTGTGGTGAGGGGAAGGTGAGGAAGGGGACCGACCATGCCGTCTTCCTCCCCTTCGCCGGGGGCGCCGGAGGACGAGCCCAGCCACGCCTGCTGCATCGCCTTGTACGCCTGGTTCTTCCCCATCGTCGATTCCTGGCTCGGCCGGCCGGCCCTAGAACCAGATTGGAACCGTGCAGGGCGGAGTGGCGTCGGGGCGGGCGGTCGGGGCGGCGGCGGAGGTGGTAGGGGCGGGGACGGCGGTGGTGTGAGGAACCCTAGCGGGGCGGCGCGGCGGAGCGGGGAACCCTAGCAGAGGGGAGGGGGGAGGGGCGGGCGGCGAGAAGAGAGGAGAGGGACGACTCGCTGCGGTCGGCGTGAGGGGGTTGGGTCTTGGTCGGTCGAGAGTCATTACTATTTTTTTTGCAAAAATACTAATGGCGCACCAGCTGGTGGTGCGCCATTAGTAGTTTTGCAAAAAAGAAATATTATAGTAGTGGCGCATCAGCTGGTGGTGCGGCATTAGTAGTTTTGTAAAAAAAAATTATAGTAGTGGCGCACTAGGTGAGTGGTGCGCCATTACTAGTTAATCTCCGAAAGACTGGCGGGTTCGATCCCCCCTCAGCACCCTTTTTGGGGTTATTTTCCTTCGGCACACTAGCCATCAGAGAGTATTCCTTGCCCTCTTGCACTTTGATGTCGAGCAGATGCTTCTTAGCCTAGTGGTTTGATGCAGGATTGAGTACCAGGGGGACAGGGTTCGAATCCTCTTCCCCCCTCCTTTTATTTTTTTCCTTTTATTTTTTTCTATGCATTGTTTTCTTGTGCTGGTTGCACCTTGGTTTGAGAAGTTGATGTTGTGGTGTGCATCACACCATGAGGGTGATTTATCTTCCCTCACAACAACATCTACTGCCTAGTATATTTTTTTGATGTTTGCAAGTAGATGCCTATGAATAGGAGTTGAATCTTGTGAATAGGTGTTCTAGTGGTAAGTATGCCGACGGCGGCGGCGGTGGAGCGGGGAAGGTGTGGGGGGTGCTCGGCGGCGAGGGGGATCTTGCGAGGGGTGATAGCGATCGAGATGGAGGGGATCGAGATCGAGTGTCCTCATGAATATTCAATATTTTTTCATATTGAATATGAAAAAATATCATCAAATTTGAAAATGTCGAAATACAATCGAGAAATGAAGGCTACAATTTAAATACAATCGATCTTAGCTAGCTATTTGTTCACAATCTTCTTGCCCTTATTTTTCGTAAATGGAGTTCTTCTCTTGAACGGACGTCCTTTAGGTAGGGTGGTCCTGCTTCTTATTGTGGTGTATGCTGGTACTTCATCATCGTCGTCATGTTCGATCTTCGGGTCGCCGTACTTGTCGAAGTCTTGCTCATTGGTGACTCCATCCATTTCGATGATCTTCCTTTTGCCTCTCCTCACGACAACACGACTGTGCTTTCGCGGGTCGGTAATGAAGAAGCATTGGTCCACTTGGGAAGCCAGTACCCATGGCTCATTTTTCGCGGTGATGTTTGCGCCCGCGGTCTTGGATTTGGCTTCGGGTATAACCATGGTGGTGAAATACCGGTCTTCTTTTATGATGCTCTTGGCCCATATGACACGGAACATCGGGACCTTCTCTCCAGCGTAGCTCAGCTCCCAGATCTCCTCGATCCTTCCGTAGTATCTGTCCTTGTCGTTACCAGTGTAGGATTCCATCGTTACCCCGGAGTTTTGATAACCATCGCTCTTCATGTCCTTTCCCTCGGTGTAGAATGTGTAGCCATTGATATCGTACGCCTCATACGTCATCAGGTTGTGCTCGGCACCTTGTGACAAGGCGAATATGAGTTGGTCTTCCGCGGAAGAATCCTCATGTAAAGGGTACGACAGAAGCTTCTGCTTGAACCAACGCGTGAAACATGAGTTGTGCTCTTTGATTATATCTCCGTCCGTCCTCTGTTGGCCTCGGTCATTGTACGTCTTCTCAATAAAGGTTTTGTGCTCTACGACCCAAGGATCGACCACGTCTATGTGTTGTAGCGCGACTAGGTTTGCTCTTTCAAAGTCGGCGAGTCGACCCTCGAAGTCGACATGCATTTCGCGGCGACCCTCACGGTGACCCCATCCTGCGAGCCTGCCGAGGTGCCTATTGACGGGCAGACCAACGGGGTTCTCGATGCCTAGATAATTCTCGATGCCACTGGCTCGCATCCTTAGGGTGACTCAGCATCTTGTCTTTTTTATTTATCTTTGGATCATTTCCGTCATCTTCTCGGTTTTTCTCCTCCCTATCCGCGTGCCAACGCAGGAGCTTTGCTACCTTAGGGTCCGCGAAATACCGTTGCAAACAAGGAGTGATCGGAAAGTACCACACCACTTTTCGAGGAGCTTTCTTCCTCTTCTTGTATGGACTGACGCCGCACACCGGACATATGGTAGACTCCGCGTGCTCGTCCCGATAAATGATGCAATTGTTCATGCACACATGATATTTCACGTGCGGTAAATCCAGAGGACACACGATTTTCTTCGCCTCCTCGAAACTGGTCGGGCACTTGTTCCCCTTGGGAAGACGTTCGTGCCAGAATGACATGGTCTCGTCGACGCATGCGTCGGTCATTTTGTGTTTTACCTTCATCTCCAGAGCCATGAGCGTTACTTTCAGGCGGGTATCCTCGGGCCTGCATCCTTCATACAATGGAGTAACCGCGTCTATCTCCAGTTGATCCAGCTTGGCTTTCTCTCGGGCGGCAGCTCTTGCGTTATCCGTCAGCTTGAGAAGCAGCTCTTGAATATGAGGGTCCTGTGTAGAGCAAAACGATATTTTAGAACCAAAAAAAAAATTTGGCATGACTTTGCCTAAAAATAGGACAAAAAAGAATGCAGAGTGCCAAATTCTCGCCGAAACGGAAATGAATCAACATTCCGGGAAAATATTGGCAACTGTCGCATTTCAAATACCGGTACCTGCAAACACAAACATATATGCAACACCACAAACATACGTAGATCTAGCTAGGCCATAAAAAGTGCATGTGCATGTTGTTGGAGGGAGAAAAAAAGTAGATCTACAACATAAAAGCTTTCCCCTTACTTACCTATCAAAAAAAGGTAATTTAACCACTTAATTTGGGTGAATCTATGATGCAAATGAGGTGAGGAGGAGGAGGCACCCGAGACAAGCTTGGAGGAGGAGGTGGAGAGAATGAAAGTGGGGAAACTGAGTGTGGTAGGTGGCTGTCCAAAATATCTAGCTGGTCCAAGGTTACTAATGGTGCACCACCTACATATGCGCCATTAGTAACCCTGGTTACTAATGGCGCACCTCCTATGGTGCGCCATTAGTAGTTCTGCAAAAAAATAAAAAAAATAAAGTAGTGGCGCACCACCAACAGATGCGCCATTAGTAGCACTGGTTACTAATGGCGCACTAGCTGTGGTGCGCCATTAGTAGTTTGCAAAAAAAACCAAAAAAAAATTATATTAGTGGCGCACAACCAACAGTTGCGCCATTAGTAACCCTGGTTACTAATGGCGCACCAGCTGCTGGTGCGCCATTAGTAGTTTTGCAAAAAAAATAAAAAAAAATATAGTAGTGGCGCACCGAGTGTGTGGTGCGCCATTAGTGTCCATCACACTAATGGCACACCTGCACATGGTGCGCCACTACTATATAGTAGTGGCGCACTGCTGGTGTGGTGCGCCATTAGTATCTATATCATCTATAGCCCTTTTCCTAGTAGTGAGACTACTAGCAACCTTACAAGTACCAATCGGAGTCGTGAGACGGAGATTGGTTACAAGAGATGAACTAGGGTTTGGAGATGAGACGGTGCTAATGAAGATGTTGATGGTGATGAGTCCCCTCCGATCCGAGGAGTGTTGGTGATGACGATGGCGATGATTTCCCCCTTCGGGAGGGAAGTTTCCCCGGCAGGACGACCCTGCCGGAGCTCTAGATTGGTTCTGCTCAAGTTCCGCCTCGTGGCAGCGGCGATTCCTCCCGAAAGCATCATCTTGAATTTTTCTGGAACGAAACACTTCTTGTAGCAAAAGAGGGGGCCAGAGGGCCAGCTGGGAGCCCACAAGCCCCCTAGGCGCGGCCAGGGGGCCACGCCTAGCAGGCTTGTGGCCTCCTGCTGGCTCCCCTCTGGTACTTCTTCGGCCCAGTATTTTTTATAAATTCCAAAATAAATCCTCGTCGATTTTCACGGCTTTTGGAGTTGCGCAGAATAGGTATCTCAAACTTGCTCCTTTTTCACGCCAGAATTCCAGCTGCCGGCATTCTCCCTCTTCATGTAAACCTTACAAAATAAGCGAGAAAAGGCATAAATATTGTACCGTGAAGTGTAATAACAACCCATAAAGCGATAAATATCAACATGAAAGCATGATGCAAAATGGACGTATCACCCGCCTCCTCTCAGATTGACCCATTTGCACCAAAACAAAGGGACCCTCAAATAGTTTCCATAGTCAAGTTCCCATATCTCCTCTATGTAACCATAATATGTGTCCTTTCGCCTATTGTTGGTGTTTGATGCATCAAAGCGAACACCGTTGTTTTGGTTGGTGCTCTTTTATCTTGGGCGATCATGTAAAATGTAGTCCCATTTATCTCGTACCCTTTGAAAGTTGATATAGTCGAAGATGGTGACTTGGCCAGCAAGTAGAGGGCATCTCCAACTTCAGGGTCATGCATGAGACGTGTTTGCAACCAACCGCCGAATGAAGACATGTGTGTACGTTTGATCCGACCGCCGAATGAAGACATGTGTGTACGTTTGATCCCGGGATCAGACTACTCCGGGTTCTTGGAGCGCACAATATCCATATGTTCCTCGGTATACGGAGCCACCAAGGGGGAATGTTGTAGAACTGTGTAGTGTGCTTCGCCCAAGAATGCCCGTCCTTACATATTACTAAATCCTTTCCTAGCGTGCCTTTTCCACCTAGTCTCCCCTCATGCCTCGATTTAGGAAGACTAGTCGACTTAATATCAGGAATAAAGTCAAGACAAAACACAATGACCTCCTCTGTTTCATGGCCCTTGGAGATGCTTCCTTCTGGCCTAGCATGGTTGTGAACATATTTATTTAAGACTACCATGAACCTATCGAAGGGGAACATATTGTGTAGAAATACAGGGCCCAGAATGGCAATCTCTTTGACTAGGTGAACTAGGACGTGTGTCATGATATTGAAGAAGGATCGTGGGAACACCAACTCGAAACTAACAAGACATTGCACCAAATCATTGTGTAAGCTTGGTAGGATTTCTGGATTGATTACCTTCTGAGAGATTGCATGGAGGAATGCACATAGCTTCACAATGGATGATCGGACGTTTTCCGGTAGAAGCCCCCTCAATGCAACCGGAAGGAATTGCGTCATAATCACGAGGCAGTCATGAGACTTTAGGTTCTGGAATTTTTTATCTGCCATATTTATTACTCCCTTTATATTCGACGAGTAGCCAAACGGGACCTTCGTACTGAGCAGGCATTCAAAGAATATTTCCTTCTCTTCTTTGGTAAGAGCGTAGCTTGGAGGACCTCCATACTGCTCTAGATACATGTCGTCTTTTCGTGCATACGGTGTTGGTCCTCCCATGCCTCCGGTGTATATTTTGTCTTCTCATAGACGCCCAAGAAGCCTAGCAGGTTCACACAAAGATTCTTCATCACGTGCATCACGTCTATTGCAGAGTGGACCTCTAGGACTTTCCAATAAGGTAGGCCCCAAAATATAGATTTCTTCTTCCACATGGGTGCATGTCCGTCAACGCCATTTGAAACCGATTGTCCGCCAGGACTCTTTCCAAAAATTACTTTTAAATCCTTTGACCGTATGAAGTATATGATCACCAGTACGGTGGACATGCTTCTTTCGGTAATTTGCCTCACCTTTGAAATGCTTGCCTTCTTTTCTTAAGAGATGCTTGATTGGAACAAATCGACGATGTCCTAGGTACACATTCTTCTTACATTTATCCAAGTATATACTTTCGGTATCATCTAGACAATGTGTGCATGTGTGGTTTCCCTTGTTTGTCTGCCGTGAAAGTTTACTAAGAGAAGGCAATCATTGATGATTACAAACAATAATGCTCGTAGGTAAAATTTCTCTTGTTTGTGCTCATCCCACACAAGGACACCTTCGATAGCCCACAGCTGTAAAAGTTCATCAACTAATGACTGCAGGTACACATCAATGTCATTGTCGGGTTGCTTGGGGCCTTGGATGGGCACTCGCATCATAATGAACTTCCGCTTCATGCACAACCAAGGAGGAAGGTTATAGATACATAGAGTCAGGGGCTAGGTGCTATCATTGCTGCTCTGCTCCCCAAAAGGATTAATGTCATCCACACTTGAACCAAACCAACAGTTCCTTGGGTCATCTGCAAAGTCCGGCCACTCTCTCTCGATTTTCCTCCACTGCGACCCATCTGCGAGTACTCTCAACTTCCCGTCTTTCTTAAGCTCGTCTTTGTGCCATCACATCAACTTGGCATGCTCTTTGTTTTGGAACAAACGTTTAAACAGTGGTATTATAGGAGCATACCACATCACCTTGGCAAGAATCCTCTTCCTAGGGCGATGGACCTCAACATCTTCACCAGGGTCATCGCGCCCAATCTTATAGCGCTTGGGACCTCATATCGGGCATGCATTCAAATTCTCGTACTCCTCACCGCATTACAGGATGCAGTCATTAGGGCATGCATGTATCTTCTGCACCTCTAATCCTAGTGGGCAGATAGCCTTCTTTGCTTCGTACGTACTATTAGGCAATTCGTTGTCTTTTGGAAGCACCTTCTTTAACAATTTCAGTAACTTCTCAAAACCCTTGTCAGATACACCATTCTCTGCCTTCCATTGCAGCAATTCCAGTGTGATACCCAGCTTCTTCTTGTCATCTTTGCAATTTGGGTACAACAATTTCCTGCGATCCACTAACCTGCGCTGCAACTTCAGCTTCTCGTGTTCACTTGCGCAGTTTCTCTTTGCATCAGTAATGGCCCGACCAAGATCATCAGCGGGCTCATCTGGTGCCTCTACTTTAGCTTCTTCCCCCATTGTAGTACCATCGTAGTCACGGGACGAAGGATAGCCGTCATCATCCTCTTCTTCTTCATTCTCTTCCATTAGAACCCCTCTTTCTCCATGCTTGGTCCAACAGTTATAGCCGGACATGAAACCGGACGTAACCAGGTGGACGTGAATGACTGTTGACTTAGAGTAAGTTTTATCATTCTTACAGACATCACATGGACAACACATATGACCATCCCGCTTGTTTGCCTCAACCGTACGCAGAAAACTCTGCAAGCCATTAATGAACTCGCGAGAGCGTTGGTCTTCGTACATCCATTGTCGGTTCATCTTCGGTACACAAGACCGAAAAGAACAAATTAATACAAGTTCACACATACGGTTTATACACACTTATTCTCAAAAAACAGCATACAAGAGTTTCTAGCTAAAGCATTTAGAGGCAACAACAAATGCGATCAAGATCGTAACTAAGGTAACAATTCACTACTGGAATCAGAGAATTTGCCATCTGCTGGTTCTTTGCCATCTGCTCGCTGATGGCAAAGACACTCTTTGCCATCAGCTACCCAAAACCTGACGGCAAAGAGCATGCTGATGGCAAACATCATCTTTGCCATCTGCTGCTTCTTTGCCGTCTGCCAGCTGACGGCAAAGCACATGCAGGCAGACGGCAAAGAACCCACCCCACACCGCCCTCTAACCCATAACGGTCCACCTCTTTGCCGTCAGCCTGTTACCACTTTGCCGTCGGGGGCAGACGGCAAAGAGGCAACTAGACCTAACGTCGTCAACCCCCGCCCCACCCCCTCTCTCTCCCCCATAACGGCTCACCACAGCCCCCGACTCTCTCCCTGCACCGCCGCCGGAGCTCGTCCTCCCTCCTCCCTCCTGCCTGCGACCCACCGCAGGAGCTCGCCCCTCCTCCAGCATCGTGCCCCTGCTCCACCACCGCCCCTCCCTCTCCGTTCCCCTACTCCACCACCACCCCCTCTTCCCTGCGACCCCGGCTCCACCACCGCCCCCTCCTCTCCGTGCCCCTGGTCCACCTTGCCGCCGACATTTCCCCCGAGCTCCACCTCGTCGCTGACGTCTCCCCTAGCCCCTTGTAAGTCCTCCGTCCCTCCTTTCCTCTCTTTGCCTCTTTGCTAAGGGTAATTTAGTTAAGTTAAGTTACTTAGGTTAATTTACTTAGGTTATTGTTATTAGGTTCTTGTTGCTATTAGGTTCTTACTTTAAGTTGTTTAGGTTAATTTAGTTAAGTTACTTAGGTTAATTTACTTAGGTTAATTTTTATTAGGTTCTTAGGTTAAGTTACTTAGGTTAATTTTTATTAGGTTGCAAATTTTTCTTCAAGTCTCATATAGGCTATTTAAAGAAAAAAAATAGAATTGATTAACACTAGTTCCAAATATTGCGAAGAAAAAAGACTCTTGCATTTTGCTTCAAGTTCAATATTGTTCTTACTATTATATGAAAATTTGAAGTGGACATGTGATTTGCACACATGATATTTGCAATTGGGACATGTCATGCCGAAATTTCCCGTGAAAGGAGAAGAAGAGGAGAGGAGGAGGAGAAAAGGAGAGGAGGAGGAGGAGGAGAAGAGGAGAGGAGGAGGAGGAGGAGGAGGAGGAGGAGGAGAAGAAGAAGAAGCAGAAGAAGAAGAAGAAGAAGAAAAATACCTTCTCCTTCTTCTCCTCCTTATCCTCCTCCTCCTTCTCCTTCTTCTTGGTTTCTTCTTCTTCTCCTCCTCCTCCTCTTTCTTCTCCTATTTCTTCTCCTTTTTATTATTCTCCTTACCTTATTTTCCCCAACAATGAGATAATTATCCCATTTAGCTATAAAATGACATAATTAGAATATTTGTGTTGATCGGGTGGATTTGCATGTGATAGTTGTCTCGTCGCTGTGAGGTCTGCTGTGCAAAGACCTGCCCGTGCGTTGTACGAGCTCCGCCCCTGCATTCGTGGGTCAGTACAAATTTCATCTCCTCCCGCCCCTTCATTTACTGTGGCTCGGTTTCCGGATGAAACTTTCTAGATTTAGGTAATTAAATTAATTTATCAGTATGCGTGACCAGTATGCGTCTCCCGTTCGAAAGGGCAACATCTATAAATATGCATGACTTTGCATATTTATAACCGCCATCCTTTCGAATTGTCCAACATTATCCATGGACAGCCCGAGTATGTGTAGATTGGGTTTGTTTTCCCGTATGCTGTGCTCTGGATCCGATGCGGAATTTCGTCAGTGCCTCCCTGTTGTTCTCCGGATGCACATCCTCTCTGTTTATTGCGGAGACGTGTATCAGGAGAACAGCGGGGAGGTGGTGCCGAAATTTTGCGTTGGATCCGGAGCAGAGCATGGGAAAACGAACCCAATCTACACATACTCGGGTGGGATTAGGACCTATCTTTAGCTATTAGCGTGTAGGTTTCCTGGACGTAATAAAAATGGCGAACCTGATTAACCGATGAATATAAATGCTAAATTATATATAAATATATTTCTTCTGTCTTTAGTAGCTACGCAAGATGAGTGATCGTGCGTGGATGTATACCGGTCACCCTAGTCATAAAGAGATGACGAAAGAATGGTTTGTAAAAACAAAGGAATTTGTGAAAGCCGCATTCGCAAATGGCCAGGAAAGAAACTATTGCCCCTGTCCTGGATGCGACAACTATAAAAAGACGACAGAGGCTGTAATGATTAAACACCTGCAGAGGAGGGGTTTTAAGCCTAATTATACGGTGTGGACATTTCATGGTGAGTCTATACAACGCACAAGAGCTGAGGTGGTCCGTCGTCGCACGGACGAGCATGGTACCGGGATCGAAGACATGCTGCAAGACTTTGATGATGCTCGGGATTCGGAAGATGAGATGGAGGAATCTGCAAAGGCCTTTTATGAAATGTTGGAGTCTTCAAAACGTCCTCTCCATGAGCACACTGAGCTCTGTCAGCTGGATGCAATTGCACAAGTAATGGCTCTGAAGGCTCAGTTCAACTTGGGAAGAGAATCCTACGACGCGATGATGACACTATTTGGACGCTTCCTACCCAAAGCTCATGTCATGCCTACAAACCTGTATCAGTCGGACAAAATACTTCGTGTACTTAAGATGCCCTATGAGAAGATAGATGCATGTGAGAAAGGATGTGTCTTATTTAGGAAGGAGTATGCACACTTGGACTATTGTCCCAATTGTGAGTCTTGCAGGTATCTTGTGGTAGACAACGGTATGGGTGAGAAGAGGCAGACAAAAATCGCAGTTAGTGTTCTTCGGTATATGCCAATCGTACCAAGACTTCAACGTCTTTTCATGGTCGAAGAGACAGCTAGACAGATGACATGGCACAAATTGGGCAAAAGAACCCAACTAGATGCGGATGGGAATAAGATGATGGTACACACATCGGATGGGGAAGCGTGGAAACATTTCGATGGATTACATCAGGATAAAGCGGCAGATCCAAGGAATCCTCGAGTCTGCACCACCATGGATGGTTTTAATCCCTTCGGCATGACGGCAACCCAACACAGTTGTTGGCCTATATTTGTCATTCCACTCAATCTCCCCCCCGGGCAGATTATACAAAGAAAGAACATATTTCTGGCGTTGATAATTCCAGGGCCCAATTATTCGGGGAAGAATATGAATGTGTACCTGCAACCGCTTAAGGATGAATTGGTAGAAGCTTGGGATAATGGGGTCAAGACATACGATGCCGCTAGAAAAGAAAACTTCAAAATGCATGTGTGGTACATGTACTCTATGCATGACTTGCCAGCGTATGCGCTATTCTCTGGATGGTGTGTGCATGGAAGGTTCCCGTGCCCCAAATGCAAGGCAGCTCTTCAGTTTCATTGGTTGCAGGAGGGTCGGAAGTATTCTTGCTTTGACTTGCATAGACAGTTCCTCGAACCTGACCATGAGTTCAGAAAAGACTAGAAGAACTTTACCAAAGGTAAAGTTGTCAAAAACTTGGCACCACCTGCATTCACAGGCCAACAGATCCTGGATCAGTTAAACGCCCTCGAGTCTGATCCAGAGCGTCCTGGGTATTTCAAGGGGTATAATTCAAAACACGCCTGGACTCACAAGCCATGCTTCTGGGATCTGCCTTACTTCAAATACCTCCTTCTTCCACACAATATCGACATGATGCACACTGAAAGAATATCGGAGAGGCTATTTTTGGTACATTGTTCGACATAGATGGGAAGACAAAGGATAATATTAAGTCTAGATTCGATCAAGAGACACTATGTCATAGACCGTTACAAAACATGCTAAAAGGCCTGGTTCAATCTTGGAAGGCCAGCTATGAGGGAAATTATCTTGTGGGTCAAGATGCACTTGATGTTCCCCGATGGGTATGCAGCGAATCTAAAGAGGGGAGCGAGTCTTGAAAAATTAAAAATCTTTGGTCTCAAGAGTCATGATTGGCACATATGGCTAGAGCGGGTAATGCCGGTGATGTTACGTGGCTATATTCCTGAGGAAGAATGGCTAGTACTGGCGGAGCTGAGCTATTTCTTCCGAGTTCTTTGTGCGAAAGAATTGTCGCCTGGCGTGGTAGAAGACATGGAGGAGTTTGCACCGGAGTTGTTGTGCAAGTTAGAGAAGATCTTTCCACCGGGCTTCTTTAATCCAATGCAGCATTTGATTTTACATCTACCGACCGAGGCAAGATTGGGTGGGCCGTGCAAGATCGTTGGTGCTATGCAACTGAGAGGATGTCGAAGACCCTTCGAGCTAAATGTAAAAATAAGCGTAGAATTGAAGCATCGATGGCTGAGGCATTCATTACAGAGGAGGTGGCAAACTTTGTGACAGCACACTACGAAGCCAAAAATCATCATTTGCATAATCCTAAGCCTCGGCACAATGATGCAGACCCTAAAAAAGGTGGGTCCAACCTCAGCCTATTCAAAGGGAAGCTCGCACCAGCCGGTGCTTCGAAACCAATAACGTTGGATGTCGAAGAATGGCGGAATATTTCGTTGTATATCTTCAACAACCTAACAGAAGTGCGGCCGTACATTGAGTGAGTTCTCGGCACATTTTCCCGTAACTTCTAATTCATTTGAACTTCTCTTATTCCCAGATATTTCAAACAGCCGTTACATCGCCAAATTCTCGGATGGAGCGGTGATCGAAAATGATTCCGTTCAAGACTATGAGCTTTTGTCAAAGACAGGAGGCGGCTATCACGGTTTCATCTCTTGGTTCAAACAAACGGTATTTATCAATAATGGACCATTTCATTTCTTGGTCTAACTTGCGGTTAATGGAACAATCGTTTCGCATTAAACTTGTAGGCTAATTCAGAGTCTATGGACGCTGAATTGAGACAAGTCGCTAATGGTTTTGACTATAAGGTCCGTTCATTTGAGAAATACAACATCAACGGGTATCTCTTTCGTACCTTTGGCAAAGAGCTATCTATGCCCAACCGGAAATCTACAAATTGTGGTGTCTCTGCTATCGGCGAAGGTGTTATCGAGTATTATGGACGAGTTGAAGCAATTTATGAACTTCAATTCTATGGTGAAAACCCACCGAACGTCATAGTCTTCAAATGTTATTGGTTCCAGCCGAAGAAGACTAGAAGGACTCATGAACATATAGGACTAGTCGAAATCAATCCAAACACCCATTTAGATGTTCCCGATGTCTATATTACGGCTCAACAGGCGACCCAAGTTTTCTATCTACCATGGGCATGCCAAACGGATAAGAATCAGGAAGGTTGGTATGTTGTTTATGAAGTGCCGCCACATGTCAGACCACCTCTCCCGAATGAACAGGATTATGAACCCCACATTAACCGAGACACATATGATGGAGAATTGTTCCAAGAAACACGTCTTTCCAAGAATTGTTTGAAGAACCGCTGTGCTTCACCCAAGAACATGGAAGTAGACCGCGACAATGAATCCGACTCCAGCCCTGAGCCGGAACCAGAAGACCTAGAACTCATAGAGGTTACTGATGCGGATGACCTGTCAATGCTTCAACGATTAAAGGAAGGCCTTTCACAACTTCACGCCGTTGAACCGGACGAGCACGTCATTCATGAAGACATGCGTGATAGTGATGATGATGATGCATTTATTGATGATGATTATTAGTTTGTAAGATTCACAACTTAAATTATATATATTTTAATCTTTATTATTCATGTCAGTTATTCAATTTTTTTAAGTTGTACTAATTTCTTTTAATCTTTATCATGCCAGGTCACCAGGTGTGGAAAGATGCTGGGTGCTGGTCCAGATCGCTTGACGGGTTCTTCCGAGGCGCCCCGCACGAGGGGTGGTACTTCCCTTCCACCCCTATCTCTCCGTAGAGCCTTGGCAGACAGTCTGTCGACACCACCCGTGGATTCTTCTTCGTCGGCGGCATTGCCCACTGGGAGAGGTGCTGGTCGGGTAGGGAAGAAGGGGAAGGGTACAGGGAGAGGTGGTGGCCGCGGAAGATCCAAGAGGACTGTTGAGCCGTCCTCGCCACCACCATCAGCTCATTCACCCGAGCATAGGACTACTATGGTCGACCCGTTTGCGGAGGAGGCTATGGGGACTCCGTTCCAGGAGCCTGGTGTTGACGGGCATTCGTCCCATGAGACTCCGGTCCAGGAGCAGCCTCGGGTCGAGGTGCATTCGGCCCACGAGACTACGGTTCCGGAGGCTTCACCTGACGTGGAGAGGCCCGGATGGGAGACCTGGCCGGATCGTACCGAGTTGCCGGATTGGACCGAGGGTCCGGGTGGCTCAGGGGGCGGGGATGGCGGGGATGAGCTTACGGATAGTGAGGGCGATGTGTAGGTGGACGGGGCCACCGTGTACAAGCGTGGTAGTACACATCTCCCGGTCGCGCCGGCTACCCGCGAGCAGAGGCCGGTGATTAAACCTGAAGGAGATAGGTAAGTACATTTACTGTTTTTTTAGCTTTTGCCTTCAAATTTGTTCAAATATCTAATGCGTTGACCTTATCATACTGCAGGGGATGGGTACACCCTCTTGGAGTCCGCAGGCCGAACTCCGTCCTTGGTGTGCTTTGCCGAACAAATTTCCCGGGGTTTGTCAAGTTGCCTGGTGAGGGTCAGGTTCCTACACTAGGATTTTCCTAGGAGCACTACCAGGCTACGCAGGCCCCGCCGGAGGAGATTATAGATGGTGTCTTGTGCCACACGAGGGCCGAGATGGTGATCAAGAGCTTTTGGGTAAATTGTCCTTTTACAGAATCTAAAATTAACAATATAGCTAATTATTGTACTAATCGGTGTTTTCATGTTTGATTACACACCTTCTATAGGTGTGAGGATGGATATGAGGAGGAGGCGGCCAGGGTTCTCGAGGCCGAGTGTAGGCGGTTACTACAGAACATGCGCCACGAGGCTCGGCCGCAGGATATTCAAGATTACTACGCCACGCGTGGTATTAAGAAGCAGAAGAAGGATTGCCGCGGAAAGTTTCTGAAGAAGGAGCAATACATGAAGGTAATTACCTATTCTTAAGTCCTTCTACGTAGTTTTCTTGATTTCATTCATAGGCGTAGCACTGAAAATTCTTTCTAATAACTTACAGGTGCCCCCGAGATGGTGTGCGGATAAGATGGATTGTTGGGAGGCGTTGGTTGATGAGTGGTGCACAGGCAGCTGGCGAGCCATCCACGAGAATGCGAAGGATCGGCATAGCCAAATGGTTGGTGTGCCACACCATCAAGGGAGTGCCAACTTACTTCAGTTCGGGCGAAACTGGGTATGTGATTTGCTTGATGATTCATGCAATTCATTCTTGATGCTAATATTTTGTTCCTCTCTTTTAGGCGCACTACAATAAGACGGAGATGCCACACTTGTACGACCTTTATGGCATGGCCCATACTGCCTCGTACAAGAAGGCGAAGGCATTCTCTCAGTCTGACCTGGATGATCCCAATAACTTCACTAACATATCATCCCACCAGAAGCTCGTGGCATACAGGGATGCGGGGAAGGCTACGAAAGGGGATGACTTTAACCCTAGCCAGTAACCTTTGGATCCAGAGCTGGTGATGATATCTGGTGGCGGGAGGCCCCATGGCTCAATAGCCATTGGAGATGGGATAATACGTTGTCCACTCACTCTCCCGGAGATCAATGCGCGCCAGTCGAGCAGCTGTCCTGAGATAATGCGTCGTCCACGGCCAGTCGATCTTGCCATCGAGGTTAGTTGTACGGACTAAGAACACTTTCATCCATTTCATTATGTGTGTCACCATAGATCATTACTGTGGTAACGAGGAATGGTGTTTCAGGATGCTCTTCAGAAAGAGAGATTGGCAAACCAGGCTGCTCTTGAGAAAGAGAGATTGGCAAGCCAGGCTGCTCTTGAGGCTGCTCTTGAGAAAGAGAGATTGGCAAGTCAGGCTGCTCTTGATGAGAGGGACTAGACCACGGCACGATTGATTGAGGAGGAGAGGTCCTGGAATGAGGCGGGTCAACGGGCCATGTATGAGCTTTTTGTGGTTCGTTTTTTTCACATTAGCGAAATCATGTGTGCAATGTCTCTTTCATTACTAACTAATACGACCCACTCTTCAGGGTCTGTGCGAGAAGAGCGGTCAAGTACCACCGCCGATGCCCGTCTTCTCTTCGATTGGCACGGTGAGTTTCATTATAAACTAGTATTAATAATTGAGTGTCATCATGCTAACTGAGACATTGCAAAATATCTATTCTACAGAATAACTCCCGAGCGGCATCGCACGGCCCTTCTCCAGGTGTTTCTCCTCCTTGATGACCACTACGGAAAGTTTCTCTTCTCCTCTTTCATATTCTCCTTGCCTTAATTTCCCCAACAATGACATAGTTAGCCCATTTAGCTCCAAAAAGACATAATTAGCCAATTTAGCTCCAAAATGCCATAATAAGCTTAAAATGGCATCAGAACCTTGGTTAGCTCATTAATATTATATACTTAGCTTGTTTTCATCTAAAATGAGATAATTATCCCATTTAGCTCCAAAAAGACATAGTTAGCTAATTTATCTCCAAGAAGAGGAGAAGAGGAGAAGAAATAGGAAAAATGAACAGAAATAAGAAGAAGAAGAAGAGAAGAAGGAGAAGGAGGAGGAGGAGGAGGAGAAGGAGGAGAAGGCCAAGGACATTCTAGTCCTTCTCCTCCTTCTTTATTTCTTCTTCTTCTTCTCCTGCTCCTCTTTCTTCTCCTATTTCATATTCTCCTTGCCTTAATTTCCCCAACAATGACATAATTAGCCCATTTAGCTCCAAAATGCCATAATAAGCTCAAAATGGCATAAGAACCTTGGTTAGCTCATTAATATTATATACTTAGCTTGTTTTCCTCTAAAATGGGATAATTAGCCCATTTAGCTCCAAAAAGACATAATTAGGTAATTTAGCTCCAACCAGAGGAGAAGATGAGAAGAAATAGGAAAAATGAAAAGAAAGAAGAAGAAGAAGAAGAAGAGAAGAAGGAGAAGGAGGAGGAGGACAAGGAGGAGAAGGCCAAGGACCTTCTAGTCTTTCTCCTCCTTCTCCTCCTCCTCCTTCTCCTCCTTCTCCTCCTTCTTCTTGATTTCTTCTTCTTCTCCTCCTGCTCCTCTTTATTCTCCTCTTTCATATTATCCTTGCTTTAATTTCCCCAACAATGACATAATAAGCCCATTTAGCTCCAAAATGTCATAATAAGCTCAAAATAGCATAATAACCTTGGTTAGCTCAAGAATATTATATTCTTAGCTTGTTTTCCTCTAAAATGGTATAATTAGCCCATATAGCTCCAAAAAGACATAATTAGGTAATTTAGATCCAACAAGACGAGAAGAGGAGAAGAAATAGGAAAAATGAAAAGAAAGAAGAAGAAGAAGAAGAGAAGGAGAAGGAGGAGGAGGAGGAGGAGAAGGCCAAGGACCTTCTAGTCCTTCTCCCCCTCCTCCTTCTCCTCCTTCTCCTCCTTCTTCTTTATTTCTTCTTCTTCTCCTCCTCCTCCTCTTTCTTCTCCTCTTTCATATTATCCTTGCTTTAATTTCCCCAACAATGACATAATTAGCCCATTTAGCTCCAAAATGCCATAATAACCTCAAAATGGCATAAGAACCTTGGTTAGCTCATTAATATTATATACTTAGCTTGTTTTCCTCTAAAATGGGATAATTAGCCCATTTAGCTCCAAAAAGACAAAATTAGGTAATTTAACTCCAACAAGAGGAGAATATGAGAAGAAATAGGAAAAATGAAAAGAAACAAGAAGAAGAAGAAGAAGAAGAAGAGAAGAAGGAGAAGGAGGAGGAGGAGAAGGAGGAGAAGGCCGAGGACCTTCTAGTCCTTCTCCTCCTCCTCCTTCTCCTCCTTCTCCACCTTCTTCTTGATTTCTTCTTCTTCTCCTCCTCCTCCTATTTGTTCTCCTCTTTCATATTATCCTTGCTTTAATTTCCCCAACAATGACATAATTAGCCCATTTAGCTCCAAAATGCCATAATAAGCTCAAAATGGCATAAGAACCTTGGTTAGCTCATGAATATTATATTCTTAGCTTGCTTTCCTCTAAAACGGTATAATTAGCCACTATAGCTCCAAAAAGACATAATTAGGTAATTTAGCTCCAACAAGAGGAGAAGAGGAGAAGAAATAGGAAAAATGAAAAGAAAGAAGAAGAAGAAGAAGAGAAGGAGGAGAAGGAGGAGGAGGAGGAGAAGGCCAAGGACCTTCTAGTCCTTCTCCTCCTCCTCCTT
This sequence comes from Hordeum vulgare subsp. vulgare, assembly GCF_904849725.1. Lineage (NCBI taxonomy): Eukaryota > Viridiplantae > Streptophyta > Magnoliopsida > Poales > Poaceae > Hordeum > Hordeum vulgare. The sequence goes on from NC_058519.1 coordinate 627,701,738, forward strand.
CTCCTCCTTCTCCTCGTTCTTCTTGATTTCTTCTTCTTCTCCTCCTCCTCCTCTTTCTTCTCCTCTTTCATATTATCCTTGCTTTAATTTCCCCAACAATGACATAATTAGCCCATTTAGCTCCAAAATGCCATAATAACCTCAAAATGGCATAAGAACCTTGGTTAGCTCATTAATATTATATACTTAGCTTGTTTTCCTCTAAAATGGGATAATTAGCCCATTTAGCTCCAAAAAGACATAATTAGGTAATTTAGCTCCAACAAGAGGAGAAGATGAGAATAAATAGGAAAAATGAAAAGAAAGAAGAAGAAGAAGAAGAAGAAGAGAAGGAGTAGGAGGACGAGGAGGAGGAGAAGGCCAAGGACCTTCTAGTCCTTCTCCTCCTCCTCCTTCTCCTCCTTCTCCTCCTTTTTCTTGATTTCTTATTCTTCTCCTCGTCCTCCTCTTTCTTCTCCTCTTTCATATTATCCTTGCTTTAATTTCCCCAACAATGACATAATTAGCCCATTTAGCTCCAAAATGCCATAATAAGCTCAAAATGGCATAAGAACCTTGGTTAGCTCATGAATATTATATTCTTAGCTTGTTTTCCTCAAAAATGGTATAATTAGCCCATATAGCTCCAAAAAGACATAATTAGGTAATTTAGCTCCAACAAGAGGATAAGAGGAGAAGAAATAGGAAAAATGAAAAGAAAGAAGAAGAAGAAGAAGAAGAAGAAGAAGAAGAGAAGAAGGAGAAGGAGAAGGAGGAGGAGGAGGAGGAGGAGAAGGCCAAGGACCTTCTAGTCCTTCTCCTCCTCCTCCTTCTTCTTGATTTCTTATTCTTCTCCTCCTCCTCCTCTTTCTTCTCCTCTTTCATATTATCCTTGCTTTAATTTCCCCAACAATGACATAATTAGCCCATTTAGCTCCAAAATGCCATAATAAGCTCAAAATGGCATAAGAACCTTGGTTAGCTCATGAATATTATATTCTTAGCTTGTTTTCCTCTAAAATGGCATAATTAGCCCATATAGCTCCAAAAAGACATATTTAGGTAATTTAGCTCCAACAAGAGGAGAAGAGGAGAAGAAATAGGAAAAATGAGAAGAAAGAAGAAGAAGAAGAAGAAGAGAAGAAGGAGAAGAAGGAGGAGGAAGAGGAGAAGGAGGAGAAGGCCAAGGACCTTCTCCTCCTGCTCCTCCTTCTTCTCCTTCTTCTTGATTTCTTCTTCTTCTCCTCCTCCTCCTCTTTCTTCTCCTCTTTCATATTCTCGTTGCTTTAATTTCCCCAACAATGACATAATTAACCCATTTAGCTCTAAAATGCCATAATAAGATAAAAATGGCATAAGAACCTTAGTTAGCTCATGAATATTATATTCTTAACTTGTTTTCTGCTAAAATGACATAATTAGCTCAAAAACATCATATTTTGTTCTTCTTCTGACTTTCTTATTCACAATTTTTGCAGATTGGATATACTACATGCATGGAAGCTGGCATTCATGGAGTTGAACAATGTCGATGGATGAACTTTATATGTATATCATCTAGTTTTCATTTGAGTTGATGAACAATGTCGAACTATATGTATATGTATATATGGATAAACAGTGCAATACTTTGTATGTTGGTTCTTTCGATATATGGGGATGTACATTGATTTATATGTATATCATATATGTGTGGTGAATTTTATATATGTGTTGGCAAGTATATGTGTGGTGAACTATATATCATATATGTGTGGTGAATTATATAAATGTGCTGTCAAATATATATATATATATATATATATATATATATATATATATATATATGTTGTGAGATAATATAAAACAAAAAAACCGGTACTATATGGGCTCGTTGCCGTCTGCGAGCTGATGGCAAAGACGTGTGCCATCAGCTGGCGGACGGCAAAGGTGCCACATGGCACCCAGCTGTGCATCCAGGGTGGGCAGACGACAAAGAGTGGAGGGGGGAGGAGGAGGAGGCATATGACAAAGAAGAGGGGGGAGGCAGACGGCAAAGAAGAGGGGGGAGGCAGACGACAAAGCCTTCGTTAACCCCTAACGGAGGCAATGCCTCTCGGCTGCCGTCTCGAGCACCTTGCCGACTGCTCTTATGAAAAGCTGACGACAAAGCTCTTTGCCGTCCGCTTTGGGGAGACAGACGGAAAAGAAGGTACGATGCCGTCGTAGGGTGACACAGAAATTTTGTCGGCCGTGAGTTTCTTTGTCGTCTGTGGTATTCTCTTTGCCGTCCGGGATTTACTCTTTGTCGTCGGTGATGGCAGACGGCAAAGAAGCTGATTCATGTAGTGATTGATGCACCAACATAGTGAAACCAAGCCTCTTTATTAAGGGCATAATTTATAATCCTTCTAATCTTGTGATCATCGACGACTTCGGCGACATACAACTCCAATTTCATCTTCTCTTCTTCAATTCTTTTCAATTTTTGTTTCAAATACTCATTTTCTTTTCCAGCTAAATTTAACTTCTTGACAAGAGAGTCAGATGCAATTTCCGCTTCACACACCTCCTAGATAAAAATATCTATGTCAACTTGATGGGCATAATTGTCATATAAACGAGACATGCAACAAATAGTTATAAAACAGAATATACCACATCTGAATCATAAACCGGACGAGGGCCGACGGGGACGGATATCAAGACCATGACACTATGTATAACAAAATCATACACGTAAGAAAACTATATAAATCATACAAAAATAAGATTTTTTTGAAGTAAAAAGGACAAGAACAAGAGGATCACCAAGGTAGAGCCAGCGACAGGATGGTGCGGGTGATCGACGGTGGTTAGGACGGAGTCGGGAAGGCACTAAGTAAACTACACCTACACATATGCAAACTAAGAAGTTAATTTGAGCCCATATTGCATATAAATCAAATAAAATCTCACATAATTACTCTCAAACCACAACCCACAAATCACTATACTTATAGAGCATTGCACGAGCCGGTCTAGCAATGAGAGATGAAAGGACAAAGTTGCTAACCTTTGTGTAATTTTGGAGAGATGGGGTGCCTCAAATCTTCGCAAATCTTGATGAAAATTGGAGGGTGAGCTTGAGCAAGCGGAAGAATAAAGGAGAGAGTGGATAAAACGGAGCAATGAGCTCGGGCTGGACGAAGGGGTTTATATAGGAAATTCTTTAGTCCTGATTTGTATAATGAACCGGGACTAAAGGTCCACATATAGCCCTGGTTTGTGATAAAAAACGAGACTAAAGGTGCTAGTGGGGGCCCCAGCCTGACAGAACACTGCCACCACCCCTTTAGTCTCGGTTTGTGTCACAAACCAAGACTATAGGTCGAAATTGAACCGAGACTAATGATGGCCGTGCCCACTGACGGCTCCTAGCCGTTGGAACCTGGCCTAATGGTCATATTAGTCCCGATTCAAAACCAAACCGCGGCTAAAGGGTCAAAGAAAGGCTTGTTTTCTACTAGTGTAGGGACACTTTGTTGTCTATGTATCAACACATGTATTTGAGTTTCCAATCGATACAATTGTAGCACGGATAATAAACGATTATCGTGAACAAGGAAATATGAAAATAATCAATTTATTATTGCCTCTAGGACATATTTCCAGCACCTACTTCTACACCACCGAGTAGCTCAGTCGTCAGCAGGAGGCCCGGCTTTCGCTGTCGGGTATGTGATGTATTGTGTCAACCTCAAGGCGGAGCTACTCCATTTCTTCGACTCATCAGGTTATTCGGCCACTGATGTCGGGGCACGGATCAGTTGGGTGCATGCTCTTTGTTCATCGGTTTGTCTCAACCAGGCACAACTGTGTCTAAGGACGCAAACAGGGAGACGATGGAGATGATTCACGACAAAAGCAAAGGGAGCTTGAGGATAGATAGGTGGATTACTCCCAGCTCGAGGTGAACATGCTTACAGGGAGCTGCTAAAGATGATTCATGATGGAAGAGAAGGGGGCTTGAAGTGTACACCCAGCAGCCGTACATCACGCGGCCAAGTACGTACGCCGAGCAACCGAAGTAGGACACGTACGCCGACAGGATGGGCCTTGATATCTTGATATGGATGATTTGCTGGCTGGTCCAAAGAAGAGGGGTAGAGGAGAAATTTCAACATGAGGGAGGATGAATTGTTGTGCTATGTGTGATTGGTCATTAGCATCGATCTGATGCATCACATGGAGCAAAAAAGCATAACATTTTGGTCCAATAATCATTCTTGGTTCCATAAGCACAAGAATTCCGAGCCCTGTCGCATGAAAGTCAGCCTAAAACGTTTGACATGGTCGTTCATACATCAATGGTATATCATCCAAGAGTTTATGACCAAGTATTCCGGTCACTATAAATAACTAATCGGTTTTGTTGGAAGTGCTATCCAAATCGCCAAGAAAGTAAGTTCTTCCATGTGTTGGTCATTTGGTCGAATATGCAACTTGTGGGCCGGGTATGCCATATATTCGGGTCATTTGATCATATATGCACCTTGTTGACAATGTCTTTTTTCGCTAGCCCTCTCGCGTGTGCACATTGTATTTGAAAATGGATAACAAAAGCTTCGTTCAGATGCATTGTTGGTTGAAGTTGAATGCCCAGCCCTAGTGACAACTATCCATTGTAAATTCCATCAAGACTGCCGGCATCGCCAATAAGGACGAAAGGTGATCCAACTAACCCAACGAAAGAGCCTCTCAAGAAGGTTAGAAGGGGTCCGGGGAAAGAAGTGAGAGGGGGAGAAGGAGAAGCGAGAAGGGGCGGCATCTAAGAAGTGTCAAGTGTTGTGACTTGAAGGAAGAAGAAAGACAAAGGGGGTTTAACATCTTGATGGAGGCGGCCGTGAAAAAAATCAACATCGAAGAGAAGAAGAACAAACTCGAAGGGAGAATGTGAACGAGTTGGATCCCGGTGCATCATGATCATGCAAGCCATCAGTTTTAGGATGTTGAACCGCTTGACAACCAAGATGGGGGGCTCCGAGAAGGAGGTGGTCGGTGTGGAGAAACCGGCGAGCGAGAAGGTACGGACAACTTGTTTAGAAATTCATACTTTTTTTAGGATTATCGGATTGAATTTTTTGTGATCGAACGCGTGAAAGAACTATGAGCATCCTTTTATTTGTGATACATTGAACGTTGATTTTATCATACTGTTGTGTACTTGAAATGAAGGAGGTTAGAGCATCTACATCCACGACCTGCAAATCCGGTCCATCAAATGCCCGGGTGCGTCTGTGGACAATGATCGTACGCGCCTCAAATAATGCCTTTCCCACCCGCGTTTCTTATATCCGAACCCTCAAAATCGTATAAAGCCATGGAACGCTACGTAAAAGTCGAACATCACACACATTTCATCGGCGGACAAAATAAGGATAGTTTGTCATAGTTCAGTGACGGATAGTGTAAATTAATTTAAACATAGATAAAATATAAAGAAAAGGGTGAAGGGCAGAGGAAGTCACCATTTCCTGGCCTTCCCCTTTCCGGTCATCCACGTGGTTATGCCCTTCCTTCGTGTAGGCTCGGCGTGCGATGGAGCATCAAAGTCGTCGCCATCGCAGCCGGAGGTGGATGCGTCGCTCTCGTCCTTGTCGGAGCTGCGCTGCAAGCCGGATAGCCTGGGGAGCTGGTGGTCCTGCTCCTTCGCATGGAGGGCCGCTTTTGACTTTGTTGCTTCCTCTTTCGCTGCCTCGCGCTCCTATAGAACGATGGTTAGTCGGAGCGCGTCGGCATTCTTGGGGCGGAGACGGCGCGTATCCATCTCCACCGTAGTCAGCGAGTGATGCAGGATGCCAACGAGGAGCGCGTCCTCGGGGCCGACCGACGCGCTCGAGGTCGAATGTCGCGCGACCAACGCCTCCCCCTTTCCCTCGCTCACTGTCGCTCGCGCTGGGCTGCAGATGCCTCGGACTCCGGCGTCCTTGTGCGCACCGTCCCCAATGCGGGCACGAGGACCCAATAGTGGTCGGGCACCGCTTTCGGAGCAGAATGTGGTGAAGGTGGGCGGCGTATCTGACTTGAAGCAGAGCGGTCGGAGATGCGCGCCCCGTGGGAAGGGCCTGCGACATCGCCAATGCTCCATCGACGTGCGACAGGACATGAGGATGCAGATTCATCGCCGTCAGGGCCGCCATGGTCCTGCAATGACCGGTGCAACACGATGGGCTACCTCCTCCACATGAGCGTTCGATCCATCGAAGCTGCTTTTGTTGTCGGCCATTGGATTGAATTGGGGGTGGGGGACTGGAAGTGGAGTGGACGGAGAATGAACTGCCGGATGTCTAGGGTTTCCGGATTGGAGTATTTAGTGGGGTCCATGATGGGCCAAACTGACGCGTTAGTGGGGTTGGTACCTGTCAGACAGACGTGTCCGGGCACGCCCGGGACAAATATGAGGGGTGCCGGTTATACGTTTGAGGTCGATTTGAGGCGTCCATCTAGGTCGATTTTTTTTGACAGGATGCTGATCGGTCGGCCTGTTCAGACATTTGAGACGGATATAAGGGCCCGGTTATACATGCTCTTAGCCTTAAAACGATGGCCCTGTTTGGATACTCTAACCTGGTTAGAGTTAGAGTTAGATTCTAACCCTTGAACTAACCTGAACGAACTCTAACTCTAAAGGTGTTTGAATGGGAGGGTTAGATGGACAAGAAATGCTATTTCTCAATCATTTGGCTATTTTGAACCTATGTCTTTCCCTCGACCCCACCTACTCTAACCCAAAAAGCATCTCTTGAATGGGTTAGAGTTTTTGGATGGGTTAGATGCATCTAACCAAGTCTAACCCACATGTTTGGATCTTTGAGGGTTAGATGACTTATTTTAACTCTAACCCTAGGATCCAAACAGGCCCGATATCGTTGAGTGGCCGATTCTTATATTCATATGCACGCACGCATTCATCGATGTATACTGTGCGTACGTTTTACGGGATCGAGATACCGTACCACCAGCAAGCCAGATCAAAACGTTAAATGCTACGCGTGTGAGCAGTGTCATGGGTATAAGTCTGAGAGTAGATGTGTAGGGTACGAAAGGATGGGCAGAGCCTTAGCAACGGTGAGGTTGCATGAGTTCAGGCCCCTCTATGGTGGAGGTAAAAGCCGTACGTCTCAGTGCTCTTGGGAGCTTGATGTCGAGTGGAATATGGATTACAGTGAATTGCTAACCACTGCACCAGTGGGGAAGGGCGACTTATATAGAGTGTGCTGCCCTTCACAACGGTTCGGTGCACAGGGGTGGAGTAGTGGCGATTAAATGTCTACGTTACAGGTAACGTATGCCTTAAATGCTAATAAAGGTACATGAAAACGTATGACCGTTGCCCTCCAGGGGGGTTACGATGTACAGAGTGGAATCCAGTTGGTAAGTTTGATACGCTCCGAATGCTCATCTCCGACTGGATGATGGAGGAATCGTCACCGACTAGAGGATGGGAAGTCCTTAATTCGGTCGGAACTGACTAAGGGCCTTGTCCCTTATGAAGGGTAGTCCTTGGGTAGGACCTATAGGGCAGGCCTATGACCCTACCCTAGGACTATAACCCCGTCATTAGTCCCCGAATGGATCGGGGTTGGAACGACGAAGCGATGCTTGGAGTATGGATCCGACTGGTGTGGATGCGACTTTGGCGTTGTTTGCCTCGATCCATTTTATCCTCTTGACCAGTGATCCGAGTGGATATATCTGTGAAACGAACCGTCAGAGACCGAGTGCTTCTGTGGAATCTTTTGACGTGACCGGTCAACTGACAGCAGCGGATTTTCTGGGATCCTCAAATTTCGGTTGCCGCACGCTCAGCGGGGATGACGACATCGTCATCGAGTAGTATCTGCCGCCTCGATTTCCGTGCCCTCATCTCCTCCACTAATACCGCAGAAACCGGTCGGGGATAAGATTTCGGGGCCACCTGCTAGTGACCCAGTCGGAACCTTATTTAAACCTCTCCAGCAAGGGTTTCTCGTTGCACTCGCCCCGCTTCTCCCGTGGCTTCATGCGCACCCCAAGCTCCTTCCTTCTTCTCCTCCTCCGTGGATCTGCAGCCTCCACCATGACGAAGGGGCAGACAAGCAAGCTCGAGGCATGGAAGAAGAAGAAGACGGCGGCTCCCGCTCAACGGTGACAACGGGCACTACCGGCGGGTTGGATCCAAGGGGATTTCCTCCCCTCCACGGTGACGAAGAGCGACATGCTGGAGCTGGTGGAGCAAGGCCTGATCGAGAACAAGACGTGGAGGCTGCCGGTGAAGGGCGAGACGGAGCCGATGCCCCAGGAGGGGGAGCGCGTCTTGCTGCTCAGTCACGTGTACCGAGGCTTCTCTCTGCCTCCTCGTCCCTTCTTCAGAGGTATAACGAACCACTTCGGGGCGCAGCTCCACCATTTTCCTCCCAACGCAATAGCTCATCTCTCTGCCTTCATCGTGCTTTGCGAGTGTTTTATCGGTTGCCCTCCTCATTGGGGGCTCTTTAAGCACATCTTCTCCGCTAGATCCCAAACCATCAAAAGACTTAGCTAGTCGGACGACAAAACTCACCTCCTCCAGCTCTGCGGAGGCTTACGCTTCTAGAAGAAAAGCAAAAGTAGCTATCCCGCTCTTCAGTTGTCTGAATCCATTAGGAACTGGCAGTCGACTTGGTTCTACTGCCAGGACGTCGCTTGTCCGAATGCCGCAACTGGACTGCCACCTTTTAGCCTAGACCGACCGGCTCCGCCTAGGCAGCTTGCGCTCACGAAGATGGAAAAGATCCAGATTCAGCCTCTGGTCGACGCGCTGGTAGATGTCGTCCGCAAGGGAGTCACCGGCATAGGTTTGCTGGAGATTTTTCTGGGTCGGCGTATCCAGCCTTTGCAAGCTCGACACCACGCCATGTGGCACTACACGGGGCCTGAGGACTCCACTCGGACTCACCCCGAGTGCGTGACCGGGGAGGTTGTGACCGCGTGGGTCCGCAGCATCACAGGCGCCTGCGATAACCCCAGAGGAGCCCGGCGAGTGAAGCCCTTCCGCGCGGACAACCCTCCTCCGAATGAGGTGAGTATAACTTGTTGAGTACTCACAATTGTCTTAGATTTATCTCTTTTTCTTGTATCACTGTCTGACGTCTGATGTTGTTGACTGTATCTCGTGTAGGCGTGGACCAACTGGTTTTCTCCCGTCTCGAACGGGAATCCGGCTGAGGAAGAGGAAGGCAGCCAGGAGGGCAGCATGGAGAGCGTCGAGTACGTCTCCGACAGTGGGGAGACGGAGGAGGAGTCCGAAGAGGAAGAGGGGGAAGATGAGGAACAGAACTCGCCACCCCCACCACCAGAGCCTTGAACTAAGCGCCGTCACGAACCCGTGACCCCGTCGGCTCCTCCAGCAGCCCCGAGTGCCCCGCCAGCTCCTCCTGTGGTTCCGAGTGCCTTGCCAGCTACTCCCGTGGTTCCGAGTGCTCGGAGCACAAAGAGGACCAGGGACTCTGCTGCTGAGCCCGCGGGCCAGCCTTCTAAGGTGGCCAAACCGAGTGGATCCAAGCCTCGGAAGGCTTTGCCGCGGATGAGGATCGCCATTCACGTTGCCTCAGCGTGAGTGTATTGTTCTCCTATCTTCTTCTAGTATCTGATTGAACTCATGCTTATTGGTCGAGTGAATTTGACTCGACAGAGCTTCCACCTCCGCCACTTCTCTGCCACGCCAGGAAGACGATCCCATGGATACGGACAACGTTGCCACATCCCAGCAAGGTACGTCGTGGCGACTCCGAGAGCTTACATTATTGTTTCACGAATTCTGTCTTCGATCTTGCCCTTTTTCCTGTGGTCTCACGTCGTTCGGCCGGGCTTCCTTCAGAGGTGATTCATGTGGAGGAGGATGACCAGAAGAGGACCGAGCAAGCTGTGGTGCCTATCCTTGAGGCTGTTCCATCTGCTACTACTCCCGCCATGGACGCGCCGCCAACCGAGACGATGCCGTCGACTGAAACGGCGCTCATCGCTACTGAACCGACTGGAGCAGGACTTGGGACGCCCAGGGAGTCTCTTGTGGTTCCAGGTCCGTCGACCGTCCAGTACGACGCCCAACGCCTCCCGGAAGATCAGGTGGGAGCTTCCAAGGGGGGCATGGTGCACGCGGAGTTGATGGCGGGTGATGCCAAGAGTGCGTACGACTCCATCGCGTCTGTGTACAAGCGAAGCTTGGAACTCCGGGACGATATCCGAGTAAGTGGGCTAGTAAGTATTTACTTTCCTCTTGTAACCCAGTGGGTGTTTAAGCAATATACTCGGATGCAGTATGATTATTTTGCCGTGGGTTCACTCTTAGTGAACCCAGTGGGTGTAGTCCCCGAGACTTCTGTCGAGTGCTTGCACCGGCAGTTGTCTTTATACATTTTCTTTAACTTGATCAGATCAAAACTAATATGTTCGAATGTTACCGGTGGGGGCACTCCGAGTGCACCTACTGGAAGTAGTCCCCGAGAGTAATTTTACTCAGGTCTGGTAGTAGTAGCCTCATAGGCTTGTTTTTGTTATTTAGCTCAATTGGGCGGACCTGTTTGAGCTTCATGGCAGTGGGGTCACTCTTAGTGAACCCACTGGGTGTAGTCCCCGAGGCCGCTGTCGACTGCTTGCGTCGGCAGGGGTCTGAAGAACTTCGAGCTTTTATTGTTTTCCTTGTTGAATTTGTCTGATCTTCTCTTCGCGCTGATTTGCAGAAGACTTGTGAGATGGGATCAGCGTACAACGCTCTGAAGGCTGAAAAGATTCAGCATGCTGCGGAACTGGAGGCAGCTGTTCATGACTTGGCTGGTGTGAAGGGCGCTCTCGCTGAACGAGAGAAGTCCTTGGAGGAGTCCCGTGAGGCAAACAAGGCATTGGTGGCCGAAATGGAGAAAATGGGGAAACAAAGAACCGAGCTGATGGGACAGATGAAGGTGATGAACAGGCGGTGCATATCACAAGAGAAGTATGTCAGTGACTGGGCAAGGAAGATGATTGCGCTTCTCGGTGGTAAGTTCTGTTTTTTCGAGTGCTTCTTGACTTTGTATTTCATGATACGCTTACTGTCTGCTCGTCTTATCTTTGCAGATTTTTGTATGGACGCTGAGGCTGAAGCAGCTGACATTGAGCGGTCGGTTATTCCGAACGTTCCACTCGGCGACGACGCCAATCGAGACATGCTCCGAGCGCACATTCGCCTTGGCAAAGTGGGACCTTTTATCGGTCGCCTGAGAGAGGTCGTCGGCCGAATCGACAAGGAGTTGTGGCCTGAAGACGAGTCCCGGTGGGAGATGGAAGGGTTGATGACTCGGCTAGAGGACATCACGAACTGAGTGCAGGCGTGGAAAAAGTCTGCTTCTCGCTGTGGTGCGGACGTGGCGCTGTCGCTGGTCCGAGTGCACTACAAGGAGGCCCGCGAAGAGAAGCTAAAGCCGTTGCAAGTTGCCAACACCAAGAAGCTTCGAATCGAAGATTTCATGGAGACCTTCCTTGAGAGCGCCACTCGCATCGCAGACGGGATTGACCTCGACACTTTCGTGGAGCCTGCCAGTCCCAGTGCCAGTCCTGACGACGCTTGAAAAAACTTTACCTCGGTATGCCGAGTGGTAGTTGTATCAAATTTGGCCACTTCTGTTGGCCGTCACGTTCGTGGTTCGGTGTGGATAAGCCTTATCTACACCGAACCGACTATCTTTAAACCAACTTTGAATTTGAATCTAATATTTTGCTCTTCCTTTGCCAAATAATTGTTGACACGATTTTGGCTCGTGGTTTTTGTTTGGCGTTTCTTGGTGAAGCCAGTGGCAAACATGCAGAGCATGTAGTTGTTTGTTGTCTTGACATCTGCATGAGCCTCAATGAGGGTCTGCTAAGTCTCCGAGTGGATCTCTAGGATACACTCGAAGGCAATTGTTTACTTAGGCGATTCGTGATCGCAGCTAAGTCTTCGAGCGCGACTGTAAAGTCGTACTCAGAGCGAGTTGCTACTCATGTAATTGTCAGTTGTCTTGAAATCTACATGAGCCTCGATGAGGGTCTGCTACTCATGTAATTGTCAGTTGTCTTGACATCTACATGAGCCCCAATGAGGGTAGTTGCTAACCTCCGAGTGAGAAAGTTTGTACTTAGGCGATTCTAGATCGCAACTAAGTCCCCGAGTGCGACGGTTAGTGCACACTCGGAGAAAGTTTGTACTTAGACGATTCTGGATCGCAGCTAAGTCCCCGAGTGCGACGTTTAGTGCACACTCGGAGAAAGTTTGTAATTAGGCGATTCTGGATCGCAACTAAGTCCCCGAGTGCGACGGTTAGTGCACACTCGGAGAAAGTTTGTACTTAGGCGATTCTTGATCGCAGCTAAGTCCCCGAGTGCGACGTTTAGTGCACACTCGGAGAAAGTTTGTACTTAGGCGATTCTGGATCGCAGCTAAGTCCCCGAGTGCGACGTTTAGTGCACACTCAGAGAAAGTTTGTACTTAGGCGATTCTGGATCGCAGCTAAGTCCCCGAGTGCGATGTTTAGTGCACACTCGGAGAAAGTTTGTACTTAGGCGATTCTGGATCGCAGCTAAGTCCCCGAGTGTGATGTTTAGTGCACACTCGGAGAAAGTTTGTACTTAGGCGATTCTGGATCGCAGCTAAGTCCCCGACTGTGACGTTTAGTGCACACTCGGAGAAAGTTTGTATTTAGGCAATTCTGGATCGTAGCTAAGTCCCCGAGTGCAACGGTTAGTGCGCACTCGGAGAAAGTTTGTACTTAGGCGATTCTGGATGGCATCTAAGTCCCCGAGTGCGACGTTTAGTGCACACTCGGAGAAAGTTTTTTTTTTAGACCGGAGTCTGCGAACGCGGAAGAATTTTGCATCTGCAAAAACTCAATCTGCTTTGTATTAATTCAACGATACTTGTTTTTACATTACTTCAATCGACGGTCATGTATAGAAGCGCTTCAGGAGATCTCCGTTCCATGCTCTCGGCTCGTCTGTTTCCCTGTCGAGGTTGTAGAGTCGATATGCTTCGTTGTTGAGCACCTTGGAGATGATGAAGGGTCCTTCCCAGGCGGGAGCCAACTTGTGAGGTCTCTGCTGATCCACTCGGGGCACCAGGTCGCCTGCTTGGAATGTACGATGACTCCTGACGTGTCGCGGGTGAAAGCGCTGCAGATCTTGTTTATAAATGGTTGAGCGAGTCAGTGCCATCTCGCGCTCCTCCTCTAGAAGATCCACTCCGTCTTGCCTTGCTTGCTCTGCTTCAGCTTTGGAGAAGAGTTCAACTCGTGGAGCGTTGTGAAGCAAGTCACTCGGAAGGACTGCCTCTGCTCCGTAAACGACGAAGAACGGGGATCGCCCTGTAGATCTATTTGGGGTTGTGCGGAGACCCCACAGCACCGAAGGCAGCTCGGTGACCCATGCGCCGGCAGCATGTCCCACTTCTCGCAGGAGTCGAGGCTTCAAACCTTGCAGAATAAGTCCATTCGCCCGCTTTGCTTGCCCGTTTGTTTGGGGATGCGCCATAGATGCAAAATCCACTCGGATACCTTGGCCTGTACAGAAACCTTTGAATCTGTCCGAGTCCTTCAAACTTTTTCTCGAGCTTCCTCACTGCATTGTAGTATGTGGTCATGGTGGGGTTCCTTATGTCCCACTCCTTCATCACTTGATTAACTACCAAATCTGAATCGCCGTAGACCATCAGGCGACGGACGCCGAGTGCGATGGCCATGCGCAATCCATAAAGGAGAGCCTCATACTCTGCCTCATTGTTGAAGGAATCGAAGTGTACCTGCAACACATACTTGAGTTTGTCAGACTTTGGCGATATGATCACAACGCCAGCGCCGGAGCCATTCAACATCTTGGACCCATCGAAGAAAATTGTCCAATGAGCCGAGTAGATGTGGGTCGGTTGCTGTTGTTCTACCCATTCTGCTATGAAGTTAGCCAGAGCTTGAGACTTTATAGCTTTCTTGGCCTCGAACTTGATGTCGCAGTATAACATCTCCATTGCCCACTTCGCCACTCGGCCCGATGCGTCCCGATTGTGGAGGATTTCCGACAACGGAGCATCAGAAACGACAGACACCGAGTGGTCTTGGAAATAATGAGCCACCTTCTTCACAGTCATGTAAATCCCGTAGATAAGTTTTTGATAGTGGGGATACCTCTGCTTGGAAGGAGTCAGGACTTCGGAGACATAATACACTGGCCGCTGAACCTTGTATTCTTTGCCTTCTTCTTCGCGTTCGACTGTGAGAACAGTGTTGACGACTTGATTAGTAGTCGCGATGTACAGAAGAAGGGGTTCTTTACTGAGCGGAGCAGTAAGAACCGGCTGGGTGGAAAGTAGGACTTTGAGGTCGTCGAATGCAATTTGGGCTTCGTCTGTCCACTCGAAAGTATCTGATTTCTTCATGAGTCGGTATAGAGGAAGTGCCTTCTCGCCGAGTCGACTGATAAACCTTCTCAAAGCTGCTAGGAAACCTGTGAGCCTTTGAACATCGTGTATTCTGACCGGCCGCTCCATTCGGACGATGGTCCCGATCTTTTCGGGGTTGACATCGATCCCTCGTTCGGAAACGAAGAAACCGAGTAACTTTCCGCTGGGAACACCGAATGAACACTTGGCTGGGTTGAGCTTGATATCGTACCTACGAAGGTTGGCGAATGTTTCTGCCAAGTCAGTCAGCAGGTCGGAACCTTTGCGTGACTTGACTATGATATCATCCATATACGCCTCCACATTTCGACCGATCTGGTCGAGGAGGCATTTTTGGATCATGCGCATAAAGGTTGCTCCTGCATTCTTCAGACCGAATGGCATAGTGATGTAGCAGAAGCACCCGAATGGGGTGATGAAGGCTGTTTTTAATTCATCGGGGCCATACAGACGGATCTGATGATAGCCCGAGTAGGCATCGAGAAATGACAAACGCTCGAAACCCGCAGTCGAATCGACAATTTGATCGATGCGGGGGAGCGGGAAATGGTCTTTCGGGCAGACCTTATTGAGATGCTTGAAGTCGATGCACATTCGGAGAGACTTGTCCTTCTTGGGCACCATGACAACATTGGCGAGCCACTCGGAGTGATGTACCTCGTGAATAAAGTTGGCTGCCAAAAGCTTAGCCACCTCTTCTCCGATTGCCTTCCTCTTGTGCGCGGAGGACCGACGCAGGCGTTCTCGGACAGGCCGAGCAGCAGGATCCACATGCAGTCGGTGCTCAGCCAACTCCCTGGGTACACCTGGCATGTCAGCGGGCTTCCATGCGAAAATGTCGTAGTTCTCATGGAGGAATTGGATGAGCTCGGCTTCCTATTTAGAATCGAGGGTGGTGGAGATGTTCGTCAGGGCAGCGGCGTCGTCTGTTGGTGGATGCTGACCTTCTTCGTTTCTCCCGCCGACTGGAATGCGGATTCCGAAGCTGGCTTCTTCGAACGCATCAAGTCGGCGGGGTCAACTATCTTCTTGTACTCGTCAAGCTCGAGGACAGCCATCTGCTGATCGACGATCCTCGATCCCTGCTGCAGACACTCCTTGGCCTGCTGCCGATTGTCTGTGATAGTGATCACACCTTTTTGGCCAGGCATCTTCAGCTTCAGGTACACGTAACATGGACGGGCCATGAAACGCGCATACACCGGGCGGCCCAGAATCGCGTGGTACGCACTCTGGAAGTCCACCACCTCGAACGTCAGTTTTTCCTTGCGGAAGTTCTTGTCGGAGCCGAAGACGACGTCCAATGCGATCTGGCCGAGTGACTTGCACTTTCGTCCAGGGACGAGTCCATGGAACTGCATGCTGCTCTCGCTAAGTTTGGACATCGGAATGCCCATCCCCTTGAGAGTGTCAGCGTACATGATGTTCAAGCCGCTGCCGCCGTCCATGAGGACTTTGCGTAGTCGGACTCCTTCCACCACCGGGTCGACGACCAGGGCCTGCCTCCCTGGGGTGGGTACGTGTGTTGGATGATCCGACTGGTCAAAGGTGATCGCAGTCTGAGACCATTTGAGGAACGTGGGGTTGGTCGATGTGGCCATGTTCACCTCCCTGTTCACCAGCTTCTGTCGACTCTTGCTTTCAACGTCAGCAAAAATCATCAGTGTTGCATGGACTTGGGGGAACGGATCTTCCTTGTCCTCCTCATCCTGTTCATTGTCCTTTTCACTCGGCTGCCCTTCGCCGATCCCCTGGATCAGGAGGCGACATTGCCGAGTGGTATGCTTTGGAAATATGGCGTTGCCCTCTTCATCCATCTTCGTGTGGATTGGACATGGCTGGTCCAGGATGTGGTTTCCGAACTGCTTCTTCTTGGGTGTGAACTGAGCCTTCCCCTTGCCCTTGAACTTGGCATTGGTAACGGCTGCGGCCTCTGCCTGCGGAGTGGACGGAGCTTTCTGCTTCTGCTTCCGAGCGTTGTTCCCATCTCCATCGGCGACTTCCTTGTGCTTGCCGCTACGAATGCGGTCCTCTTCTTCGCCATTTGCATAACGTGCCACTATCTCCATCATCTTGCTCATGGAGATGTCGCCTGTCCGACCGAACTTCAGGTACAGATCTCTGTACCGCACGCCTGCCTTGAAGGCGCAAACTGCTTGGTGCTCTGTGACATTCTCCACCGTGTGGTAGAGGGTTGTACAACGCTGGATAAAATCGCGCAGGGGCTCATTCTGCTTCTGGACACAGTGCTGGAGCTCTACGAGACCAGCAGGGCGTTTGCACGTCCCCTCGAAGGTCCCGATGAAGACTCGGGCCAGATCTGCCCAGCTGTAAATGCTTGAAGGAGCCAACTGGTTCAGCCACGCTCGTGTCGAGCCGTCGAGCATCAGGGGGAGATGTTTCATGGCGACCTGGTCGTCTCCACCGCCGATCTGGACTACCACTCGGTAGTCGTCCAGCCACGTTTCTGGCTTGGATTCTCCTATAAACTTGCTGATTCCCGTCGCCAATCGGAAGTTGGGAGGGATGTCGGCCGAACGGATGGCTCGACTGAAACACTCGGGGCCAGAGACAATGGTCGTGCTTCCACTCGGACGGTCTATATCATGACCATCGCGGTGGGCCCGACCCCTGTCGACCGTCCTCTGGGCGATATATCCTCTTGCGTCGGGCCTTGGATCATAAGTGTCACCGACCGAACGTCGATCATCATGATGTCGGGGCCCATAGGGCCCACCCCGCGGAGGGGTGCGTGAACGGCGACGATCTTCGGGATTCATGGAACGGCTGCCTCCCCTTTGTCGCTGATGAGAACCGGGGCTGTGAACTGACCGATACGTGTTCGCGCGAACAGAACTATTGTGGATCCTGTTGTGCGACTCGGAGACCGCCGAATTTTGCTGCTGCGCCGTGTGCAGCAGGGCACGGATCTGCTCGGTCCCTCTGCCAGCCTCTGAATCAGTCGGCTGGAGGGAATCGGCTATCTTGGCAGCGGCAGCCAAGTTGAGGACGGGTGTGCGGAACAGCTCCACGTTGCTCTGACGAGTGCGCCGACTGGCAGAACGGCGGGGCTGACGGCGAGCGTCGGATGTTTCGCCGACCTCGTGCTCGTTCCGGCCAGTTTGGCGGGGACTTTCATGGGAGTTGGCCATGTGTACTTCGGCTGCAGGCCCGCGACCCAAGTACTCGGAAGGAAACTCAGTCGGAACTGAGTCCGAGCGCTGGGACGGCGGCGCAACTACAACCGACTCGAGGACCGCCACTTGTGAAGACGCGCTCTGGCACGCCTGGGCGTGTTGCACCCAACGCTGGAGCCGCGGACGGCGAGACCGCTTGTTGCGGCGCGTGACGGGGGCGAAGGTCGACACCGGAGCCGACTGCTGGAGAAGAAGGATGCCGCGGGCGCCGGCACGGAAGTGCGTAGCCCCGTGACTGGGGAGCGCCTCGACGTCGAGAGGAGCATCCCGAAGCCATACCGAATCGTCGACGATGAAGGAGAGAGCGCCGAAGAGGATCTCATGGCCAATGCACAAATCTGCACCGGACGACATGATGAAAAGATGTAGTCGCAAACTCGCCGAAAGTCGCTTAGACGCCTGCCCCACGGTGGGCGCCAACTGTCGTGGGTATAAGTCTGACATTAGGTGTGTAGGGTACGAAAGGATGGGCAGAGCCTTAGCTACGGCGAGGTTGTATGAGTTCAGACCCCTCTACGGTGGAGGTAAAAGTCCTACGTCTCAGTGCTCTTGGGAGCTTGATGTCGAGTGAAATATGGATTACAGTGAATTGCTAACCCCTGCACCAGTGGGGAAGGGCGACTTATATAGAGTGCGCTGCCCTTCACAACGGTTCGGTGCACAGGGGTGGAGTAGTGGCGATTAAATGTCTACGTTACAGGTAACGTATGCCTTAAATGCTAATAAAGGTACATGAAAACGTATGACCGTTGCCCTCCAGTGGGGTTACGATGTATAGAGTAGAATCCAGTCGGTAAGTTTGATAAGCTCCGAATGCTCATCTCCGACTGGATGATGAAGGAATCGTCACCGACTCGAGGATGGGAAGTCATTAATTCAGTCGGAACTGACTAAGGGCCTTGTTCCTTATGAAGGGTAGTCCTTGGGTAGGACCTATAGGACAGGCCTATGACCCTACCCTAGGATTATAACCCCATCAAGCAGAAATCGTAGTCGCTATGTAGTGTGTCCATTGTAAACACGTCACTTCTTCCTATTTCGACCACTGTATTTGCTTTGCACTCTCATCTCAAGTTTGGCTTGTTTCTCGTCACATTGTTGTCAGACTTGCTGCTACCACAGTAGATAATTTTTTGAGGGAAAACCAAGAAAACATCACAACCATGGTTTAACACGTGTACGACAACATACAGTCTGTTGGTACGAGGAAGCCCAGAAAAAAAAACTATATATAGAACGCTAAACAGACGACGCCATATGCCGGGCCACCTCCTGTAACCCATTGATAAGAGAATCTAGCTCGTCCATGTCTTTACGTCTAGCAATTGGTCACATAGACAATAAATTTGAGAACAATGTCAATAGCGTGCGTGAGAGAAGCTTGTCCGACAAGAAGTTTCTTGTTTCACTCTGTATATTCTGAAAAAAATTCTGAGCAGAGGAGTACGACAGTGAAGAGATCACCAGTAAATCCTAGCAAACTTCCCGTGGAAAATGCTCCACTGGAGGTGGATTTTTCTTGTGCACCATAAAGACATCTCCAACGACGACCGTAATTGTTTCCAGTGTTCGTTCATGAACGGAGGCGATCAGTCCATCGACACGGATGCGGATTGCGGACATCCAACGTTGTCCGCATACATTTCAAGCCGGTTTTGACTTAACGGACGAAATTCATGCAAACCGGATGATATTCATCAAGTTTCGGAAAATATAGCACAAATCATCCATATAAAGCATGCACGTACAACAATGTCTAAAATTCGATGTCCAGCAATTTTTTCAACGGATCATATCGTCCCACACATACCGTCCCTTCAGTTTCATACAACAGTGTGTGTATGTAAGTGAATGTCCTTGTGTTCTATGATACATCACGACAGCGCATACGAGCTACACAATGTGAATAATAATACAAGCAAGCAAAACTTAAGATTTCCTCCTCTGACGTGTGCAATGGCCACCATACCTCCAACTGAGCAACTACATGACAAAACTTGGTGACGATGGTATGGATGACGTACCGTCGATACAATAACAACCTCACATTACAATCATGGATGATATGCTTGTTGTAGGGCGCAATGTTGAAATGATTGATAAGGTTGGGTAGAGGGGGTGAATAGGCAACTATTATTTTTTAGCTTTTCTTAACAAATTAAGTTTCGCAACCTATAGGTTGTCTAGATGTGCAAATAGGTAAGCAACCCATATGGTGCTAGCAACAACAACAATACAAGCAAGAAAGGATACAATACAACTATAGCTTGCACAAAGTAAATGTAAGAAGTAACCACAAGTGGAGCCGGTGGAGACGGGGATGTGTTACTGAAGTTCCTTCCCTTTAAAGGGAAGCACGTCTCCATTGGAATTGTGTGGAGGCACAATTGTCCCCAAGAAGCCACTAGGGCCACTGTATTCTCCACACGCCCTTACACAATGTGATCGAGATGTCGTGATTCCACTAGTGGTGTCCTTGAAGGAGGCGACCAAACCTTTACCAATAAGGTTGGGGCAATCTCCACAATTGGAGGATCGCAACACCACCACGAAGATTCACCATAATGGATTGTGACTCCGAGGTGACCTCAACCATCTAGGATGCTCAAACACCCAAGAGTAACAAGATCCGTAATGGATTAGTGAGGGAATCAAATTTCTCTTGGTGTAAGTGTAGATCGGGGCCCTCTCAACCAAACCCTAGAGAATCAACAAGTTTTGTTGGCTAGGGAGAGAGATCAGGTGAAAATGGATCTTGGAGCAACGATGGGGTTTGGGAAATGAAGAGGTGGGTGTTCTTCGAGAAGAAGATCCCCTATTTATACTGGAGAAGATTCCAACTGTTACCTTGCTCTCAGCCCACACACGAGCAGTACTACCGCTCGGGCGGCTGTGCTTGCAAAGCAGTGCAATGGCATGGAGCCATGAGGCGATAGTACCCCCGGAGAGGTACTACCGCTCCCCCAGCGGTACTACCATTTGGGTTGCAGCTCAGGAGGCCGTAGAGGCAGGGCAAAAACATGGGAAGGAGCAGTACCGCACCGGCTGCACTAATGCTTAGGAGAGCGGTACTACTGCTTACTAGCAATAGCCGTGCCCCGCTACCGCCCTACCACCGCTTAGAACACAATGGGTCCAGAAGGGAGAAAGAGTGGAGCGGTAGTGGTGGGCAGTACTATCACTTGTAGGTGGTACTACCGCTCGCACTTCCATTCTACTGTCGTGCAAACCCGACATGAAAATTTGAGCCCCCAAAGGCAGCGGTGGTACATACGGTACTGGACATCGGTACTACCGCTTGCCCAAGGCGGTACTGCCGCTTGAGGCCTTCAGGACACATGCACAAGTAACATTGGAGCAACTCCATCGATCCGGGAAACGAACGAGGGCGCAAATGAATATGTGTACGTCTTGATTCCACCCAAACCTTTCCGAAACGGATCTCCTTTGACTCAAATCCACCGAAAACGAAACGCAAGAAAATAAATGTCTTCACTTTTAAACTCCGAGGGGTTCTACTTGTAAACTGCGTTGGTTTTTTTCCCGAAGAGGAGAGAAGATGCAACATAATAGAGTTAAATATTTCCCTGAGTGAGACCCAAGGTTATCGAACCAATAGGAGGACCATGCAAATGCTCGCCGTCGGCTCCTACAAAAAAAATAGCAAACACTTGCAACCAACGCGGGAAGATGGTTGTCAAGCCCCTTAAACTCGTTAGTTGCAAGGATTAAGTAGTGATATATAGATAATATAAATACAAAATAAATAACAAAAGATAAATTTCAGCAATATTTTTAGCGTTTTAGTAATATATTTTGTGTATATGCGGGGCTCACGGGCCATGCACACGAGTTGTGCGGCCGTCACGTACGACACGCCCTTCCTCGCCATCGTCTCTGGCCGCTGTGGGGTGAGAGGCCGGGGCCTCGCCGGGGAGGAGGGAGGAGATTCTAGGCATCATCACCGTCGAAGCTGGCATATAGGAATCTGG
The DNA here is from genome assembly GCF_904849725.1 of Hordeum vulgare subsp. vulgare. Taxonomy (NCBI): domain Eukaryota; kingdom Viridiplantae; phylum Streptophyta; class Magnoliopsida; order Poales; family Poaceae; genus Hordeum; species Hordeum vulgare. Next base: position 627,723,346 of record NC_058519.1, read on the forward strand.
CGATGGGGAACGCGCAGTAGTGCTTGTTGCCATCTGGGAGCGATGACCCAGCAGAGCGAGGTTGTCGGTGGAGGGAGCTGCCTGCGAGGGATCTGGATCGGAGAAGAGGCGACGAAGCGATCTGGATCGGGGAGGACACGGTGGCAGCGTGTGCCTTCTCGGGAAGGAACGGTTTGGTGGTGTTTGTTTAGGTGTCTTTTCTTTCTGTTTTCGGTAGGAGAATTGTGCTGAGAGATGTTGGATCCGTGAAATGTGGGCGGCTCAGATCGGCTACAATGGGGTCATCCGTGGGAAGAGTGGTTTTGCGTTTTGATTGGTCCAAGATATATGAAATTAAAAATAATTTTGAAGTGCTAAAAACATGGGTGTTTGTGAAGCAACTATCAAGAATGTATTTCAAAATGGCACCACTAAATTTTTCACTCAAGTTATATCATATTTTATGGATGATCACCAACTTGTATTCATTTTCTTTACACGAAAATTTTATTTTCCATTTTCCGAATGCCCAAAATAAGTGTTTTTGTGAAGAACCTATCAAATATTTGTTGCAAAATTGGAACAAATAAATTTTATTAAAGATTAGGCCATATTTAATGTATAGTTGACCAAATGGTTGGGTGTCAAAAGCTTTTATCCACATCTAGTGAAAAAGACAAATTTCCAACGATTCACCTCGAAGCGGGTCAAATTTGAACTGCAAATGCCTTATAGTTTCCTCATGATGTTTTCCAAAAATTATTTCTAGGTATGTAAGTATCTATCTAATCACACAAACACCAAAAGTTTTCCAAAATTCAACCACTAGCTAGGAACGACCATGCCCGTTGTTTTGACCACATTTTAAAATGGGTTGCAAAATAAAAAAAATTGGAAAACCTTTGAATTATGTCATTATTTGTGATCAAGTTATCAGGAAATAAAATAAATGTGTAATATGACAATTATTTTAAAAAGTGTTCTCACGAATGAGGCATCATGTGATAAGGTTCATGGCTTTCAGCCAAATGATCAATCTTATGTCCGCATTCATGGCATAATTTGTTCAAATGATCTTATATTATGCACAAAGATGCATCTTCGAATGGCAAACAATGTTTCCTAAGGAGTTTTCATTTTCTTTGACCGAAAAATTGATTTTCCATTTTTTGATTGACCAAAATGTTTTTTTTGTGAAGGACCTACCATATATATGTTGCCAAACTGGACCAAATGAATTTTATAAAATATTAGGACATATTTAATGTACAATTGGTCAAATGGTTATGTGTCAAAAGCTTTTCTTCGACCTCTCGTGAAAAAGAAAAAATTCTGCCATTTTAGTAAAAAGTGGGTCAAGTTTGAACTACACTTGTCTCATAGTTTGCTTATGATTTTTTGAAAAAACAATTATAGGTACATAAGTATCTATTTAATTAGAGAAAAACCAAAAGTTCTCCAATATTCAATCAGTAGATAGGAACGGTCATGCGTGCTGTTTTGACCCCATTGTGAAATGGGCATAAAAAATCAAAATAAACTAAAAAATTGGAAATCCTTCGTATTGTGTCATTATATGTGACCAAGTTACCAAGATAAATAATGAAGTTTTAATACGGTAATTATTTAAAAAAAAGTTTTTTAAGAAATGAACCATCATGTGTGAAGGTTCATGGCTTTCAAGCCAAATGATCAATCTTATGGTGACATTCATGGAATAGTTTGTTCAAATCATCTCATGTTGTACACAAAGGTGCATTTTGGAATGGCAAACAATGCTTCCTAAGGAAGTTTTTACTTTCTTTGGACGAAAACATCGTTTTCCATTTTTCAAGTGTCCAAAATGAGTTTTTTTGTGAAGGACCTACCATATTTTTTTTCTACAAAATTGGACCAAATTTATTTTAAAAAATATTACGCCAATTTTGTGTACAATTTACCAAATGTTTGGGTGTCAAAAGATTTGATCCACCTCTCAAGAAAAAGATAAATTTCCGCCGATTCAGCAGGGAGTGGGTCAAGTTTGAACTACAGTTGCCTCATAGTTTGCTCATGTTTGTTTGCAAAAATCCTTTCTAGGTACCTAAGTATCTATTTAATAAGAGACAAATGGTGTGGTGGCTAGAAGTCGAGGTTTGGACGGTGGTCGAGAGCCCCAACTCAAGAGCGCGTAAATTGGCATGCCAGCCGTGTTGTCATCGCATGACCGAGATGTTGCTATGCGTTCTGGGCATCCTAGGAATGTTTGGTGGGTTAGGCACTCCCCCAATAGGTGTTAGGAAGAAAAATACTACCGAAGAATCTCACGAGGAGACTGAACAAATCTCAAACATGAATTAGCAACCAAGTGTTTGATTAGCGGTGGGGGAAATGCGCATGGCCAATGGGCCTAAGTTTTTGCTGAGGATAATCATCTACTAAGGAAACTATCTTGAAATTTTTTTATCTCAAATTGAGGAGCCTAGGTGGCACTTGCTTTGCAAAGTACCATATTGGACATAAATATGATTGTTGAAGCCGGGTTCAAATTAATGAATGGATTGAGCTGAAATTATATGGAGGATGGTCATTTGGGAATAGGAAAGCACTGTAAAAATATGATACCATTTGGACATGCCAAAGTGGTACTTCCTTGATAATGCTCTTCTTTGGACAGAAACTTGGGAAAATTATTGAGGGAAATTGTCTAAATGAAATGAGCTCAAATTTGGCGGAGGGAAATTATATAGGTTGGATCATATCCTCGTAAAGTTTCAGCAATTATTAAGTAATATAAAATATAGTTGCTTCACAAACTGAAAAATATGACCAAAATAAAAGATTGGATGGTGATCTCACATGGAATTCTGGATACAGCTCAAATTTTCTGGAGAGTGATTATTTGAGCATATGGAAGATTTGGAAAAATCTCACATCATTTGGATAAGCCTAGCTTGTACTTCTTTCACAAATCATCTCTCTAGCTAGAAACTTTGGAAATTTTCAGAGGAAGATTTATTAGGCAAATGGAGGTGAATATTGTAATGTGGCAATGATTTCAATTTGGAAGTGTGCCCAAAAAGTTTGAGGGCAGTATGAGGGGTATAGATAGCACTTGCTTTGCAATGTGCCAGTCTAGCCAGAAAATAGAATTTGAAGGTGGGCTCACATAGATGATTAGATTTAGCTGATAATTGGAGTAGGATGATAATTTGGGCATATGAAGGCAATATAAAAATTACATACCAAATGGACAAATAAAAATGGTATTTGCTTCACAATACTCTTCACTGAACGGAAATTTTTAAAAACATATTGATGAAAATTGGCTAAATTAAATGAGCTAAACATTGCTGTAGGGAGGTTCTACGGGCAGGTTCATGTCCTTGTAAATTTTTAGCAATTATATAGCATTATAAAATATAGTTGCTGCACAAACTGAAATATTACCATAAACAAAGATTGGATGGTGAGCTCACGTGGACTGTTAGATGTGGCTCAAATTTTGTGTAGAGCTATTATTTGGGCATATAGAAGAAATTCAACTCATTAGGATATGCCTAGCTAGTACTTCCTTCATAAATCTTCTAGTTGAACATAAACTTTGGAAATTTGCCGAGGAATATTTACTAGGCACATGGAGCTGAATTTTGCCATGAGGCAATGATTTGGATAGGAAAGAGGGCCCAAAATTTTTTGGGCAATCAATAAAATATAAATATCACTTCCTTCACACAGTGTTGTTCTGAACACAATAGGAAAATAATATTCCTGAATTATTTTTCAAACTAGGCAAGGATGGTTTTTGACATATTTGAGGAATCTATGATCCAATTCTTTATGAGAATTTTTTGGGAATTTTGCGAATGACAGAAATGTAGGCTGCTTCACAACCTAGGGCAAAAATTGAAACATGGATATGACACATAGGCAAATCTGATGAGGTGGCTCCTAGTCATAGCAATGCACCATAATTTACAAGGCTATGACCATGTATATTGGTGGTGATCAACTAGAAACAAGGCAATGGACTAGTGTTGTCTGCTTTACGGCCATTTCTTGTAAGGGAATTACGACCTTTCTGACCAAAATGGTCGTTATGGTTTAGGATTTGGAGCCCCCCGAACAGCTTACGACCAATTGGTCTCAATTGGTCGTAGATTTACGGCTATTTCTTTGAGGGTCACTGCAAGAAGGTCACACGTTGACATATTTCTTGTAGTGACACTATAGTTAATAAAACATGACATTTCAATCTCGCTCAACCTTCATCGTCTCTATTCCATACTCAACACACTATGAAAACTCACATAATGCAACTAATTTAATGATAGTCGAATTGGGCATGCGCACCGTAGATTTTGTTCCCCTACGTTACAATGTGCTATTAAAGGGGAGCCTCCCTGCAGTTCAACCCCCAGGCAAATTGAAGGACCTTTCCATGATTTTTTGTTTTCCTTTACCAATCACAAAACCCACCTAGTTTGGTAAAATGTTGCTTGAGTCATATCTCCTTACTTTCTTAGGATGTTGGATCTCAATCAGAAATTGTCACCGGCAGCACCAACCGATTCACTCGAAATCAATCTATCTAACACTATCCATAAATACATACGTTTCATTTTGCTAAACCCTTACCCGCCTACTGCACACTCTTCCCACCCGGCGTCAGCTGCCCATATTCATGCCATTTTTTAGCAGTCGCTCTCCATTGAAGAGCGGACATGAACTCTCACTAGTACCTACATTGGAGCATCATCGACAGAGGGCGCCGCCCGCGACGCGTCACCAGTGTCCGTAATTGTTCAGTGCCGGAGATGCGTGACTGGTCGGGGCAGGATGGATACCTACCACGCTCGTTCACTGCCCTGTTAATCCATATGCCACCATTATGCAGGCTCCCTGGCTGAAAACCCCACTATGGCGTCCCGCATTGACGTCTAGCTTCCTTGGAATGCCCTATTTAAGGGTGGCCACCCCCATCTACCTCCACAGCAAAACACATCCGCTCCACAACTTCACCACATCCTCCTTCCTTGCACCACATCTACCATGACTGCAGGCGGTGATGCTTTGTGGGACAACCAGTCCCCAGAGGTGGCCGCCCTTGTCGCCATCGTCCCAGGTGGATGAAGACCGACTTGCCGGCCAGCTTGCACGAGGTCTCTGACAGCAAGAAGGACAACATCACGATGGAGGTGGGCTTCGATGACACCTCCCCGGCTCCCGCGCCTCTTGTGCACTCTGGCTACACCATGGTGCACACATAGGTGCACTACAACGTCATCATGGTGGAGGGGCAGCCTACGCCAACACGTACATCGGTGTTAGAGCGGGCGCTAGAGGAACATCGGCTCATGTTCGGCCAGATCGACGGTGAGGGCGCGAGCCTAGAGGCCGCGATGAACCCGAACTTTGTTGCGGAGCAGCGTGCCATCTACGATGTTATTGACTCTCAAGCCGCCGCTCGATAGGAAGCGGCCCCCACGGAGGCGTAGTTTCAAGCGACCGCGAAGGAGAACAACATGAGCCACGCCTCCTACACGCCGCCAACGAACCGTCAGGCGGCCTGATGGGACAATGATAGCCAAGGCGCCACCATTTCCCATGTGGACCTCATGTCCACTCACGACATACATGACGTGGACTCCTCCGAGGATGAATAGGGCACAGGAAGTAGCAGGGCCTTGTGTCCCATGTGGGCCAGTTCGTCTCCTATTTTCTACTCTTCCTCGTCGGAGACCGCACCTTCACTTCATTGGTCTTATTGGCGGTGCTCATGGAGACGACGGATGGAGGACGACAAAGGCTTGGTCGCCAGGCGCCGCCGACATAGGATGGGTTTAGGGGTAGGTCTTTTTTGTTCTAGATGTTTGAAATGTAATGAAATCCGACGTGTTTACATGAAATCCGTCGTGTTTGCATGAATTTCATCCGGTTGGTTCGAGTTGTTATCAGAATGTATGCGGCTACAGTTGGATGATGTCCTCTCGACATCCATGTCCGCGGACTGGGCCCCTGTCCGCGGGCGGATGCAGGTGGAAATATTCGGGCAATTAGAATGTGTATGCCCCCGACAATTAGCTTGCAGGCAAAGTTTTGGTGTTGTGTAATTCTATTTTTGCTAGCGCTAGGCGCTAACCGAATATAGGGGGAATAATCACTGTCTCCCATGCCATTGAATGCCCCTAACCACACCCACCTATTCTTTTCTCCTCCTCCTCATAGCACATCCTACACTTCTCGCCAAAGCCGTTGGAGTGGCTGATGAATACAATTGGGGTTCGCGAATTAAGTTTTAGAGGCTGGGGGACTACAAGTTTTCAAGTAAGGCGTGACTCCATGTTTTAAACTGGAGTCGTAATTGCAAGTTTCCAACGGACTAGAAACTACAAGTTTTTTAAGGAGTCAAACTACAAGTATTTAAAGGTGGAGGCGACTACAAGTTTTCTAGGAAGGTGTGACTACATGTTAATAAATAGAGTCGCAATTGAAAGTATCTAAATGAGTAGGAATTGCATGTTTTCAAAAGGGTCTAACTGCAACATTTTTAGGGGGGTGGACGGAACAAGTTTTTGAATGGGTCGCATTGCAAATTTTGAAGGTGAATCATAGCCGTAAGTCCTTAAATTGGTTGCAATCATAATTTTTCAAATTGGGCCATAACTGACAAGTTTCAAGTGGGCCAGCATTGCAGATTTTCAAGGAGGGTCGCAACTTGCAAGGTGTCAAATGGGTTCGCAACATCAAGTTTCATAATGGAGTCACAACTGTATTTTCAAGTTAATCACATCTATAAGTTTCCAAATTGGGTCACAGCTGCAAGTTTATTAACGGTATCACAACCACAATTTTTCATAAGGGGGCACAACTGCACGCATTATAACACGTGCACACCTGGTGTGTGGTCATCCTTTTTTTGGTCTTATTGTTGGCACACATTCATGTCGTTATGGTTGACTTGTTATAAAGAACTAGCACGCAGATGTCGTGGCGGCAAGACGTGCCCATGTAAATGTCCGTAGCTGATTTCGCTGTGATTTATTCAATTATTGCTTTGCTTCACAAAAAATAAGTAAAATTAGTGTGGCATAAATTTTAGCATTGAGCACACAACAATTGACTGATCTTTATTGATATTATGCTTTGCGTGTGGTGTAAGATGACTCATCTGTATCAGAACAAATATAGCTTGGAAAACACGCACGATGCAGGACCAAATTTTGACCAATGACTAAATCTTTTGCCAATTACACAGATAATGTTTCCATCTGTATTATAAATAAAGGAATGGTAGCTATATTAGGAGGACTCAAAGAAGCAAGGAGAAAAACAGAAATTGAGACTACAACAATCTTTGTTTTCGTTTAAGGCAGATAAGATCTGATAAAAGTTTTTTTTAAGCATAACGATTCACTTGTACGAATAGAGATTTCATAGGAAACATGTCATGCTGAGAAAGATAAAGACCGTAGTCGAGCAAAAATTCTTGTTTGTAATTACACAACCTAAGTGGGCACCAAATCAAAAAGATCAAATTGTCATTAATCCTTTGGATTGGTGTTCTTTTTAGAGGCAATTGTGTTATTGTGTACACATTGAACCCTCCAATTACAGTAATGCACAAATATTATATTTCAGTTTGTGTTTCTAAAGTAGTCTCTTGCTGTTAGCCGTGGAAATTTCATTTTTTTCATCGGAGAGACATAAATTACCTCTGAAAAAAGCAGGTGACGAAATAGAGAAAGACACAGACAGAGATGGTGCTGCCCTTGCTCAGGACTTAGGCGGCGACCAGGCAGATGAATACCGACGAAGCAGTAAAAGTCGGAGAAGAGCTGGGCTAGGTGCCATTCCCCCTATCTGCACACATCTATCCTTTCTCATCCAAATTTGGCATGTTTTAGCAAATATAAGATATGTGTAAAAATATTGTCATTGGCTTTATGTTACTTCTTGTGGGTGAAGTATCGCATATCTACAAATTAGACGGGTGCCTATTTTCTAGAAGAAACTAGAACAAGATGAATGTTACCTGATGCAGAATTACATTGCTTAATAGCATGTATTAGTATTGCATGAATGCATATATCACAGAAGAGAAGCACGGAGCTAGAAAATAATCATATACTCTTGCGTGATGTAAAGTAATATAATCTAAAAATAAAAAATGGCAAAGAAAGACAAACCCTAACGACGTGCACATTTAAATTGATCTAAAAATAAAAAAAATGGTAAATAAATAAAACCCTAACGATGTGCACACTGAAATTGCATACATGTACAGAAATTTCTACTAGAAAATAAATGTAAAGAATTATTACGTGGGAATATTGATTTTGCATAGAAAGCACCGTAGTCTTGACTTTGCTAAACATTGTTATATTCTGGATTAACATCCACTCGACTGAAATCATAATCATGTGAATGTCAAAAGAAACACGAATTTCGAGAATATGCTACCATCATTTTTTCCTTCTTTGTCCCCTTGTCAATATTGTTTGCTTGAAGTCGAGTTCATTGCAAGATAGCAACTATGTTTCTTGATAAATCTCCACTGCAACAAACAATGAGCTGACAGGCTTGAGTGGTACCGTGTCGCCTCTATTTGTGCAAAAACATTGCATCCAACTTATCTGAGGCACTTGATTCTTCCCTCTAGATAGAACTCTTCCTGCACGTTTGTCCTTGACATCTCTAAATGCGGCTATGTCCAATTGTTTAACATGCTCAGCTACAGCAGAGATATGAAGCCGCATTTTCTTGGATAATTATGTGATAAGTTTTATCTCTGCAAACACAAAATGAAAAGTGGCAGACAAATTAGACTTCTTTATCTTCAGTAGATAAATTTAGATCCCATACGTTCATAAGACCCTTGAAAGCAGCAAGTATACGCATTCAGATATATGCAATCATTAGATACATGTAAGCCAAAACAAAGAACATAGAAAATGGTTTTCCAGATGAAAGTAAGCATATTTAGATTCAAACTACTTGTGTGAAGGTACCAAGAATCATGACAAAATACATCATGATCCTAAGTACTATTGAAGCCTGGCATGATACATCAGTTATGTTACAAAAACAATAGTTTTTCCATTAAATTCTAGAAGAAATTGTTCAACATAATATCCTAAACTACTCATACATAAAGCAGATTTGGTGTGTCATGGAAGTTCAACACATCTGTATATCCTTTGACAACAATATGAACTGAGCATTTACCTTTTAGGATCTCAAGAGCAACATCATTCCTTTGGGAAAGTATCTTGGCAAACCTTCAATACAACAAATGTACCATTTCAGAGTGGCCTCCTGATTCAAATGATATAAATCATATGTCAATTGAAAGTAAACAGCAAGCAAGGAAGCATGTGGATTTCAAATTAGTAAAAGTTTGAATACAATATCAGCAATGTCATAGTGGTTGCCATCGTGTTTCTCAGTTCTAAACGTGTTATAGTGGTCGCCATTGTCTTTTTGAGTTCTAAACGTGCTATAGTGGTCGCCACTGTCTTTTTGTGTCCTAAATGTTAGATTGATCTCTTCCCCAATGGGCCCAACGGCCCATTGGAACCTTGACTCACGCCCTGATCGGGGGTGTCCAGCCCAAGCAAGGCTGGTGGGCCCCTGTCACGCAGCGCTATATAGAGGAGGTGGGGACCGTGGCACACAAGACGAGGTTCGCCGCCACCACTGTTTCCCCACTCCTAACCCTAATCCGATCTAGAGGGAAGCGCTGAAGCGATGGGAAGCCCACCGACGCCATCAGCCACTTCACCATCAGTCTCTCTGCTGTCACCGGCTACCGTCACCATGGCCGACTCCGGGACTTCCTCGACTCAAGGTGAAGGAATCTCTCATCTCCTTCACCCCACTACCGGATCTCTCTAGCCCAGTCGATCTAGTGGACATAACAATGGTATCAGATGCCACTGGGTCCTAGTTGGATTTTTGGTAGCAAAAGAAAAAAGATTCCCTCCCCATTAAGAACCCTAGAAGAGGGCAAAGAATAAGATCAAAAGCAAATGAAAGTCACCAGATTTCCATCCGGCAAAGAGCGTCGCCTCGGCCGCGCCCGTTCCCCTCGATCCCCACATGCATCGGCAAGACGAGGTGTGGGAAATAAGAACTCACCTATTTGGAGGCAAAGACAAATTGGATTGATCCGAAAAAGAAAACAAAACAAAAAAAATGCAAAGAAATCACTCCTCTGAGGGAAAACTGCACGGGCGCCACCGATCGGGCCACTTGACGGCGACGCGCTCACCCAAAGGTGGACATGCACGCCGGCAAGGGGGCCAAGGGGGCGCCGGTGTCCGTCTGCCACCTCTGCTCTTTTTTGGTTTGGTGGTGGTCGGAGAAAAAGAAAGAACACTGAAAGGGGAACCGCAACCGACCGCTCGACGGCGGTGCACACACCTCAAGGTGTGTGCGCAGGCGGTGAAGGGAAGGCCACGGCTCCGGCGAGGGCACCTCCACCACAGGAAAAGAAAAGGCTCTGCGAGCCGAGCGGCCCGACGAGGCCGGCGGCCGGACGGTGGTTGTTGCCTGCGCGACAGATGCGTGAAGGGGCGGAAACAAAGAGCGCCACCGCAGAGGCGAGCTGCATGGGGAGGCAAGACGAGAGCGGCGCGAGGAAAGGTCACAGCGCGCGCGGCACGGAGGGCTCAGCCCCGACACCGGCAGCCGGTTTTTGCCCTGCCGGTTGCTGGCTGCTACTGACCCGAGAGAGAGAGAGAGAGAGCTCTGCGCGAGAGCAGGCACAAGAGAGAGCGGCGGGGTGAGGAGAAAGAATGGATTAGGGTTCCCCCCGCCGGCTCGGTCTGGTTTTGATCTGCGCGATCCCCACGGGGGACCGTCGGATCAGGCTGGGCGGCCAGGATGGCTCCTGTGCCAAACCCTAGCCCAGCCGGGCCAAAGGGCCAAAAGGGAGGCGGCTGAGGCCGGCGGCCCAGCAGGCCGAGGCTAGGCCGGTGGCCTAGCAGGCCGAGGCTAGGTCGGCGGCCCAGCAGGTCAGGAGCTGCGTGGGAGCAGGCTCGGTTGCTGGGTAACTCGGCCAGTTTCGGCCGACAAAGTATTGACAGTTGTTTCTGATAAGAAAAATAGAAAAGTTTCTGAAAAATTAAAGATAATTTTCAGAAAAAGAAAAGTTTCTGTAAAGTAGAAAAATAGTCTTTTCTATGCATAATTTTCTTGGAAAACAATGTTTAGAAAATAGAAAAGGAAAAGGCATTTTTATGCAAAGTAAATAAAAGGTCTGTGCAGAATAAAAGAGAAAAAATTTCTGCAAAGAAAAATAGATGTTTCTGAAAATAAATAGAGTTTTTCAGAAAAAGAAAAGTTCATGGATTTTATAAAACGAAAATAAAGTTCATGAATTTTTATTTTTAACAGAATATTTTTCTGTAAAGGTGCATGAATTTTATATTCATGTTTTTCCGTTGCAAAGTAAAAGTTTAATCCTCCAATTAAATTGGAACCAACGGGAAAATTTAATTGGAAGGACTGTTCTTAGCAATGTTTTTCCCCTGTGGGTGAAATAAGATTCAAATAGTTTCTTCTATGACAAAAGAAAGATGTTTGTTTTAAAATTAACATATGGTATTGTTGTTTTCTGACCAACGTTGATGATAACAATACTATAGTTCTATGAGTCATCGTATGTTCAAAGCTTAAACCTCTCATAGATTTTGTATCAAAGTGATCAATTTTCAGAGAACAGATAGATAAATGTATATTTCTTGTTCATGCGTCAATATAGTTGACGATGATGATTATTTCTTAGCAAAGTTGTTCAATAGAAATACCATCATCACATTGTTTATGAGTTATATGCATTATTTCCATTTCTGCCCAACGGTGATATGGAACTAATATAGAAGGATGATGTTTTATTCTAATTCTGCCACAACGGTGATTTAGAATATAAAAGAAAGTTTTAAAAGGTTTAATGTGCATATTTTTTTAACCAGACCAACGTAGGGTTATTTTTTATGTTCATTATTGTTGTTTATTGGCTAACTTTTTCTTAGACTAAAAGTTTTTCATGCTTTCATTTGTGAAAGCGAATGGTTGGGTACTTGTGACCCGAAAGATGAACAAGAAAGGTCATAACTTGAGGGAGTATGTTCTCCCTAAAGAATGGCTTCAAAAGAAAAGAACTCTTGGATATTAATTAAAGAAAAGAAAAGAGATAAATGATTGAGAGTCTTGGTTGATGAATGTCCTTCATGTACTCTCTATGAAGAAGTTTTTCATTCAACATGATTTGAGATGAAACAAGCAATATGTGCGTGTTTAATTTGACCAACGTCGGATCAAGCATGTGTGTCAAAGATAATTCGGATTTATTTCTGAATTTGATGATTGAAAATGCAGTCAAAAGAGCCAATTATGGCATTTATGTCCCTTGCAGGGAATTACCCGCATGGCGGGAAAAGTCTGGGAAAATACTTGCGTAACTAGGTAAAGTTGACATAGTATTATGTCAACAATCCTGCATGGCGGGAGAAATTTTGGCAAAGGACTTATCCTGTATGAGGACAAAGATATGATGACTCATGTGCGGTTAATGTGTCCCACTATGGGAGAAGAGTATGGAGTAGCTATTATGCTTTCCTAGTATCGACCGTACACCTTATGTGTAACGGTCATTAAGCACTCAATAAATCCAAAGAGGATAAAAGTAACAGATGAACCTAAAGACAAGAATGATATGCAAGTGTGACTTGCAAAAGTACCAATTATAAAGAACTATGTTTAGTTTCTGAAATGAAATGAGGAAAAAGTACTCCCATAATAGTTAACACATAACTTCATTTTGCATGAAGTAATAAGATGAATGAACTAGATAATCGAAGTTTCCTCAATTCACAAGAGTTATGAATGGTTTTCGAAATTGTGGCAGAAAAGTTCTTGCCACATTTCGAGGGGGATAAAGTTATATGAAATACATTGTATTTCATGGCTCCCCTGTACATTAGATGATGTGATGCACATTATGCATCTAAAGTGATCCATTAATGAAGAATGTGATTGTCAAGGGGAGTACGACAGTCATTATAATACCCCTAAAGAAAAGAAATAGTTGTTTTTCTGGATCTTTTATAGTTCCGAAAGCAAACTAAGGAAAACAGAGATGGTGCTTAAAGTGCCATAAAGAAGAAAGTTCTAAGAGAATAAACCCAAATGATAAAGTTTAAAGATACACCATTTTTAGTGAAGATGGAGTAATCTGGGGGAGCATGTTGTATGACCTATACAACACCTGTTGTTAGCTCTATAAAGGATGAATGAGTAAACATGGATCTTGTGATACAGGTCCGTGTAAAACCTATTGCCTCTTGGAAATGGATGACTATAGAACTAATTTGCCTCTTGGCAATGACAGAGCAATGACAACCCCATAATGAAAGAAGTGCAAGTACCTGAGACACTGGTGGTCTCAAGGAATGACAAAATCAGATACTTATGATTACTATAAAGTCTATGTTAGTGAAATTCAAATGGAGGTTGATTCCACCTCATTTAAAGCGCTCAATCGAGCTTTGAGAAGTGTTTGTTTGTCTAAATGATAAGAGACTATGTGAAATGAAATAAAGTTGGTGAATCCCGACGATGTTTGGGACTCATAAGTAATTTCCAATGGAGCCAAAACAGTAGGCTTTAAAGGGTATACAAGGAAAATGTGTCTACAAAGGAAATATGTAAAGGTGTAAAGCATGACTTAAATCAAAAGATTTTGTGCAAAGAGAATGAATAGATTACAATGAGTGTTAGTGGCACATCACAATCGACACAATGATCTGAGTTACATCAGATGAAAGTAAAGAACACAAGGAATACTGCTTCAAGAAATCTTTTATGGACTAGAGCAAGTCTCTAGACAGTGACATTTGAAGTTAAAAGAATCATATGTTATTTTGGGTTACAGAAAATGAGAGGACAATTGTATTCATGCAAAGTTATAGAATGGGAAATTTGTTTCCTAATTCATGTGCATGTGGATGACGTCCTACTTGCTAATGGTGATGTCAATCTACTCTAGGAGGAGAAAAGAAGTTCTTGTCCTCAAAGTTCAAAAGAGTATTCTCGGTAGAGTGTCTCTCGTTATAAGTATCGAGATTCACTAAGAAAATAATAAAAGGGGGTATTAGGAATGTCGCATGGACATGCTAAGAAAGATCTCTAAAGTATGCATGCGAGAAAACCTACGCATGTTCTTATAGTCAAGGGTAATGGAACCGGAAACTATGGTGTTCCAAAAGTTGATAAGAAAATATTGTAAACGGATATGGTACCATATGCTTCAGCTGTTGGAAGCTCAATATATTACCCTGACACAGTTCACGTATATATTCGAGTTATTTTGGCAATGTCTAGTCCATATATAGATCAATGGAATGGAGTCAAAGATATCGGCCTCATGCTGAAAGAAATAAGTGCTCTCAAACGATTGTGAGTACAAAGGCAGGACTTGTGAAATGTATAGCAAAATGCACAATTGTCGCTAACTTTCATACTTGGAGTTTTGTGTGGAAAATCTCCAAATGAATGAAACAATTATCATCAATGTGATGCAAGATATGTTATAGCTTGATATGAGGCTGAGGGATAGGCAAAATGGTTAAGGAGACATGTACCTAGAGTTGATAATGGTTGACAACAACAATAACCATTTTAAGTTTTTCGCTCCTATGACAACGAGTCAAGTGTTGATGCCAAGCACACTGACACAGAGTTATGTGTTGTAAAGGAGAAAGTACGGAATTATGAAGAAATGCTTGAAGCATAAAAGCAACAAACAAGTGCTTGCAGATCTGCTTATTAAAGGCTTACCATCCAGTATCTTCAGAGAACACACAGTCGACATGGGTTTTATGGTATAGTCTAAAATTTCCGGACAATAAAGGGCCCAAGGTTAAAGAATTTATTTCAAAAACAGAGAGGTACGTTGTCGCTGTCTGATTCTATCGGCAATTGAGTTGTGACGATGAAACATGCCCTGTGTATTGATCTGTTACGAAACGAGTAAAGTTCAAAGTATATGATGAGATCAAGGGGGGATGTTAGATTGATCTCTTCCCCAATGGGCCCAACGAGGTTCGTCGCCGTCACTGTTTCCCAACTCCTAACCCTAATCCGATCTAGAGGGAAGCGCTGAAGCGATAGGAAGCCCACCGACGCCATCAGCCACTTCGCCGTCGGTCTCTCTGCTGTCACCGGCCACCATCACCATGGCCGGCTCCGGGACTTCCTCGACTCAAGGTGAAGGAATCTCTCATCTCCTTCACCCCACTACCGGATCTCTCTAGCCCAGTCGATCTAGTGCACATAACACAAAACTCTATTTTACAGATTTATGCCTTTTCATTTGTCATATCATACTTTTGAAATATAGAACTACCATGAGCCCAAGGAGTGCGTTGTACCTTGGCTGAAATTTGTTCCCATCTAGTCGCTAATTCAATTTCCAAGAACTACGCTAGCAAGCATAGTACTAACTATACGAGTGTCCTAGGGTAAAGTATTGGTCAATTAACACTATCAAATCTCCTTTAAGAAAAAAAACTGAAAAAAATTGGTATGCCACCTGCTATGCTGTCCTTGACAAAAAACTTTCACTTACACAGTTGACATGTTCATATATAGGACCAATTTGAACACTGAGTTTTTGATTTAAAGCATGGAGGATAGATTGGATGGGTTGTCGACGAAGTGGTGAAAGAGGTCCAAATGTAAAAGAGGCGCAGATTGGACAGGGGGCTCACCTTGCTGCTGCGTCCTCAATGATGAGCAGAGGCGGCACAGTGGAAATGCTACCGCTTGACAACGCTGCTACTTGCTCCCTTGCACCGTCCACCTTTACCAATCATTCTTCCACAACCTAGACCCATTGGACCCACTTCCAGGCCAGTGCCATAGCATAATTTCTCTCCTCACTGCCGATCTAATCCTTAGGCTGTGTCCATCCACATTTGTAGCTCCTCACACGATGGCAGTGGAATACTGTGCAACCGGTAACAACTGCACACGAGCAGCAGGTAACAGCGGAAGGTGGTCATTCCCAACATCAAGGGGAAAGGAGGGGTGGCAATAGTGGAGAATGGGGCTTTAGTCCTGGCTATGAACAAGGCCCCGGGTCATCAACCGGTACTAAAGAGTGGGGACTAAAGGCTTCGACCTTTAGTTTCGGTTGGTCACACTCTGGAATTAAAGTCCCTTCACGTGGCCACGGACGTGTGGTGGAGCCTAAAGGACCTTCATTCTCGGTTGTTGTCACCAATAGGGACTAAATATTTTGTATTTTTTGGGGTTAGGATTTTAGGGTTTAGGGTTTATAGTTTATTTTACCTTTTCATCTTGTGTTTTTCATTCAATTCTTTTTCATGTCAAACATATTTTACGCTACTACATACTGTACACGTTGATACATATATAATATAATTTCTCGTACGATCATACATATATACATACAATTTGGTATATATACAATTTATTCTATACAATTTGGAGATCATTACATGTAATGGTATTCTCCGCTTTTAGGTGTGACCTTATTAAGGAAAAATTCCGCAATTTCCTCTTGAATTGCTCGTATGCGGTTCTCTGGTAGGAGCTGCTGCCGTATTTCATCAATCTTTAAAGAGAGGAGATCAATATAAATATATTAGTTGTATATATATTAGATCATCTTAAAAAAATTGTGAATATTGTTTACATACCTGACGTTGTTTTTCATTAAAGCGCCGACATTCGATAGCTATGTGAATGTTCTCGCAAACACAGTATGCGCATAAATTAGTCTCATGTTTCTATCTCATGCACTTTACAAGAATATAATTCCATAAGATAATAATCAAGCATGATAATGGTATTGAAACTATGCTAGAATTAAATAGATGCACGGACTTAGGTAGTACTACTTAATTAATTACCTTGATCACTTTCCAACGCAGCTCCGGTTGCCATTCACGCCTAGCCTCTTTGATGAACCGTTTTCAAACCCTCCCCGGCAAACAAAATGAATAAAGAAGTTATTAATTACTTGATATTAGGAAATGAACGAAAGAGGCCGATATAGCTAATACGATAATGATTGAAATTACCAGCGAAGCATTTTAATTATGCTAGCGTAACCTTCATGTTTTTTATTTAGTGAGTCTTCGACTTCAACAATTCCACAATCAACTCTAATGATTAGCAGCATCGAGTGGAACCTGTGCATATTTATACAAGCATGCATGCATAACTCATCAACTAGACTTAACATCGAGTAAGCAAAATATAATTTGTAGTACAAGACACTAACACTCACTTGAAGTTGAAGGCCATAGTATTTTTGTTTTGGTATTTTTTGCCTTTAAAAAGTTTAGCAAGTTCATCTATGAATCTTCAGGGAAGTCTTCTATCAATTTTTCATTAAGGATATATTCGCTCTCTTTTACATTTTGAATCTTCATTCTGCATAATAGCATAGAAAAGAATATAGTGTGGATAATTATAGGCAATGAACAAGCTGAGCTAGAGACATAAATTACAGAAAGAAATCACTTAAATACAATAGCAACTAACGATTGATTTGTCGAGTGCGTCTTGATTGTATAATTGAAACAATTTGTCAAATTCAATGTATAGATCATTTTCATAGAAGTAATGCTCTTCCTTGACTTTCACTATGAGGTGCAATCACTCGAGGGCAACTTCTTTCATCTACCACTTATGCAATCTTCGCATTTGTGTTGTTAGCTGTGGGACCTACTCAGGTTTGACTAGGGGTTGTCTAGTGACATATCGTCGTGCTACTTCAGCCATGGGAATTTCCTCGATGCCTTGGAGTTGATTCAAACTTAGACCGATGTCTGTAGCAGCGTCACTCATCACCTTGAGCGGGGGGGATCGATTGCATTGCCTCTTCTCCAAGCTGGGAACTCTTTTCCCGCTTTTTTTAATATCTGTTGGTGTCGACCGCTGCATTTGTTTTTCATGTAATATATCAACACAACGGTCATAGTCTGATGGCTTATTCGCCACATGTGATGGGGTCGCTCAAGAAATTCTATAAAGCGGTCTATGATTTTCTCAAGTATTTTCTCCTTTGGCGGCGGGGGCGGAATTGGTGCAAAATTGGTTTTACTTGGGGAAGTAAGGACCTCGTTGAGTTACTCGTATGTCATATCGTAAGCTAACTTCTTTTTGGCAGGAGGCTCAGCTTTAGCTTTCTTCTTTGTAGTTTATTTCAGAATAGGATTAGTCGTCGACGGAGCGGTGGTCTTCGTCTTTTGGCCTTGTTGGGACAGTGTGGTACCCAGCTTTTTCTTGTCATCTTCGCAATTTGGGTACAATAATTTTTTGTGATCCTCTAACATGCTCTCCAATTTCAACCTGTCCTTTAACATGTACATCAAGAATGGCCCGACCAATATCATGAGCGGGCTCATCTGGTACCTCTTGATCTTCAGCTTCCCCTCTTGCAGTATCACCACTAGTGGGGACAGGGCCTATAGTCCCGGCCCGTAAGGGGCTTTAGTCCCGGTTCACCAACCGGGACCAAAGAGGCGGGACTAAAGGCCTAAACTTTAGTCCCGGCCGTGTTCCAAGCCGGGACCAAAGGTGCTCCACATGGGCGCCTCGGAGCGCCCTCAGGGGCAAGCCCTTTAGTCACGGGTCTTAACACGGACCGGGACTAATGGATCTGTTTGTTTATTTTGTTTGTTTGACCCAAAAGGTACCTTTTATTTATTTTTAAAATTTTATTTTTGAATATTCTTTGATTTGTTTTTATGTTTTATTTCAATTTTTAAATCTTTGATTTATTTGACAATTTAATATCTAATCACCCATCCTCACTGCTCTAGCGTAGATTACTCATTTCAAATCGTCTAACTTCTCGGCCGGTCACCCATCCTTTCACTGCTTCAGCCCGAGCACGCTTAACTTCCTCGTTCTATCGCCCCTAGTTGCCAAGTCTGCACTTGTTGTTCTCCTGACAATAGTAAGCTATCAATCCTAAACAACCTAGGGTTTGATGTCATGTCACATGATTTAATTTTTTGAATTCAAACAATTATTAAAATAAACAAAATAAGTAATAATAATAGTGAATTTCAATGAAAACAACCTAAATATTTTAGATAAAATTATTTTTTCTTATTTTTGTGGAAAAAACTTCTTTTTGCCATAACTTTTTTTACATTTGGAATTTTGAGCATCTGAGAAAACTTCACCGGGCAAGCCCCGGTGAAATCGATTCCCAATTTTCTCTAGGTTTTTTTTTATATATTAAACTTTTTTTTGACGTCGTATGCAAAAGTTATGGCCGCTTTACATTTTTCCTTTTTTTTGAAAAAACGGTCAAAATTCATATCTCAAAATTTGTATACCAACTAGGCACTAAAACCTAACTACATCTCAAAGGATTTTATTTTTTGAAGATTTTACCATTTTTGTTTATTTTCTACAAAACTAAAAAAGACGGTCCAGGGAGGGTAGAGTTTGAAAATTTCGGAATCCCCCTTTAGCCAAGAGTCCAATCATACCCGTCGACTACATTTGCTAGCACTCTCCCCGCCAGAATCACAACTAAGGTTAACCAAGCCAGAGTTAACCCTTTCTAACTTTATTTGCTATTTTGAGCTAAATGACCCTGAAATTGAAAAGAACTATAATGAACTCTGAAAATGTTGAAACTTGGCATGGTATCATCATTTCATCCACATAGTTTGTGCTAAAAAGTTGAGAGGGTTACGACAAAAATTGGATGCACTTCGTGTACAAACTGGACCATCTCCTTCGAAGTATCACGATTTCGGACGAAAACCCATCTGCTAGAAAGATATTTTAATTTTTTACTTATTTCAACTTCAAACATTTTATGCATTTTGTGCATTCAATATAAACCATTCAAAACCACATCCTAAATTTCGACCCTTTATAACTTCATTTGCTATTTTTCATGCATTTAATGATTTTTTGACCTAAATGACCTTGAAATTGAAAAGCCCGACAAATGAACTCTGAAAAGGTTGAAACTTGGCATCGTATCATCATTTCTCCCACATAGCATGTGCTAAAAAGTTGAGACGGTTACGTCAAAAACTGGATTCACTTCGTGTACAAAATGAACAATCTCTTTCGAAGTATCAGGGTTTCGAACGAAAACTCATCTATTGCAAAGGGATTTCATTTTTTTGAACTTATTTGAACTCCATACTTTTTGTGTGTTTAAAATACACCATTTAAAGCCACATCATAAATTTTCAATATTTTCTGACTTCATTTGGTATTTTTCATGCATTTACTTACTTTTTTGAGCTAAGTGACCCTGAAATTGAAAAGCACTACAAATGAACTCTGAAAAGGTTGAAAGTTGGCATGGTATCATAGTTTCACCCACATGGCATGTGCTAAAAAGTTGAGAGCGTTACGATAAAAACTGGATGCACTTCGTGTACAAACTGGATCATCCTTCGAAGTATCAAGATTTCATACGAAAACCCATCTGCTACAAAGGCATTTTATTAAAATGATTTTAATTCCAGACTTTTTATGCATTCAATATGCACCATACTATAACATGTTAAAATCTACAGAAAGTACTAACTAAAAATAATAATAAACAACAATTAAACGACAAAAACAACTATATAAGCAAAACAATATTGTTTTAATTAAAATCCAAATTTAAATTATTCTAAAAATAACCAAATAAATCTTACTGTGATAACAATCTAACAGATGACTAGGAGAAAAAAGAATTAAATTAAAAACTATTTGTAAACTCAAGTTATTCACAATTTGGGTTTGAAGCAAATATGAACAAATTCAAATTTAAACCATTCAAATTTAAAAACTAATTGCACAAACAGAAACTAGACAAAATTTTGAATCTAATGTAAAAAAGAATCACTCAAAAAAATTAAATATCCTAAAATATATAAGCAATTTAAAACAGAAACTACAAACAGAAATAAAATTTAAAAACAGGAAAAAATAAAAATACAAAACCCCTTTAGTCCCGTTTTGTGTCTCGAACCGGGACTAAAGGTCTACCCTTTAGTCCCGGTTCAAGACACGAACCAGGACTAAAGCCTCCAAACCCTTTAGTCCCGGTTCGAGACACGAACCGGGACAAAAGGTTCCTTTTGAACCGGGACTAATGACCGACCGGCGCCCTTGTCGTTCGAACCGGGACTAATGCTAACATTAGTCCCGGTTCGTAATGGAACCGGGACTAATGTGTAAATTGAGCTGGGACGGAAGCCCCTTTTTCTACTAGTGCACTGTATTGAACATAGGATAGTTTTCATCATCATCTTGTTCTTTATTGTCTTCCATCACAACCCCTCTTTCTCCATGCATGGTCCAAGAATTATAGCCGGATATGAAACCGGACTGAAGCAGGTGGATGTGAAGGATTTTTTAGTTAGAGCAATCCTTATCATTCTTACAAACACCACATGGACAACACAAAAAACCATTCCGCTTGTTTGCCTCAGCTACATGTAGAAAATTATGCATGCCATTAATGAACTCGGGAGAACGTCGATCATCGTACATCCATTGCAAGCTCAACTTCATTACACAACATCGAAGTGACCAAATTAATACAAGTTCATCACATCAAAACCAAACTAGAGTAGTGACCAAATGTTATTACTGCAAAAATATATACATAAGGTTCATACATATACATACTTCTCATAAAACAACATGCACCTATCAAAATTACAACTAAGGTCATGATTGATCCAATAGCATAATGATAACATGCCTCTTTATTAATGGCATATTTTTTAAGCATTCCAATCTTCAAGCGCATCACATCCATCATGATCTTGTGATCGTCGACGACATCGTCAACATACAACTCCAATTTCATCTTCTCTTCTTCAATTCCTTTCGAAAAAAATTCAAATAATCACTTTATTTTTCAACTAAATTTAACTTCTCAAGAAGAGGGTCGGTTGCAATTTCCGGTTCATATACCTTCTAGATAAAAATATCTATATCAACTTGATGGGCATAATTGTAATAAACACGAAATGAAAGAAATAGTTATAAAAGATAATATACCACATATGAATCATAAACCGAACGATGGTCGACGGGGACGGATATCAAAACATGGCACTATATATATAACAAAAAAAATCATACAAGTAAGAAAATTATATAAGTAATTATCTAAATCATACAAATTATATTTTTTTATAAAAAAAAAGATAAGAACAAGAGGCTCACTAAGGTGGTGCCGACATGGGACGACGCGGGCGATCGACGACGGTGAGGACAGGGACGGAAGGCACTAACTAAACCACACCTACACATATGCAAACTAAGAAACTATATTGATCTCAAATTGCATATAAATCAAATAAAACTCTCACATAATTACTCCCAAACTAAAAGCCATAAATTACTATACTTATAGAGCATGAAACGAGCTAAACTAGTAATGAGTGACGAAAGGATGAAGTTGCTAACCTTTTAAAAGACTTGCATAGATGGGGTGCCTTCAATCTTGACAATTCTTGGCAAAAATGGAGGATTAACTCGAGCTTGGGGAAGGAAGCATAGAGGAGAGAAAGCTTGAACTTCAGCTGGAAGAAGCAGAGGTTTATATAGTGAAGCCTTATGTCAATTATGCAACTTTATTCTTGTAGACTCGTGTTGGGCCTCCAAGCGCAGAGTTTTGTAGGACAGTAGCAATTTTTCCTCAAGTGGATGATCTAAGATATATCAATCCGTGGGAGGCGTAGGATGAAGATGGTCTCTCTCAAACAACCCTGCAACCAAATAATAAAAAGTCAAAAAGTCTCTTTTGTCCCCAACACACCAAATACAATGGTTATTTGTGTAGGTGGACTAGTTCAGCGAAGAGATGGTAATACAAGTGTAGTAATGATAGTAGATTTTGATTTTTGTAATAGTAAGAATAAAAAAAATAGCAAGGTAACGAATAACAAAAGTGAGCACAAACGGTATTGCAATGCTCGAAAATGAGGCCTAGGGTCCGTACTTTCGCTAGTGCAATATCTCAACAATGCTAATATAATTGGATCACATAACAATCCCTCAATGTGCGATAAAGAATCACTGCAAAGTTCCTATCTAGCGGAGAACATAAGAAGAAACTGTTTGTAGGGTACGAAACCACCACAAAGTTATTCTTTCCAATCAATCTTTCCAAGAGTTCGTACTAAAATAACAAGTTATCCTTGCTAATCGATCTTTCCAAGAGTTCGTACTAAAATAACAACATAACAAATTCAGATTCATAATACTCAATCCAAAACAAAGAACCTCAAAGAGTGGCCAAAGATTTCTACCGGAGGAATAAAGATAAGAACGTGCATCAACCCCTATGCATAGATTACTCCAATATCACCTCGGGAATCCGCGAGTTGAGTGCCAAAACATATATCAAGTGAATCAATATGATACACCCACTGTCACCACGGGTATTCATAGCAAGACATAAATCAAGTGCTCTCAAATCCATGAAAGTATTCAATCTAATAAAACAAAATATCAAAGGGAAAACTCAATTCATCACAACAAGATAGAGAGGAAGAAACACCGCGATACATCAAGATCATGCCATCTCTAAAATACGGGAGAGAGAGAGAGGTGAAACACATAGCTACTGGTACAAACCCTCAGCCCCGAGGGTGGAATACTCCCTCCTCGTCATGGACTCCATCGGGATGATGAAGATGGCCACCGGAGATGATTTCCCCTCTCCGTCAGGGTACTGGATTGTCTCTATATTGGTTTTTCATCGATACAGAGAGTTGCGGCGATGGAGCTTCTCATCTAGCGTTATTTCTGGCGGTTTTTGTATTTATAGGACTTTTTGGCATCGGTCTCACGTCAAGATGGGCCACGAGGTTCCCACTACCCACCAGCTCACGAGCAAGGCCTCTGGCGTGCCCTGGTGGGTTGTGGCCACCTCCTTCACCTTCTGGTCTTCCCACGAAGCTTCTAGTGCCTCTTTAATTTGTTCCAAAAAAAATCGTCAAAAAGTTTCGTTGCATTGGAGAACTTTTATTTCTGCACAAAAAACAACACACGGTAGTTCTACTGAAAACAGCGTTGGTCCATGTTAGTTCCATACAGATCTTACCAAAACAATATAATTTTTTGTAAACATGGCATGAATACTTCATAAATTATAGATATGTTGTAGACGTATCAGCATACCCAAGCTTATTTCCTACTCGTCCTCGAGTAGGTAAATGATAAAATAAATAATTTATGAAGTCTGAATGCTAGTATAGTGCATAAGTTTGATCAATGATAATTTGAATCACTTTTCCTAGCATCATAACAACAACTCATTCTTATAAAACTCATCATGATAAAGTAGGAATTTTTGATGTGGAATGCTACCTATCACATTCATCATATACTCTTTTCTTTTGTAGCATGGACATTTGGACTTGAATGATTCAAATCAATAGTCTATGATTTGAAATGAAAACTTTAATTTTCAAGCATATCAACAAGCAATAAAGTCCTTCAAAATATCAATGCCAAAGAACGCTATCTGTAGCCCATCATGCTCAATCATTGATCCAGTCATGCAACACACCCAAATATTTAATATCAATGCTAAAGAACGCTATCTGTAGCCCATCATGCTCAATCATTGATCCATCCATGCAACACACCCAAATATTAGCGACATCCAATGCTCAAGTATGATAACACTGTTACATAGTTGGTGCTTTATAAGAGAAGAGGAGACTCAAATAAAAATAAAAATTGCATAAAAGGAAATAGGTAGGCCCTTCGGAGAGGGAAGCAGAGATTTGTAGGGGTGCCAGAATTCAAAGCAAAAAAATTGAGAGATAAAATATTTTGGGTGGTATGCTTTTCTTGTCAACAAAAACAACTAAGAGTTCCCAATGTATTCCATGCTAAACAAATCATGGGCAGTTCCCAAACTGAAAATAAAGTTTATTCCTTTTCCACCTTTCTTTCACACTCCACGGCTAGCCGCATCCATGGGTACTGTCCATACCAACACTTTCGAAGGAATTTATTATTTGATAACATATAATAAATTTTCTTTGCATTTCGGGACTGGGCATCCCTATTACCGCCATAATCTCGTGCAATGACAAGTGAATAAACACTCATCTTGAGAACAACCTATTTAACATTGAAGATATCGGCCATCCCATGCCGCTTAATGAGCGGTATGAGCACAATAAACAAAAGTTTATTTTCAATATTAGAGTTGGCACATACAAATTTACTTAGAACTACACTGAAATACTGCATATAGGTAGGTATGGTGGACTCATTTGGCACAAATTTGGGTTTAGAATTTGGATGCACAGGCAACATTCCCTCTTAGTACAAGTGAAGGCCAGCAAATAGATTGAGAAGCGCCCAACCAAGGAACGAAAACCATCAAAAGCAAACATTAAACATAACTAACACTGAATAACACAACAAAAGTCGGATGTAATTTCATAGCATAATTATTGACTTCATGTGCATGCATAAGTAATCACAAACCTTAATACCAATATTCTTACTAAAGCATAATTACTCATCAACACAACTCACATGTCACTATCTTCATATCACAGAACTATTGCAAAGAATCAAGTTTAACATCCAATGATCTTCATGAAAGTTTTTATTCTTACTAAAGTTGAACTATCTTCCCTAGATATCTATCACTTAGGGACCAATTTCATTTAAAGAAAATTGCAATTGCTAATAACAAGCTCTCAAACAAATATAAGTGAAGAATGAGAGCACAAGTTTCTTTAAGATTTTCAACTCTCCAAATAATATAAGTGAAGAAACAGAGGATTTCTTCAAAATTTGCACTAACTATCCAAATAATCAAAGTGAAGCATGAGAGCATATTTCTTCAAAATAACAGCACCACCGTGCTCAAAAAGATATAAGTGAAGTACTAGAGCAATTCAATCAAACTACTCTCAAAAGATATAAGTGAAGATCAATGAGTAGTCAAACAATTAAGTTCCTATGTGAGGACTCTCTCTTAATAAATATTTTTAGATCTGATATTTTATTTCAAACAGCAAATCAAACAAAACACACTCCAAGATAGCACATATGATCTGGACAAATAAAAATTTAGGCTCAACATAGGCTAACCGATATTTGTTGACGAAGAGAAGTGGGATGTGTAGCATCCCCAAGCTTAGATGATTGATAATTCCTGTAATATTTACTTGGAGTGCCTTGGGAATCCCCAATCTTGAGCTTTTGTATCTCGTTCAATCCTCTCAAAGCCTGGTTTCACCTAAGTCTAAAAAACTTCATCCACATAAAACCTGAAAAGAACTTGTGAAATAGGTTAGTACACATACAAGTAAATAAATACTTCATGCACTAGCAAGACAAGTTGTATAATAATTTTAAAATATTAGGTATTTTATACTATCATTTACGCAATTTATATCTACCAATATAAGCTATGGAAACTATAGGATAAATAGATAACAAAACTATAACAACAATCTGTCTAAACAGGATAGTGTGTAGCGATCTACTTAAAACTTGTACTTTTGTATCTCAATCAATTATGAAAATTTAGGTATCTCCAAGCTTAAGTTCTTGCTGCTCCTTATTCTCCTCATATTGGTATCTCACCCAAAACATGAAAACTTCAATCGCAGAAAACTTAATGGAACTACGTGAGATGGGTTAGTATGATAAATATGGATCATTCACTAAGGTAATGCCAAGACAAGATTAATAATTGTTTTCACATGATGCCAACTGTATTATATCATTCTCATAATTTATATCACTCAATATAAGCTATGGATATACACTAAAACAAGCAAACTATGCACGCAAAACAGAATCTGTCAAAAACAGAACAGTCTGTGAAGACATGAATCAAAACCAATCTTCCCCGAATCTACAAATTCTGAACAATTAGGACAAGGCATATAATTTTCATACCAAAACTGTGTAAAAATTTCAGAATTATTTGATGCTACAGTAAAATCAGAGAAATTCCGCACTAGGCGTAAAAGTTTTTGTTTTTGCACAGAATCAATTAAACAAGTATCCACACTATCCCAAAGGATTTACTTGACACTTTATTGAAATAAAAGCTCAATCATATGACACACAAAAACATAGAGTAAAAGTGTTGGGTTGTATCCTAACAAGCACTTTTCTTTAATGCCTTTATCTAGGCATGATGATTTGAATGATGCTCGTATAGGATTAATAGTTGAAACATGCAAGAGATCATCATGAATCACATGGCACACACATTTAAGTCTAACCCATTTCCTATGCATAGGGATTTTGTGAGCAAACAATTTATGAGAGCAAAAATCAACTAGCATAGGAAGGGAAAACAAGCATGACTTTGAAACTTTGAACACATAGGGACGAAACTTGATATTATTGCAACACCTACAAGCATATGTTTCTCCCTCCTAATATTTTTCAATAGCATCATGAATGAATTAAAAAATATAAATATCACCTAATTCATTATTTTCATGATGCACAAGCATATAATTTTTATTACTATCCACACAAGCAAAATTCTTCCCATTCATAGTAGTGGGAGCAAACTCAACAAAATAACTATCATGAGACACTTGGTTGGCATAATCCAAATGAAAATTAAATTCATGATGACATATTTCATGGTTATCATTACTCTTTATAGCATATTGTCGTTACAATAATTATCATAGATAGGAGGCATGATTTCATCATAATAAATTTGATCATCAAAACTTGGGGGATTAAAAATAACATCTTCATTAAACATAGCATCCCCAAGATTGTGGCTTTGCATATCATTGGCATCATGTATATTGGATAATTCATACTAACAATATTGTTATCATGCTCATCATCCAAGGAATTCAAATTAAGCGTTTTCATAAATTCTTCCTCCAACAATTGAACACAATTTTCCGAACCATCATTTTCACGAAAGACATTATAAAGATGAACAATATGAGACCACCTCAATTCCATTTTTTTTAATTTTCTTTTTATAAAACCAAACTGGTGATAAAACAAGAAACTAAAAGATTCAATTGCAAGATCTAAAGATATACCTTCAAGCACTCACCTCCCGAGCAACGGCGCCAGAAAAGAGCTTGATGTCTACTACACAACTTTATTCTTGTAGACTCATGTTGAGCCTCCAAGCGCAGAGTTCTGTAGGATAGTAGCAATTTTCTCTCAAGTGGGTAACCTAAGGTTTATCAATCCGTGGGAGGCATAGGATGAAGATGGTCTCTCTCAAAAAACCCTGCAACTAAATGAGGCCTAGGGTCCGTACTTTCGCTAGTGCAATCTCTCAACAATGCTCATATAATTGGATCACATAACAATCCCTTAACGTGAGATAAAGAATCACTCCAAAGTTCCTATCTAGCGGAGAACATAAGAAGAAATTTATTGTCGGGTATGAAACCACCTCAAAGTTATTCTTTCCGATGAATCTTTTTGAGAGATCATACTAAAATAACAAGTTTCCCTTTCTCATCGATCTATCCAAGAGTTCGTACTAAGATAACACCATAACAAATTCAGATTCATAATACTCAATCCAACACAAAGAACCTAATAGAGTGCCCCTAGATTTATAACGGAGAAACAAAGACGAGAACATGTATCAACCCCTATGCATAGATTACCCCAATGTCACCTCGGGAATCCGTGAGTTGAGTGATGATACGTCCCAAACGTATCTATAATTTCTGCTTGTTCCATGATCTTTTGGGTGACATTGTTATATGTTTTGCTACACTTTTATATCATTTTACACATATTTGGACTAACCTACTAACTCAGTGCATCTGGTGCCAGTTTCTGTCTGCTGATGTCTATTTTGCAAGGGACTTTACCCAATTTTTCGAAGCCCGAAAAAATCTAGAAAAAATATATAAAAAATCAGTGAAACACAAGCTTCGGGATCACCGAAGGAGGGCCACAGGGGGCCAGGGGCCTCCCAGGCGGCCTGCTCGCGCGGCCAGGCCCTAGGCCGCGCCAGGAGGTCGCCTGGGTGGGTCCCACCTCCTCCGGTGCCCTCCTTTAGCCTATATTTAGGGTCCCGAGAGGAAAACCTCGCATACTTTCGGGAATCGCGAATTTCTCCATCGTTTCGCCGTCGCAATGCTTCCAAGATCGGGAGCGTCAGGAGACCTCTTCACGGCACCCTGCCAGAGGGAGGATTGACCTCCGGGAGCTTCTCCACCACCATGGACGCTTCCCGGACGTGCCGTGAGTAGTCCTCCTTGGACCATGAGTCCATAACGAGTAGCTATGTGATATTTTCTCTCCAATCTTGTGCTTCAATGGTTAGTCCTTGTGAGCTACCCTACATGATCAAGGCATCTATGTAATTCTCTTGCTTTTGCTATGCTCGGTTTGTTGGGATCCGATGGATTATGAGATTATGTTCAGATTGTTCTGAGTTATATATTTGATTATCCTTTTATATTATGTTCCTTAGTGATTCATGCATGTTCTCCGTTGCTTTTTATTGCTTTGGCCAAGTAGTAGATTATAACTCCAAGAGGGAGCGTTATGCATGATTGTGGGTTCGGGCCCCTCGATGTCTAGCTTGAGTGACAGAAACATGAGACTAGGGATGTGCTTGTTGCCACCAAGTAGAAAACAACGGTGCTTGTGACCACGGTTGCAAGGATTGTTTACCTTACGCATAGTTCGCTAATGTAGTTGTCCGTTGCTTTGAGTTTACACTTTGGGTGGGGCTCGCAACTTAATACCGGAGAGATGTTCTGGATAGATATCTCAAGGTGGATGATTAGTAAGTAGATGTTGCTGAATAAACGGTCTACTTGTCTTGGTGTACTACCCATTACTATTGAACCTCTAACTATCAAGGAGCATAATTAGCATTGCGGTGCAATCATAATTCCGTCAATTGCCCAACCGTGATTTGTTTACCCAAGCATAGTTGTTTATCGTCTTTTGGGAGAGAGACATCACTAGTGAACATCATGTGACTCCGGTCCATATCACCATCATTGTTTACACCTCCACCATTTACCGCTTTCATTTACTTTTCCGTTGCTATCACTATTACTTTCCCGATTGTGTTTTGATCCTTTTCAAACTGCAAGGCCGGAGAGATTGGCAACCTCTCTGTACTCGTTGGGAGCAAGGTTATTTGTTGTGTGTGCAGGTCCACGTCTTCTGCTAGCGCCAGGGTGGAAGACACCTACTTGTTGAGCCTAGGAGTCCTCTTGGTTCGATAAACCTTACAGTCTTCGTGTAAGGGAAATTTTATGTTGACTACATCTCCACCTTCCACATGGGGTAACCAACGAGGGGCGAGAAGTATATCCATCAACTCGTCATCAAGTGCCAAAACATATATCAAGTGAATCAATATGATACCCCATTCTCAGCACATGTATTCATAGCAAGACATAAATCAAGTGCTCTCTAGTCCATAAAATTATTCAATCCGATAAACAAACTCTCAAAGGGAAAACTCAATTCATCACAACAAGATAGAGAGGGAGAAACACCATATGATCTAACTATATTAACAAAGCCCGCGATACATCAAGATCGTTCCATCTCAAGAACGCGCGAGAGAGAGAGAGATTAACACTACTTGAAAACAGTTTTTTGCCATCTGCCAAATCTTTGCCGTCTGCTAGCTGATGGCAAAGAGTGTCTTTGTCGTCAGCTGCCACAAAGCAGACGGCAAAGCACTGGCTGATGGCATAAAGTGTTTTTGCTATCAGTCACATATTTGTCGTCAGCTAGCAGACGACAAAGAGTCGCACAAGAGACGGCAAACATGTAGATGGGCCCAACTGACCGTGGGGACGTTAGGTCAAACTGGAGTCCCTTCTTTGTCGTCTGCTAGCGGACGACAAAGAGTCCGGAGGTAGACGGCAAAGAGTCTAGACTCTTTGCCGTCCGCCGGCAGACGGCAAAGAGCTAACTCCGTTCACGGCTCTTTGCCCCAACCCCGCCCCTCTCTCCCTCACCCACACTGTGTAACGGCTCACCCCGCCCCGCTCTCTCTCCCACTCCTCTCCCTGACGCCCACCGCCACCACCACCGTCGCGCCGCCGCCCCCGTCGCGTCGCCGCCCCCGACGCGCCGCCACCCCTGTCGCCCCCGCCGCCGCTGCCCCACCGCCCTCGTCGCTGCCACGGTGCCCCACAGCCACCTGGAGCCGCTACCCCACCTCTCCCCGATGCCCACCTGAGCCACCACCATCGCGCCGCCGCCCCTAGCGCCCCCGGCGCCGGCTCACCACCCCCAACACCCCCGGCCCCGCCACAGCCGCCCCTCCCAGTGAGCCCCCACACCCCCTCCCCGCACCTGCATGATTTTTTGGAATTAGATTATAACTACCGGCATGATGTTTTATTGTTGTTGTAGTAGTTGTTCTTGTTAGTAGTTTTAGTGGTAGTAGTTTTAGTTGTTGTTCTTGTTAGTAGTTTTAGTAGTTGTTCTTGTTAGTAGTTTTAGTAGTTGTTCTTGTTAGTAGTTTTAGATTAAAAATACCGGCATGATTTTTTATTGTTGTTGTTGTAGTAGTTAATTAGTAGTTTTAGTGGTAGATTTAGTAGGTAGTTTAGTGGTAGATTTTGTTTTGTTAATTAGTGATAGCTAGATTCTTTTTTAGTTACTTAGTGGTAGATTCTGTTTTTGTTACTTTTTTGCTGTTTAGTGCTATATAGGTTTAGCGATAGGTTTAGTTAGCTTGGTTAGTTAGGTTAGTTAGTTAGTTAGCTTAATAGAAAGAATAGGAAGAAGAAGAAGAGGAGGAGGAGGAGGAGAAGAGGAGAAGAGGAGGAGGAGGAGAAGAAGAAGAAGAAGAAGAAGAAGAGGAGGAGGAGAAGACAAAAATAAGAAGGAGAAGAAGAAAAGAAGAAGAAAAGAAGAAGAGAAGAAGAAGAGAAGAAGAGAAGAAGAATACCTTCTCCTCCTTCTCCTTCTTCTCCTCCTTCTTCTCCTCCTCCTCCTTCTCCTTCTTCTTGATTTCTTCTTATTCTCCTCCTCCTCCTCTTTCTTCTCCTCTATCTTATTCTCCTTACCTTATTTTCCCCAACAATGAGATAATTAGCCCATTTAGCTACAAAATGGCATAAAAACCTTGGTTAGCTCATGAATATTATATTCTTAACTTGTTTTCCTCTAAAATGACATAATTAGAATATTTGTGTTGATCGGGTGGATTTACATGTGATAGTTGTCTCGTCACTGTGAGGTCTGCTGTGCGAAGACCTCCCCGTGCGTTGTACGAGCTCCGCCCCTACATTCGTGGGTTAGTACAAATTTCATCTCCTCCTCGCCCCTTCATTTACTGTGGCTCGGTTTCCGGATGAAACTTTCTAGATTTAGGTAATTAAATTAATTTATCAGTATGCGTGACCAGTATGCGTCTCCCGTTTGAAAGGGCAACATCTATAAATATGCATGTCTTTGCATATTTATAACCGCCATCCTTTCGAATTGTCCAACATTATCCATGGACAGCCCGAGTATGTGTAGATTGGGTTCGTTTTCCTGTATGATGTGCTCTGGATCCGATGTGGAATTTCGTCAGTGCCTCCCTGTTGTTCTCCGGATGCACATCCTCTCTGTTTATTGCGGAGACGTGTATCAGGAGAACGGCGGGGATGTGCTGCCAAAATTTTGCGTTGGATCCGGAGCAGAGCATGGGAAAACGAACCCAATCTACACATACTCAGGTGGGATTAGGACCTATCTTTACCTATTAGCGTGTAGGTTGCCTGGACGTAATAAAAATGGCGAACCTGATTAACCGATGAATATAAATGCTAAATTATATATAAATATATTTCTTCTGTCTTTAGTAGCTAGGAAAGATGAGTGATCGTGCGTGGATGTATACCGGTCACCCTAGTCAGAAAGAGATGACGAAATAATGGTTTGTAAAATAAAGGAATTTGTGAAAGCCGAATTCGCAAATGGCCAGGAAAGAAACTATTGCCCCTGTCCTGGATGCGACAACTATAAAAAGACGACAGAGGCTGTAATGATTAAACACCTGCAGAGGAGGGGTTTTAAGCCTAATTATACGGTGTGGACATTTCATGGTGAGTCTATACAATGCACAAGAGCTGAGGTGGTCCGTCATCGCATGGACGAGCATGGTACCGGGATCGAAGACATGGTGCAATACTTTGATGATGCTCGGGATTCGGAAGATGAGATGGAGGAATCTGCAAAGGCCTTTTATGAAATGTTGGAGTCTTCAAAACGTCCTCTCCATGAGCACGCTGAGCTCTGTCAGCTGGATGCAATTGCACAAGTAATGGCTCTGAAGGCTCAGTTCAACTTGGGAGGAGAATGCTACGACGCGATGATGACACTATTTGGACGCGTCCTACCCAAAGGCCATGTCATGCCTGCAAACCTGTACCAGTCGGACAAAATACTTCGTGTACTTAAGATGCCCTATGAGAAGATAGATGCATGTGAGAAAGGATGTGTCTTATTTAGGAAGGAGTATGCACACTTGGACTATTGTCCCAATTGCGAGTCTTGCAGGTATCTTGTGGTAGACAACGGTATGGGTGAGAAGAGGCAGACCAAAATCACAGTTAGTGTTCTTCGGTATATGCCAATCGTACCAAGACTTCAACGTCTTTTCATGGTCGAAGAGACAGCCAGACAGATGACATGGCACAAATTGGGCAAAAGAACCGAACTAGATGCGGATGGGAATAAGATGGTGGTACACACATCGGATGGGGAAGCGTGGAAACATTTCGATGGATTGCATTAGGATAAAGCGGCAGATCCAAGGAATCCTCGAGTGTGCATCGCCATGGATGGTTTTAATCCCTTCGGCATGACGGCAACCAAATATAGTTGTTGGCCTGTATTTGTCATTCCACTCAATCTCCCCCGGACAGATTATGCAAAGAAAGAACATATTTCTGACGTTGATAATTCTAGGGCCCAATTATCCGGGGAAGAATATGAATGTGTACCTACAGCCGCTTAAGGATGAATTGGAAGACGCTTGGGATAATGGGGTCAAGACATACGATGCCGCTAGAAAACAAAACTTCAAAATGCGTGTGTGGTACATGTATTCTATGCATGACTTGCCGGCGTATGCACTATTCTCTGGATGGTGTGTGCATGGAAGGTTCCCGTGCCCCCAATGCAAGGCAGTTCTTCAGTTTCATTGGTTGCAGGAGGGTCGGAAGTATTCTTGCTTTGACTTGCATAGACAGTTCCTGGATCCTGACCATCAGTTCAGAAAAGTCAAGAAAAACTTTACCAAAGGTAAAGTTGTCAAAAACTTGGCACCACCTGCGTTGACAGGCCAACAGATCCTGGATCAGTTAAACGCCCTCGAGCCTAATCCTGAGCGTCTAGGGTATTTCAAGGGGTATAATTCAAAACACGCGTGGACTCACAAGCCATGCTTCTGGGATCTGCCTTACTTCAAAGACCTCCTTCTTCCACACAATATCGACATGATGCACACTGAAAAGAATATCGGAGAGGCTATTTTTGGTACATTGTTCGACATAGATGGGAAGACAAAGGATAATACTAAGGCTAGAGTCGATCAAGAGACACTATGCCATAGACCATTACAAAACATGCGAGAAGGCAAAGGAAAGCAGAAGTGGTCGAAGCCAAAGGCCTGGTTCAATCTTGGAAGGCCAGCTATGAGGGAAATTATCTTGTGGGTCAAAATGCACATGATGTTCCTCGATGGGTATACAACGAATCTAAAGAGGGGAACGAGTCTTGAAAAATTAAAAATCTTTGGTCTCAAGAGTCATGATTGGCACATATGGCTAGAGCGGGTAATGCCGGTGATGTTACGTGGCTTTATTCCTGAGGATGAATGGCTAGTACTGGCAGAGCTGAGCTATTTCTTCTGTGTTCTTTGTGCGAAAGAATTGTCGCCTGGCGTGGTAGAAGACATGGAGGAGTTTGCACCGGAGTTGTTGTGCAAGTTAGAGAAGATCTTTCCACCGGGCTTCTTTAATCCAATGCAGCATTTGATTTTACATCTACCGACCGAGGCAAGATTGGGTGGGCCCGTGCAAGATCGTTGGTGCTATGCAACTGAGTGGATGCAGAAGACCCTTCGAGCTAAATGTAAAAATAAGCGTAGAATTGAAGCATCGATGGCTGAGGCATTCATTACTGAGGAGGTGGAAAACTTTGTGACAGCACACTACGAAGCCAAAAATCATCATTTGCATAATCCGAAGCCTCGGCACAATGATGCAGACCCTAAAAAAGGTGGGTCCAACCTCAGCCTATTCAAAGGGAAGCTCGCACCAGCCGGTGCTTCGAAACCAATAACGTTGGATGTCGAAGAGTGGCGGAACATTTTGTTGTATATCTTCAACAACCTAACAGAAGTGCGGCCGTACATCGAGTGAGTTCTCGGCACATTTTCCCGTAACTTCTAATTCATTTGAACTACTCTTATTCCCGGATATTTCAAACAGCCGTTACGTCGCCAAATTCTCGGATGGAGCGGTGATCGAAAACGATTCCGTCGAAGAGTATGAGCTTCTGTCAAAGACAGGAGGCGGCTATCCCGGTTTCATCTCTTAGTTCAAACAAATGGTAATTATCAATAGTGGACCATTTCATTTCTTGGTCTAACTTGCGGCTAATGCAACAATCATTTCGTATTAAACTTGTAGGCTAATTCAGAGTCTATGGATGCCGAATTGAGACAAGTCGCTAATGGTTTTGACTATAAGGTCCGTTCATTTGAGAAATACAACATCAACGGGTATCTCTTTCATACCTTTGGCAAAGAGCTATCTATGCCCGACCGGAAATCTACAAATTGTGGTGTCTCTGCTATCGGCGAAGGTGTTATCGAGTATTATGGAAGAGTTGAAGCAATTTATGAACTTCAATTCTATGGTGAAAACCATCGAACGTCGTAGTCTTCAAATGTTATTGGTTCCAGCCGAAGGAGACTAGAAGGACTCATGAACATATAGGACTAGTCGAAATCAATCCAAACACCCATTTAGATGTTCCCGATGTCTATATTATAGCTCAACAGGTGACCCAAGTTTTCTATCTACCGTGGGCATGCCAAACGGATAAGAATCTGGAAGGTTGGTATGTTGTTTATGAAGTGCCGCCACATGTCAGACCACCTCTCCCAAATGAACAAGATTATGAACCTCACATTAACCCAGACACATATGATGGAGAATTCTTCCAAGAAACACGTCTTTCCAAGAAACGTTTCAATAACCGCTGTGCTTCACCCAAGAACATGGAAGTAGATAGCGACAATGAATCCGACTCCACCCCTGAGCCGGAACCAGAAGACCTGGAACTCGTAGAGGTTACTGATGTGGATGACCTGTCAATGCTTCAACGATTAAAGAAAGGCCTTTCACAACTTCACGCCGTTGAACCCGACGAGCACGTCATTCATGAAGACATGCGTGATAGTGATGATGATGATGCATTTATTGATGATGATTATTAGTTTGTAAGATTCACAACTTAAATTATATATATTTTAATCTTTATTATTCATGTCAGTTATTCAATTTTTTTATGTTGTACTAATTTCTTCTAATCTTTATCATGGCAGGTCACCAGGTGTTGAAAGATGGTGGGCGCTGGTCCAGAGCGCTCGACGGGTTCTTCCCAGCTGCCCCGCACGAGGGGTGGTACTTCCCTTCCACCCCTATCTCTCCGTAGAGCCTTGGCAGACAGTTTGTGGACACCACCCGTGGGTTTTTCTTCGTCGGCAACATTGCCCACTAGGAGAGGTGTTGGTCGGGTAGGGAAGAAGGGGAAGGGTACAGGGAGAGGTGGTGGCCGCAGAAGATCCAGGAGGACTGTTGAGCCGTCCTCGCCACCACCGCCAGCTCATTCACCCGAGCATAGGACTACTATGGTCGACCCGTTTGCGGAGGAGGCTACGGGGACTCCAGTCCAGGAGCCTGGTGTTGACGGGCATTCGTCCCATGAGACTCCGGTCCAGGATCAGCCTCGGGTCGAGGTGCATTCGGCCCACGAGAATATGGTTTCAGAGGCTTCACCCGACGTGGAGAGGCCCGGATGGAGAATATGAAAGAGAAGAAGAAAGAGGAGGAGGAGGAGGAGAAGGCCAAGGACCTTCTAGTCCTTCTCCTCCTTCTTCTTTATTTCTACTTCTTCTCCTCCTCCTCCTCTTTCTTCTCCTCTTTCATATTCTCCTTGCCTTAATTTCCCCAACAATGACATAATTAGCCCATTTAGCTCCAAAATGCCATAATAACCTCAAAATGGCATAAGAACCTTGGTTAGCTCATTAATATTATATACTTAGCTTGTTTTCCTCTAAAATGGGATAATTAGCCCATTTAGCTCCAAAAATACATAGTTAGATAATTTAGCTCCAAGAAGAGGAGAAGAGGAGAAGAAATAGGAAAAATGAAAAGAAAGAAGAAGAAGTACAAGAGAAGAAGGAGAAGGAGGAGGAGGAGGAGGAGAAGGAGGAGGAGAAGGACAAGGACCTTCTAGTCCTTCTCCTCCTCCTCCTCCTTCTCCTCCTTCTTCTTTATTTCTTCTTCTTCTCCTCCTCCTCCTCTTTCTTTCCTATTTCATATTCTCCTTGCCTTAAATTCCCCAACAATGACATAATTAGCCCATTTAGCTCCAAAATGCCATAATAACCTCAAAATGGCATAAGAACCTTGGTTAGCTCATTAATATTATATACATAGCTTGTTTTCCTCTAAAATGGGATAATTAGCCCATTTAGCTCCAAAAAGACATAGTTAGCTAATTTAGCTCCAAGAAGAGGAGAAGAGGAGAAGAAATAAGAAAAATGAAAAGAAAGAAGAAGAAGAAGAAGAGAAGAAGGAGATGGAGGAGGAGGAGAAGGAGGAGAAGGACAAGGACCTTCTAGTCCTTCTCCTCCTCATCCTCCTTCTCTTCCTTCTTCTTTATTTCTTCGTCTTCTCCTCCTCCTCCTCTTTCTTCTCCTCTTTGATATTCTACTTGCCTTAATTTCCCCAACAATGACATAATTATCTCATTTAGCTCCAAAATGCCATAATAACCTCAAAATGGCATAAGAACCTTGGTTAGCTCATTAATATTATATACTTAGCTTGTTTTCCTCTAAAATGGGATAATTAGCCCATTTAGCTCCAAAAAGACATAGTTAGCTAATTTAGCTCCAAGAAGAGGAGAAGAGGAGAAGAAATAGGAAAAATGAAAAGAAATAAGAAGAAGAAGAAGAGAAGAAGAAGAAGGAGGGGGAGGAGGAGGAGAAGGAGGAGAAGGACAAGGACCTTCTAGTCCTTCTCCTCCTCCTCCTCCTTCTCCTCTTTCTTCTTTATTTCTTCTTGTTCTTCTCCTCCTCCTCTTTCTTCTCCTCTTTCATATTCTCCTTGCCTTAAATTCCCCAACAATGACATAATTAGCCCATTTAGCTCCAGAATGCCATAATAACCTCAAAATGGCATAAGAACCTTGGTTAGCTCATTAATATTATATACTTAGCTTGTTTTCCTCTAAAATGGGATAATTAGCCCATTTAGCTCCAAAAAGACATAGTTAGCTAATTTAGCTCCAAGAAGAGGAGAAGAAATAGGAAAGAAGAAGAAGAAGAGAAGAAGGAGAAGGAGGAGGAGGAGGAGAAGGAGGAGAAGGCCAAGGACCTTCTAGTCCTTCTCCTCCTCCTTCTCCTCCTTCTTCTTTATTTCTTCTTCTTCTCCTCCTTCTCCTCTTTCTTCTCCTCTTTCATATTCTCCTTGCCTTAATTTCCCCAACAATGACATAATTAGCCCATTTAACTCCAAAATGCCATAATAACCTCAAAATGGCATAAGAACCTTGGTTAGCTCATGAATATTATATACTTAGCTTGTTTTCCTCTAAAATGGGATAATTAGCCCATTTAGCTCCAAAAAGACATAGTTAGCTAATTTAGCTCCAAGAAGAGGAGAAGAGGAGAAGAAATAGGAAAAATTAAAAGAAAGAAGAAGAAGAAGAAGAAGAGAAGAAGGAGAAGGAGGAGGAGAAGGAGGAGAATGCCAGGGACCTTCTAGTCCTTCTCCTCTTCCTCCTCCTTCTCCTCCTTCTTTATTTTTATTCTTCTTCTCCTCCTCATCTTTCTTCTCCTCTTTCATATTCTCCTTGCCTTAATTTCCCCAACAATGACATAATTAGCCAATTTAGCTCCAAAAAGACGTTAGAAGATCAAAATGGCATAAGAACCTTGGTTAGCTCATTAATATTATATACTTATCTTGTTTTCCTCTATAATGACATAGTTAGCCCATTTAGCTCCAAAAAGACATAGTTAGCTAATTTAGCTCCAAGAAGAGGAGAAGAGGAGAACAAATAGGAAAAATGAAAAGAAAGAAGAAGAAGAGAAGAAGGAGAAGGAGGAGGAGGAGGAGGAGAAGGAGGAGAAGGCCAAGGACCTTCTAGTCCTTCTCCTCCTCCTCCTTCTTCTTTATTTCTTCTTATTCTTCTCCTCCTCCTCTTTCTTCTCCAACTTCATATTCTCCTTGCCTTAATTTCCCCAACGATGACATAATTAGCCAATTTAGCTCCAAAAAGACATTATAAGCTCAAAATGGCATAAGAACCTTGGTTAGCTCATTAATATTATATACTTAGCTTGTTTTCCTCTATAATGACATAATTAGCCCATTTATCTCCAAAAAGACATAGTTAGCTAATTTAGCTCCAAGAAGAGGAGAAGAGGAGAAATGAAAAGGAAGAACAAAAAGAAGAAGAGAAAGAGAAGAGAAGGAGAAGAAAGAGGAGGAGAACAAGAAGAGAAGAAGGAGAAGGAGGAGAAGGAGCCCTCCTTATTCTCCTTCTTCTTCCCTCCTTCTTCTCCTCTTCTTCTTCAATTTAGCTTATTTTCCCCAACAAAGACATACTTAGCCAATTATCAACCAAAATGACATAATTAGCTTAGTTAGGTAAAAACATCATAAGAACCTTGGTTAGCTCAATAAAATGACTAATTAAGCTCCTAAAAGACATAATAAGCTCAAAATGGCATAAGAACCTTGGTTAGCTCATTAATATTATATACTTAGCTTGTTTTCCTCTAGAATGACATAATTAGCCCATTTAGTTGCAAAAAGACATAGTTAGTTAATTTAGCTCCAAGAAGAGGAGAAGAGGAGAAATGAAAAGAAGGAAGAAGAAGAAGAAGAAGAAGAAGAGAAGAAGAAGAGAAAGAGAAGGAGAAGGAGAAGGAGAAGGAGAAGGAGAAGAAGGAGGAGGAGAAGAAGAGAAGAAGAAGGAGAAGGAGGATAAGAAGGAGAAGGAGCCCTCCTTCTTCTCCTTCTTATTCTCTCCTCCTTCTTCTCCTTCTTCTTCCCTTCTTCTTTTTTCTTCTTCTCCTCCTCCTTCTCCTTCTCCTTCCCCTCCTCCTCCTCCTCCTCCTTCTTGTTTTTCTTCTCCTTGTTCTCTTCTTGCTTCTTCTCTTTCTTCTTCAATTTAGCTTATTTGTCATATATATGTTGTTTTTGTTCTTTTTTTGACTTTCTTATTCCCATTTTGCAGATTGGATGTACTACATGCATGGAAGGTGGCATTGATGGAGTGCTTTAGTTCTAGTTTTCATTTGAGTTGATGAACAACGTGGAATTATATGTATATGTATATATGGATGAACAGTATATGTGGAACTATATGTATATGTGTTGTGACCTATATATGTGCTATGAATATGGATGAAACTTTGTGCTATGAATATGTGTTGTGACCTATATATGTGCTACGAATTATATGTGCTATGTATATGTATATGTGTTGTGACCTATATATGTGCTATGTATATGTATATGTGATGTGAAATAAACAAAAAAAACAAACTGTGACAATGTGGGCTCTTTGCCGTCTGCCAGCAGATGGCAAAGGCCTTTGCAATCAGCTGACTGACGGCAAAGGTGCCACGTGGCGTCCAGCTGTGCAACCTGGG
This sequence comes from Hordeum vulgare subsp. vulgare, assembly GCF_904849725.1. NCBI lineage: Eukaryota > Viridiplantae > Streptophyta > Magnoliopsida > Poales > Poaceae > Hordeum > Hordeum vulgare. Next base: position 627,764,264 of record NC_058519.1, read on the forward strand.
CAGCAGCAGCTGGCCATATAGTATCTTTGCCGTCTGCTTCCAGGTGGGGCAGACGGCAAAGAAGAGGGCACAAAGGAGGGGGAGGAAGGGTAGGCAGACGGCAAAGAGTGGAGGGGGGAGGAGGTGGAGGCAGACGGCAAAGAAGAGGGAGGAGGCAAACGGAAAGAGGGAGGGAGGAGGTGGAGGCAGACGGCAAAGAAGAGGGGGGAGGAAGACGGCAAAGAAGCCTCCGTTAGCCCCTAACGGAGGCAACGCCTGTCGGCTGCAGTCTCGCCATATTTGCCGACTGCTCTTATGAAAAGCTGACGGCAAAGCTATTTGTCGTCCGCTTCGGTGAGGCAGATGGCAAAGAAGCTACAATGCCGTTGTAGGCTGACGCGGAAATTTTGCCGACAGTGGGATTCTTTGCCGTCTGTGATTTACTCTTTGCCGTCCGTGGTTTACTCTTTGCCGTCTGTGATGGCAGATCGCAAAGAAGCTAATTCCTGTAGTGTAAACACATAGCTACTAGTACAAACCCTCAACCCCGAGGGTGGACTACTCCCTCCTCTTCATGGCCTCCACCGGGATGATGAAGATGGTCACCGGAGATGATTTTCCCTCTTCGGTAGGGTACTGAAACGTCTCCAGATTGGGTTTTTTTTAATACACAGAGTTACGGTGGCACAGCTTCTCATCTAGGGTTATTTCTGGGTTTTTTGTATTTATAGGAATTTTTGGCGTCGGTCTCACGTGAACATGGGCCACGAGGTGCACACTACCCCACCAGCCCATGGGCAAGGCCCCTAACATGCCTTGGTGGGTAGTGGCCACCTCCTTCACCTTCTGGTCCATCCACGAAGCTTCTATTGCCTCTTTTGTTCCAAAAAAATTGTCAATAAGTTTTGTTGCATATGGAGATTTTTTACTTGTGCACAAAAAACAACACCACGGTAGTTCTGTTGAAAACAACGTCAGTCCCAGTTAGTTCCATGCAAATCACACCAAAACCGTATAAAATTGTTGTAAACATGGCATGAATACTTCATAAGTTATAGATACATTGGAGACGTATCAAAGCCTTTAGTCCCGGTTGGATATACCAATCGGGACTAAAGGTCTGTCTTTAGTCCCGGTTGTTGATACCAACTGGGAATAAAGGGGCTCGCAGGGGCCCCATCCTATCGTAACCCCTTTAGTCCATGTTGGTATCACCAACCGGGACTAACGGTCCCATTCCAACCAGGACTAAAGATGGCCGCATCCCCGTCCGCTCTAGTCGTTGGAATCGGGACTAATGTTCACACTAGTCCCGGGCCCAAACCGACTAGGACTAAAGGTCCGGACGAAGGGTATGTTTTCCACTAGTGTGGGGAGAAGAATAAAGTGAGCTGAAGGAGCGGGCTGGGGCGCTAGAATTGGAAGCGAGGACGGTGGCACTAGCGACGGATGGGAGGTGGATGGTGCTTATAGGGTGAAGACGACAGGCTGCAGGCGACGGATGCAGTGAATACCTGCGTCAGAGAGGCGCGACTGGCGGTACCTGCAGGACGGCGACGGATGGACGAAAGACGGCGGCAAGCGGTCTTCTCCCCTTTCTCTATGTGTCTTTCTTTCTCTCATCGCCGTCTCTCGAGTAGAACAATATGGAAAGGGCGAGGGATTGGCGAACGCTATTGAGAGAAGCCTAGATATTTCTGCAAGTCAATATAGGGAGGGGAACTTTTGGAACCTCGGTGTATATACACCCTATATGCAAAAGAAATTTAGCAATTTTACAAAAAGTTCAAAATTTCTGAAAATATTTTTGAAATAGACTTGACCTTCCATTATACTTGTAAGAGAAATTCCACAAAAAGAAAATTAAAGCTTGACTTCTTTTCAAAAAAGATAAAATTTTCGGTCAAAATAATGTGAATAGTGATCTATAATAGCAAAATAAATTGTCTTTTTTGTCCAGAAGTCAATGTTGACTTTTTTGCGAAAATTCATATTCTAGTGCAAAACAAAGTCAAATTTAATCTAAAATACTTCGAAACTATTTTGACCTTTTAATTAATTATTAAAAATAATTCCTCATATAGGCTGCATATACAACCAGAAATCGAAATGTATTTTCCATCAATATAGTTAAATAAAAACCTAGTCTGATATTCCTCATATAGGACCCGTCAAGCAGACAAATAAATAATATTGCGATTGGTGAAAGCCCCTCGCCCAGAACTGGGATTTCACCGGAGGAGCTCCTCCTTGGCAGCTTTAATATATGTTATATCTTAATTTCTTCAAGGATGGGATTGACCGAGACCGACAAGTGGATTTGGATTTACCGTTTGATTTAGCCTACCACTATAAATTCAAAGTTTAATATGATCTTTACTCTAGAATAACACTCTCGCATAGTCTTTGACATTTTAGAGTATTTCTAGCACATCCTGTATAACGTTGACATGTAAAACACGTTTACAGGTCGCAGAAAAATAATTTAATGGACCGGCATGGACAGGACAAAATCAAACCTTACAAAACGGACACGTAAAAACGGATATTCACAGAAGATGCTCTTTTACGGATCGGTTTGAGCTGCGGCCGAACAAACCGCCTAAACATAAACTGTAAATCAAATTTTTGCTTATATTTTTCCCCACATCTTCTTCTTCCTCTCGTCCATGTTCATGGTCAACTAAATTTGTTCCGAAAAGCCGGCGGGGAGCGTGAAACAGCTAAATACGGAGTCATCGGTCCCTGAATCCATACAACAGCTAGCTAGCTAGTTAACTCCTCCGTCCACGAATCCATCCAGACCTAGCTAGCTAGCTAGCTCCGGTCGTGGAATCCATCCACGAGCTAGCTAGTAGCTCCTGTCCTCGAATCCATCCAGGAGCCGGGAGCTAGCTAGCTAGCTTCCGTCACCGACGTCGAATCCTGTCAGGACAAGCAGGGCAGCCGCCAGGACGGGTGGGGCCTCGTCCGGGGTGGCGCACAGTGGACGTGGAGGGCGGACGCGGAAGTTTCCGTAGCAGTTGGGCTCCTATCGACTGCTTTCTTTCGATACAGGGCCCCGTAGAAGCGGACGCAAAAACTGTGTTTTTGCATATCGAGAGGAGCATTTTACCGCGCTCCGCAAATATATTTACGGGCCCGACGCGTTTGCGGGTCTGACAAGGCAACTTTTTTCACGCGGATCTGTATTTTAACGATTATTTTGCAAGTCGGGGCATTATACGGGGTTGCTAGAGAGGCTCTTAGCCATATAGTGAGATCGTATAATTGCCTCAGATCTCCGCTAGATAAAAAAAAACTATTGTGTGGGTGATGGTGTGATTATGTTTGAGTCATGACCTTGTATAATCGCAAGAAATAATGAAATCCCTGTTTTTCAGTCAGCGCGCTAAATTTCCCCTTGTGTATGTGCAATGTAATGCCTCCATCTCAAAGTATAAGGCGTCTTTGTAGAGAACGTCGTTTTGGTGACCAAGCTTACTGGAGCTAAAAAATAAAAAAATTCAAAATCAAATTTTGTGGTTTTAAAAAAATCTGGAAACAATTGTACAAGTAAACAAGGATACTACGTGTACGCGTGGAAATTTTTAGAACGAAGTACCTTGAAATGCGAAAAAAATCATGACGTCGGAGGATGAATAGTATCATGTGTTAAAAAAGCTTTTTATTGCGCAACCCTCATTTCAACGTATTGATTCATAAACATGTACACACATGTGTGTTATGCCTTCATCCATATCTTTATTTTTTTCATAAATTTTTAAAAATAAAAATATAAGTTGTAGTGAAATTTGAATTTGAAGGATTTCATGAAGCTTGGTCTTCAAAAGCAATTTCCGGTCTTTGTAGCCTAAACATCTTGTACCTTGAGATGGAGGTAGTACCTTTATTTTAGTATAAAAAAGTATTATGTCTTGCTTATCCTGAGTCCTGACCATCATCGAAGAAAAAAGCTACTTTCTTTGTACCAAAATAATTGTACTTGAATAAAACTAGACTCGTTTTTTTCAATTATAATTGTTTTGGTATAGAGGGAGGAGATCATAGATAAGGGCGCACATTGTCCACACGTATCTGCCGCATCGCGCGACTAATTAGCCCCGTATTTGCCACCCGATCGATGGATGTACCACGCTAATCAGCCCCTATAAACACGTCCCGGTTTGCACAGACATCCGCAGCAACACACACCTCCTCTCAAAGGAAGTAGAAGGTTTAACCATCCATCGATCCATGCCGTCCACCCGCGTCCTGCTCGTCGCCGTGATCCTTGCGGCTGTGGCCTCCGTCCAGGGCCACGCGACGGCGCCGGCACCTTCTGCCGTCGGGCAGTGCACGGCGGAATACATATCTGAGCTGCGACACTGCGTGGACTTCCGGCTGGGCAGAGTCGACCTGAGGAACCTGGCCAACGAGAGGAAGCGGTGCTGCCGGAACGTCTGCGGAAAGCCGAGAGCCACGGAGTGCCTGTGCGCCGCCTTCAAGCGTGCCCGCGACGTCATTGACCGTGCCAACTTCACCGGCGAAATAAACGCCGTGCTCTTCATCTGTGGCGAGCCTCGGTTTGCCGGCCTCGCTTGCCCCGCCTTTACATCGGGTTGAGGCCCCGTGCGGCCTCGTCGTCTGGTGACGCTCATTGGACGGTGCGGGTGATTAAGACTATCCATAATAAAAGTAACATAGATACTCCCTCCGTCTCGGTGCATTAGGCATTTTAGAAGATGCACTGCAACCTAGGCACGCATAGATTGGGTAGGAGAAGAAAATTAAATTGTAGAGGAAGCCAATCACATCATTCCTTTCTCAACTGAAAATGTGCTATTAATTAGAATACCTCTTGAAATCCAAAAAGTGTACCGCATAAATTACATGCATTGGTCCTTCAATTAATAGATGTGGTCTAATTAATATGCATGCAACTAGTACTACTCTAATGTGCCTTAGTGTTTTGGGATTATTTGATTTTCGTAAGATGCCTAATGCACCGAGACGGAAGAAGTAGTAGTAACATAAGTGTCACCTAAACAAAAAAGAAAAATTATATATATAAGCCCTGCACCGTGGACATCCCGGCTTGGTTGTTCACTTTTGGAATGCATGCATACATGATGTCATCAGATTCGTTTTATATGATCGAAATTAAAAAACTTTTATCTCTTAAACCGTTGAATCGATCGATGATCCGTTTTCGCCGTTGACTTTGTTTCGACGAAATCTTCAAAACTAGATCCCTTGTTGACATGTTTCGAAAACTTTTTTTTCCTCGTACTTACCACATTTGTTGCACTTACTTGTCATATTAATAAGTATTTACTTGTCTGATAAAAAATAACTTAATCGCCAAATTTTTGAAAGATATCTCGACATAATTAAAATGGCAAGTACAAATAACTTTTTTAGGCGATTACACGTAAAATATGACAACTCAACATATTTAAAACCGGTGACCACAAAAAAATCTTTTTTGTCATCGTTTGTAAATATGACAACTCGGCATAGTTAAACTAGCAATTTGACAACTAAGTTTTTATAAATTGGCAACTATGCAATTTTAAAAACTAGTAGTTGTACTAGTACTAACCACATGCATTTAGCTAGTGAATAAGGTCTGCCAACACATGTCTTGTGTGTAACACTTTTTCTACGTATTTTCTGTGTGACGCTTTGTATGCAATGCATATTTTTGTGATGTCATCTGCATATTTTTCTAGCCCATGCTGCTATATGTTGAAATATGGATACATACGGCACATGGTTCACATCGAGAAAAAAATAGCAGTTAAGTTATTTTTTTCGGGCAAGTAAGTGGCTAATAATACGACAAGTCTAAAAATGTGGCAATTATGGATGAAGAAAAAAAGTTCTCGAAACATGTCGACATGGGGTCTAGTTTTGAAGATCTCCTCGCGATAAAGTCAACGATGAAAACGGATCGTTAATTAAATTAATGGTTTTAGAAATAAAACTTTTAAAAATTTTAGGCAATAGAAAGAATCTTAGTGACGTCATTGCATGCATGCATGGTAGGGAGAAGAAATTAACCGTCGCATGGGAAGCCTCACATGCGGCGCCGGTGTATAGTTAAGTCCAACAAAAAATATGATGTGACAACTAATAAATGAGAAGAGAGAGAAATTGAGTAACTTAGGCTGGTCATAGTGGGGAGTATCATGTAGTAATATCATGCATATGATATTATTGTATGATACTACCTTCATGGTGCATGGTATCATAAAGTAGTAGTATCATAGATGACCTTATTTATTGACATGCATGACACATACTCCCTCCGTCCCGGTGATTAAGTCACTTTACGAAAATCAGATATTCCCAAAAGATAAGGCCTGAAACATTAAATTGCTTCGCTGGTGTTGGTGCTTCGTTCTCCGTTTAAACTCGTTTCATGCGCTGGTGCTTCGTTCTCCATTTTGCATGCCAACAGGAGAACAGCGACTGCCTACATGCATCAGCGGGTGCGGGTGGGCGTTTTGCATGACATTAAAACGTGGGTCCGCATGGAGTAACTAGGGATTAAATATTGATTTGTAACCGGTTGTGATTGGTTCCACGGATGCTTGCGGTGCTTCTCCTCGCCCAATCTTTTTTCACCTAGGTTGCGCTGCTACTCGTAAGGTGACTTAATCACCGGGACGGAGGGAGTAGTAGCATAGCATTTAACATGTTACGGTATCTACCTATATGTTACTCTAACCCTCTCTCTCTTCTTTAATTGTCTGTCACATCAGCATGTTTGCTAGTCCCAAGTACATGATACTACCTTAGCTACTCCCACTATGGCCAGCCTTAGAATGTTACTATCTCTATGAGTAACATAGCGGATACCAAGGCAAGATGAGTCTATAGCCTAATAAATGATAGGCTCAATGTTACTACCCCTATGTTACTATCCATTATGGATGTAGTAACTTAGACAAATAACATATGTATATTGCTACTCTATGTTACTCCCCATTATGAGTAGTCTAAATAATGTCAATAGTAACTTTGTACTGGTGTGTTCCCAGCTTGGCCCACACTAGTGGTTCGAGCCCGTCATTGCGAGCCATTTAAAAGGTAAATGTAGGCACCTTACTTTTTTTGTAAATGAAAACGAAAAGTTCTCGCATCACATGAACATCACATTCATCTTAAAAATAAAAATAAAAACCTGAAATTTTTTCTTGAAAAGCAAAAGAAAAAATCCACTTCCATTTAAAAAACTTTGTCATTGCGATCAACTAGCATACGCCACGTGGCGTAGCTGCTTGGCCATCATTCCACCGCACCTTAATGGATTTAATGTTGATCATGGCTGCAGCATACTGTATGTTGTTGGTCTTCTAAATAATTCAATGTTTAACTTATACTCTACAGTACGTGATGTGTCTTGGTTCCATGTGACAATAACTCATACTTTATTTGCACACATGCATATGATACTGATCGATAGGGACGTGTTTGGTAGCCTTTTCAAGCAAGATTGTTCCGTGAAGCCTCGCTCAAGAAGGCATGGCTGAGGTAAAACATGCATAAAACCAACATCTGGTTGCCTGCATACCCTCTAGATTTTATGGTGTGTGACGAAAGATATAGTGTTTCGTTGTCCGTTTATGTACACGCAAACACAAAGCATGGTATATGGTTGCATGCAACACCTATTGTATGGTAACTTCTTCGACGCGGTGATGAGATTACCAGCACACAGCAACGTCAAGAATAACACACACAATAAAAGATAGTAACAAGCAGTTAAAATATTGTGTCACACTTAAACATATCAGTTCTAAAACAAAGCAGTTCGATATGAAACTAAAGCAGGTGGAGCATAAGAAGGGTTTTCGAGACGTTCACGGCAAAGACGTCGCCGTGCCTCCCGCACTTGGTCACCACTTCAATGCCCTTGTCGTTCAAGATGATGACGTTTAGCGTGTCGAGAGTCGGGAACTTCAAAGGTCACCATGTAGCCGATCTTTATCTGATGGACGACGGTGAATGTGGACCAACCCTGATCGAGGGTGACCCCGCCGTTCATCACCCGGACAATGACCCTTCATGAGAAGACGTTGTTCGTCTTGATATTGAACTATGTAGGCACATACGGGAAGTGTTTCGTGAAGTCCAGCGGCATTGGTATGGCCTTTAGCTTCACGGCCATGATCACCTTGCAGAAGTTAGTTGGCCCACCCTCCTCATGGTAGTGGCTGTAGTTTCGGCGCTTGCCACTGGTGGGTGTGGGGGCTCCTCCGGCGCCTCGTCGTCATATGTGGGCGGCACGTGGATGGGCTTCTGCGGCACCACCTCTGAGTGTGGTACCACGTCCTTGCCCTTGTTCTTCTTCGTTGGTGGCAGCCCTTATTGTTTGTGTCAATCTGCATTATGAAGAGCACAAAGTTCAAAGGTTGATCACCATTAACACCTACCATCTAAATCCCCTTTACTCACCAAGCCCAACGATCACCACTTACCCACCACCTCACTCAGTTAACCCTCTCCGCCTCTCACTCTTCCTCCTACCCATTGCCATGAACTCCAACAGTAGCATGAACCCCAACCCAATCCCCAACTCCTAGCTTTGGAGCATTGGGCGGAGGGCTTTCTTCCTAGGTTGCTCACTTGGTGACCGCACCAAGTTCGAGAACACTATGAAAGTCTGCTCAAACATTAGAACCATGGAAGGCATGCAAAAAGAGTGAGACATTATGGTGAAGAAGAAGACAACGTCGGAGGAGTTGAAGACACTAATTCCTGACCCAACGAAGGGCGTTATGTCAGTCGTCATGCTTCGCTGGGTGCTACTTGTAAGTTGGGATTTCCCCTGAAGAGGAGGAGAGAGGCATCACGGTAGAGATAAGTATTTTCCTCAGTGAAAACCAAGGTTATTGAACCAAAAGGAGAATCACGCAAACCCCCTACGAAAGCACCTACACACACATAACCAAACACTTGCACTCAACGCAGGCAAGAGGGTTGTCAAACCCCTTAAACTTGCTACTTGCAAGATTAAATACTCGTAGATAGATAATAGAAATAAATAAAAGTAAATAATAGTAAATGAATTGCAACAAAGTATCTTTAGAGTTTCAGTAAATTTGTTTAAATAAACCCAGGGTCATAGTTTTCGCTAGAGGCTTCTATCTTGAACATAGTATAATGTGGGTAAATAAATTACCATTAGGAAAGTGACAGAATAGTGCATAGTTATGATATGTTATTCACGACAATGATCTTGTATATATGCACCACACCCATAAATAAGTAGATCGACTCTTGCCTTCATCTACTACTATTATTCCACTCATCGACCGCTATCTAACATGCATCTAAAGTATTAAGTATGAAACAGAGTAATGCTTCGAGCAAGATGACATGATGTAGACAAAGTAAGACAAGAAATATGTTCAGCCCAGTCGTTTTATCTTTAATGACAACAATACAATACGTGCCATGTCCCTTTCTTTCATTGGGATTAAGCAACACAAGATTGAACCACTAGTGGAGAAACGGGCTATAGTCCCGGTTCACAACCACTAGTAGAAAATGGCCCATTTGTCCTGGTTCCATAGGCCCATTAGCCCCGGTTCTGGAACCGGGACTAAAGGGTCGGGACTAAAGCCCACAACCTTTAGTCCCGGTTCGCTTACCAACCGGGACACAAGGGTCTCCACGTGGCCGCTGCGGGGAGCCCAGGCAGGAGGACCTTTAGTCCCAGTTGGTCGCACCAACCGGGACCAAAGGGCATTCACGCGTCACTGATACGTCTCAAACATATCTATAATTTTTTATGGTTTCACGCTGTTATCTTGTCTTCTTTGGTTGTTTTATGTACCTTTTATATCTTTTTGGGGACTAACTTATTAATTCAGTGCCAAGTGCCAGTTCCTATTTTTTCCGTGTTTTTGACACTTTTCAGATCTGATTTTGGAACGGAGTCCAAACGGAAGAAAAACCCCGAAATGATTTTTTCCCGAATGGAAGAAGACCAGGGGGCTTTTGGGCCAAGCCAGGTGGGCTCCAGGGAGCCCACAAGCCCCCACTCGGCCACTAGGGAGAGGCGGCGGTGGGCAGGCTTGTGGCCTCCCTGGCCGCCCCCTGACCTAGGTCTTTGGCCTATAAATTCCCAAATATTCCGCAAAAAATCAGGGGAACCTCGAAAATACTTTTCCGCCGCCGCAAGCTTCCTTTTCCGCGAGATCTCATGTGGAGACCCTTCCCGGCACCCTGCCGGGGGGGGGGGACTTTGGAGTTGGAGGGCTTCTTCATCATCATCAACGCCCCTCCAATGACTCGTGAGTAGTTCACTTCACAGCTACGGGTCCGTAGTTAGTAGCTAGATGGCTTCTTCTCTCTCTTGGATCTTCAATACAAAGTTCTCCATGATCTTCATGGAGATCTATCCGATGTAATCTTCTTTGGCGGTGTGTTTGTTGAGATCCGATGAATTGTGGATTTGTGATCAGATTATCTACGATATATATTTGAGTCTTTGCTGACTTCTTATATGCATGATTTGATATCCTTGTAAGTCTCTCCGAGTCTTGGGTTTTGTTTGGCCAACTAGATCTATGATTCTTGCAATGGGAGAAATGCTTGGTTTTGGGTTCTACCATGTGGTGACCTTTCCCAGTGACAGTAGGGGCAGCAAGGCACACATCAAGTAGTTGCCATCAAGGGTAAAAAGATGGGGGTTTTATCATTGGTTTGAGATTATCCCTCTACGTCATGTCATCTTGCTTAAGGCGTTACTCTGTTCTTATGTACTTAATACACTAGATGCATGCTGGATAGCGGTCGACGTGTGGAGTAATAGTAGTAGATGCAGAAAGTATCGGTCTAGTTGTTTCGGACGTGATGCCTATAGAAACAATCATTGCATATATATCGTCACGACTTTGCGCGGTTCTATCAATTGCTCGACAGTAATTTTTTCACCCACCTTCTACTTGCTTTCATGAGAGAAGCCACTAGTAAACACTACGGCCCCCGGGTCTATTCACATCCATCGTTTACACCTCCGCTTTTACTTTGTGTTGTTACTTTGTTGCTTTCAGTTCTCACTTGGCAAACAATCTATAAGGGATTGACAACCCCTTCATAGCGTTGGGAGCAAGTTTTCATGTTTGTGCAGGATCTTGAGATACTCCTCCACTGGATTGATACCTTGGTTCTCAAACTGAGGGAAGTACTTACCACCGCTCCGCTACATCACCCTTTCCGCTTTGAGGGAACACCAACGCAAGGCTCCAAGGCCACGGGGGAAATCCTTTGCATACTTGCCTAGGAAGTCCCTTAAGGCGTAGCCGCAGCTGAAGGATTCCTGGTGCCGTTGCTGAGGAGTATCAAGCAACACTCCTATTTCTGGCGCCGTTGGAAGGTCTTTTGTTGCAGTAGCAGAAGTATTTCTGACGCCGTTGCCGGGGAGGAGAAATCAAGATCTATCCAAGTAGGTCTCACAAACTCTTCTCTTGCATCTACTTTTGTTGCCAGTTGCCTCTCGTTTTCCTCTCCCCCACTTCACATTTGCCGTTTTCATTCGCCTTTCTCCTTCGCCGTTTTCTTTTGCCCTTGCCGATTTCTTGCTTGCTTGTGTGCTTGTTTGTTTGTTGAAGACATCATGTCTGAAAACACCAAACTTTGCGACTTCTCGAGCACTAATAATAATGATTTCATTAATACTCCGATTGCTCCCGCCACTAGTGCGGAATCGTATGAAATCAACGCAGCTTTGCTGAATCTTGTTATGAAAGAGCAATTCTCTGGCCTTCCTGGTGAAGATGTCGCATCCCATCTCAATACCTTCATTGAGCTTTCCGATATGCAAAAGAAAAGAGATGTGGATAATGACGTGATTAAGTTGAAACTTTTTCCTTTCTCGTTGCGAGATCGCGCAAAAACTTGGTTTTCTTCTTTGCCTAAAAATAGTATCGATTCTTGGGATACATGCAAAGATGCTTACATATCCAAGTATTTTCCGCCGGCTAAGATCACTCCTTACGTAACGATATCATGAATTTCAAACAACTTGGTCATGAACACGTTGCACAATCTTGGGAGAGGATGAAGCTTATGATTAGAAATTGTTCCGCTCATGGCTTGTGTTTGTGGATGATTATACAAATCTTTTACGCTGGCTTGAATTTCGCTTCTCGCAATATCTTGGACTCCACCTCAGGTGGAACGTTCATGGAAATCACGTTAGGAGACGCTACAAAACTCCTAGACAATATCATGACCAACTACTCTCAGTGGCACACTGAAAGGTCGCCTACTAGCAAAAAGGTGCACGCTATAGAAGTGGTTAACTCGCTTAGTGCTAAGATGGACGAGTTGATGAATTTGGTTGCTAGTAGAAACGCTACCGTAGATCCTAATGACATGCCACTATCTTCTTTGATTGAGAGTAGCAACGCTAGTTTGGACGTGAATTTTGTTGGTAGGAACAATTTTGGCAACAACAATGCTTTTAAAGGAAACTATGTTCCTAGGCCTTTTCCTAGTAACTCCTCTAACAATTATGGAAATTCCTACGGCAACACTTATGGAAATCACAACAAATTACCCTCTGATTTAGAGAGTAATATCAAAGAGTTCATCAACTCTCAAAAGATTTTCAATGCGTCCATAGAGGAAAAACTACTCAAAATAGACGATTTGTCTAAAAGCGTTGATAGGATGTCTTGTGATATTGATGCTTTGAAAGTTAGATGCGCTTCTCCCAAGATCAACTTGGATGAAACTTTGAAATCTATGCGTATCTCCATGAATGAGAGAAAAGAAAGAACTGCCCAAATTCACGGTAGACATGAATGGTTTAAAAGGGTGTGTTCTAGTGATGCAAATCACGAAGATCTTAAAGTGCTTGGTGTGTCTCCTCTTGAATATTTGTTTTCGCGTGTCAAACCTACTTATAGAGGGGCTGGATATGAATCCACTTTGGTTGAAAATGCCCCAATGATTCGGAGTCCACCTATCTTGATGATAAAGGTGTGGAGAGTGGAGTAGAAGAAGTCAAAATTTTGGGTAGTGATGAAACTCCCACTTTGGATTTCAAGGAATTAAATTATGATAATTGCTCCTTGTTTGAATGCATTTCTTTGATGCAATCCATTGCAAACTCTCCACATGCTTATAGCCAAAGCAAAGCCTTTACGCGCATATCATAGATGCTATGATGAAATATCTTGAAGAGAAGCTTGAACTAGAAGTCTCTATACCTAGAAAACGTCATGATGAGTGGGAACCTACTATCAAAATCAAGATCAAAAACTAAGAGTGCAATGCTTTGTGTGATTTGGGTGCTAGTGTTTCCGCGATTCCAAAGTCTTTATGTGATATTCTTGGTTTTCATGAGATTGAAGAGTGTTCTCTTAATTTGCATCTTGCGGATTCTACTATCAAGAAACCCATGGGGAGGATCGATGACGTTCTTATTGTTGCAAATAAGAACTATGTACCCGTGGATTTCATTGTACTTGACATAGATTGCAATCCTTCATGTCCCATTATTCTTGGTAGACCTTTCCTAAGGACTATTGGTGCTATCATCGATATGAAGGAAGGGAATATTAGATTTCAATTTCCTTTAAAGAAGGACATGGAGCACTTTCCTAGAAATAAAATAAGATTTCCTTATGAATCTATGATGCGGGCTACTTATGGTTTGAGCACCAAAGATGACTATACGGTATTCCATCACTTTCGCCTAGCTAAGGGCGTTAAACAAAAGCGCTTGTTGGGAGGCAACCCAACGAATCTACCCTTTTTCTTTCTGTTTTGTGTTTTCCACACTTTCATAATTCTGTTATGATTGTGTTTTTTGTGTTTCTTTTTGCATTTGTGCCAAGCAAAACCGTTATGATTAGTCTTGGGGATGATCGTTTGGTCATGCTGGAAAAGACAGAAACTTTCTGCTCACGAAAAGAATTTTAATTTTGTTTCTGTAAGAGATTTTGAGTTGATTCTTTTTGCTTCTGATTGATACGCAAATTATTTAGACTGTCGTAATTGTTCAGAATTTTTGAAGAACCAGAAGTATACAAAATACACAGATTTCTACAGACTGGTCTGCTGTTAACAGATTCTGTTTTTGTTGTGTTGGTTGCTTATTTTGATGAAACTATGGATAGTATCGGGGGGTATTAGCCATGGAAGATTGAAAGTATAGTAACCCAACATCAGCACAAGTAGAATTTAAGTTTGCTACAGTATCTAAGGAAGTGGTGGTTTGCTTTCTTGTACTAATGTTATCACGAGTTTCTATTTAAGTTTCGTGTTGTGAAGTTTTCAAGTTTTGGGTGAAGTTCTTATGGATAAAGAGATAAAGAGTGGCAAGAGCTCAAGCTTGGGGATTCCCAAGGCACCCCAAGAGATTCAAGGATGCCGTAAAAGCCTAAGCTTGGGGATGCCCCGGGAAGGCATCCCCTCTCTCGTCTTCATCCATCGGTAACGTTGCTTGAGGCTATATTTTTATTCACCACATGTTATGTGTTTTTGCTTGGAGCGTCTTGTATCGTAGGAGTCGTTTATTTTTGTTGTGTCACAATCATCCTTGATGCACACCTAGAGAGAGAGACAAGCACACACCGTGATTTTGTTGAGCTTCACTTATATCTTTTGGTAGACAATTCAGCTCACATGTGCTTCACTTGTATCTTTTGAGCTAGATACTTTTGCTCTATGTGCTTCACTTATATCTTTTAGAGCATAGCGGTGCGTGGCCTGGTAGTTGATCTATGATTTGAAAGTAGTCTCAAAAGGGGTAGTTATCCAAAGGGATACGAAAACTTCCACCTCCATGTGCATTGAATAGTTAGAGAAGTTTGATTCATCTCAATTAGTTTTGAGTTGTGGTTATGGTAATACTGAAGTCATGCTAGTAAGGTGTTGTGGATCTAGAAATACTTGTGTTGAAGTTAGTGATTCCCGTAGCATGGACGTATGATGAACCGCTATGTGATGAAACCTGAGCATGATTAGTATATTGATTGTCATCCTTTGCGTGGCGGTCGGGATCGTGCGATGGTTTATACCTACCAACCCTTCCCCTAGGAGTATGCATTGAATGCTTTGTTTCGATTACTAATAAAACTTTTGCAACAAGTATATGAGTTCTTCATGACTAATGTTGAGTCCATGGTTTAGATGCACTGTCACCTTCCACCATCACTATCTTCTTAGTGCCGTGCAAATTTCGCCGGTGCACAAAACCCACCATTAGCCTCCCTCAAAACAGCCACCATACCTACCTATTATGGCTTTTTCAAAGTCATTCCGAGATATATTGCCATGCAACTACCACCATGACATGTGCCACCACGTCTAGTTTGCCTTTGCACGATCGTAAGATAGCTAGCATGGTGTTTCCATTGATGTCTATGCCATGCTAGATCATTGCCACGGTACATTACCGAAAGCATTCCATATAGAGTCATCGTTACTCTAAGTTTTGAGTTGAAAGTGTGATGATCATCATTAATGGAGCATTGTCCCATGTGAGGAAATAAAAGATGCCAAAGAATCCCACCAAAATAAAAAATAGAGGCCAAAGAGCCCACCAAATAATAATAAAAAATAAGAGAAAAAGAGAGAAGGGACAATGCTACCACTTTTTCCACACTTGTGCATATTAAGCACCATGATCTTCATGATTGAGAGTCTCTTGTTTTGTCACCACCATATAGCTAGTGGGAAATTTTCATTATATAACTTGGCTTGTATATTCCTATGATAGGCTTCCTCAAAATTGCCTTAGGTCTTCGTGAGCAAGCAAGTTGGATGCACACCCACTAGTTTTCTTTAAGAGCTTTCGCATACTCGTAGCTCTAGTGCATCATTTGTATGGCAATCCCTACTCATTCACATTGATATCTATTGATGAGCATCTCCACAGCTCATTGATATGCCTAGTTAATGTGACTATCTTCTCCTTTTTTGTCTTGCAACCTCCACTACATTCCACACCATCTATAGTGCTATAACCATGGCTCACACTCATGTATTGCGTGAGAGTTGAAAATGTTTGAGAAAGTAAAGGTGTGAAACAATTACTTGGCCAATACTAGGGTTGTGCATGATTTAAATTCATTGTGCAATGATGATAGAGCATAGCCAGACTATATGCTTTTGTAGGGATAACTTTCTTTTGGCCTTGTTATTTTGAAAGTTCATGATTACTTTGCTAGTTTGCTTGAATTATTATTGTATCCACGTCAATAGCAAACTATTGTTTTGAATCTAATGGATCTGAACATTCACGTCACATAAGAGGAATTACAAAGGGTACTTATGCTAGGTAGCACGAAAGCATCAAAAATTCATTCTTATCACTTCCCTACTCGAGGACGAGCAGGAGTTAAGCGTGGGGATGCTTGATACGTCTCAAACGTATCTATAATTTTTGATGGTTTCACGTTGTTATCTTGTCTTCTTTGGTTGTTTTATGTACCTTTTATATCTTTTCTGGGACTAACTTATTAATTCAGTGCCAAGTGCCAGTTCCTGTTTTTTCCGTGCTTTTGACTCTTTTCAGATCTGATTTTGGAACGGAGTCCAAACGGAAGAAAAACCCCGAAATGATTTTTTTCCCGAATGGAAGAAGACCAGGGGGCTTTTGGGCCAAGCCAGGTGGGCTCTAGGGAGCCCACAAGCCTCCACTCCGCCAACAGGGGGGAGGCGGCGGTGGGCAGGCTTGTGGCCTCCCTGGCCGCCCCCTGACCTAGGTCTTTGGCCTATAAATTCCCAAATATTCCGCAAAAAATCAGGGGAGCCTCAAAAATACTTTTCCGCCGCCGCAAGCTTTCATTTCCGCGAGATCTCATCTGGAGACCCTTTCCGGCACCCTGCCGGAGGGGACTTTGGAGTTGGAGGGCTTCTTCATCATCATCGTCGCCCCTCCAATGACTCGTGAGTAGTTCACTTCAGACCTACGGGTCCGTAGTTAGTACCTAGATGGCTTCTTCTCTCTCTTGGATCTTCAATACAAAGTTCTCCATGATCTTCATGGAGATCTATCCGATGTAATCTTCTTTGGCGGTGTGTTTGTCGATATCCGATGAATTGTGGATTTGTGATCAGATTATCTATGATATATATTTGAGTGTTTGCTGATTTCTTATATGCATGATTTGATATCCTTGTAAGTCTCACCGAGTCTTGGGTTTTGTTTGGCCAACTAGATCTATGATTCTTGCAATGGGAGAAGTGCTTGGTTTTGGGTTCTACCATGTGGTGACCTTTCCCAGTGACAGTAGGGGCAGCAAGGCACACATCAAGTAGTTGCCATCAAGGGTAAAAAGATGGGGGTTTTATCATTGGTTTTAGATTATCCCTCTACATCATGTCATCTTGCTTAAGGCGTTACTCTGTTCTTATGGACTTAATACACTAGATGGATGCTGGATAGCGGTCGACGTGTGGAGTAATAGTAGTAGATGCAGAAAGTATCGGTCTACTTGTTTCGTACGTGATGCCTATAGAAATACTCATTGCATAGATATCGTCACGACTTTGCGCGGTTCTATCAATTGCTCGACAGTAATTTGTTCACCCACCGTCTACTTGCTTTCAGAGAGAAGCCACTAGTAAACACTACGGCCCCCGGGTCTATTCACATCAATCGTTTACACCTCCGCTTTTACTTTGTTTTGTTATTTTTTTGCTTTCAGTTCTCACTTGGCAAACAATCTATAAGGGATTGACAACCCCTTCATAGCGTTGGGAGCAAGTTTTCGTGTTTGTGCAGGATCTTGAGATACTCCTCCACTGGATTGATACCTTGGTTCTCAAACTGAGGGAAGTACTTACCACCGCTACGCTACATCACCCTTTCCACTTTGAGGGAACACCAATGCAATGCTCCAAGGCCACGGGGGAAATCCTTTGCATATTTGCCTAGGAAGTCCCTTAAGGCGTAGCCGCAGCTGAAGGATTCCTGGTGCCATTGCTAAGGAGTATCAAGCAGCACTCCTATTTCTGGCGCCGTTGGAAGGTCTTTTGTTGCAGTAGCAGTCACCATCTGGCACGCGCTGGGTTTTTGTTTTTTTAAGGGGGGAGGGTTTAGGGGTTTTGGAGGGTTAATTTAGGGGTTTCATATTGTGTTAGCTAGCTAATAGAGAGAAGTGTCCTCTCTTTCTCCGTGCTTGGTCGACGCTAGTTACTATACATATAGAGAGAACTCGACGCTAGCTAATAAGAAAATGAAGGAAACCATTAATTACACAAGATCGTCATGTTGAACATATATATAGAGAGAAGTGACATCTCTGTCTCCATGCTTGGTCGAACAACAAGATTTCGTATATCTATCCGACGCTACTACATATATACAATATAACATCTTTTACAATAGCTAATATCATCTACCTAAGATCCAATCAAAAATCCACATGGTATTCTCCGTCTTTAGGTATGAGGTGGTCAAGAAAGAATCTCGCCAATTCCTCTTGAATTGCTCGTATGCGATCATATGGTAGGAGTTCATCCCGCATCTGCCAGATCTAATTTAAAGAAGGGGGTCAATACATGCATATATATGAATAAAATGTTGGGAAACGTTGCATGGGAAACAAAAAATTTCATACGCACACGAAGACCTATCATGGCGATGCCCATCTACGAGTGGAGATTTGGATCTATGTACCCTTGTAGATCTCACAGCAGGAAGCGTTAAGAAACGCAGTTGATGTAGTGGAACGTCTTCACATCCCTCAAAACGTCCCACGAACCGTCCCGTGATCCATCCCACGAACCGTCCCGTGATCCATCCCACGATCCGTTCCGATCTAGTGCCGAACGGACGGCACCTCCGCGTTCAGCACACGTACAACTCGACGATGATCTCGGCCTTCTTGATCCAGCAAGCAAGACAGGGAAGTAGATGAGTTCTCCGGCAGCGTGACGACGCTCCGGTGGTGGTGATGATCTACTCATGCAGGGCTCCGCCCGAGCTCCGTAGAAATTCGATCTAGAGGTGAAATTGTGTGGTTTAGGCTAGAGTTGCACGTGGCAAAGTTGTGTCTCAAAAAGCCCTAAACCACCACTATATATAGGAGGAAGGTGGAGGGGCTAGCCTTGAGGCACAAGGCCTCAAGGTGCGCCGGCCAAGGGGGAGGAGTTGGACTCCAACCCCAATTCGGTTTGGTGGGGAAGGAGTCCACTCCTTCCTTCCCACCTCCCTCTTTCCTTTTTTCTTTTTCTTTCCTTTTGGTATTTTCTTATGTTGTGCCATATCCCTCTTGGGCTGACTCCACTAGCCCAATAAGGACTTGTGGCGCCACCCTAGGGCCTTGGGCTCACTCCCAGGTGGGTGGGCCCCTCCCGGTAAACACCCGGAACCCATTCGTCACTCCCGGTACACTGCCGGAATTGCCCGATACTTTCCGGTGACCAAATGAAACCATCCTATATAACAATCTTCATTTCCGAACCATTCCAGAAACCCTCATGACATTCGTGATGTCATCCGGGACTCCAAACAAGATTCGGTAACCACACATATAACTCAACTATCCTAAAACATCATCGAACCTTAAGTGTGCAGACCCTACGGGTTCGAGAACTATGCAGACATGACCCGAGACACTCCTCAGTCAATATCCAATAGCGGGACATGGATGCCATATTGGATCCTACATATTCTCCGAAGATCTTATCGATTGAACCTCAGTGCCAAGGATTCATATAATCCCGTATGTCATTTCCTTTGTCCTTCGGTATGTTACTTGCCCGAGATTCGATCCTCGGTATCCGCATACCTATTTCAATCTCGTTACCGGAAAGTCTCTTTACTCATTCCGTAATACAAGATCACGTGACTTACACTTAGTCACATTGCTTGCAAGGCTTGTGTGCGATGTTGTATTACCGAGTGGGCCCCGAGATACCTCTCCGTCACACGGAGTGAGAAATCCTAGTCTTGATCCATACTAACTCAACGGACACCTTCGGAGATACTTATAGAGCACCTTTATAGTCACCCAGTTACGTTGCGACGTTTGATACACACAAGGTATTCCTCCGGTGCCAGTGAGTTATATGATCTCATGGTCATAGGAATAAATACTTGACACGCATAAAACAATAGCAATAAAATGACACGATCAATATGCTATGCTCATAGTTTGGGTCTTGTCCATCGCATGATTCTCCTAATGATGTGATCTTGTTGTCAAGTGACAACACTTGTCTATGGTTAGGAAACCTTGACCATCTTCGATCAACGAGATAGTCAACTAGAGGCTTACTAGGGACAATGTTTTGTCTATGTATCCACACATGTATTTGAGTTTCCAATCAATACAATTATAGCATGGATAATAAACGATTATCATGAACAAAGAAATATAATAATAACTAATTTATTATTGCCTCTAGGGCATATTTCCAACAGTCTCCCACTTGCACTAGAGTCAATAACCTAGTTCACATCATCATGTGATTTTAACGAATCCAACACCCATATAGTTCTGGGATTTGATCACGTCTTGCTCGTGAGAGAGGTTTTAGTCAACGGTTCTGAATCTTTCAGATCCGTGTGTGCTTTACAAATCTTTATGTCATCTTATAGATGGTGCTAGTACGTGCTATTCGAAAATACTCCAAATATCTACTGTACTACACGAATCCTTTTCACTACTCAGAGTTATTCGGATTAGTGTTAAAGCTTGCATCGACGTAACCCTTTACGACGAACTCTTTAATCACCTCCATAATCGAGAAAATTCCTTAGTCCACTAGTTACTAAGGATAACTTTGACCGTTGTTTTAGTGATTCAATCCTGGATCACCTTTTGTACCCGTTGACAAACTCATGGCAAGGCACACCTCAGGTGCGGTACACAGCTTGGCATACTTCAGAGCCTACGGCTAAGGCATAGGGGACGACCTTCATCCTTTCTCTTTCTTCTTCCGTGGTCGGGCTTTGAGTCTTACTCAAATTCACACCTTACAACACAACCAAGAACTCCTTCTTTGCTCATCTATTTTGAACTCCTTCAAAAACTTGTCAAGGCATGCATTTCATTGAAAGTTCTATTAAGCGTTTTTATCTATCTCTATAGATCTTGATGCTCAATGTTCAAGTAGCTCTATCCAGGTTTTTCCTTTGAAAAACTCCTTTCAAACAACCCTTTATGCTTCAAGAAATTCTACATTACTTCTAATCTACAATATGTCAACCACATATACTTATCAGAAATCCTATAGTGCTCCCACTCACTTCTTTGGAAATACAAGTTTCTCATAAACCTTGTACAAACCCAAAAGCTTTGATCATCTCATCAAAGCGTATATTCCAACTCCGAGATGCTTGCACGAGTCCATAGAAGGATCGCTGGAGCTTGCATACTTGTTAGCATCCTTAGGATTGACAAAACCTTATGGTTGTATCACATACAACCTTTCCTCAAGGAAACCGTCGAGGAAACAATGTTTTGACATCCTATGTGCAATATTTCATAAATAATGCAGCAACTACTAACATAAATCCAACAGACTTTTAGCATCGCTATGAGTGAGAAAGTCTCATCATAGTCAACTCCTTGAACTTGTCAGAAATATCTTTGCGATAAGTCGAGCTTTTCTTAATGGTGACTTTTCACCATCATCGTCTGTCTTTCTTTCAAAGATCCATCTTTACTTAACAGCCATACGACCATCAAGTAGTTTTTCCAAAGTCTACACTTTGGTTACATGGATCCTCTCTCATATTTCATGGCCTCCACCATTTGTCGGTATCTGGGCCCACCATCGCTTCTCCATAGCTCGTAGATTCATTGTTGTTCAACAACATGACCACTAAGACAGGGTTACCGTACCACTCTGTAGTAGTACGCGACCTTGTCGACCTACGAGGTTTGTAGTAACTTGATCCGAAGCTCAATGATCACCATCATCAGTTTCCACTTCAATTGGTGTAGGCGCCACAGGAACAACTTTCTACGTCCTGCTACACACTGGTTGAAGTGATGGTTCACTAACTTCATCAAGTTTCACCACCCTCCCACTCAATTCTTTCGAGAGAAACCTTTCCTCGAGAAAGGACCCGTTTCTATAAACAAACACTTCGCTTCCGGATTTGAGATAGGAGATGTGCCCAACTGTTTTGGATATCCTATGAAGATGCATTTATCCGCTTTGGGTTCGAGCTTATCAGACTGAAACTTTTTTCACATAAGCATCGTAGCCCCAAACTTTTAAGAAACGACAACTTAGGTTTCTCCAAACCATAGTCTATATTGTGTCATCTCAACGGAAATACACGGTGCCCTATTTAAAGTGAATGTGGTTGTCTCTAATGCATAAACCATAAACAATAGTGGTAAATCGATAAGAGACATCATAGTATGCACCATATAAAATAGGGCGCGGCTACGACGTTCGGACACACCATCACATTATGGTGTTCTAGGTGGCATGAACTGTGAAACAATTTCCACATTGTCTTAACTGTGTACCAAAACTTGCAACTCAGATATTCATCTTTATGATCATATCGTAGACAGTTTATCCTCTTGTCACGATGATCTTCACTCTGAAATAGCTTTGAACTTTTCAATATTTCAGACTTGTGATTCATCAAGTAAATACTCTTGTATCTACTCAAATCATCAGTGAAGTAAGAATATAACGATATCCATTGCGTGCCTCAGCACTCATTGTACTGCACACATAAAAAATGTATTGCATCCAACAAGTTACTTTCTTGTTCCATGTGGTATGATTTTGCATGTCTCAAGTGATTCAAAATCAAGTGAGTCCAAACGATCCATCTGCATGGAGTTTCTTCATGCGTTTATACCAACACGTATGGTTTTGCATGTCTCAAATGTTTCAAAAATGAGTGAGTACAAAGATCCATCAGCATGGAGCTTCTTCATGCATTTTACACCAACATGACTCAAGCGGCAGTGCCACAAGTAAGTGGTACTATCATTATTACTTTGTATCTTTTGGCACTAATATTATGAACATGTGTAACACTACGATCGAGATTCAGTAAACCATTGAAGGTAATTATTCAAGCAAATAGAATAACCATTATTCTCTTTAAAAGAATAATCGTATTGCAATAAATACGATCCAATCATGTTCATGCTCAACGCAAACACCAAATAACAATTATTTAGGTTTAACACCAATCCCGATGGTAGAGGGAGCGTGCGATGTTTGATCACATCAACCTTGGAAACACTTCCAACACTTATCGTCACCTCGCCTTTAGCTAGTCTCCGTTTATTCCGTAGCTTTCATTTCGTGTTACTAATCACTTAACAACCGAACTGGTATCCAATACCCTCATGCTACTAGGAGTACTAGTAAAGTACACATCAATATCATGTATATCAAATATACTTTTGTCGACTTTGCCAGCCTTCTTGTCTACCAAGTATCTAGGGTAGCTCCACCTCAGTGACCGTTCCCTCATAACAGAAGCACTTAGTCTCGGGTTTGGGTTCAATCTTGGGTTTCTTCATTAGAGCAGCAACTGGTTTGCTGTTTCATGAAGTATCCCTTCTAGCCCTTACCCTTCTTGAAACTAGTGGTTTTACTAACCATCAACAATGATGCTCCTTCTTGATTTCTACTTTCGTAGTGTCAAACATTGCGAATCGCTCAAGGATCTTGATATGTTTATAGTTCATCACGGAGTTCTAGCAGCTTGGTGGCAGTGAATTTGGAGAACCATCACTGTCTCATATGGAAGATTAACTCCCACTTGATTCAAGTGTTTGTTGTACTCAGACAATCTGAGCACATGCTCAACGATTGAGCTTTTCTCCTTTACTTTGTAGACAAAGAATGTTTTCGGAGGTCTCATACCTCTCAACAAGGGCACGAGCATGAAATCTCAATTTCATCTCTTAGAACATCTCTTATATTCTGCGACGTTTTCAAAACATCTTCGGCGCCTTGCTTCTAAGCATTTAAGTATTACACGCTGATCTATCACGTAGTCATCAAAAACGTGTATGTCAGATGTTCGCAACATCCACAGACGACGCTCGAGGTGCAGCACACCGAGTGGTGCATTAAGGACATAAGCCTTCTGCGCAGCAATGAGGACAATCTTCAGTTTTACGGACTCAATCCGCAAAGTTACTACTATCATCTTTCAACTAAATTTTCTCTAGGAACATATAAAAACAGTAGAGATATAGCGCAAGCTACATCATAATTCGCAAAGACCTTTTGACTATGTTCATGATAATTAGTTTGATTAATCATATTACTTAAGAACTCCCACTCAAAAAGTACATCTCTCTAGTCATTTGAGTGGTACATGATCCAAATTCACTAACTCAAGTCCGATCATCACGTGAGTTGAGAATAATTTCAGTGGTAAGCATCTCTATGCTAATCATATCAACTATAAGATTCATGCTCGACCTTTCGGTCTCATGTGTTCCGAGGCCATGTCTGCACATGCTAGGCTCGTCAAGTTTAACCCGAATGTTTCGCGTGTGCAACTGTTTTGCATCCGTTGTATGTGAACATTGAGTCTATCACACCCGATCATCACGTGGTGTCTCGAAATGACAAACTGCCGCAACGGTGCACAGTCGGGGAGAATACAATTTCGTCTTGAAATTTTAGTGAGAGATTACCTTATAATGCTACCGTCGTTCTAAGCAAAATAAGGTGCATAAAAGGATTAACATCACATGCAATTCATAAGTGACATGATATGGCCATCATCTTGTGCTTCTTGATCTCCATCACTTAAGCACCGGCATGATCTTCTTGTCACCAGCGCCACACCATGATCTCCATCATCATGATCTCCATCAACGTGTCGCCATCGAGGTTGTCGTGCTATCTATGCTATTACTACTAAAGCTACGACCTAGCAATACAGTAAACGCATCTACAAACACAAATGTTAGTTTAAAGAAAACCCTATGGTTCTTGTCGGTTGCCGTAGCATCGACGTGCAAGTCGATATTAACTATTCCAACATGACCATCTCGTACATCCAATATATCACATCACGTCATTGGCCATATAATATCACAAGCATACCCCGCAAAAACAAGTTAGATGTCCTCTAGTTTATTGTTGCATGTTTTACGTGGTTTCTATGGGTATCTAGTATGACCACATCTTACTTACGCAAAAACCACAACAGAGATGTGCAAATTGCTAGTTAACCTCTCTCCAAGGACCGCCTCGATCAAAACCAATTCAACTAAAGTTGAACAAACCGACACCCGCCAGTCATCTTTATGCAACGAGGTTGCATGTCAGTCGATGAAACCAGTCACTCGTAAGCGTACGAGTTATGTCGGTCCGGACCGCTTCAATCCAACAATATCGCCGAATCGAGAAAAGACTAAGGATGGGCAGCAAATCAAACATCACCGTCCACAAAACCATTTGTGTTCCACTCGAGATAACATCTTCGCATGAACCTAGCTCATTATGCCACTGTTGGGGAACGTTGCACGGGAAACAAAAAAATTCCTACGCACACGAAGACCTATCATGGCGATGCTGATCTACGAGTGGAGATTTGGATCTACGTACCCTTTGTAGATCGCACAGCAGGAAGCGTTAAGAAACGCGGTTGATGTAGTGGAACGTCTTCACGTCCCTCGAACCGTCCCATCAACCGTCCCGCGATCCATCCCACGAACCGCCCCACGATCCGTTTCGATCTAGTGCCGAACGAACGGCACCTGCGTGTTCAGCACACGTACAGCTCGACGATGATCTCGGCCTTCTTGATCCAGCAAGCAAGACGGAGAAGTAGATGAGTTCTCCGGCAGCGTGACGGTGCTCCGGTGGTGGTGATGATCTACTCCTGCAGGGCTCCGCCCGAGCTCCGTCGAAATCCGATCTAGAGGTGAAACTGTGTGGTTTAGGCTAGAGTTGCACGTGGCAAAGTTGTGTCTCAAAAAGCTCTAAACCACCACTATATATAGGAGGAAGGGGGAGGGGCTAGCCTTGAGGCACAAGGCCTCAAGGTGCACCGGCCAAGGGGGAGGAGTTGGACTCCAACCCCAATTCGGTTTGGTGGGGAAGGAGTCCACTCCTTCCTTCCCACCTCCCTCTTTCCTTTTTCTTTTTCTTTTCTTTTGATATTTTGTTATGTGGCGCCATATCCCTCTTGGGCTGACTCCACTAGCCCAATAAGGACTTGTGGCGTCACCCTAGGGCCTTGGGCTCACTCCCGGGTGGGTGGGGCCCTCCCGGTAAACACCCGGAACCCATTCGTCACTCCCGGTACACTACCAGAATTGCCCAAAACTTTCCGGTGACCAAATGAAACCATCTTATATATCAATCTTAATTTCCGAACCATTACGGAAACCCTCGTGGCGTCTGTGATCTCATCCGGGACTCCAAACAACATTCGGTAACCACACATATAACTCAACTATACTAAAACATCATCGAACCTTAAGTGTGCACACCCTGCGGGTTCGAGAACTATGCAGACATGACCCGAGACACTCCTCGGTCAATATCGGTTGAACCTCAGTGCCAAGGATTCATATAATCCCGTATGTCATTCCCTCTGTCCTTCGGTATGTTACTTTCCCGAGATTCGATCGTCGGTATGCGCATACCTATTTCAATCTCGTTACCGGCAAGTCTCTTCACTCGTTCCGTAATAGAAGATCCCGTGACTTACACTTAGTCACATTACTTGCAAGGCTTGTGTGTGATGTTGTATTACCGAGTGGGCCCCGAGATACCTCTCCGTCAGACAGAGTGAGAAATCCCAGTTTTGATCCA
The DNA here is from genome assembly GCF_904849725.1 of Hordeum vulgare subsp. vulgare. Lineage (NCBI taxonomy): Eukaryota > Viridiplantae > Streptophyta > Magnoliopsida > Poales > Poaceae > Hordeum > Hordeum vulgare. The sequence goes on from NC_058519.1 coordinate 627,790,979, forward strand.
TACTAACTCAACGGACACCTTCGGAGATACGTGTAGAGCACCTTTATAGTCACCCAGTTACGTTGCGATATTTGATACACACAAGGTATTCCTCCGGTACCAGTGAGTTATATGATCTCGTGGTCATAGGAATAAATACTTGACACGCAGAAAACAATAGCAATAAAATGACACGGTCAATATGCTACGCTCATAGTTTGGGTCTTGTCCATCACATGATTATCCTAATGATGTGATCCCGTTATCAAGTGGCAACACTTGTCTATGGTTAGGAAACCTTGACCATCTTTGATCAACGAGCTAGTCAACTAGAGGCTTACTAGGGTCAGTGTTTTGTCTATGTATCCACACATGTATTTGAGTTTCCAATCAATACAATTATAGCATGGATAATAAACAATTATCACGAACAAAGAAATATAATAATAACTAATTTATTATTGCCTCTAGGGCATATTTCCAACATAAAACTCAACACAGCTGATGGTAATACATAAAATAAAATTGTTAATATTATTTACGTACTTGAAATTGGTTGTCACAGAAGCCCCGCTCAGAGGTCGAGTGGTGAATGAACTCGCATACGTAGTATGCACATAAAACAGTCCCTTCTTCCTGGTACAAGCACTTTATGAGAATAGAGTTCAATCAAACTGATAAACAAGCATGATAATGATATATTGGTGAAAATTTAAATCAATTAGAGATGCACGGAACTAGCTAGTACTACTAACTTTGGGGTGCGTAAATCGCAACTCTTTGTTTAGACCGGAAACCTTTTTGGTGAACTTCTTCCAAACCGTGCCAGGCAAAGAAAATGATTACTTGATATCAGGATATTAACAAAAGTTGCATGCCGATATGCTCCCGGTATTGACTGAACTTACTTCTTGAGCATTGCAGTCATGTCCGCATAACCCTCGGGATCTTTACGTCTCGAGTCTAAGACAATTACTAATGCCCTGTCAAGCTTAATGGATAGCAGAATAAAGTGGAAACTGCGCACGCATATATAACTCAGCGAAACAGAGTATACAGAGAAGACAACAATACTCACTTGAAGTTGTAAGGAAACAGTATTTCTTTTTTGTTTTGACCTATAAGTAACGGCTTTAACAAGTTCTCCTCGGTCTCTTTGATTGAGTTTCGTACCGTCCATTCATTTACGGTATCTGGGCTAATGAACCCAACATTGAAGATTCCTGCTTTTTTGCATTCGACGATCCTCAATCTGCATAATATAGTGAGGATAATTATATATACATGCAATGAACGAGCTGAGCTAGAGACTTAACTATATAAGTAATACTTACAGACAGTAGGAAGTCATGAGTTGTTTGTCGAGGGCCAATTGATTGTATAACTAAAATAACTCCACAAATTTAATAGGCATCACGGGAAGTCCAATCAATTCGTGATCTGGTTTCACTGCCACATACATAGTGTCTTTCCCAGACTCCCAGCAGGTTTTCATGTACCACTCATGCAATTTGTGCATTATCGTTGTTAGAGGAGGATGATCAGGTTTGACGAGAAGCTTCCCGTGCACGTATTTATATTGTTCTTTTGTTACCTCGGTTGTTTCAAAAATTACATCACCCCCCAAGTAATCACCAGGATTGGTACCGGGCACCATCCCTGAAGGATTAGCGACGATATCGCTAGACACCTTGAGCGGGGGACACGATTGCTTCTCCTGTTCGCCGAGCTGGGGAATTGTTTTCCCGCTTCTTCATTCTGCTTACCTTGCATCACTGGAAGTACTTCCCGACCGCCGCGCTGCTGCATATGTCTTTTTAAGAATGCATCCATAGTTGGAATCCAGTGGAGGCGGTGGTGGTCGCTTCAGGGCATTGATAGTGCGGTTCACTTTCATTGGATCTAGCTTCTCCTTCGGAGGTGGAGTTTTTTTTGCAAATTGCTCTCTCATAGATAACACCTCCTACGAATATAGTTCATGATATATTTGTTCTCCTCCCCTTCTACTGGATCTACTTGTGTTGGTGCCACCACTTGTCGTAACTCGAGGTGCATACTCTTCATTGACATCCCAATTTATTCAAGGATAAATGAATGAGAGTAGCAAATAAGAAATAACGGTAGCATATAAGAAAAATAGTAGCAAATTGTTGCTGGAGAAAAGCAACACACCTGTTTCCCAAATGCTAACAAGAAAATAGTACATGATCCAAACAATTGATTAACATGACACTATCATTTCTTGTAAACTGTCTCAACTATGTTTGCATGATCTACAAAGTATATCTCAAAGTGGCTTCATACACGCAATTACACAAAAACTATTCTGAAAAACAGTTCATACAAACAATTACACACAAATATTCATAAAATCAATGTCAGGGGGAGGGGATGAGGGAGGGGCTGGAGGAGAAACTTGTGAGGGAGAAGGGATAAGGGAGGAGCTGGTTGTCCCAAATCCGGACGACAGTGTCGAACCACCCGCTTGCAGGAGCCTCCATGTTCCTAATTGTGCAACAGGCAGGTAGTAGGGGAGAAGGGAGAAGGAGGTGTTGGAAATATGCCCTAGAGGCAATAATAAAATGGTTATTATCATATTTCCTTGTTCATGATAATCGTCTATTATTCATGCTATAATTGTATTAACAAGAAACAGTAATACATGTGTGAATAAATAGATCACAATGTGTCCCTAGCAAGCCTCTAGTTGGCTAGCTCGTTGATCAATAGATGATCATGGTTTCCTGATCATGGGCATTAGATGTCATTGATAACGGGATCACATCATTGGGAGAATAATGTGATGGACAAGACCCAATCCTAAGCATAGCACTAGATCGTATTGTTCGTATGCTAAAGTTTTTCTAATGTCAAGTGTCTTTTCCTTCGACCGTGAGATTGTGCAACTCCCGGATACCGTAGGAGTGCTTTGAGTGTATCAAACTTCACAACGTAACTGGGTGACTATAAAGGTGCACTACGGGTACCTCCGAAAGTGTCTGTTGGGTTGGTATGAATCGAGATCGGGATTTGTCACTCCGCGTGACAGAGAGGTATCTCTGGGCCCACTCGGTAGAACATCATCATGAGCTCAATGTGACTAAGGAGTTATTCACACGATGACGTCCTACGGAACGAGTAAAGAGACTTACCGGTAACGAGATTGAACAAGGTATAGGTATACCGATGATCGAATCTCGGGCAAGTTCTATACCGACAGACAAAGGGAATTGTATACGGGATTGATTGAATCCTTGACATCGTTGTTCATCCGATGAGATCATCGTGGAGCAAGTGGGAGCCACCATGGGTATCCAGACCCCGCTGATGGTTATTGGCCGGAGAGGTATCTCGGTCATGTCTGCGTGTCTCCCGAACCCGTAGGGTCTACACACTTAAGGTTCGATGACGCTAGGGTTATAGGGAATTGTTATACAAGGTTACCGAAAATTGTTCGGAGTCCCGGATGAGATCCCGGACGTCACAAGGAGCTCTGGAATGGTCCGGAGGTAAAGATTGATATATAGGATAGATGGTTTTGGACACCGGAAATGTTTTGGGCGTCACCGGTAATGTACCGGGACCACCGGAAATGGTCCCGGGGGTCCACCGGGAGGGGACACCAGCCCCAAGAGGTAGCATGGGCCAAAAGAGGGAGGGAAACCAGCCCAAAGTGGGATGGTGCGCCTCCCACAAGGAGGCCCAAGGCGCAGCAGGTGGAGAGGGGGGGAAACCCTAGGCGCTGGTGGGCCTAAGGCCCACCTAGGGGTGCGCCACCCCCTCCCCTTGCCCTGGCCGCCGCACCTCCCATCTGGGGGGGCTGCCACACCACCTAGGGTGGGAACCCTAGGGGTGGCACCCCCTCCCCTCCTATATATAATGGGGGTTTTGGGGCTGTTTTGAACGCGGTTTTCCATCTCCCTCGGCGCAGCCCTGCCCCTCTTCTTCCTCCTCTCCCACGGTGCTTGGCGAAGCCCTGCCGGGAGACCTCGTCTCTCCATCGACACCACGCCGTCGTGCTGCCGGAGATCTTCCCCAACCTCTCCCTCCTCCTTGCTGTATCAAGGTGCGGGAGACGTCACCGGGCTGCACGTGTGTTGAACGTGGAGGTGCCGTGGTTCGGCACTAGATCGGAATCACACTGCAATCTGAATCGCCGCGAGTACGACTCCATCAACCGTGTTCTAGCAACGCTTCCGCTTAGCGATCTTCAAAGGTATGAAGATGCACTCACCCCTCTCTCGTTGCTGATCTCTCCACAGGAAGATCTGAATATGGCGTAGGAAAATTTTTGAATTTATGCTACGTTACCCAACAGGAAGGAGGGAGGAAGAAGAGAAGAGAAAGAAGGGATGAGGGAGGGAGGATGGGACGTCTGATGGATATCTAGCCAATGTCGGCGACGACCGGCTCGAAAAGGGACGAGTGGAAGAGGGGTGATGGGATGTGGGGAGAAAGAAGGGAGGAAGACGTGCTACGTGCGGGCGAGGGGGCGAGGTTGAGCGTGCTCTGGACGAGGGTGTAGGCCGAAGGGGCACCGGAGGGCAGGCTGAAGTGGCGGCGGCAGCAGCTACCAAACCCTAGCCATGCGTGCGGCGGAGGCCCTTCGTGCGCGAGTGCGAGCAGAGGCAGAGCCCTTCAAGAGAAATATGCATGAAGGGGTCTGCCTTGCCAATGGCAGTGGTGGGTAAATACATTGCAGCTTTAAGGCGACAGCCAGAAATACCATGCTGAAGTGGGGGTAACACGTGTTGTTGTGAAATTACACTACGAAAAATTGCTAGCTTTTGCAACTTTTGCTTCCACTTTTCCACTTTGGTTAGCTTCTAACTTTGAAAAGCTAAAAGTCGGTCCTAAAAGTTCAATCAAACAGAGCATACGTTACCACCTGGTACACGTGGCACGCTGTTCTGGAAACTAGCAACCGTGCTGAAGCGACTATGTCACCACCGTACATCGATTAAGTTGTCCTACAAACTTAAAACCGTGTTGAAGCCACTATATGTTACCATCTAATACATGTGGTAAGCTGTTCTAGAAACTAGAAACCATGCTGAAGTCACTGTGTCTTTCTGAAAGAGAATGCAACATAGAATAAAAAATGAAAAAAATAAACAAAAGCAACATCATTTCTTAGGGTTGCTTAGGCCAATCAATCATGTTAACTAGGCTGAAGCTAGTGACGGATGTTCATGCATGAAAGTGTGGGCTCTTCAACCATGCCCCGGATCTCACCGGAAAATATCAGGTGCTTCCATGCTTCAAACTTCTGAAAAATAAATTTGAATATTTCTTAAAAATTAAAAAAGTTATGGATTTTACAAGAAGTGTGTCTATAATCCTGAAAGAATTTGAATCTAATTTTGAAATGCACATGGAGAAAAAGGAAAGAAAAATCCACATGAATAGTGGATAAAAGCAAAAAAAAAATCAAATCCAGATTTCTCCATGTGTATTTTGAAAAAAAATAGGTGATGTGGACGCATGTCATATGGGCATTCACAACTTTTTTGGAACCTTTTTAAACGTTAAATATATGTTTTTTAAAAGATGGTAGGATGGGAGCATTTTGTTGAGTAAATAGGCAATTTTCCGAGTAGATTAATCCACGAGATAATAACTATGCATACAGTTGATACATCTATGCATGCAACTAGTAACTGAAACGAACAGAAGTGGGATAAACGAGTTATACCCTGCAATAGGCCAGTTGGCCGTAGCAGCGGCGTTGGCGGCGAACGCAGCCGTAGCAGCAGCATCCTCTGTCGCCTTCTTCTCAGCTTCAAGGGCGAGACGATCGGCCTCGGATAGTTCAGCCATGGCGATAACGAGGACGACGTGGACGTACAAGCGCGTGAGGCAGATGTGATCTGATTCTCTATGAGCTAGGCTCGGCTCATTCCCGTGGCGTGTCGTGGCGAGGCGGCGGAGAAGGAGTGCGCGAGGGCCTCTTCTCTTCTCACTCTCCAATAGCATGTAGAAGAGAGATCCTTATAAAGAGGTCTAACTTCTTCTCCATTAACGGGGTGGGACTAAACTTCCCACCACCACGTTGTCATTGCCACAACCTACATGAACCCTTGAAGATTTCCGAAATTCTTTTATGGACCTAAGGCCCACTATTAATTTCAACACATTTGTGAGATGGGAGCACAGGATGGATATGCACTCGACCTCACGCTGCAGCCGGCCTGAACAAAAGCTCGGAGACAACAACAACACAGAATGAGCCCAAGAGCAAATAAGCAATCATCAACGTGTAAACGCTACGAAGGAAACGGCTCGCGCCTACTTTTGGTCGTGTCATAAGGGGTGGCGGTAGCCGAATAGGGGGCGGCATACATGAGACAAATACTACTTCCTTTGTTCCTAAATAAAAATCTTTTTAAAGATTTTACTACGAACTACATATTGTTATATATAGACATATTTTAGATTATAAATTTATACATTTTGTTTTATATGTAGTCTATAATAAAAAAATTATAAAAACTTATATTTAGTAACGAAAGGAGTAGATACATGTACTGAAAGGTTCGCTTGTCCTCGAGGCAGGCTGGTTGCTTTGCTTGCTGGGGCTTACCACATGAGCGTAAGCGTACGAAAACAGTACTAGTGAAAGTCACCTGTCATGTGCGTCCTACCAAAACCGAATTTTGCTACACTTATGTGTTTGCTGATTTGGCCTACTTTGGTTGAACAAACTTACGTGTTTGCTGATTTGGCCTACGATAAACTTACGTGTTTGCTGATTTGGCCTAGTTTGGTTGAACAAAAAATTAGACCCAGGCCCACGCCGCCCTGAAAATTAGCGAGGCTGATTAGTTTAAAAAGAACTTTACGTAGGATTACGTAGATAGATTATGTAGGTCTAGCATTATTGACCAAAACCTCACGTGGACACGTGATGTAACTCGGTAATAAATGGGCAATTGGGCATTGCGCACTGCAGATAGTGTTCTCCGAGGTTAACTGATTCATCATCAAAGAAGAAGGGCAGAACAAAAAGTTGAATGCTACGTGTCTAAGCAGAAATAGAGTGCGCTATGTACTGTATACTCCCTCCGTTTCAAATTTTTTGTCTTAAGTTTGTTTAAAAATGAATGTATCAAAATACTAATACATGACTAAATATATTCATATCTAAGCAAATCTAATACAACAATTTTGAAACGTAGGGAGTACAATGTAAGCACGTCACTTCCTATTTGTAAGGAAGTCAAGTTAGGTTTCGTTTGGATTGTTGTCTTAACTGTGAATACCTTCGTAAAAAATTTACAGCCTCTAGGCGTCGTTTCTTTTCTGGACGAAAGTCAACCTGTGGACGCGTAAACTAAATATAGACATAAAATATTACACCGATTCCAAACATGCCTTTAGGGATATATTTTAAGATCCACCTGATTTATCATTATTAATTTTTAGTTTATTAAAGATGTTAAATCCATCGTATTATCCCTCTCATTTCAAAATTTCTGGCCACACCTAAGTTTGTCTTGCTTCGAGCGTATTGTTGTCAGACTTGTTGCTATCAGAAACAAGCCTTTCAGTCTGCTTTACAGATAACATCAAAATAACATCACAATTGAGAGGGGCGTTTCTGCATCACAATTGGAAGGGGCGTTTCTGCATCCGGACTCATTTGCACCTCCGCTCACAAAAAAATCAAAAAATATACTTCAAAAATTCAAAAAAATCAAAATAAAAATATGTGGTAGATAGTTTGATGTGTGAGGTCAGCTCTAAATTTTATCTTATTTAGACATCTGAGCAGCTCTCAGCAAAAAAGACAAAATCCGGATCTATGAAAAAGGTTGGATGTTCATGAATTTTTTGACCCGATTTGTTTTTCTTGCTGACAGCTGCTCAGATGTTTAAATAAGATAAAATTTAAAACGAACCTCACGCATCAACTTATCTATCATAAGAAAAAAAAAATTGAATTTTTTAGTATTTTTTTATTTTGTTCGTGAGCGGGAGCAGCAGAGCCCAGACTCAGAAGAGGATTTTCGATCACAATCATAGTTTAGGATGAGTACGTTAACATAGTGTATGCTAGCACAAGAAAGCCCACACTGAACCAAAACAAAGAGGGTAACTAGAATGCTAAACACACGACGCAGATACCGGGGGGCCTCTTGTAGCCCATTGATGAGAGCATCGGGCTCGTCGTGTGTGTCATTGCACCTACGAGTGGTTGCCACTACTGCAATTGTCGCCCATCATGTCATTCTGCCACCAGCCCATGGGTGTGCCTATGTGTAAGAACATCCCCAACCGCATCCCCAACAAACCCTTTCAACGTCATTTTTTTTATTGGCGTGGAAAAAAATTCAGTCGTGTCCTCACAAACCTGTTTTGTCGTCGGTTAGGGTTGATTTTGTCGCCGACGGACCCAGGCCGAACTCGGCGCGCTGGGGCGTCCGGGGGCGTCGGGGGAAACGTTTTTTACGCGAACTCGTTGTGAACCTGCCGAGTCAGCGACTAGGCGCGCTCGTCGTCCTCATCGCCTCGTTTTCCCGTAGGGAATTAATGCGAAGGTTGCCGCCGATCAGCCTTCCATTGATTCCTCACGAGCAGCACAGTGAAGCCTCCCACCACGCATACACACGGATGCCGCCACCCACGGCTATATAAGCCGTCCCTCCATCGTTGGTGGTCGTACACCTCTCGCCGCCGACGACCTTCTCCCCCTTTCGTCGCTGACGCCCTTCTCCCTCTTTCGTCGCCGACGCCCCTCTCTCCATGACCATGGCCGAGCGCTACCCCGGTGACGGAGCGACGGCAAACGGCTTCGGCTAACGCCACCTACATGAGTCCGAGGCCCGCCTCCTCTAGGAGGCGGACTACCCGACGTCACCGGCCACGCGGGTGCCGGGATCGTGGAGGCTGAGCGTCGGCGGAGTTCCGGTACCACCGTCTCCCTTTAGAGCTGACCGACGCGCAGAGATCGTGTGGATCCGGTCGTCGCTGCCGAAGAGCTCCCGGAACCAGTCGAGGTACGCCCACGACAGCAACACGTTGTGGACGGCGTACTTCGAACACCGCCACGCCGAACAGCTCGCCGCCACCAACGATGTTGAACCTCGCGGGCGCTTCATATCCGAGGGGTGAAGCCTATGGTGGGGCGTCCCCGGCCGCACGCTGGACGCCGTCCTCGAGCACATAGAGGACGGCAACTCGTCGCGGTTGGAGTACCGGCGCCCCCCTCCTTCTCCCGTCGTTGCGGCAGCACATGGACGTCGAGGCGCATGGAGACGGCGCTACTCCCCGTCAAGCCAGAGCCGTGGGAGACGCTGCTCGGGCGAAACACGCGCAGCGGCGGCCTCCCTCCTTGTCAAACCGAAGACCGAGTCGGCGCTCCTCCCCGTGAAGAAGGAGCACGAGGCCATGGCCGCCGACGAGGAGACCGTGCTCAAATGGGCGCGGGACGACTACGCCCGGGAGGACATGGAGCGCCAGCGCCGCGCCCTCGAGGAGATCGCCGCTCGACTCCACAGCCGCGAGGAGGGCGACATATTCATCCTCGACAACAATGACGAAGAGGCGCCCAAGCCGTCCAACCCTGTCCGCCACGGCAACCCAGGGTAGGGGTGCAGCAAGGACGATGGTGGAGTGCAGGACGACGACGATGACGAGGGCAACGATTACACTCGTGACGTCCTCGCGCCATCCCCATCAATACGGACCCGCGACCTGTGGCCTTATAAGAAGAGAACAATGAGATGTCAGCACACACATGAATATTTGCACCCGTGTCCACCCACCAATCGGTGGACTGACAAACTGGAAATAGAGTAAATAAATTACTATACCCAGATGCACCACTTTCATTGTTGTCCACAATCATATTGGCAGACTTGGAGTCCTGCGCCGGTTTCTTGTACTTGTTTGGGAATTTGTTCGCCCAATGTTCATCTGAACCACAAGTAAAGCAGCCATCTCCCTTCTTATTCTTCTTGAAGGTCTTATTTCCCTTCTTCTTGAAGTCGGTATTATGTTGGACGGAATTCTTTCCCTTGGGCTTGTGGGAATTGAAGTTCCTCTGATGTACCATATTGGCAACAAAAGTGCTTTCGACCGCTTTTCCATTGGAGTCCTTTGCTCTCGAGTTCTGCTCAACACTCAGATGGCCGATGATGTCCTCTACTGACAAATCACGCCTCTGATGTTTCAGAGTAGTAGCAAAGTTCCTCCAGGAATTAGGGAGCTTAGCAATTATACAGCCCGCGACAAACTTGCCTGGCAAATTGCACTTAAGAACCTCAAGTTCTTTAGCTATGCATATTCTCTCATGAGCCTGTTCCAATACAGAACGGTTGTCAACCATTTTGTAATCATGGAACTGCTCCATAATATACATCTCACTCCCAGCATCGGTGGCCCCGAATTTAGATTCGAGCGCCTCCCACAGCTCTTTGGCAACATGCATACGTAAATATGAATCAACCAGCTTATCTCCGATCACGCTTATAACTGCTCCAAGGAATAGGACGGTGGCCTTCGTGAACATCTTCTCCTGTTCAGAAGAGATCGTTCCCGTGGGAGTGACACCGGCTACACAGAACACGTTCATAGTCGTGAGCCATAAGGCGGTTTTTGTTTGCCAACGCTTGAAATAGGTACCCGTAAACTTATCCGGTTTCAGTGCAGCAGCAAAACCATTATTCGAAAAATTCCTACACAAATTAGGTTTTTGGATTGTTGAGTAAATACGCAATTTTTCGAGTAGATTAATCCACGAGATAATAACTAGCATGGCATTGACTAGACTAATGACATACTGATCATGAATTAATCTAGCACATACTACGCATATAGTTGATATATCTATGCATGCAAGTAGTACTGCTAGGATTGAAACGAACTGAAGTGGGATAAACGAGTTATACCCTGCAATAGGCCAGTTGGTCGTAGCAGCGGCATTGGCGGCGGACGCAGCCGTAGCAGCAGCATCCTCTGTCATCTTCTCCTCACCTTCAAGGGCGAGACGATCGACCTCGGATGGTTCAGCCATGGCGATGACGAGGACGGCGTGGACGTAGATGAAGCAGACGGAAGGAGGCGAGCAGTCGCGTGATCGCTCCTCAAAAATCTAATCGCCCCTCTCCCGTACAGGATTTGGAGAGGCGGGGTTTCAGAGGCGTGCTCTCCCGTCGACCGTGTACACGGTGAACGGGACGGAGTCGCCGATGGCAGCAGCAGCAAAGGAACGAGCACGTGAGGCAGATGTGATCTGATTCTCGTGACGGCTAGGGTTGGCGTTAGCCCTACTTATATAGGCGGTCGGGTGGAGAGACGTGGGATGAACGTCCGAGTTGGTAACAGCTCACGATCTGATGTCTCAGATCGTGGCACATCTGTTACGTATTCTCCATTCCTGGTCGGCAAAAATAAGCGCGTAGGTATGAGCTCGGCTCGGCTCATTCCCGTAACCCGCGGCGTGGCATGGCGAGCGGCGGAGGAGGAGTGCGCGAGAGACTCTTCTCTTCTCACTCTCCAATAGCATGTAGAAGAGAGACCCTTATAAAGAGGTCCAACTTCTTCTGCACTAGGGGGTGGGACTAAACTTCGTACCACCACCTTGTCATGCCACCACCTACATGGGCCCTTGGAGATTTCTGAAATTCTCTTATGGGCCTAAGGCCCACTACTAATTTCAACAATCCCCCACCAGATCTCAAGGGCACATCGTGTTCCCTTGTTCCAATCACTGTTTTAATATACCAGCATTTCAGTGAAGACCTGTTAAGGTTGAGCTTCACCTAGAACAAGCAGCTACACCCCTTTACAACTGAACAATGGACTATGCCTTGAATTGTCAGTTTGGCGTAAAGAAGTTTCACCACAAGTCTTACTAGTACTAGGCTACCGAAGAGTGACCCCTCGGGTGGAGCATATTAGTCACACTCCTGGCCTATTCATGAGTTTACTAGAGATCACCCCAGTCTCATAGACTGTGGCCAGCAGTCAGACTCATATAGGTGTGTTCCTCCAAAGATCGCTCTGTAGGACAGCATCTTGCTTACACGTAAGCTTTAGAACACATTAAGACAGTAGTCATCCTACCATACAGTATCCGAGAGCATTGCATCTCCAATGGAGTGGGTTAGTAAACTTACTCTCCTCAGTTCACCACTTGATTGTTTTCCCAGGTCCTACTTCACGGGATCTCCGATTATATAGGTTGGGTTACTGAAATGGCAACTCATGCGGGTCTCATACCTATCTTCCTATATGTGCTATCTATCACAACACGTGATAGCCCTTTAGTAAAGGGATCTGCCAGATTCTTAGCCGTTCGGATGTAATCCAACGCTATCACTCCGGAGTTTCTCAAACATCTGACAGACTTCAATCTCATTCTTATATGTTTGTTGGAGTTCATATTGTCCTTTGAACTCTTCACTTTGACAGTAACCGTCTGATTATCGCAGTTCATAAGGATAGCCGGAACCGGCTTCTCAACCACAGGTAAGTCCATCAAAAGATCTCTAAGAAATTTTGCTTCGACACCAGATGTGTCTAATGTTGTTAATTCTTCTTCCATTGTCGATCTCGTTAAGATCGCTTGCTTGCAAGACTTCCAGGAAACAGCACCACCCCCAAGAGTAAGCATATATCCAGTAGTGGCCTTCATCTCATCAGCATCAGAGATCCAATTCGCATCACTATACCCTTCAACTACCGATGGGTATCCCGTATAGTGAAGTCCGTGGTTGACGGTACCTTTCAGGTAGCGCATAATTCTTTCAACGGCACGCCAATGAACATCGCCCGGATTGGCAACAAACCGGCTAAGTTTGCTCACAGCAAACGCGATTTCAGGACTCATTGCCCTAGCTAGATACATAAGCGAACCAATAATTTGAGAGAATCTCAATTGATCTATAGTTGTGCCTTTGAACTTTCGAATCAGCACACTAGGATCATATGGTGTTTGAGAAATTTTGCAGTCTGAATATCCAAAGCGACTCAAAATCTTCTCAACATAATGGGATTGCAGAAGTGTAATCCCACCCTCATCATCATTCAAAAGCTTGATGTTCAAGATAACATCAGACACTCCAAGGTCCTTCATCTCAAAGTTTTGAGACAGAAAGGACTTAACCTCTTCAATCACCTTGAGGTAGGTTCCAAATATTAGTATGTCATCAACATACAAGCAAAGTATAACTCCTTCGCCCCCACCATGGCGATAGTATACACATTTGTCAGCTTCATTAACAGCGAAGCCAAGAGATGTCAGAGTTGTATTAAACTTATGATGTTATTCCTTAGGTGCTTGCTTCAAGCCATATAAAGATTTCAACAACTTACACAAAAAGTTGTCTTAACGTCCATTTGATGAACAAGAAGACCATGTGAGGCTGCCAATGAGAGTAGTACTCGAATGGTGGTCAGACTGGCCACTAGTGAATAAGTGTCAAAGAAATCTTCTTCTTCTTTGTGGGCATAGCCCTTAGCCACAAGCCTAGCCTTGTACTTTTCGATTGTACCATCGGGCCTAAGCTTCCTTTTGAACACCCACTTGCATCCCAGTGGTTTACAACCATAGGAACGATCAGTAATTTCCCATGTCCCATTAGCCTTGATGGAATCCATCTCGCTACAGACCGCAGCTTTCCAGTAATCAGCATCTGGAGAAGCATACGCTTCTGAAATAGAAGTGGGATTATCATCCACGAGGTATACGGAGAAATCATCACCAAAGGTCTTTGCAGTCCTTTGTCTCTTGCCGCTACCAAGGATTTCCTCGTCATCCTCCTCAGGATTATTATCATGTGTTTGTTCATAATATTCCATAGGAATGGCACGCTCAGAAGTTTCCTCAGATTCCTGTCTAGAAGTGTTTTGCATATCTCTCATGGAAGAAACATCCTCAAAGAATGTAGCATCCCTCGAATCCATAATTCTAGCGGCCTTCACGTCAGGTACCTCAGATTTCACTACTAGAAATCTATAGCCTACGCTATTCTTAGCGTATCCCAAATTAACACAGTCCACGGTCTTTGGTCCAAGCTTACGCTTCTTGGGGATCGGCACGTTGACTTTCACCAAGCAGCCCCAAGTACGTAAGTACGAGAGCGTCGTCCTTCTCTTCGACCACTCCTCATAGGGCGTGACCTCGTTATCTTTTGTAGCAACCTTATTTAGGACATGACACGCGGTTAATATAGCCTCCCCCCACCATGCCTTGGATAAACCCGATGTATCTAACATGGCGTTAACCAAATCTGTTAGAGTACGGTTTTTCCATTCGGCAACCCCGTTTGACTCGGGTGAATAGGGAGGCGTCCTTTCATGAATAATGTCGTGTTCCGCACAAAAAGAATCAAACTCATTTGAGAAGTACTCTCCACCACGATCAGATCGGACTCGTCTAATTTTCTTTTCAAGTTGATTCTCAACTTCTGCTTTATAGATTTTAAAGTAGGGTAGAGCCTCATCTTTAGTATTTATCACATACACATAGCAATATCTAGTGGAATCATCTATCAATGTCATGAAATATTTCTTTCCACCTTTAGTCAACACACCATTCATCTCACAAAGATCAAAATGTATGAGTTCTAATGGTGTCAATTGTCTCTTCTCTGCAGACTTATGAGGCTTGCGAGGTTGCTTTGCTTGCATACACGAATGGCACTTAGAACCTTTGGCTAAGGTGAAAGTCGGGATTAAATTCAGTTTTGTAATCGTGGCAAATGGCACTTAGAACCTGGCAAATTAGACTTAAGAAGCTCAAGTTCTTTAGCTATGCATATTATCTTATGAGCCTGTTCCAATACAGAACAGTTGTCAACCATTTTGTAATCGTGGAACTGCTCCATAATATACATCTTACTCCCAGCATCGGTGGCCCCGAATTTAGATTCGAGCGCCTCCCACAGCTCTTTGGCAACATCCATATGTAAATATGCATCAACCAGCTTATCTCCGATCATGCTTATAACTGCTCCAAGGAATAGAACGGTGGCCTCCGCGAACATCTTCTCCTGTTTAGAAGAGATCGTTCCTGTGGGAGTGACACCGGCTACCCAGAACACGTTCATAGCCGTGAGCCGTAAAGCGGTTTTCGTTTGCCAACGCTTGAAATAGGTATCGGTAAACTTATCCGGTTTCAGTGCAGCAGCAAAACCATTACTCGAAAAATTCCTACACAAATTAGGTTTTGGATTGTTGAGTAAATAGGCAATTTTTCGAGTAGATTAATCCACGAGATAATAACTAGCATAGCATTGACTAGACTAGTGACATACTGATCATGAACTAATCTAGCACATACTACGCATATAGTTGATACATCTATGCATGCAAGTAGTACTGCTAGGATTGAAACGAACAGAAGTGGGATAAACGAGTTATGCCCTGCAATAGGTCAGTTGGTCGTAGCAGCGGCGTTGACGGCGGACGCAGCCGTAGCAGCAGCATCCTCTGCCGCCTTCTTCTCAACTTCAAGGGCGAGATGATCGGCCTCGGATAGTTCAGCCATGGCGATGACGAGGACGACGTGGACGTACGAGCGCGTGAGGCAGATGTGATCTGATTCTCTCCGTTCCTGACCGTCAAAAGTAAGCGCGTAGGTATGAGCTCGGCTCGGCTCATTCACGTGGCGAGGCGGCGGAGGAGTGCGCGAGGGCCTCTTCTCTTCTCATTCTCCAACAGCTGTAGAAGAGAGACTCTTATAAAGAGGTCCAACTTCTTCTCCACTAACGGGATGGGACTAAACTTTCCACCACCACCTTGCCATGCCACCACCTACATGGACCTTTAAAGATTTCTAAAATTCTCTTATGGACCTAAGGCCCACTATTAATTTCAACACATTTGTGGGGTGGGAGCACATGATGGATATGCACTCGATCTCACGCTGCAGCCGGCCTGAACAAAAGCTCGGAGACAACAACAACACGAATGAGCCCAAGAGCAAACAAGCAATCATCAATGTGTAAACGCTACGAAGGAAACGGCTCGCGCCTACTTTTGGTTGTGTCATAGGGGGTGGCGGTAGCCGGATAGGGGGCGGCATACATGAGACAAATATTACTCCCTTTGTTTTTAAATATAAATCTTTTTCAAGATTTTACTACGAACTACATATTGTTATACATGGACATATTTTAGATTATAGATTCATACATTTTGCTTTATATGTAGTCTATAATTAAAAAATTACAAAGACTTATATTTAGTAACGGAAGGAGTAGATATCCTCGAGGCAGGCTGGTTGCTTTGCTTGCTAGGGCCTTATCACATGAGCGTACGAAAACAGTACTTACTAGTGAAAGTCACGTGTCGTGCGCAGATAGTGTTCTCCAAGGTTAACCGATTCATCATCAAAGAACAAGGGCAGAACAAAAAGTTGAATGCTACGTGTCTAAGCAGAAATAGAGTGCGCTATGTACTGTATACTCCCTCCGTCTCAATTTTTGTTGTTGTTTAGAAATGAATGTATCAAAATACTAATACGTGACTAGATACATTCATATCTAAGCAAATCTAACATAACAATTTTGAAATGGAGGGAGTACAACGTAAGCACGTCACTTCCTATTTGTAAGGAAGTCAAGTTAGGTTTCGTTTGGATTGTTGTTTTAACTGTGAATACCTTCGTAAAAAAATTACACGTCTCTGGGCGTCGTTTCTTTTCTGGACGAAAGTCAACCTACGAACGCGTAAACTAAATACAGACATAAAATATTACACCGATTCCAAACATGCCCTTAGGGATATATTTTAAGATCCACCTGATTTATCATTGTCAATTTTTAATTTATTAAAGATGTTAAATCTATCGTATTATCCCTCTCATTTCAAAATTTCTGGCCGCACATAAGCTTGTCTTGCTTCTAGCACATTGTTGCCAGACTTGTTACTATCAGAAAAAAGCCTTTCAGTGTGCTTCATAGATAACATCAAAATAACATCACAATCAGGAGGGGCGTTTCTGCATCCGGGCTCATCTGCACCTCCGCTCACGAAAAAAAAACTACAAAAATTCAAAAAAATCCATAATAAAAATATGTGGTAGATAGTTTGATGCGTGAGGTCCGCTCTAAATTTTATCTTATTTAGACATCTGAGCAACTCTCAATAAAAAAGACAAAATCCGGGTCTATGAAAAAGGTTGACTGTTCATGAATTTTTTGATCCGATTTATTTTTTTTGCTAACAGCTGCTCAGATGTTTAAATAAGATAAAATTTGAAACGAACCTCAAGCATCAACTTATCTATTATAAGAAAGAAAAATAGAATTTTTTGAATCTTTTAGTATTTTTTTATATTATTCGTGAGCGGGAGCAGCTGAGCCCGGACTCAGAAGAGGATTTTCGATCACAATCATAGTTTAGCATGAATACGTTAACATAGTGTATGCTAGGACAAGAAAGCCCACACTGAACCAAAACAAAGAGGGTAACTAGAATGCTAAACACACGACGCAGATACCGGGGGCCTCGTGTAGCCCATTTATGAGAGCATCGGGCTCGTCGTGTGTCATTGCACCTAGCAAGTGGTTGCCACTACTGCAACTGTCGCCCATCATGTCATTTTGCCACCAGCCCATGGGTGTGCCTATGTGTAAGAGCATCCCAACCGCATCCCCAACAAACCCTTTCAACGTCATTTTTTTTTTATTGGCGTGGAAAAAAATTCACTCGTGTCCTCACAAACCTGTTTTGTCGTCGGTTAGGGTTGATTTTGTCACCGACGGACGCAGGCCAAACTCGGCGCGTTGGGGCGTCCGGGGGCATCGGGGGAAACGTTTTTGACGCGAAGTCGTTGTGAACCCGCCGAGTCAGCGACTAGGCGCGGTCGTCGTCCTCATCGCCTCGTTTTCCGGTAGGGAATTAATGCGAAGGTTGCCGCCGATCAGCCTTCCATTGATTCCTCACGAGCAGCACAGTGAAAGCACGCTAACGCGCGTCCCGCCCCTCCCGCCACGGATACACACGGATGTCGCCACCCACGACTATATAAGCCGTCCCTCCATCGTTGGTTGTCGTACACCTCTCGCCGCCGACGACCTTCTCCCCCTTTCATCGTTGACGCCCTTCGCCCTCTTTCGTCGCCGACGCCCCCTCTCTCCATGACCATGGCCCAACGCTACTCCAGTGATGGAGCGATGGCAAACGGCTTCGGCTAACGCCACCTGCATGAGTCCGAGGCCCGCCTCCTCTAGGAGGCGGACTACCCGGCGTCACCGTCCACGCGGGTGCCGGGCTCGTGGAGGCTGAGCGTCGGCGGAGTTCCGGTACCACCGTCTCCCTTTAGAGCTGACCGACGCGCAGAGATCGCGTGGATCCGGTCATCGCTGCTGAAGAGCTCCCGGAACCAGTCGAGGTACGCCCCCGACAGCAACACGTTGTGGACGGCGTACTTCGAACACCGCCACGCCGAACAGCTCGCCGCCACCAACGATGTTGAACCTCACGGGCGCTTCATATCCGAGGGGTGAAGCCTATGGTGGGGCGTCCCCGGCCGCATGCTGGACGCCGTCCTCAAGCACATCGAGGACGGCAACTCATCGCGGTTGGAGTACCCGGCGCCCCCCTCCTTCTCCCGCCGTTGCGGCAGCACATGGACGTCGAGGCGCATGGAGACGGCGTCCTCCTCCTCGTCCGGCTCCCGCTCCTCCGGGTCATCGACGCTACTCCCCGTGAAGCCAGAGCCGTGGGAGACGCTGCTCGGGCGACACACACGCAGCGGTGGCCTCCCTCCTTGTCAAACCGAAGATCGAGTCGACGCTCCTCCCCGTGAAGAAGGAGCACGAGGCCACGGCCGCCGACGAGGAGACCGTGCTCAAATGGGCGCAGGACGAATACGCCCGGGAGGAGATGGAGCGCTAGCGCCGCGCCCTCGAGGAGATCGCCGCTCGACTCCACGGTCGCGAGGAGGGCGACGTAATCATCCTCGACAACAATGACGAAGAGGCGCCCGAGCCGTCCAACATTGTCCGCCACGGCAACCCAGGGTAGGGGTGCAGCAAGGACGATGGTGGAGTGCAGGACGACGACGACGAGGAGGGAAACGATTACACTCGTGACATCCTCGCGTCATTCCCCATCAATACGGACCTGCGACCTGTGGTCTTATAAGAAGAGAACAATGAGATGTCAGCACACACATGACAATTTGCACCCGTGTCCATCCACCAATCGATGGACTGACAAACTGGAAATACAGTAAATAAATTACCATACCCAGATGCACCACTTTCATTGTTGTTCACAATCATATTGGCAGACTTGGAGTCCTGCGCCGGTTTCTTGTACCTTTTATGGGAACTTGTTCGCCCAATGTTCATCTGAACCACAAGTAAAGCAGACCTCTCCCTTCTTATTCTTCTTGAAGGTCTTCTTTCGCTTCTTCTTGAAGTCGGTATTATGTTGGACGGAATTCTTTCCCTTGGGCTTGTGGGAATTGAAGTTCCTCTGATGTACCATATTGGCAACAGAAGAGCTTTCGACCGTTTTTTCATTGGAGTCCTTTGCTCTCAAGTTCTGCTCAACACTCAGATGGCCAATGATGTCCTCCACTGAGAACTCACGCCTCTCATGTTTCAGAGTAGTAGCAAAGTTCCTCCAGGAATTAGGGAGCTTAGCAATTATACAGCCCGCGACAAACTTGCCTGGCAAATTGCACTTAAGAACCTCAAGTTCTTTAGCTATGCATATTATCTCATGAGCCTGTTCCAATACAGAACGGTTGTCAACCATTTTGTAATCATGGAACTGCTCCATAATATACATCTCACTCCCAGCATCGGTGGCCCCGAATTTAGATTCGAGCGCCTCCCACAGCTCTTTGGCAACATGCATATGTAAATATGAATCAACCAGCTTATCTCCGATCACGCTTATAACTGCTCCAAGGAATAGGACGGTGGCCTCCGCGAACATCTTCTCCTGTTCAGAAGAGATCGTTCCCGTGGGAGTGACACCGGCTACCGAGAACACGTTCATAGCCGTGAGCCATAAGGCGGTTTTTGTTTGCCAACGCTTGAAATAGGTACCCATAAACTTATCCGGTTTCAGTGCAGCAGCAAAACCATTACTCGAAAAATTCCTACACAAAATAGGTTTTTGGATTCTTGAGTAAATAGGCAACTTTTTGAATAGATTAATCCACGAGATAATAACTAGCATGGCATTGACTAGACTAATGACATACTGATCATGAATTAATCTAGCACATACTACGCATATAGTTGATATATCTATGCATGCAAGTAGTACTGCTAGGATTGAAACGAACAGAAGTGGGATAAACGAGTTATACCCTGCAATAGGCCAGTTGGCCGTAGCAGCGGCATTGGCGGCGGACGCAGCCGTAGTAGCAGCATCCTCTGTCGTCTTCTTCTCAACTTCAAGGGTGAGACGATCGACCTCGGATGGTTCAGCCATGGCGATGACGAGGACGGCGTGGACGTAGACGAAGCAGACGGAAGGAGGCGAGCAGTCGCGTGATCGCTCCCCAAAAATCTAAGCGCCCCTCTCCCGTACAGGAATTGGAGAGGCGGGGTTTCAGAGGCGTGCTCTCCCGTCAACCGTGTACACGGTGAACGGGACGGAGTCGCCGACGGCAGCAGCAGCAAAGGAACGAGCGCGTGAGACAGATGTGATCTGATTCTCGTGATGGCTAGGGTTGGCGTTAGCCAACTTATATAGGCGGACGGGTGGAGAGACGTGGGCTGAACGTCCGAGTTGGTAACAGCCCACGATCTGATGTCTCAAATCGTGGCACATCCGTTACATATTCTCCGTTCCTGGCCGGCAAAATAAGCGCGTAGGTATGAGCTCGGCTCGGCTCATTCCCGCAACCTGCGGCGTGGCATGGCGAGGCGAGCGGCGGAGGAGGAGTGCGCGAGAGACTCTTTTCTTCTCACTCTCCAATAGCATGTAGAAGAGAGACCCTTATAATTAAATAGGTCCAACTTGTTCTCCACTAGGGGGTGGGACTAAACTTCGTACCACCACCTTGTCATGCCACCACCTACTTGGGCCCTTGGAGATTTCTGAAATTCTCTTATGGGCCTAAGGCCCACTGCTAATTTCAACAATCCCCCACCAGATCTTAAGGGCACATCGTGTTCCCTTGTTCCAATCACTGTTCCAATATACCAACATTTCAGTGAAGACCTGTTAAGGTTGAGCTTCACCTAGAACAAGCAGCTACACCCCTTTACAACTGAACAATGGACTATGCCTTGAATTGTCAGTTTGGCGTAAAGAAGTTTCACCACAAGTCTTACTCGTACTAGGCTACCGAAGGTTGACCCCTCGGGTGGAGCATATTAGTCACACTCCTGTCCTCTTCATGAGTTTACAAGAGATCACCCCAATCTCATAGACTGTGGCAAGCAGTCAAACTCATATAGGTGTGTTCCTCTAAAGATCGCTCTGTAGGACAGCATCTTGCTTACACGTAAGCTTTAGAACACATTAAGACAGTAGTCATCCTACCATACAGTATCCGAGAGCATTGCATCTCCAACGGAGTGGGTTAGTAAAGTTACTTTCCTCAGTTCACCACTTGATTGTTTTCCCAGGTCCTACTTCACGGGATCTCCGATCATATAGGTTGGGTTACTAAAATGGCAACTCATGTGGGTCTCATACCTATCTTCCTAGATGTGTTATCTATCACAACACGTGATAGCCCTTTAGTAAAGGGATCTGCCAGATTCTTAGCCGTTTGGATGTAATCCAACGCTATCACTCCGGAGTTTCTCAAACATCTGACAGACTTCAATCTCATTCTTATATGTTTGTTGGACTTCATATTGTCCTTTGAACTCTTCACTTTGACAATAACCGTCTGATTATCGCAGTTCATAAGGATAGCCGGAACCGGCTTCTCAACCACAGGTAAGTCCATCAAAAGATCTCGAAGAAATTCTGCTTCGACACCAGATGTGTCTAATGTTGTTAATTCTGCTTCCATTGTCGATCTCGTTAAGATCGCTTGCTTGCAAGACTTTCAGGAAACATCACCACCCCCAAGAGTAAGCATATACCCAGTAGTGGCCTTCATCTCATCAGCATCAGAGATCCAATTCGCATCACTATACCCTTCAACTACCGATGGGTATCCCGTATAGTGAAGTCTGTGGTTGACAGTACCTTTCAGGTAGCGCATAATTCTTTCAACAGCACGCCAATGAACATCGCCCGGATTGGCAACAAACCGGCTAAGTTTGCTCACAGCAAACGCGATGTCAGGCCTCATTGCCCTAGCTAGATACATAAGCGAACCAATAATTTGAGAGAATCTCAATTGATCTATAGTTGTGCCTTTGAACTTTCGAATCGGCACACTAGGATCATATGGTGTTTGAGAAATTTTGCAGTCTGAATATCCAAAGCGACACAAAATCTTCTCAACATAATGGGATTGTAGAAGTGTAATCCCACCCTCATCATCATTCAAAAGCTTGATGTTCAAGATAACATCAGACACTCCAAGGTCCTTCATCTCAAAGTTTTGAGATAGAAAGGACTTAACCTCTTCAATCACCTTGAGGTTGGTTCCAAATATTAGTATGTCATCAACATACAAGCACAGTATAACTCCTTCGCCCCCACCATGGCGATAGTATACACATCTGGCAGCTTCATTAACAGCGAAGCCAAGAGATGTTAGAGTTGTATTAAACTTATGATGTCATTGCTTAGGTGCTTGCTTCAGGCCATATAAAGATTTCAACAACTTACACACTTTTCCTTCCTGACCATCTATCACAAAGCCATCTAGTTGTTGCATACAGATTTCCTCGTCTAGCTCTCCGTTCAAGAAAGTTGTCTTAACGTCCATTTGATGAACAAGAAGACCATGTGAGGCTGCCAATGAGAGTAGTACTCGAATAGTGGTCAGACTGGCCACAGGTGAATAAGTGTCAAAGAAATCTTCTTCTTCTTTGTGGGCATAGCCCTTAGCCACAAGCCTAGCCTTGTACTTTTCGATTGTACCATCGGGCGTAAGCTTCCTTTTGAACACCCACTTGCATACCAGTGGTTTACAACCATAGGAACAATCAGTAATTTCCCATGTCCCATTAGCCATGATGGAATCCATCTCGCTACGGACCGCAACTTTCCAGTAATCAGCATCTGGAGAAGCATACGCTTCTGAAATAGAAGTGGGATTATCATCCACGAGGTATACGTAGAAATCATCACCAAAGGTATTTGCAGTCCTTTGTCTCTTGCCCCTACCAAGGATTTCCTCGTCATCCTCCTGAGGATTATCATCATGTGTTTGTTCATAATATTCCATAGGAATGGCAGGCTCAGGAGTTTCCTCAGATTCCTATCTAGAAGTACTTTGCATATCTATCATGGAAAAAACATCCTCAAAGAATGTAGCATCTCTCGACTCCATAATTGTACCGACCTTCACGTCAGGTACCTCAGATTTCACTACTAGAAATCTATAGCCTACGCTATTCTTAGCGTATCCCAAATTAACGCAGTCCACGGTCTTTGGTCCAAGCTTACGCTTCTTGGGGATCGGCACGTTGACTTTCACCAAGCAACCCCAAGTACGTAAGTACGAGAGCGTCGTCCTACTCTTCGACCACTCCTCATAGGGCGTGACCTCGTTATCTTTTGTAGCAACCTTATTTAGGACATGACACGCGGTCAATATAACCTCCCCCCACCATGCCTTGGATAAACCCGATGTATCTAACATGGCGTTAACCAAATCTGTTAGAGTACCGTTTTTCCATTCGGCAACCCCGTTTGACTCACGTGAATAGGGAGGCGTCCTTTCATGAATAATATCGTGTTCCGCACAAAAAGAATCAAACTCATTTGGGAAGTACTCTCCACCACGATCAGATCGGACTCGTTTAATTTTCTTTTCAAGTTGATTCTCAACTTCTGTCTTATAGATTTTAAAGTAGGGTAGAGCCTCATCTTTAGTATTTATCACATACACATAGAAATATCTAGTGGAATCATCTATCAATGTCATGAAATATTTCTTTCCACCTTTAGTCAACACACCATTCATCTCACAAAGATCAGAATGTATGAGTTCTAATGGTGTCAAGTGTCTCTCCTCTGCAGACTTATGAGGCTTGCAAGGTTGCTTTGCTTGCACACACGAATGGCACTTAGAACCTTTGGCTAAAGTGAAAGTCTGGATTAAATTCAGTTTTGTAATCGTGGCAAATGGCACTTAGAACCTGGCAAATTGCACTTAAGAAGCTCAAGTTCTTTAGCTATGCATATTATCTCATAAGCCTGTTCCAATACAGAACGGTTGTCAACCATTTTGTAATCGTGGAATTGCTCCATAATATACATCTTACTCCCAGCATCGGTGGCCCTGAATTTAGATTCGAGCGCCTCCCACAGCTCTTTGGCAACATGCATATGTAAATATGCATCAACCAGCTTATCTCCGATCACGCTTATAACTGCTCCAAGGAATAGAACGGTGGCCTTCGCGAACATCTTCTCCTGTTTAGAAGAGGTCGTTCCTGTGGGAGTGACACCGGCTACCCAGAACACGTTCATAGCCGTGAGCCGTAAAGCGGTTTTCGTTTGCCAACGCTTGACATAGGTATCGGTAAACTTATCCGGTTTCACTGCAGCAGCAAAACTATTACTCGAAAAATTCCTACACAAATTAGGTTTTTGGATTGTTGAGTAAATAGGCAATTTTTCGAGTAGATTAATCCAGGAGATAATAACTAGCATGGCATTGACTAGACTAGTGACATACTGATCATGAACTAATCTAGCACATACTACGCATATAGTTGATACATCTATGCATGCAACTAGTACTGCTAGGATTGAAACGAACAGAAGTGGGATAAACGAGTTATACCCTGCAATAGGTCAGTTGGTCGTAGCAGCGGCGTTGACGGCGGACGCAGCCGTAGCAGCAGCATCCTCTGCCGCCTTCTTCTCAACTTTAAGGGCGAGATGATCGGCCTCGGATAGTTCAGCCATGGCGATGACGAGGACGACGTGGACGTACGAGCGCGTGAGGCAGATGTGATCTGGTTCTCTCCGTTCCTGACCGTCAAAAATAAGCGCGTAGGTATGAGCTTGGCTCGGCTCATTCACGTGGCGTGTCGTGGCGAGGCGGCGGAGGAGGAGTGCGCGAGGGCCTTTTCTCTTCTCACTCTCCAACAACATGTAGAAGTGAGACCCTTATAAAGAGGTACAACTTCTTCTCCACTAACGGGATGAGACTAAACTTTCCACCACCACCTTGTCATGCCACCACCTACATGGACCTTTAAAGATTTCTGAAATTCTCTTATGAACCTAAGGCCCACTATTAATTTCAACACATTTGTGGGGTGGGAGCACAAGATGGATATGCACTCGACCTCACCCTGCAGCCGGCCTGAACAAAAGCTCGGAGACAACAACAACACGAATGAGCCCAAGAGCAAACAAGCAATCATCAACGTGTAAACGCTACGAAAGAAACGGCTCGCACCTACTTTTGGTTGTGTCACAGGGGGTGGCGGTAGCCGGATAGGGGGCGGCATACATGAGACAAATATTACTCCCTCTGTTTCTAAATATAAATCTTTTTAAAGATCTCACTACGAACTACATATTGTTATATATAGACATATTTTAGATTATAGATTCATACATTTTGCTTTATATGTAATCTATAATAAAAAAATTACAAAGACTTATACTTAATAACGGAAGGAGTAGATATCCTCGAGGCAGGCTGGTTGCTTTGCTTGCTAGGGCCTTATCACATGAGGGTACGAAAACAGTACTTACTAGTGAAAGTCACGTGTCGTGCGCAGATAGTGTTCTCCAAGGTTAACCGATTCATCATCAAAGAAGAAGGGCAGAACAAAAAGTTGAATGCTACGCGTCTAAGCAGAAATAGAGTGCGCTATGTACTGTATACTCCCTCCGTCCTAATTTTTTTTGTCTTAGGTTTGTTTAAAAATAAATGTATTAAAATACTAATACATGACTAGATACATTCATATCTAAACAAATCTAATACAACAATTTTGGAACGGAGAGAGTACAATGTAAGCACATCACTTCCTATTTGTAAGGAAGTCAAGTTAGGTTTCGTTTGGATTGTTGTTTTAACTGTGAATACCTCCGTAAAAATTTACACGCCTCTAGGCGTCGTTTCTTTTCTAGACGAAAGTCAACCTACGAACGCGTAAATTAAATACAGACATAAAATATTACACCAATTCCTAACATGCCCTTAGGGATATATTTTAAGATCCACCTGATTTATCATTGTTAATTTTTAATTTATTAAAGATGTTAAATCCATTGTATTATTCCTCTCATTTCAAAAAATTTGGCCGCACATAAGCTTGTCTTGCTTCTAGCACATTGTTGTCAGACTTGTTACTATCAGAAAAAAGCCTTTCAGTGTGCTTCATAGATAACATTAAAATAACATCACAATCAGGAGGGGCGTTTCTGCATCCGGGCTCATCTGCACCTCCGCTCATGAAAAAAATAAAATAATTTATTAAAGATGTTAAATCCATCGTATTATCCCTCTCATTTCAAAATTTCTGGCCGCATCTAAGTTTGTCTTGCTTCGAGCGCATTGTTTGCCAGACTTGTTGCTATGAGAAAAAAGCCTTTCAGTCTGCTTTACAGATAATATCAAAATAACATCACAATTGGGAGGGGCGTTTCTGCATCCGGACTCATTTGCACCTCCGCTCACAAAAAAAATCAAAAAAAATACTACAAAAATTCAAAAAAAATCAAAATAAAAATATGTGGTAGATAGTTTGATGCGTGAGGTCAGCTCTAAATTTTATCTTATTTAGACATCTGAGCAGCTCTCAGCAAAAAAGACAAAATCCGGATCTATGAAAAAGGTTGACTGTTCACGAATTTTCTGACCCGATTTATTTTTTTGCTGAGAGCTGCTCAGATGTTTAAATAAAATAAAATTTGAAACAGACCTCACGCATCAACTTATCTATCATAAAAAAATATAATTTTTTGGATTTTTTAGTATTTTTTTTATTTTGTTCGTGAGCGGGAGGAGCTGAGCCCGGACTCAGAAGAGGATTTTCGATCACAATCATAGTTTAGCATGAGTACGTTAACATGAGCCCGGAGCAGCTAACCCTTTTAACGTCATTTTTTGCCATTGGCGCGAAAAAAATTCAATCATGTCTCCACAAGCCTGTTTTTTCGTCGGTTAGGGTTGATTTTGTCGCCGACGGACCCAGGCCGAACCCGGCGCGCTGGGGCGTCCGGGGGCGCCGGGGGAAACGTTTTTGATGCGAACTCGTTGTGAACCTGCCGAGTCAGCGACTAGGCACGGTCGTCGTCCTGATCGCCTCGTTTTTCCTTAGGGAATTAATGCGAAGGTTGCCGCCGATCAACCTTCCATTGATTCCTCACGAGCGGCACAGTGAAGCCGCGCTAACGCGCGTCCCGCCCCTCCCGCCACGCATACACACGGTTGTCGTCCGCTCGCCGCCACCCACAGCTATATAAGCCGTCCCTCCATCGTCGGTGGTCGTACGCCTCTCGCCACCGACGCCCTTCTCCCCCTTTCATCGCCGACGCCCCCTCTCTCCATGACCATAGCCGAGCGCTACCCCGTTGACGGAGCGACGGCAAAACAGCTTCGGCTAACACCACCTGCATGAGTCTGAGGCCCGCCTCCTCTACGAGGCGGACTACCCGGGGTCACTGGCCAAATGGGTGCCAGGATCATGGAGGCTGAGCGTCGGCGGAGTTCCGGTACCACCACCGCCCTTTAGAGCTGACCGACGCGCAGAGATCGCGTGGATCCGGTCGTCGCTGCCGAAGAGCTCCCGGAACCAGTCGAGGTACACCCCTGACAGCAACACGTTGTGGACGGCGTACTTCGAACACCGCCACGCCGAACAGCTCGCCGCCACCAATGATGCTGAACCTCGCGGGCGCTTCAACCCCGAGGGGTGAAGCCTATGGTGGGGCGTCCCCAGCCGCACGCTGGACGTCGCCCTCGAGCACATCGAGAACGGCAACTCGTCGCGGTTGGAGTACCCGACGCCCCCCTCCTTCTCCCGCCGTTGCGGCAGCTCATGGACGTCGAGGCACATGGAGACGGCGTCCTCCTCCTCGTCCGGCTCCCGCTCCTCCGGTTCGTCGGCGCTACTCCCCGTCAAGCCAAAGCCGCGGGAGACGCTGCTCGGACGACACACGCGCAGCGGCGGCCTCCCGCCTTGTCAAACCGAAGACCGAGTCAGCGGTCCTCCCCGTGAAGGAGCACGAGGCCATGGCCGCCGACGAGGAGAACATGCTCAAATGGGCGCATGACGACTACGTCCGGGAGGAGATGGAGCGCCAGCACCGTGCCCTCAAGGAGATCGCCGCTCGACTCCACGGCCGCGAGGAGGGCGACGTAATCATCCTCGATAACAGCGACGAAGAGGCGCCCGAGCCATCCATCCCCGTCCGCCACGGCAACCCAGGGTAGGGGTGGAGCAAGGACGGTGGTGGAGTGCAGGACGACGACGACGGCAAGGACTACACCAACTTCTACAAGCTTCTCGATATGTAGAAGGCGACGGCGGCGTAGTAGTAATTTTTTTAATTTCCGTTTTAAATTATGATTTTAATTAAGCTTGTACAAATATCAATGAAAATGCCTGAATCTCCTTCAAAAAAATTCGCCGGCTGGAGGCCGCGCTATTTCATCCCTTGGAGGGTCGGACGACTAGAGATGCTCTAAGTATTTGAAATATGTGAAATATGTATAAAAATGGTTGTCATGTATACAAAAATTACAATGTGTAACAAAAAATATTGATCATCTATTAAAAAATGTGTATAAAATAATATGCATGGTGTATACGAAAAATGTACAGCATACATTAGAAAGTGGACATAAAAAATATATAAAAAATGGTGATTTTGTATTTTAAAATGTTAAGACATGAATATAAAAATATTTTTGATGTATACGAAAAAAATACATTGTATGTAAAAAATGTATATTGCCATCAGAAAATGTTCACTGTGTATCAACATTTTATGACCATATATTCAAAAAATCTTAATCTTGTGTTTGTGCAATGATAAAGTGATGAAAATTGATAAAGAAACAAATAAAATAATGAACCCCAATAAAAACAAAGAGAAAACCAAACAAAGAATAAAAACCTATGGAAAAGAGTGAAAATAGAGAAAACCGAGAAAGAAACAAAGAAAAAACTGATGAAACTAAAGAAAAAAAAGGAAAAAAAACCAATGAAAACCGTGAAAGGAAAAAAAGAGGAAAATGAAAAGGAAAAAAAAGGTGATAACTCTGAAAAGAAATAAATAAGGGAAAACATCCTGATCAGCCGGCCGATTCAGTTCGAGGCATCCGTCGCCTCTGGCGCGCAACACCTGTCCCTTCTAGACCCATGCACCGCACTACATCTTTCTACCTTATCTGATCTGAGTCGTTCGTTTTTTATTCAAAACTGACCCTGTCTTCTCTCTGATCTCTCTCCGTCGTCTCTCGTTCCAGTCACGGATAGCCAGCAACGTGCTCATGGAGAGGTTGCCTGAATTCTGCAACATCGTCCATGTTGCGAAAATCCTCTAGCAACATCATCTATGTTGTAAAAAAAGTTTAGACGGATTTTTTTTCTGCAACACCACCATTGTTGCAAAAACCTTCCGGCAACATCATCTACGTTGCAAAAAAAATTAGATGAAAAAAAAATCTGCAACACCACCTTTGTTACAAAAATCCTCCCGCAACGTCATCTATGTTGCAAAAAATAGTAAAGACGAGAACAAAAAAATCCGCAACACCGTCTCTGTTTTGTAAATGTTTCTGCAACAAGATGTTTGTTGCAAACACAAGAGCGTCCAACACTTCAATGATTTCGCAACAAAGTTGTTGTTGCATAGCGAGCTACGCAACATCTATCTTGTTGCATTTTGCGACGTGCACCTTAGGAGATATCTGACGACTGTTTGTGTCACAATCCAACGGTGAAGGAGGTGGATGATGTTTTCAATTCATCTACCAGCGGATGCGTAGCAGCCCCTAGTTTTTTTTTTCTATGTTTTTTTTCTGTTAATCCAGTAGATAAGAATCCAGATTTTTTATTTGTTACCGAAAATAAGAATATTAAATCAAAAAGGTTTACAGATTTCACTTATTTAAAAAATGTTCATCTATTTGAAAAAGAATTTCACTTATTTAAAAATGTTCATCCATTTGAAGAAAAAAAGTTCACATATTTAAAAAAGGTTCATCAATTTTTTTAAAAGTTCAACAATTTTAAAAAAGGTTCATTGAAATTGAAAAAAATACATGCAAGTTGGAAAAGGTTCATTAAATTTTAAAATTTTCATTACATTTGAAAAAAGTTCATGTAAATTAAAAAAAAACATGTGTTTTTAAAAAAATATCATTGAACTGACAAAAAAAGTTCATCAATTTTGATAAAAAATCATCCATTTTAAAAAGATGTTCATCAAATTTAAAAAACGTTCATAGTATTTTAATATTTTAGAAAAGATTCATAGATTTTCAGAGAAAATTTAGTCAATCTTATAAATATTCTTTGAAATTTTTAAAAAGTTCATCGATATTTAAAAAAATCATAGATTTTTAAAAAATAAATAGTCAACCATCGCCTATATGGACCGGCCCATTTACGAATGGCGCAGGCACTAGTTAACAAAAATACACGTTAACTGACATCTGTGGCATCAGATAGGAAATGCCCGATATATGTGTTTTGTCCGTATTCAGCTTGTATGGTGGCGAATGATGTGGAGACAATTCCCAAGTGGACCATCCCGAAGCAGATAGGAACGGACAGGATACGAACACCCAAGGCGCCTCGTCCTCTGAAAAATCATGAAGCAGATATTTTCGTAAAATCGCTGAAGGTTACTCTCGGGACAAATCAACAACTGATATATATACTTCACGAAACTCATAGAGAGAAGCATCGTATTACCAATTCAACAGTTAATTTGTAGCAGACAAGGATTTGATTCTTGTAATCTGATCAGTGATATAAGCAGACGTGGAACCTTGATGCCGAAATTTGGGATGCTGAGGCTAGAACTTGTGAGTTCTACAACTGGCTTTTCTCGTCTGGAATTCCCCCAGACATCAAGGAAATACGACTGTCGTCATTTTGATGGATGAAAATATGACCACAGAAAAGGCGAAAAATGAAGCAAACCGCAGGGAAGATGAAGCCAAGAAGAATATAAGGAAGCGGCTTGCTGCCAAACAAAATGGACAGGCAAACCAAGCTTTGGATGGTTAAAGGGACACTGTGGTATTCCCAGCGCACCGGGGTTTATTTCTAAATTTATATCAGGATTTCTGACTATGCACATTCAGTGGGAGGAGACATTTCCGTCGACGACGAGGTGTCTACGATGACTTCGTAATTGACAAGATGATATGTCTGCTCAGTCTCTCAAAGGTGCCCGTAAGATGTGTGTGTACGCGTTTATAGGGATAAGTGTATACACGTGTATATAAACACTTGTGTTTAAAATGGACAGACCGATTTTAAAGATGGGATGAATGAGCTAGGTGGACAAGTGTAGTTTCTCTTCTTTTTCCCTGTGGTCTGCAACTCACGAGGGACAAGGAAGAGGAAGAGGAAGCATGGATGACGTATCCATTGCTTTCAGGCTGTACTCTTAAGATGCAAAACAAAATGTATGTTAGGTAACTTTCAAAAAAAGAATGTATGTTAGGCATGTTTTGTACTCCATCAAGTGTTATGGTGATGGGTGAAAAGGCTAGTAAAAAAGTGAAATTAAAAATTACTTTTATTTTCACTTGAAGCTGCATCAGTGGTATAATAACTGGTGAATGGCACAGTTGGTAGTATCCGAAATCTGTGAATGAAGCTGTATAAGTCTGCTCATGAAATTATGCTGCATTTTAAAAAACTGATGCGGATTTGTTTTGAGTGTCTTCTAGTTTTAGAGCTCCTCAGTTCAGAAAAATGAAAAGAAAAGCCGTGGCAACCCAGCACAGCCACGCTCTGTGATCCATTACCAGCCGCACCACACACGGAAACAGATTGGCAATGCCAAGTGGTGACCACGCGAACCAATGATGCCCAATTCCCCTGGAAACATTTGGCACTCTTTCTTACCATAAAAAACTTCACCGTGTTACGGGTTCATTTCTAAGCAACCGACAGGTACATGAGGCAGCAGTATTTGGAACCAAGCAGTTCCACAGTTTCATGACCCTCGCAGGTACATACCACGCTGCTTTACCAATAAAATGCAGCCGTAGAAAAACGAGTTTCTGGAGACCTCAAACGATGAATTGTTTAGTCTTGGCTGGCGAAATACGGGCTTTTGCAAACTTTGCCATGTAGAGTTGCTCAAGCTCAAGCAAACTCTTCTTCAGTCACTGCAAGAAAGGGACTTCGGTTAGGACTTCCGCGAATTTTGCCATGTAGAGTCGCTCAAGCATACATAAAAGAGTAGTGAAACAAATACTTTAGCTCTATCCCTGTGCTGGGTACTGGACTTTGGTTATGTTTGGTCAGAGGAACTATAGCTCTATTCCTTTGCTGGGTATTTTCATTTAAAAAATATATATACTTGTATATTCCCTGTGCAGGAAGATGCACCATCAGCTATGCCATTGATCTACTTTCCTTGTGCAGCTGCCACCCTCTCATCGTTTAGCATGCCTAACTCTAGCATATTTCCCTCCAAAAAAAGAACTCTAGCATAGCTGGTTGTACTAATGTACTTTTTGTACAAGGAACGCTTGAGAAAGAATGCAGATCACTACGCTATGATGCTACGCACCAAATCAGTTTGCAGTAACTGTTGCCCAGATTTGCCTTGTCCATTATCCGTCAGATGTGCCATTTGACCAAGTGAAGCACACAAAGTTGGTTAGCATCTCGTGAGGCATGACTTGGTGAACTCTACTCATTGTGCAAAGATCAAAGTGAAGAGGACCTGATGGCATAAGCCAGTGAATAAGGGGAGCATGCAATAAGTTCAGAGCAATTTGGATATGGTTTAGAAGTCACCGTCTACATAAACTAAGGCTGTATGAAACAGTAGGTTCGCTAGGAAAGTTCTGATGAGCATATGGAGTATGGACATCTGCTCGCTGTAGGAAGAAAGCTACAAAAGATTTAAAAGAATGATGGGAACTAAATTGTCCATAAGCTGCTATTATTCCCGTTTATGTTTGTAACTTTGTAATCCTTGTAAATACAAAGGGTATGTATAGTTGAATGTACTGGTAAGTACTTCACTCTAAGTGCATCATACATAATGTCTCATGCCTGAGTCAAATTCAGATATACGCCATTTAACAGACAGCTAGAGTATATGTAAATGAGGGCATTATCATAGACTTGTGTTCCACTTTATTTTGTAGTGTCATGCAATCTTTACATTTGTAAGAAGCATTATATTGGAAGTAATATTTGCATTGCTACTTATCCGCATGCATAAGAGTAAGAGACTGCTGGTCACGCATAAGAGTACGAGACTGCTGGTCATGAGCCAGACATCACAGACTTCCGTCATAACGTAAGACAAACACTCTTCTGCTGCTCACATCTTTCTCTCCACCCACTCTTAACAAAAACAACATCACTGACATAATGTTGATTTCCTACATCACAACTACAAGTTACCCAGGTCGTTTAGGCTTCCAACCATGACAAGTGGAGGGACCTCTTCTGTTTCAGGTGACCAGTGGAGTGTATGCTTTGGAACGCCAAGTTGACAGCCCAACCAGGACTTATGCAACATAATGGTTACATTGCCCTCTGGTTCAATCTCCAGTCCTCCGCTGATATTTGAACCAGCTGCAACTATCCATGCCATATGGCAAATGGCACACCTATGAAATTGCATCCACCAAAGCAATACAACTTGATGCAGGACTAGTGTATGTTTTGATAATCGGGATCCATGCCAGCTTGAAACCATCTGGACTAGATAGCTCTAGGCTAGATAGCCGGCCCTATGGCAAATGGCAACTCTTGGTCTTACCTCACAAGTCACATGACTCGAGCAAAGGTTGGTGTTTCATGAAGATATCAATTAAGATTCAGCCATACATGGATGATAGAATAATGTAGCCATCAACTAGCACTAATCATGTGTGATGGACTTAAGATGCCATCAACTTAGGCTGCCATGTCATACTTTGAGAACACCAGAAACAGATCCTTACACTTTGCGTTGCTGGAACTTGGAAGGCTCGACATCTAGCTAAAATTGCAGCCTAAGACTCATGAATCATGATTGCTGCCATGAAGGGAATACATAGACTATGGTCTGTGGACGGCCATGTTTATACTTAAGTAGCCGAAGAGAATAATGTACTCTGGACTGCATCGACCGGAAGTATCGGGAACTTGAAATAGAGCAGGTTTGTAAACTAGTACATAAGACAGGGGCCAGGGGATACCTCAAAAAGTCAAAGTTATAGCACAATGCTGTGTTTACAAACTAGCTAGTACAGATGCTTAACACCATAAGGACGATGAATAAAAACACATCGGGATTATTCAGTTCCGGATTGGGAACTATTTCAATCACTGAATCTGCTTCTAACCTTTGTTGAAATGCACTATCGAGAGAAGAAAAACAACAGGATTTCACGTGATACGATTCTTAAATCGTTAATCTTAGCTACTACTGTAAAACTGCGCAAAACACGATTCATGGGGCACAGGTTGGTCACCGTACCTGCTCAATTCAACTCGTCGTCCCTCATGACGCGCTCGCCGGAGGGCCCGACGCCCGTGCTGCCGCCGCCGGAGCCGGCAGAACCGGCGGCTTCGTCTTCCTCCCGGAGGATCATCTGCATATCGTTGACGCGCGTCCGGACGACGTTTGTGATCATGACTGCGCGTGAAATCAGCGAAATCAGCGCGGGCGGCGGCGGCGGATTGCACGGGTAGGGATACGGGGAGGAGGGAAGGGGATGGGGTGGCTTACTCGCGGCGGTGCCCAGGGTCCAGATCCACAGGATCTTGAGGCCGGGGCTCTTCTGGCTCCACCTGGTTACCATTGGAACCGCGACGACCTGGAGCGCGGCGGCGGACTGGAGGGAGCGGCGCGGATTTCAGGAAGATTCCCGGCCTGCTCGGAGGACGACGAAGCTAGCAAGGGCTTTGGGTTTTTTTTCAGAGTAGCATTTCGCCTGTTTCACAAGGATTGTTCTGTAATATCCAGTTTCTATTGGAGAAGTGAGAAAAAAACATTAGGACATATACAATGGTTGATAAAATGATTTTATCTTAAATCTTCCATGTAATTTAAAGATGACAAAAAATATACTCTCTTCGTTTAAAAATAGGTGTCTCAACTTTGTACTAGCTTGAGACAATTATTTTGGGACGGAGAAAGTATCTTACAATTAGTCACTTTTTAGTCTTATCTTTAATAACTAGCTATTCCTAAAAACATAGTGAGACATATTGTGCTAAGAGGCCACCTCTTGTTTTCTTTTAAATAAAAGAAAACAAACCTTTTTTTATGAGTTTTTTTTCTTTCACATCATCATTTATTCTTCATGGCGCTTTTAAGATAGCATCATTGTACACGTCCTTACTACCTCCGGCTATGTTATGTCTTGTCTCCCTGATTTTTGTTTTATTATTTTTGTTATGGTCCTTACAATTGGCATTATTTTAGAATACTAAATGATACTTCCTCCGCTACAGTTTAGAAGGCATGCACGTGTATCTAAATCGTTAATTTAACTTATATAAAATATATTATTTAACATAAAAATTATATTATTAGAAAATAGAACATTTAAAGTTTTTAATGATATATTTTTTTTTATTAAATACGCCTATCATTAAGTTGATTGAATTGACGACCTAGATATATGTGTCGGACTTGTAAACTGAGATGGAAGAACTAAGTACAACTTATGTCTTAAATGTTATATGATTTGGCAGTTTAATTTAAAATTATTACAGTCTAGTCTTGGCTCTTGCAGATCTCATCGAAGACTATATGGCCATTACCTCCAACTACTACTTTGTCATTGATCCACAAGGGAGAAAGGCATCACATTCCTAGAGGCTGAAGAAGGACGCAATGATGATTAATGTCAGGTTGTTGCGTTGCCAGCAATCAAACCCAAGCCATACTAGATGCAGATCGAGGACAAGTACTGGTTAGGGCATCTCCAATGGTTGTAAGATAGTTGTTGGTAATTTTGACACATAGGATTTTTGATGATGTGTCATTGCAATAAACGAGGAAAGAGAACAAGGTTGTATGTAAATTAACCAACACCCTTGCACAAGCTCCAATGTAGAATGAGAGAGCACCTTATTTATTACCTCACATCTTATTGGGCAAACTAGATACAACCCATTGGAGTAGTTGTATGTTAAGGTGTTGGCTGATGACATGGCATATTTTACCAACAAGCTAACCAACAAACTGTTGGAGATGCCCTTATGACTTCAATTCTGACTACAAAGTTCATCATTGTGCATATGAAAATATGGAAAATTGTTTGTAATCAGCCGGCTGAAGTTCCGCGTCGCGTCGGTCACCTTGCCAGCCAACCATGTGTCCCGTCGCGGGCTATGGTCGAAATCATGTTTTTTTTATCCCGCGCATCCGTTGTTGTTTCTGCTGCTACTTTGCATCAGCGTTGTTGTCGTTTGCATACTAGCCACCAATCGCTGTCAGTCTCTCCTACCTACGTCACACATAAACAACCATTGCTAATTTCATCATGTTTTTTGCAAGAAAATATAATGTCATTCCCTTCGATTCAAATTAATTGTCGAAACTTTAGTACAACTTTAGTATTTGTTTGAAGAGTTTACATGTGTTGAAATTATTTTTGAGGTGATTTGGTTTTCAATGAATCAGTATGTCTTCCCAATATTAGTATTTGTTTCATATATATACACTTAGAATATGACGCGTGCTACGCCTCGGTCAGCTGACGTGTGGATTGGATCGGCCGCCTCAAAAGCTATTGGATTTCGTGCCCAATAGCCATCCGATTTGGGTTATGCCAATTAAAATGGGACTCGTGTTTACATGACACATGTCATATTTGAAGGTTTGCAACAAGACCTATGTTGCGATCACATCGCAAACACTCCTGGGTCGTCCAAACATTTTCTCACTATTACAACATGCTTTTAGGCCCATATAACGACTAATCATTTGCAACATGACTCATGTTGAGCTTGGGGATTTGCAACATGACTTGTGTTACTCTCACATTGGAAATACTCCTTGATCGTTGCTAGACCTAATCAGTCGGCAACACAACACGTAGTGGGCTTGGTTGTCTTGCAACATGGCCCATGTCGCAAAAGTGTGTATATGTAATGGGGGTTGTTGCGTGGCCACATAATCAAAGGTTGATCTGATGGTCGTATAGATGGTCGATACACGCCCAGTTGACGGTTGGTTGAGCGCTAACATTTCTCTTAAAATATGGTAAATGATATGGCTTACCCGACGAATTTTTGTCGCTCGTCCTCTGCCTCACGCGCGCGACACAGGTCCCCTTGAGAACTCAGCTGAGTTTGCAACTCAGTCACAACATGGGTCATGTTGCAACCTACGCACGCGACACGTCTCCGTGTGAGAACTCGGTCTAGATTGCAACATGATTCATGTTTTAGTCACAACACGGGGCATGTTGCAATCCGCACGCACGTGTCCCATTGAGAACTCGGCCTAAGATTGCAACATGGTCCATGTTTCAGTCGCAACATGGGTCACGATGCAAGTCTATGTTGCGAGGCACACCGTCGTGTTTGCAGAAGCGTGGCGGTGTCGTGGTAACATCATTGATGCTGTGAGGTGATGATGTCTCGCGTGTCGTCATGTTGCGGGAGTGCAACCATATCGTGGGAGTGTCACCGGTGTTGCATACCGTCGTGTTGTGGGGGCATCACCAATGTTGCGAGCCGATGTTGGGTGGTATGTCGCTATGTTGTGGGAGAGCCACTTTATCATGGGAGTGTCACCGGTGTTGCGAGTCAACGTTTCGAGGCGCGTCGATGGGGAAACATCGGCGGTGCTCCGAGTCGATGTCGCGAGGTGTGCTGCCGTGTTGTGGGAGCATGTCCAACGTTGGGAGTCGAAGTTGTGAAGCACGTCGCCATGCCGCAAGAGCATGCGCCGTGTCGTGAGAGTGTCGCTAGTGTTGTGAGTCAATGTTGTGTGGCATATTGTCGTGGTGCAGGAGAGTGCCACCATGTTGCGATGCGAGCTACAAGCATGTCTGATAAGCCATGTCGCGGGGCCTTGGCCGGGTGGCCCGAGCGGGTACTACGACAGCGTAAGTGGTGTGCGAGCCATGCCACGAGCAGCAAGCACGAAACTACGGGAGCGTTTGGTACTACGGGAGCGTTTGGTTTCCTCGCCAGATTACCTTGCTAGGCAAGGCTAGCCTTGCCGATGGAGGCTAGCCGATTTGGCTCGCTTGCTCAACCACGGAAAAAAGCTGGAAAACGCTGGTAATGATTCAAGCTAGCTCACAAACCAAATCCGTGGCTTGTTTGCTGGGCCAAGCTAAGCAAGCACTTGCCGGATAACCAAACGCTCCCTACATGTCGGATGCTCGACGCATCAAATTTGGGCACCACGACGGTGTTGCCACCATTTGTTGTGACGTTGCAACTTTCATTGTCGTTATTTTTTTCCTACGACAAAAGTCAGACCTTCTCTTGCATGTCCGCATGATATTGCAAGGTCGACTAGTACTGCTACAAGCTAGATAGTCGACATCACAAGCCACAAGCACGATGTTGCAAGTCGATCGATACATTTTTTTTGTTTGGCCGACCATGTTTTTGTAGTCGAAACACAAAATGTTGCAATGTCGAACACTATCTGCAAGTTGTTTCTTCACCGTGCGGAACCGACCAAACGCCAACATTTTTTCTATTTCTCGTTCAAGAAAATATTAATTTAAATTTTGAAAAATTGCAATGATTTTTCATGTTATCTTTGCAACTAAATGTACTACTAGAAAGTAGTATGTAGATAGACCATCAGAGCAACTCCGACGAGACGACCCAAACGGACGGGCACTTTGTTCGTTTTTTTCGTTTGGGTCGGCTGCCCGCTGCACGTCCGTCCTATTTTCTTTTTGGATCGGCCGTGCGTCTAACACGGACGACCCATTTAATGTCCGTGCATTTAGATTAAAAGGACCCCCGATTATAGGTCGTGCCAACACCCAAGATTTCATGTCGACACTATGCCTGCGGCCGACATACATTGCGAGACTACAGAAAACCATCATGCAGTTCGGCACGCATGCCAGCACACCAAAAGAAGCGGGAATTCGACCACGCCATGCCGGCTCGTGGTCATGCCAGCACACTTTTCGGCGTATAAGGGACTGTGACCTCCGTCGCAGATCACAACTGTTCGAACTTGAGCATTTTGGCCTGCATTTTCTCGAACCATAGGCTCTTCCTCGGTGACACAATGTTCAGATTAACCTTGATGATCTCCACAACCATCTTCATGCTTGCGAGGGCCACTTTTTTCGCGGAAGCAAAATAGTGTCTCTCGTAAAAAAACAGAAACACACGTTATTTTTTCCTTTCCAAAAGGCACGGCCGTGCCTCTCGCAAAGGCAAAACCGTACCTCTTGCTGAAGCAAAACTGTGCCTCTTGAAAAAAAACAGAAAACGAATTTTTCACGTAAAAGAAAAAGAAAACGCGTTTTTCGTGAAATTTTTTTATGTACAAAAATTACGAAAGACCGATGAAAAACCATAACACAAATTTTTTTATTTAAAAAACCTACTAAAAAAAAAGGCGAAAACGCGTAAAAAAAAAGCAAAACAAAAAAAAAACGCTTAAAACGCGTGCCTCAAGTAGCGGCGCGCGGAAGCGATCGGCTCGGCTCCCAGCAAGTTGCTACCGTTGGCATAGGCAGCATTGCCAGATCCGATGGGCATATGTACATGCCAAAGTATGGGCCGATCTGCCTGCGTGAAAACCGTGGGCGCACACTTTTTGAATCTGGCTGTCAAGCGCTGGTCCCACAGGTCACGGTCAGTAATTTTGAATCTGGCCTCTCCAACAGACAGCGCACACCCACCGCCGATAAAAAAACAGTCTCACAACTTCCACGCGAGGGGCGAGGGCACCCACCGGACCCCCACGTTGAATCCGGCGGCCCAGAACCCGCCTCCCGTCAGATCCGATGGGTAGGAAGCCCGCCCATCGCGCACCCCACGGCACGGAGGGCAGGCCAGCGCCGCCACCCCCTTCTCCCCTCCCCTCCGCCCGTCGGCTCCACGCTTCAAATTTGCGTCCGCGTCGATTTCACGCGCCGTCCCCCCCAAATCGAGCCCCGCTCCCACTCTCCTCCCCCCCGCCCCGACGCATAAATACAAATCCCCAAATCCCAGCCGAGACCAAACCCTAACCCTAGCAATCCACAGCCTGAGATCGAGAGAGGCATGGCGCGCGCCAAGGGCAAGAAGCGCGCGGCTGCGGCGGCCGGCGACAGCCAGAAGGAGGCGGCGGCGGCGGCCCGGCCGAAGCGCGCCAAGGCGGCGCCCAAGCCCAAGCCCGAGCCCGAGTATTTCCCCGAGCAAAGGAACCTGGTGAGGACGCTTTCCCGACGGATTTCCTGCTCCCCGCCCTCGATGCGTGCTTCGGGTTCGCTAGGTCTCTGCATCGGCGGCCGGCGGCTGGCGGCGGGGCTTGATTTTGATGGGCACTGCCGCTGGCACGGCTTAGCACGCGCGACCGTGCGGTTGCTCTTTGCCGCTGCGAGCGTTGCGCTCGTCGAATTAGGCCAAGCGGATGGCGATCTGCTTGATATTGTTGCTGTTTCCTGTACTGTGATATGAGATTGCTGCGGTTATCGTGCGGCTAGATTTGGTTAGGGTGTGGTGCTTATCCATCTGGTTTTCTCCTGGAACGCTGTGCCGTGCATTGCACTGAAGTTGGCCCACCACAGCGGTAGCAAATGTCGTATGCTGCTGAGGTGCTTTCCTCTATGAGATGGTTGTTTGTTTGCCGTAGTGTCTGTCTCCTACACATGTCTGACTCTTTTTTACCAAAAACAATGTTTCCTCTGCTCAAGGATCATCAGATTTTCCAATGCCCCCCCCCCCCTCTGTTTTATTATGTAGCTGTTGTACTCATTTCGTTCACTTTGTGCCATGATTTGGCTATTTTGGCTGAATTCTTTAGATGCTTCACTTAAAGCAAGGCCGTATGCTTTGTGTCCTTGTTTGTAGTCTTGTTACATTGCGCTTTGTGCATATTGCCTAACGGTCTATCACTATCTCCAGGAGGACCTTTGGTTGTCGGCTTTTCCTATTGGGACTGAGGTTTGTGCGCATTCATATCCTTGTTTTTAATCACACGCCAACATGCACAATACTTCCCTGTAACACATATTTGGCCTTACTTTTAATGTTTGTTTCCTCTGCAGTGGGAAAATATCGATAAGATTAAGGAGTTCAACTGGAACTTTGAAAATTTAGAGGTATGATGAATATATAATCTTCAAAATTTCCCCTTCAATATGATCTTTCCTTGCATTGTAATATACATGCTTTATTGTTGGTCAACAGAAAGCTCTAGAAGAAGGGGGGAAGCTGTATGGGAAGACAGTCTATGTATTTGGCAGCACTGAGCGTAAGTATTTTAGCACTGGCTGGATAACTGACACTATCAGTTCTTTTAACAATCATCTAAGAAATGAAGTAATTATCCTTTAGAGCTATTTAACAACAAGTTTATTAATACTGAAAAATTCCCTGAGCATCCCTGTAGATATGTGGTTTTATATTATCCCTTAGAGCTACTTGACAACAGTTTATTAATACTGAAAAATTCCCTGAGCATCCATGTGGACGTGTTGTTTTGTATAATTGGTCTAATGAGATTATTTCTGTTGCTATGCAGCTCAATTATTGGATGTTAACGGTGAATCAAAGATAGTACTTATTCCTGTTGTAGTTGCTGTAAGTTTCCATCCATTCCTTTTACCTGGGAATTTATCTCTTCATTGTCTTTGGTATTCTATTTAATGTTCTGAAGTGGATTGATACAAAGATGCATTTCTTAAAGTCTTTCTCAGTTGCATGTTTTCTCATGATTTTGCCAGTCATATTATATTTCATAATAAATGCATTACATAAAACGTATAGTATGTTGCATGTAATGAGTAATGACCCTTGCTCGTTTGTACATAAAGATAAAAGTGACCAACGGCACTCGATGGGGAATGCATGAGTATTTGTTATGATTAATAGTTGCATGTTCTTCCATGAGTAGACAATGATTAAATGGCTTGCTCCATTAATCTTGCCCATTAACGTTAATGACATTATTGAGATTATGATCCGCTATCCTGACGTGTATTTTTTTAGTCTTGCTTATCTTTATCCTATTTTACTTTCCTAGTTGTGCTAAGTCATGCGCATACAACTCTCGCTGGTCTGGATTCTGCTAAGGACACCATCTACCTTTGTTTTTCAGTCTTAAGTATGACTATTTTACCTGCGGTTCACTTATTCTCCTATAAACCCTGGAGATGCTGATGGCATTGAACCCATTGTTGGTGTATCTGTACATTGTAACTGTTTAATTGTTTTACTTCCTGAAGATCTGGTAGCTTTCTTGTTTGTTCACTGGTTGATGGATTTTATTTAACTCTTGCATTTCTTACTCCTGTACAGGTTGATTGCCCATTCCCTCCATCAGATAAAATTGGTATAAATTCTGTACAAAGGGAAAATGAAGAAATAGTACCAATGAGGGCGATGAAAATGGCCTGGGTGCCCTATGTTCCACTGGAGGACCGGTATAACATTCTATTTATTTGAGCTATATTTCTTATATTCTCTTTTGGGCTACTATATTGTTACTTTTCCCCTTGTCAATGTAGTTGTGCATTTGTTTACTTTGCTCCTGCTTTGTTTTCAGGCTCAGCAGAATTGACAGTTTGAAAACAAAAATATTCACTCTTGGCTGCACTCAGCGAAGGTTGGTATTATTCTTGCTATTTTAATACAACACTAACTATCTATGCTTGAGGGAGCTCTGTTGCTATCAGTTATTTGTTTGTTGGAAATGTTGTCACCAGTAAATGCTCCCATGGTGAACCTCAGCTTTTTTAAATGACTTGTCCCAGCATCCTAATTTTATATATATGGCAGGTCTGCCCTGAAGCATCTCAAAGAAGAGCGAGTGAAGAAGTTTGACTACTGCATGCCTTGTAAGCTGAATTTTGATTGTTTCCATAGGCCTACTTTGTGTCTTCTGAAATATCTGTTGTTGTTTTTTGATCACGTGGTTCCATTTCTGTACTTATCCTTCGTTGGGTCAGTCCAAGAATATGTAATCTACATTGTTCATTTTTTCCCTTAATATGACCACGACTATGTCTTAGTATAATATTTTGCAATACATGATCACAACTATGTCTTCGTTTAATGTATGTCTTGGATACAAAGCCTTTTGCTGATCGTTTTTTGTTTCATTGGGATGCCACTTCATTAGGACTTTGATGGATGCTTAGTTTGCTGATTCTCTTCTGCTGTACTAATGACATTTCATTTATGAAAAAAACCTATAAATGGATTCGTGTTTTAGAAAGCACAAGGCAGGTTATGGTGTGGCGTCTATAGCCTAGCACTTTTAGAACTGTGAATGGTGGGGCATATATTTAATCATTGCTTAAAACTACATATTGGTAGATTTGAAACAATTTGGTTTGATACCACTATATACCATCTTAACCAAGCCCAATTTTTCATGAACTGTGTATTGGGATCTCCTTTGATAGCATTTGTACCTTCAAGATCAGCAATTGTGAAACAAGCATATAGTGTCATCACGTGTGAGTTAAATATATGCGAAGGGTATTGATCACATGAAGAACCCACCATACCCACCCACACCTAAATAGCTCAACTAGTATGGTTCCCTTGATAGTAATGTGATATGCTCATGAACCTGTTGCAATATATAATTTTCCGAGTCAAGAGGTAAGTGCACTTATCCTATTGCAATAACCTTGCAGATTATATGCCACTTAGTCCTCCTGAAGATGAAGATGATACAGTTGTCAATATCATGTATCCTCTTGAACCCCCGGTAAGCTTCTTTTTAAGGTCTATAACACCATGTTAGAACTAATGCCTAAATAGTCATGAAAGTTTGTTGCTTCTTATTTTTTCTTTGAAGTTGGCTGTTCATTATTTGCTCATAGAGGAGTCATAATATTGTAATTACCGGTAGAGAATCAACAAAGATACCATGAGTGTAGCAACGTGGCCTCTATAATCTATGCTAAAACAGTATAAAAAATGGTTTGATTGTTAACTTAACTTGGGGTTGGATGGTATGTTTTTTTTTCATTGACTCATATCCACGATAAAGGATGTCAAATTTAGGCTCTGTTTTATGTCTGTGAGGCTCACATGCTAATTAATTGTGTGCTACACACCCAATCAATCTTGTCTAGATGCTGCATGCATTGTGGTGCTGATGTATCAATTAAAGACAATCAATTAACGAGAATTAAATGAAGACTCAGGGAAGGCCAGGGTGACATGTGGGCCTTATATTTTCCAAATTCCTGAATTTGGTTAGGGGCCTTGTAAACCTAAAAGGAGGGTGTAGTTATTTATGGAATGTTTGGTAAACTGGCTTCTTAGAGACTCGGCATGACTTCTTTCTATGTACATGTAGATTGTCTGTATCTGTTGCATTATTACTAGTGTCAAAAACACTCTTATATTACGGGAAGGAGGGAGTGATTATCTTTTGTGTTGATATAGCTGTGTGATGCAGCGATAGGGTGTAATGTATTTCTAGTAGCTGTTAATTGTTGTTATAAACTACTGTATTTACTTCTTGCAGATAGTATGCGACTATGACTGGGAAATGGATGATATGGAGGTATGTATGAAATTTGTTTTGTTTCTTATGCTACCC
Source organism: Hordeum vulgare subsp. vulgare (assembly GCF_904849725.1). NCBI lineage: Eukaryota > Viridiplantae > Streptophyta > Magnoliopsida > Poales > Poaceae > Hordeum > Hordeum vulgare. The sequence continues at coordinate 627,835,895 of NC_058519.1, forward strand.
ATGGAAGTGTATCTGTTTTGAATCATTGTATTGCGGTGCAGGACTTTATTGATGAGAAAGTCAAAGATGAGGTCTTACCGGAGGATGAGAAAGACAAATTTAAGGTGCACATCCAATATTTTTTGTCCTTACTCAGTTGATTGTGAACCTAGTAGTATACACTGATTACCTTGAGAAGTTTTTTTTTCCTAATTTTGGCGGCATGTTTCATTAACAGGACTTCATAAAGGAGAGGGTTAGAGAAAGGAAGAGAGAGCTGAAGCAGGTTCACAATCAACCAAAATGTTAACTAGTTACCTTCACCAGAGAGTCTAATTTATTCGGTACTCAAATGTTTCTCAAACCTGATGCAGGCTAAAGAAGCCAGAAAGAAAGCTATTGATGATATGGATCCAAAGTTGAAAGAGGCATTTCAAAATATCCGGTTTTACAAATTTTATCCTGTAAAAACCGATGACACTCCTGATGTGAGCCAAGTACAGGTACGCGGTAGTGTTGCTCTGTATTCCTTGGAAAGGACGGTTTGTTGAACAAGCCTTGCATTTTAACTGTGTATATGTTGTACTCTGCAGGCGAAGTACATTAATAGATATTACCGCCATGCGCACGAACTGCTGTGATGTCCAACCTCACAACTTGCGGCAAGCAATATCAAGCATTGAGCTATCCGTCCAAGCTACGGGTGGAAATTTTGGAAGACTGGAGATGTGCCTTGCTTGGTCGGCATACTCGATTCGGGTGTTGTATTGGGCCAATGGATAGCTTTGTTGCCTCTGAACTCTATTGTAGTACAGTTTCTTTCACCCATTTTCCTGAGTAATCTCTTCCTTCGGCATTCTCATTGTGCTGCAACCTGTAACATTCTGGGAGATAGTTGTAGCGGCCAGAAAGTAGATCCTGTATGAGCAGAACAATTGCTCTAGGAACAGTTTGTTCCCTTTCTCACCCAGTACAGCCTTGGCTCTATTATTGTTTAACTTACCCTGTGTATTTTGATCGGATGCCTATATATTTTGATGTGTAAAATTTGTGCTGTTTTTGTTGCTTCAACTTGTTAACGGCGGTCAGCCTGTTCAGCATTCTCGACGTGGTTTTGATTTTGAGGATATCCCCAGTTGTTTTAGCGACTGTGCCCGGGACAGTTATGTCATTTTAAGTTTTTTGTCTGTAGTAAGATATGTGCATTTGATGATTCAGAATTTTGAGCATTCACTTGTGAGCTCGACAGTTCAGACGGTGGCTGTAATCTATGCAGATTGTAGATTTTAGAAAAAAAATTGACAAAAAAAAACTACTACCTCTGTCACAGTTTATAAGGCACGCACGTGTACCTAGGTCGTCAATTTGACTTATATAAAATATATTGTTTAAAATAAAAATTATATCATTAGAAAATAGAACATCTAAAGTTTCTAATGATATATTTTTGTAATATATGCCTCTCATTAAGTTGGTCAAATTGACGACCTAGATACATGTGCCGGACTTATAAACTGAAACGGAGGTAGTACTTCATATTACTTGTTGCAGCTTTATAGCACGATCATAGGAAGTGCAGTAACATTTTATCAAAATTCCGGTAAATTTCGGGGAGATCAAAGACATGCTAATGCGTTGCATCAAAGCGAGCGAGCACCTACCTCACCGCAGGTAGGTGGGGGGTGGGTACAGCAGCTCCTCATGATGAATCACAGGTCACGCACGCACGCACGCACGACAAGCTGATGCCGGCATGGGCATCGGCGCGCTGTCCGTCTCACTGGAACCACATGCAAACGCCCCGTCCGCGTGGCGTCCACTCTTCCTCCACGTTTCGGCTTCCCTCCCGGGAATCTGCAGCAGCCTTCCTTTTTCCTCCCTCCGGAGTCCGGATTCCTGATTCCTCCAACAACGCAACTGGGGCGGTAGCGGTAGCGGTAGCAGCTGCAGCACTAGCGAGCGAGCGAGCGGCAGCGGCGGCGACACGAGAGCGCCGGCCCGCCCCCGCCGCGGGCTGCAGCCGCCCTCCTCTCCTCCGGCCACCGGGACCGCGCCCTGGTCCGACGCCAGCGCCCGCGCGGCTCTGCTCCTCGCCTCCGCTGGTAAGCACCCGCGCCCGCCTCCACTGCTCCTCTGGGAAACCTCCGCCGCCTCCCGCCCGCGCGCGCGCACGCCAACTGCTCGACGGAATGCGGCGCCGACCAGAGACACAAGCTCGCCCGCTTTCTCTCCACATTAATTCCGGCCGCGGGCTTTTGCTGCCGCGTCGAGCGGCGGAGCTAACGACAACCCGCCCATTCCCAGATGCACAATCATCATCTGCCCAGCTCTGCCCACCTTTTATTTATTTATTTATTTTTTGGCTTTTCCAACAATTGCCGTCTCGGTTCCTCTCCTGGATCCACTCGTCTGATCCCGTGCCGGCTGCAGATTCTGGGCGGAGATGGAGGCCGTGCTGCAGGCCGGAGACGCCGCGAACTGGGTCTACAAGGGAGAGGGCGCCGCGAATCTCATCCTCAGCTACACCGGCTCCTCCCCTTCCATGGTATGCTCTGCTCTGCTCTGCTCTGAGCAGAGCAGAGGCTCGTTCCGCTGTGCTGTTGGGTAGTACTTAGCTTTCATCATGCATTTACTGCCGGATTCTGGACTTATATATATGCTGCATGAACGGATGCCTTTGTACCTGCCTAGATTGGTGTACCGATCGGGGAAGTTGGTGGCCTAGAATCAGAGATATCTTTTAAAATCAAGCGCATAGGACTCACTGCAGCAATCAATAAATTATGTGTAGGGCTGCCCTCTTAATTTAGGCATCTGGTTTCACTTTATATTATTGAAACATGAGAGCTGGGGTCAGGTTTAGCTCTTGTTGTTTAGCCATTTCTAACCAGGAAACAGCCATCCAATCTCTATATGGTTCCCATGATTTCCCATTTTGCTATCATAAGCACATTCTTCGCTGTATAATAAATTTAGAGGGGATAAACTCTGCTGATCTACCTTTGGTTTGCACACAGCTTGGCAAGGTACTGCGAGCCAAGAAGGTCCTAAATGACAAGGCACAACCAGCACCAAACTGTGTAAACTTCTCAACCTACGAGCAGCTCGTGTGGGGTCAGATCCCAGAATTGGTCGAGTCTGTCAAGCAAGGTTCTGTGGCACAAGCCTATGCAGTACATGTCATGAGCCCACATCTGGGGCACGATCATGTCGATGGTGGGGTACGGTTTATATTCCACCCAATTATGTTTGTTGCACTGATATGTTTGTCAGAAATATATTATCAATCTTTTTGTAACTCTAAATCATGTGTTCTTCTAGAAACAGAATGTCCTAATATTAGTATCACTCCTGGTTAATCTGATCTATAAGGACAGTATGGTACTCTATCAATCAGTGTGCAACCTATTGAATTTGGATAAAGATATGCTGTCATATTCGTTAAGTTCTTTCAAAAGGCATTATTCTTTGGGTTCGCTTCACTATATGCCAAATAATGTCATTTTTTTGTAGTGCAGGTTCGTGTCCCTGTGTCTAAGGATTTTCTGGAGATTGTTGGAAAGAATGTGCTCAGTGCCCGTCCTTCTTGGCGAGTGAATGCAAGCGCAATTGATACCAGCGCTGATTCTGCACTTCTAATTTCTGACCACTCCCTATTTTCTGGTAAAGTTTTGGAACCTAGACCTTAGTTTGACACTGCATCCCAACTCTTCTGAGCATGACTCAAAGCTTTCAAAGCTTAGGAAAGTCAAACTTTTCCTCTTAATGCACCAAACTTTGGATGGAATGTTTGTAGCATGACTACTTGCTTTCAAGTTCACGATTCATAAGGCTTGCAAAAATAGCTTGCAATCCATGGTGGCTTAGGGATATAGTACTACTTGCTACAGACAAATGGTAGGATCAAGATACATGCCCAACCTCCAATGTAACAGTACTGTTTGATGCCAAGGTTACACTTCCTTTGAATCTTGGGATGTGTTTGCACTGCTACATATACTATGGTTTTTCCTAGCTCTATTAATCTGAAAGATACGTAGAAAATTACTTTGCTTGTCTTTTACAGATTTGTAGTGTAGATACGGTCTAGTTTCACTGCAAAAGCTTTGGCTTCTGTCAGGAAAGGATAGTTGGTCCAGTTATTGTAACCTGTATCATGATGAATGACCCAGTAGTGGTTTCGATTGAGTTTGTGCTAGGCTATTAAGAACTCTATGGTAGGTTTCCTGCATTTAAATTTGTACTTTCTTACACAAAATTTTCTGATCACAGGAAAGCCTAGAGGTAGCAGTTGTATTGCAGTGGAGATAAAGGTACATTCGAAGCTTCCTTCTTATTATTAGTATTTATTTTGACATGTATTTCCAGTTGACATGATTTCCACATGCTTCACCATCCAGGCCAAATGTGGGTTTCTTCCATCATCAGAATATATATCAAGGGAAAATGCTATTAAGAAACAAGTAACACGGTACAAGATGCATCAACACCTCAAATTTCATCAAGGGCAGGTATGTCAGTCTTAAGCAACAGATTTCAACCTAATATAGCTATGTTTGATTGATCATATAGAATCCTAGGCTACTCTTTAGCTCACTGAAAGACAGAGTAGTCTTTTGGCAAAATACAAACCTGTCTTAATGATATTTGTTTTGAATCAAAATATCTTCAAGCATTCTTGTTTATTTAGGCATTCAGGGTTAACATTCTTGCAATACTGCAGTATCTTTATTTGTTCTTGAAATCAGTTTGTTTCCCAACATATTTTTTGAACAAATTTCAGATATCGAAGACAAGTGAATACGACCCCCTTGATCTATTTTCGGGGTCAAAAGAAAGAATACGCACGGCCATCAAGTCATTTTTCTCGACTCCTCAGAACAACTTCAGGATTTTTGTGAATGGCTCCTTAGGTTTTGGTGGCATGGGAGGTGGTGCTGATAAGGTCCTTGCTAATGAGACAGAGAAGTGTCTTGAAGATCTCAGGAAGGTTAGTGGCCTACAACTATCCGACTTCATTGAGCTCCTGTCAGAGGCAATATCTAAATCTGGAGTATTGGACAAACTTTTGGCCACTCAAAAACTGGATGATCATGACATCGAAGGGGCAATTCATCTGTATTACAACATCATCTCTCAGCCTTGTGTGGTCTGCAAAAATATAACTGATGCCGAGCTGTTGCACAAGTACTCTGTGTTGCATTCTCTTCCTTTGGACAAGAGCTGTAAGATTGTGAGGGAGTTTCTCATTTCTGCCACTGCAAAGGACTGTAGCCTCATGATGTGCTTCCGGCCAAGAGAGTGTGAAAGAGCAGATTCCGAGTATGATTCAGTATTTCTCCAGTCAGTGAACCGAGCCTATGATTACAAGGTATGTTACCGCGAAATGTGTTCCTGTTACCTTTGTCTTGTATTTTTTCAGCAACTCATGTACTTAACTACTTTTATGGTTTACTGCTGAACTACTGATTCTGCTTCTGAGTTTGTTTACTTATCGCATATACCTTCCGCAGGCGTATTTTGTTGATCTCGATGTGAAACCTCTGGATAAGATGGAACATTATTTTAAACTGGACCAAAAGATCGTCAATTTCTACACTAAAAGCGGTGAGGTCGGGCGAGCTCCTTGTGATGCTCCAAAGGGGGGCGGCACCAGTGATGACACCAAGGTTGTGCAACAACATTGAGGAGCCCCTTCAAGCCTCTGGACCAGAAACGGCATAGGAGACTGGTCCCTGTTGTTTCATCTCGTGGCTGTTGTTGTAACCTTGTAAGTACAGCTCCGATGTCGAGGAGCTCCTCCCTTTGGTCGGGAAAAAAATGCACAGCAGATCGGTCGCTGCTGTTTGTTGTCGCTGTTACTGTAGCTTTATGAGTAGTAGTACAGCATGTATACTACCTCCCGGGTGGCTCGTCGCGGCAGAAAATACACCAGGATTTAGAATTGGACAACACTTTTAACAGTGGCGGACACATGCTGTAATGTTTGCAGCAGAAACGAGGGCTCAGGTTTGCATTGCAGGCTACGGTGTTTTATCTGTACTCTGCCCTGATGTGCTCACACATGTCACCAGTCCCCTCCGTTCCAGTAAAATCTGCTGACTTGCCGATTGTTTCACTTGTCCCTCTTGAATTTGTGATTGCCTCTCCCGTCTAAACTGCTTATGGTCTCTAGGCGACAGTGTCGTTTGTACGCATCGTGAACTCATGATTTGCTTCCGATGATGTCGGATCTTTTCAGCAGTATCTGAATTGTAGAATGCTCCAGGAATTGAGCACCAAGACTGCTGTGCTGTGCCAACAACCCGGCCTCAAGCATGAAGCCATACGTACAGGTTAGAGTGGTTCCAACACCCAGCGACCACACATCAAACACACACAAAGGAAACGAAGACTTCATGTTTGCCACGACAAAAGAACAGTTGAGTACGTTGTGCCACGTAAAATCAGCTGTCCCGATCCTGGCTCGTGTGACGCTTCCCCTGAAAACCTGGTGAAAAAGGCGAATGGCGGCCTAGAATATCTAGACTCGGTAGCCAGTGGACTTCCCGTTCGGGGAGGTTGAGCGACCGCATCGGGGTCCCTAACCACCTGAAACCCAAACGGGGCACCACCGCTGTCTGCCTGTAACTCTGTATATAGCCCGGGACCGGACATCAGCAGAGCCACCGGCCGGCCCCTTGTCGTTGTCGTGGTGGAGGCCGGAACGATCGATCGACCACGCGACACCGTTCATGTCGAAGAGGACGGTGCTGCGGGTGGACACCTCCTGCGCCAAGTGCAAGCGCAAGGTCCTCCTCGCCGTCTCCGGCCTCCAAGGTACGTACGTTCGGTCCGGACCGCACGACGACCAAACCGGCAACGACGCCATGCATTTCTTGCTTGGTTAACCGTTCCTCTAATAATCCTCTTACGTGCCCTGCAGGCGTGGACAAGATCGAGGTCGACTCGGAGAAGGGCACGATGACGGTCACCGGCGGCGTCGACCCGGTGCACGTGGTGGAGGCCACCAGGAGGAAGGCCGGGAAGCGCGCCGACGTCCTCACCATCGGCCCGCCGCCGCCGCCCGCGTCCAAGCCGGAGGAGAAGAAGAAACCCGAGCAGCACTGGGAGCCGGAGAAGAGGCACGCGGCGGCGGAGAGGAGCGCGCCTGAGCCGCCGGTGACCGTGTACGTGCACCACGTCCCCGTGCCGCCGCCGTCGTGGCCCGCGTACGAGCAGTGCGCCGTCGTGCCCTACCACTACCAGCAGCAGGACCCCTGCTCCATCATGTAGCTAGCTAGCTAGTTGATCATCTCTTCGTGTCATTGTTATTTGAATCGTGGTACTACTAATTCGTAGGCAATTCAACCCCGGATCGACACCTGTGATGCACTAGCTAGCATTCCACAATGGTTTTCCTTGGAGAGAATTAGCTGAACTCTCTGAATAAATATATACCTAATGTTATGGAAAGGGCTTCAAATCAAATCAACCAAGGGCCGTTTGGGACTGCTTCAATTCATCAAAATCAGCTTCACTTCATCAAATTTACTTTGAACCTGTGGTGGGTAATTTCCCCCAACTCCGGCTTCTAGAGTTTTTTTGAGCACCCTCTTAGGAGCTTCATTAAAAAATTGAAGCTGTACCCCAGATTCTAGTTTTTTTGCGGAGGCCCATATCGTGAATCTACCCCGTTTGGCTTATCTTTTTTGGAGCAGAGCTGAATTTTAAGGAACAGAGCAGTTTCAAACAGGCTCTAACAGATCCTTCATTTTGCGTCGACCACTTTCTTTGTCTGCCACGCGTCCCCGTGTGCCCACCTAACGCTTTCTCTTTCTCCTCCTACGACGACCGCAACCACAAGTATTCCGTCGAGCGCGCGGCGCCGTCTACCCGCACCCCCGCTCACCGCCCATCCCGCATCGCGCCGGCACGTCCAGCCACCGCGCGCCGCAATCTCGTCGTAGCCCCGCGCAATGATCTGGGCAAGGCCGACGAAAATCCGCTAGCCCAACTAACCGTCCAGCCCGCCCCCCGTCAATTGTTTTTCTTTTGCGGGTAACCCCCTCCCAATCAATTGTTGTGGTCATTGACGACATGCGACTAGACACCGCAACCCATGTCTCTCCATGTATCCAACTCCTTCCCGTGGATTCGTGCATGGGGCGTGCAACCGCATCCTGCCGCGAGATTGCAACTTCTGACTGCAAACATGGTCCATGACGCAACAGGTGACGACAACATGATCCATGTTGTAATGGATGGACAAAGAGGCAAAGGTCCACGTCGTGCAAGCTATAGACGACCACCACAACATGATCCATGTTGTAAAATGGATGACCACAACATGGTTTATGTTGCAAGGGATGACCAAAACCCACACCATACAAGATGAAATGCATCACAATATGGTTCATGTTGCAATAGGTGACCACAACATGGTCAATATTGCAATGGATGATCAAAGGCCCATGCGTCACATGGTGATGCGAGCACACCAAGGTCTATGTTGTAGAGCACACCATGGTCCTTGTTGCAAAGGTTGCGACCGACACATCACAAGATCAGATAGTTGTCTCATGCATCTAACGACTGTTGAGGCAATCGATCTAAACGATTCATCACCCGGATGGCGCATAACACACTACTCCTAATGTTATTGGGAGACAAATTCTTGGGAGTTGTAAGTAACAACTATTGACTAGGACCGCTCTTTGCTGTGTGCATCCATTCATCATGGAAATTCAGAATATAAAAGCTATATATATGCTGATGGGGAATCATTTTAGTAAGATTCGGAGAATAAATTTGTTATTATTTCTCGTAATATTGCTAAGTTTAGTTGGAGAGGGTTGGGTTCACGGTGTTAAATTGCTTCCAGTGCCTCAGTTGCAAGCACTTCACCGGAGCCCCTCAATTGTGGTGTTGTTTTGGAGATTTTCACCTTGCCAGCCAATGATTTCTCCCCCATGAAGTCTATAAACTACTAAACCCTAAACCCTACTAAACCCTAAACCCTAAACCCTAAACCATCAATCTCGGGGGAAGGAGTTTCTCAATAGGGTTACTTGTATGGTCAGACAACCACTACTTCAGAACCCAACGCCTTTCCGGATGAAAAAAGATGGTGCGTCTTACACATAACGACGCAACGTGCGTCTAGATAAGAAGAACAATGATGTGCAATATTTCAACAATCAAGTGCATAGAGAATTGGTTGAGCGATGCTTTTGTAGGGTTATCAAAGGTAAACAAAGGGAAAGGCGATAAGCACAAAATGAAGGCTTGCCTATATATTTACAAAAGGCCGTTCCGCCGCAAAGCAATTGAGGTGATCCATGCTTTGGCTGACATCGACGGTAAGTCGAAGGTGGACACTGTAAAATATTAGTCAGTGTTGATTGAAGGCAGAATCTATCGTTGAGTCTTGGTGTAGATAAGATCTCTTGTGAGTATGGTGGTCCTTTTGGCTACACATGAGTTGAGAGCGCTAGATGATGTCCTTGATTTGTGAGTGTGGTGTTCATTCAAACTCTATCCTCAAGCTCTATCTTCTTTTGTGTATTTCATGTTTGAATGGCTCTTGCTAGTTTCAGAGATGTATGATTTTTCGGATCTAATCTCCTTACTATCTGAATCAACTCCTTTTCTTTGACAGCTGAAATAACTCTGTTCTTAATGCTATCGCGGGGAGAAGTTTTGTGAAAAAAATGTTGCAGCTCCATCAGCACTCTTGGAGAGGAGTTGATCGGCGATGGTTTTGGTCCTCCGACATCAAATTGGAAATCGACGTTTGATTAGCTGTAAAAGTAAAATAAAATGTCGAAGCTTCATCAGCATTCATAGAAAGCTTATGCGCAAAAAAAAAAGCACTCATAGAAAGCTGCGTGTGTATGTGAATGATTGTACGTGCGTGTATATAAACATATTCATGATTCTCTCATGCTAAATAAAATATACTATCTTCATAAAAAAATATCTTTTCTACACCATCATAGTGTCGAAAAACGTTTTATGTATTGACGCAGAGTACATAACTAAGGGTAGCATAGACGATGCAGTATTCATCGATGACGAAGTTAAAGTTACTATGACTTACTCCCTCGGTTCCTAAATACTTCATGTAGTCTATTAATAGAATATGTAGAAAGATTTATATTTAGCAACGGAGGGAGTAATATGGTGAAGCTACACTATTTTTTGCGGGGATGCATGCTACACACACTCGACTTTTCTTTCGGTGATGTCGAGCTCGTGGCCGGCGAGTCAACGGTTGAGGAAGCCGCTGATGGCCGTGTCCTGCGCCACGGCCTCGTCGCAGCCCGGTTCCAGCAGGTGGAACCTGTGCCCCTTCCCCGGCGCCTGCCACATCTCCGCCTCGCCACGCCAGCCGCTCGCCCCGAGCCGGTCGTAGTAGGCGCGGCCGCGGTCGCGGAGGACGTCGGCCCCGGCGACGCACACGAGGACGCGCCCGCACGCCAGGGCCTCGAGCCCCGGCGCACCGTCCGCGAGCGGGTTGATGAGCGGGTCGTCCTCCCCCGCGGCGGCCGGGCACGCCACGCGCCACAGCCTTCCGAGCCGCTCCCGCATCGCCGGGTCCAGGCCGTCGGATCCCACCTCGTCGCTCCCCAGGAAGTATGGGTGCACCAGGACGAGGCCGCGGATGCTGGCACCCGCACGCATGGCCACGTGGTGCGCGATGTTGGCCCCGGCGCTGTCGCCGCCGAGGTAGAGGCGCGAGGGGTCGGCGTGGCGGGCGAGCCACGGGTCGTGACCTGCGCCGGAGCTGTGGGAGACGACCCATGCGAGCGCGTCCCACGAGTCCGCGTACGCGGCGGGGACGGGGTGCTCGGGCGCGAGGCGGTACTCGACGGAGACGACGAGAGCGTGGGCGAGCGCGGCGAAGGCGTTGAGGTAGGCGTGGTAGGTGGAGTCGAAGGCGGAGAAGAGGCAGAACCCGCCGCCGTGGTAGTAGACGAGGACGGGGAGCCTGGCGTCCACTGCGTCGGCGGTGTCCAGGCGGGGGAGGTAGAGGCGCGCGGAGACGTTGGGGGAGATGGCGGTGTCGCGGGAGGCGACCCCGGTGACGGCGTCGGTGGAGGCGGCGACGAAGTCGGAGCCGGCCGGGTAGCGCTCCACGCGGCTCTTGTAGACGCGGAGGCGCGGCATGGACTCGTACATGATCTCGTCGTCGTCGGCCGTGGCCGCCGGGGTCGCGGTGGGCGCGGCGGACATGGCGTGGTGCAGTTGGACTTTGGGTTGATCAAAGCGATGGATGGCTCCGGTAGTATATATTGCAGTAGCTGGCTGCTTGCTGCAGCTACTACTGTGATCTCATCAACTCGCCGAGGAGTCACTAGTTTCATAGATTAAATTTGGGGGACTGATCTGCGTCCGGCGCGCCGGCTAAACTTTCGGCCGCCCGCACGCGTGAGCCGCAGGATCCACTAACCCCGCCTCGTCCGCACCGTTGGATCCAGATGCAACATATTTTCTTATATGCAGCATATTTTTCAACGGTTGCAAAAATAAAATAAAATTTATAGTAAAAAAAATATCTACGTGATCGTAGCAAAAAAACGAAGCTGATGCTACGTGGTAGCTAAAGTCGAACGCCGGTTGTAACAAATATTTACGTGAGGTGTATGCAACTTTTTTAGGGAACGGTTGCAGCAAAACATGATGTCGGTTGTAGCAAAAATTAACACGTAGCAAAAAGTAAAAAAACATCGATTGTAACAAAAATCCGACGAACTGGAGTTGCAACCAAACGTATATGCAGCTTTTTTACTGGGACAAAAAATAGTAAAAAAAACGCTTGCAGCAAAAATAACGCTGGTTGCAACATATTTAGACGAAAAATGTTACATCCATTGACCACAGAAGCACGCCGGTGGGAAAAATGTTGCAAAGGCCCGCGCACGTGAGGGGGCGACCGGCGCGTCGGTTCGGCCGGCGCGCGGGTGAGAAACGATTTCCTTAAATTTGTCAGCTGATGGAAATGTGAGGAGTCACTAGTTTCATAGATTAAGTTTGTCAGCTGATGGAAATGTGAGATAATTGTTAGGATGATCTCTTGTGTGCCCAACGGCTCACGGGTCTCAGCCTTTTGAGTACTAGGATCTCCCCCTTATCCTAACAGATTGGTACCGAGACCATATCCTTGGGCAGCTCGGATGTATCTATCTTTTTGTTTGGATCACATCATCTCGAGCGCCGAATCTTATTAGTGGATTTGAAGACTATGGTGACCCATAGATCTTAAGATGTTGATTTGCATAGCAGGGCCGGAATGCGAGGATTGCATTCTTCGAAAAGTATCATATCTTCTTTCCCTAGGGAGAAAGCAGAAACCAGAAAAAGGTGGAGGTTCGATCTCTCACCCAAAGCAATTAGGGCTGGTGGAATCTTCCCTTATAGGCTCCGAAAAATCATCGTGTACCTTTCCCCTATAGACTCTCTAACCTGCGCTATATATAAAGAGGTGGGGCCGTGGCACGCAGTACGAGGTTAACCGAGTCGCCAGTCACCCCAGTGATATCCCTTATCGATCTAGGGTTATCGCAGTGCTCATGGGAAGCACCGCCACCACCTCACCGCTCTCTGCCGTCACCACCGTCGCACCCTCTGCCATGGCCACTAGAGCGGGCAGATGGAGCCAAGGAGAAGGTAATCCACCATCTCCTACTCCCTACTACCGCGAAGTTCAAACCGATCCGATCAAAAGCAATCTATCAATGGTATCAGAGCCATTCGGTGTTGATTTTCGGTGGTAGAAATAGAAAAGAAAAGAAACCCCCTCCCCACAAAGAACCCTAGAACAGGGCAAAGAAAAACAAAATAAAATTGAAAAGTTCACCGGAGGAGGGCCTTGGGCCCGCGGGCAAAGTGCGTTGCCGTAAGGCCGCGCCAATTCCTCTCGATCCCCACATGCATCGGCAAGTCGAGGTGCGGGGAAGAACAACACCACCTCCCCAGGGGGGGTCAAAGGGCACCACCACTGTACCGCTTGACAGCGACGTGTTCACCTTGGAGGCGCTCGCGCGCACCAACAAAGGTGGGGCGCTACCGTTTTGAGCTTCACCGTCGTCGTCCACGTTGATGTAGAGAGGAGGCGCTGGTAGTGGAGAAAAAAGAAAGGGGAAGAGGGAGGAAGGAGAGGCGCGTGTGGAGCGGAGGTTTTCGACCCCGTCGCCGGTGGCTGGAATGAGCACCGCCGGTGGCCTGCAGTCGCCGCGTTCGAGCGAACAACGAGAGGCGAGAGGCATGTCCGAGAGAGAGGAGGCAAGCGGCGCGAGGGGGAAATGATTTTGGGTTTCCCCCTCGGCCCCGCCAGCCCTCGGTTTTGACCGCGCTATGCTCGCGAGCGGTCGTTGGATGGGGCCGCGACATCATCGGACGGCTCGGGCTCGCGGCGGGTCTCCATAGGTCAGGCCGTGGGCCATTCTTCTTTCACTGCGGGTCGGGCGTGCTGGGCTATGCTGCTACTATTTTGTGAAAATAGACTTCTTCAGAAAATTGAAAAGTTTCTGAAAAAGAAAATAGTTTTTTTGAGAAAATAATAAAGTTCATGAATTTTTTCTCTATAAAATAGAAAAGAAAGAGATATAGAAGCTTCTGAAAAGTAAAGTGCATGAATTTTTTATTCATGTTTTTCCACTGCAAATAAATAATAGTGCTCTTTTAAGAGAAAATAAAAGTTTAATGATAATTAAATTTTAAGAGCATATTAAAGTGATTATTGAAATAAATATGATTATGTTATTTTTATGACCAACATTGTTCATAACATAATCATGATTTATTATTGTTGTAAAAGGTGCATTTACTTCTATTTTTGCCCAACGGTAATGTAGATTTAAATTGCATAAACGATTGTATGTTTTAATTTTGACCAACGTTGGATCAGTGCATGCAATTGTTGCCACGATCTTATTTCATTGTGGTTTTTAGGAGGATTTTACTTGATGAGCTGCATCAAAGAGATTCCAGCCCTCGGAGGTGACAACTACTCTGAATGGAGAAAGAAAGTCGATATGGCTTTCGTCTATGCTGAGGTGGACTGGATGGTGGATACTCCACAACCAGTCAAACCTATAGAGCCAGTCAGAGAGGCAACTGATGATGATGCTGCATGGGATAAAAAGAGGAGGGATTATGCTTCATTGGAGATGTCATACACACTACTGGAATCAGAGATTTTGCCGTCTGCTCCTTCTTTGCCGTCTGCTGGCTGATGGCAAAGACACTCTTTGCCATCAGCTACCAGAAACCAGACGGCAAAGAGAAGGCTGATGGCAAAGGTACTGTTTGCCATCAGCCAGCTCTTTGCCGTCAGCTGGCTGACGGCAAATCTCATTCAGGCAGACGGCAAAGAGTTCGGGTGGCCCACCCTGCACCCCCTCTCTCCCCCCCTAACGGCCTCCCTCTTTGCCGTCTGCTTTTCTCATCTGTGCCGTCGGCGGCAGACGGCAAAGAGGGTGCCTCTCATCTCCCCTAATTGTCGCGCCCCACACCCCTCTCTCTCTCACCCCCCGCCCCCTCCCGAAACCAGCACCGCCGCCGCGCCGCCGCGCCGCCACGCCACCGCCGCACCCTGCGCCGCCGCCACGCCCTCCTCCTCCCTGCGCTGCCGCGCCCTCCTCCTCCCGGCGCCACCACCGCACCCTCCTCCTCCCCGCCCCCGCCCCCTCCCGAAACCAGCACCGTCGCCGCGCCGCCACGCCACCACCGCACCCTGCGCCGCCGCCACGCCCTCCTCCTCCCTGCGCTGCCGCGCCCTCCTCCTCCCGGCGCCACCACCGCACCCTCCTCCTCCCTGCCCCCGCCCCCTCCTCCACCACGCCCCCTCCTCCTTCCCGGGACCTCCTCCTCCACCACCGCCGCCGGAGCTCGCCCCTTCTCCACCATCGCCCCTCCGCCACCACCGCCCTCTCCTCCACCGCCGGAGCTCGGTGAGTCCTTTTTTCCTTTTTTCGGTTAATTCATTAATTAGGTTAGTTAGGTTAGTTGTTAATTACCTATTGTTAGTTAGGTTAGTTAGGTTAGTTGTTAGTGGTTACGTACTGGTAATTAGGTTAGTTAGGTTACTTGTTAGTTGTTAGTGGTAATTAGGTTAGTTGTTAGTGGTATTACCCCTCGAGCTAGGTTAGTTGTTAGGTTAGTTGTTAATTACCTACTGTGTGTTAGGTTAGTTGTTAGGTTAGTAGTTGCCCGTGTAGAGCCCTCCGGTCGCCGCCTATGCTTGCACTAGCCACAACGTTGGGGAACGTCGATGAGCTTGTCACGCACCTGCCATGGCTACGATGCCATCGAGCTCACGTGCTGCAACAACGATGCTGCTGCAACCACCCCCATGCAGGTCGGTGCAGAAACATTACTGTTGGGACCACCCCCTTCAGGCACCGGTGATATTCCACTTCAACACCGAGGATATTACAACAGCTCGCAATAGTAGTTGTCGCACCGACACGACATCTCGACGACACCCCTGACACCCGTCACGATGCCCTGAAACCCCGACACGACGCCCCGACACGACATCTCGACGACACCCCTGACACCCGACACGATGCCCCGAAACCCCGACACGACGCCCCGACACGACATCTCGACGACACCCCGGCATGAAATATTTTTTTATGGAACCTGGAAAGTTTTATAAAGTAGTATAGGTAACCTGGAAAGTTTTATAGGTAACCTAGAAAGTTTTATAGGTAACCTAGAAAGTTTTATAGGTAACCTCGACCCCCGACCCCCGACCCCCGACAACACTCACCCTCGACCCCCGACCCCCTACCCCGACCCCCGACGCCACTGACCCCCGACCCCCGACGCCACTGACCCTCGATGATGATGCATTTATTGATGATGATTATTAGTTTGTAAGATTCACAACTTAAATTATATATATTTTAATATTTATTATTCATGTACATATTATTATTCATGTCAGTCATTCAATTTTTTTATGTTGTACTAATTTCTTTTAATCTTTATCATGGCAGGTGTTGAAAGATGGTGGGCGCGGGTCCAGAGCGCTCGACGGGTTCTTCCCAGGCGCCCCGCACGAGGGGTGGTTCTTCCCTTCCACCCCTATCTCTCCGTAGAGCCTTGGCAGACAGTCTTTCGACACCAGCCGGGGGTTCTTCTTCGTCGGCGGCATTGCCCGCTGGTAGAGGTGCTGGTCGGGTAGGGAAGAAGGGGAAGGGTACAGGGAGAGGTGGTGGCCGCGGAAGATCCAGGAGGACTGTTGAGCCGTCCTCGCCACCACCACCAGCTCATTCACCCGAGCATAGGACTAGTATGGTCGACCCGTTTGCGGAGAAGGCTACGGGGACTCTGGTCCAGGAGCCTGGTGTTCACGGGCATTCGTCCCATGAGACTCCGGTCCAGGAGCAGCCTCGGGTCGAGGTGCACTCGGCCCAGGAGTAGCCGGAGGAGACTACGGTTCCGGAGGCTTCACCCGACGTGGAGAGGTCCTGATGGGAGCCTTGGCCGGATCGTACCGAGTTGCCGGATTGGACCGAGGGTTCGGGTGGCTCAGGGGGCGGGGATGGCGGGGATGAGCTTACGGATAGCGAGGGCGATGTGCAGGTGGACGGGGCCCCGGCTACCGTGTACAAGCGTGGTAGTACACGTCTCCCGGTCGCCCCGGCTACCCGCGAGCAGAGGCCGGTGATTAAACCTGAAGGAGATAGGTAAGTACATTTACCCTTTTTTTAGCTTTTGCCTTCAAGTTTGTTCAAATATCTAATGCGCTGACCTTATCATACTGCAGGGGATGGGTACAACCTCTTGGAGTCCGCAGGCCGAACTCCGTCCTTGGTGTGCTTTGCCGGACAAATTTCCCGGGGTTTGTCACGTTACCTGGTGAGGGTCAGGTTCCTACACTAGGATTTACTTGGGAGCACTACCAGGCTGCGCAGGCCCCGCCGGAGGAGATTATAGATGGTGTCTTGTGCCACACGAGGGCCGAGATGGTGATCAACAGCTTTTGGGTAAATTATCCTTTTACAGAATCTAAAATTAACAATATACCTAATTATTGTACTAATCGGTGTTTTCACGTTTGATTGCAGACCTTCTATAGGTGTGAGGATGGATATGAGGAGGCGGCGGCCAAGGTTCTCGAGGTCGAGTGTAGGCGGTTACTACAGAACTTGCGCCACGAGGCTCGGCCGCAGGCTATTCGAGATTACTACGCCACGCGTGGTATTAAGAAGGAGAAGAAGGATTGCCGCGGAAAGTTTCTGAAGAAGGAGCAATACATGAAGGTAATTACCTATTCTTAAGTCCTTCTACGTAGTTTTCTTGATTTCATTCATAGGCGTAGCGCTGAAAATTCTTTCTAATAACTTACAGGTGCCCCCGAGATGGTGTGCGGATAAG
This sequence comes from Hordeum vulgare subsp. vulgare, assembly GCF_904849725.1. Lineage (NCBI taxonomy): Eukaryota > Viridiplantae > Streptophyta > Magnoliopsida > Poales > Poaceae > Hordeum > Hordeum vulgare. The sequence continues at coordinate 627,853,247 of NC_058519.1, forward strand.
ATGGATTGTTGGGAGGCGTTGGTTGATGAGTGGTGCACAGGCAGCTGGCGAGCCGTCCACGATAATGCGAAGGATCGGCGTAGCCAAATGGTTGGTGTGCCACACCATCAAGGCAGCGCCAACTTACTTCAGTTTGGACGAAACTGGGTATGTGATTTGCTTCATGATTCATGCAATTCATTCTTATGCTAATATTTTGTTCCTCTCTTTTAGGCGCATCACAATAAGACTGAGATGCCACACTTGTACGACGTTTATGGCATGGCCCATACTGCCTCGTACAAGAAGGCAAAGGCATTCTCTGAGTCTGACCTGGATGATCCCAGTAACTTCACCAACATATCATCCCACCAGAAGCTCGTGGCATACAGGGACGCGGGGAAGGCTACGAAAGGGGATGACTTTAACCCTAGCCAGGAACCTTTGGATCCAGAGCTGGTGATGATATCTGGTGGCGGGAGGCCCCATGGCTCGATAGCCATTGGAGATGGGATAATACGTTGTCCACTCACTCTTCCGGAGATCAAGGCGCGCCAGTCGAGCAACTGTCCTGAGATAACGCGTCGTCCACGGCCAGTCGAACTTGCCATCGAGGTTAGTTGTACGGACTAAGAACACTTTCATCCATTTCATTATGTGTGTCACCATAGATCATTACTGTGGTAACGAGGAATGGTTTTTCAGGCTGCTCTTCAGAAAGAGAGAGCGGCAAACCAGGCTGCTCTTGAGAAAGAGAGATTGGCAAGCCAGGCTGCTCTTCAGGCTGCTCTTGATGAGAGGGACCAGAGCACGGCATGATCGCTTGAGGAGGAGAGGGCCCGGAATGAGGCGGGTCAACGGGCCCTGTACGAGCTTTTTGTGGTATGTTTTTTTTCACATTAGCCAAATCATGCGTGTAATGTCTGTTTCAATACTAACTAATACGACCCACTCTTCAGGGTCTGTGCGAGAAGAGCGGTCAAGTCCCTCCGCCGATGCCCGTCTTCTCTTTGATTGGCACGGTGAGTTCCATTATAAACTAGTATTAATAATTGAGTGTCATCATGCTAACTGAGACATTGCAAAATATCTTTTCTGCAGAATAACTCCCGAGCGGCATCGCACGACCCTTCTCCAGGGCAACCGTCTCCAGACGAAGCCGGCGCGAGCAACCGTGGTGTTTCTCCTCCTTGATGACCACTACGGTAAGTTTCTCCTCCAAACTTAGCTTGTTTTCCTCTAAAATGAGATAATTAGCCAATTTAGCTCCAAGAAGACATAATTAGGTAATTTAGCTCCAATAAGAGGAGAAGAAATAGGAAAAATGAAAAGAAAGAAGAAAAGATATTTAGCTCCAACAAGAGGAGAAGAAAGAAGAAAAGATGTTTAGGGTTTAGGGCCAATTTAGCCCCTGGCCTTCTTCTCCTCCTCCTCCTTCTTCTTGATTTCTTCTTCTTCTCCTCTTCCTCCTCTTTCTTCTTCTTCTCCTCCTCTTTCTTCTTCTTCTTCTACCATAATAAGCTCAAAATGAAAAGAAAGAAGAAGAGATGAAGAAGAAGAGAAGAAGGAGAAGGAGGAGGAGGAGGAGGAGGAGGAGAAGGGAGGAGGAGGAGGAGGAGGAGGAGAAGGCCAAGGACCTTCTATCCTTCTCCTCCTCCTCCTTCTCCTCCTCCTCCTCCTCCTCCTTCTTCTTGATTTCTTCTTCTTCTCCTCCTCCTCCTCCTCTTTCTTCTCCTCTTTCATATTATCCTTGCTTTAATTAACCCAACAATGACATATTTAGCCCATTTAGCTCCAAAATACCGTAATAAGCTCAAAATGGCATAAGAACCTTGGTTAGCTCATGAATATTATATACTTAGCTTCTTTTCCTCTAAAATGACATAATTGGAATATTTAGCTCAAAAAAGACATAATTAGGTAATTTAGCTCCAACAAGAGGATAAGAGGAGAAGAAATAGGCAAAATGAAAAGAAAGAAGAAGAAGAGATGAAGAAGAAGAGAAGGAGGAGGAGGAGGAGGAGGAGGAGAAGGCCCCTGGCCTTCTCCTCCTCCTCCTCCTCCTCCTCCTCCTTCTTGATTTCTTCTTCTTCTCCTCTTCCTCCTCTTTCTTCTTCTTCTCCTCCTATTTCTTCTTCTTCTTCTACCATAATAAGCTCAAAATGAAAAGAAAGAAGAAGAAGAGATGAAGAAGAAGAGAAGAAGGAGAAGGAGGAGGAGGAGGAGGAGGAGGAGGAGGAGGAGGAGGAGGAGAAGGCCAAGGACCTTCTATCCTTCTCCTCCTCCTCCTCCTCCTTCTTCTTGATTTCTTCTTCTTCTCCTCCTCCTCCTATTTCTTCTCCTCTTTCATATTATCCTTGCTTTAATTAACCCAACAATGACATAGTTAGCCCATTTAGCTCCAAAATACCGTAATAAGCTCAAAATGGCATAAGAACCTTGGTTAGCTCATGAATATTATATACTTAGCTTCTTTTCCTCTAAAATGACATAATTGGAATATTTAGCTCAAAAAAGACATAATTAGGTAATTTAGCTCCAACAAGAGGATAAGAGGAGAAGAAATAGGCAAAATGAAAAGAAAGAAGAAGAAGAGATGAAGAAGAAGATAAGAAGGAGGAGGAGGAGGAGGAGGAGGAGGAGAAGGCCCCTGGCCTTCTCCTCCTCCTCCTCCTCCTTCTTCTTGATTTCTTCTTCTTCTCCTCTTCCTCCTCTTTCTTTTTCTTCTCCTCCTCTTTCTTCTTCTTCTTCTACCATAATAAGCTCAAAATGAAAATAAAGAAGAAGAAGAGATGAAGAAGAAGAGAAGAAGGAGAAGGAGGAGGAGGAGGAGGAGGAGGAGGAGGAGAAGGGAGGAGGAGGAGGAGGAGGAGGAGGAGGAGGAGAAGGCCAAGGACCTTCTATCCTTCTCCTCCTCCTCCTCCTCCTCCTCCTTCTTCTTCTTGATTTCTTCTTCTTCTCCTCCTCCTCCTCTTTCTTCTCCTCTTTCATATTATCCTTGCTTTAATTAACCCAACAATGACATAGTTAGCCCATTTAGCTCCAAAATACCGTAATAAGCTCAAAATGGCATAAGAACCTTGGTTAGCTCATGAATATTATATACTTAGCTTCTTTTCCTCTAAAATGACATAATTGGAATATTTAGCTCAAAAAAGACATAATTAGGTAATTTAGCTCCAACAAGAGGATAAGAGGAGAAGAAATAGGCAAAATGAAAAGAAAGAAGAAGAAGAGATGAAGAAGAAGAGAAGGAGGAGGAGGAGGAGGAGGAGGAGGAGGAGGAGAAGGCCCCTGGCCTTCTCCTCCTCCTCCTCCTCCTCCTCCTCCTTCTTCTTGATTTCTTCTTCTTCTCCTCTTCCTCCTCTTTCTTCTTCTTCTCCTCCTCTTTCTTCTTCTTATTCTACCATAATAAGCTCAAAATGAAAAGAAAGAAGAAGAAGAGATGAAGAAGAAGAGAAGAAGGAGAAGGAGGAGGAGGAGGAGGAGGAGGAGGAGAAGGGAGGAGGAGGAGGAGGAGGAGAAGGCCAAGGACCTTCTATCCTTCTCCTCCTCCTCCTCCTTCTTCTTGATTTATTCTTCTTCTCCTCCTCCTCCTCTTTCTTCTCCTCTTTCATATTATCCTTGCTTTAATTAACCCAACAATGACATAGTTAGCCCATTTAGCTCCAAAATAACGTAATAAGCTCAAAATGGCATAAGAACCTTGGTTAGCTCATGAATATTATATACTTAGCTTCTTTTCCTCTAAAATGACATAATTGGAATATTTAGCTCAAAAAGAAGGAGAAGGAAGAAGAAGAGGAAGAAGAGAAGAAGAATAGAAGGAGAAGGAGAAGAAGAAGGAGGAGGAGGAGAAGAAGAAGAAGGAGGAGGAGAAGAAGAGAAGAAGGAGAAGGAAGGAGGAGAAGAAGAAGGAGAAGGAGAAGGAGCCTTCCTTCTTCTCCTTCTTCTTCTCTCCTTCTTCTCCTCCTTCTTCTCCTTCTTCTTCTCTTCTTTTTTCTTCTTCTCCTCCTCCTTCTCCTTCTCCTTCCCCTTCCCCTCCTCCTCCTCCTCCTTCTTGTTTTTCTTCTCCTTGTTCTCTTATTGCTTCTTCTATTTCTTCTTCAATTTAGCTTATTTGTCATATATGTTGTTGTTCTTCTTCTACTTACTTTCTTATTCCCATTTTGCAGATTGGATGTACTACATGCATGGAAGCTGGCGTTGGAGTGCTTTAGTTTCCTTTTTTATTTGAGTTGATGAACAATGTGTTGGTTCTTTGTATGTGTTGATGAACAATGTGTTGATGAACAATATATGTGGAACTATATGTATATATATATGGATGAAACTTTGTATATGTTGGTTCTTTCGATATATGGATGTCCATTGATGAACAAACTTTGTATATGTTGCTATGAATTATATATAATATTGTTGTGAAATAACATAAAATAAACAAAACAGTGACAATATGGGCTCTTTGCCGTCTGCCAGCTGATGGCAAAGGCCTTTGCCATCAGCCAGCAGACGGCAAAGGTGCCACATGGCACCCAGCTGTGCTTCCTGGGCAGTAGCAGCTGGCCATATAGGCTCTTTGCCGTCTGCCTGCTGGGGGGGGGGCAGACGGCAAAGAAGAGGGCACAGAGGAGGGGCAGGAGTGGAGAGAGGGGGAGGGGAGGACACGGCAGAAGGCAAAGATATTCAATAGGGCAGACGACAAAGATTGACCAGCAGGCAGACGGCAAAGAGCCTCCGTTAACCCCTAACAGAGGCAACGCCTCTCGGCTGCCGTCTCAAGCTCTTTGCCGACTGCTTCTCAGGAAAGATGACGGCAAAGAGCTTTGCCGTCCGCTTTGGGGGGGCAGACGGCAAAGAATGTCCTATGCCGTCGTAGGCTGACGCAGAAAATTTGCCGGCCGTGACAATCTTTGCCATCTGTGGTACTGTCTTTGCCGTCCGGGTATTTGTCTTTGCCGTCTGTGATGGCAGACGGCAAAGCAGGTGATTCCTGTAGTGACACCCTCGACAACCAAAAGTGGCACATCGCCAACAAAAAGTGTATGGCCTTTATAAAGAACATGATTGAGAACGCTATTGCGTGCTCAATTGCAGAGTGTACTTCTGTAGGGGAGTATCTTGAAAAGATAAAGAGCCCATTCACTGGTTCTTCAAAGATTTATACCACTCAGTTACTGAAACAAGTGGTGATAGAAAAGTACACATGCGGTGGACATGGCATAAGAGAGCACATCCTCAGGATGGGCAACATGGAAGCTAAGCTGAAACCCATGGATTTAGACTTGGAGCTCAAACCCGCGCTCCTTTTCACCTGATTATGGCTTCATTGCCCAAAGAGTTTGAGACTTTTTTGTCAACTACAACATGTCATGTGAAAAATGGGACATAGAAAAGACTATAGCCATGTGTGTTCAAGAAGAGGAGAGACTTAAAACCTCACATGGCGGTTCTCTGAACTATGTGAAGGGTAAGAAAAGGAACTACAATCACAATAGCAATGGTTCCCCTTCAAAGCCACATGGAAAAGCTCCCATGCAATATCAACATCAGCAAAAGTCTTTTCTAGTGGACAAAGACACTTGTCTCCACTATAAGAATACTGGGCATTACAAGACAGATTGCCCCGATTGGTTAAAGTCAATAATGGAAAAGAGAGGGATTCCATTCGACGAGGACTACGCAAAGAAGCGAAAGAAGCTTTGAAGTCGCAAAAGGAGTTCAAGCAGAAGTTGAAGCTGTCGGCGACATCTCCCTGGAGTTAGCTGACGGATTCAAGCTTTTTCTTAGAGACGTTTTATATGTTCCTTCATGTCACAAAAATTTGATTAGTGTTTCATGTTTGGACAAAGACCATTATGAATGTTATTTTGGACATGACAAGTGTGCCATATGGTTTAATAATGCTTATGTGGGTGATGCTTTACTTCACAATGAACTTTATTTATTATCACTTCATGAAAAAGTGCATTATGTGCGTAATGTGAATGAGCACGTTTCCGCGTCGAACAAAGAACAAACCAAAAGAAAGAGAACCCACGACTCATCAAAATTATGACACTGCCGCTTGGGACATATTTCAAAAGGGAGAATAGAAAGACTAATTAAAAGTGAGATTCTTCCTCCACTAGAGTTCCCAGACTTCGAACAATGCATTGATTGCGTTAAAGGAAAGTATGTAAAACAAATCAAAAAGGGTGTAAACCGAAGCACAAGAACACTAGAAATCATTCACACTGACATTTGTGGACCATTACGTGTGAAAAGTGTGGATGGCTATGACTCGTTCATAACATTCACAGATGATTACTCCCGATTTGGTTATATTTATCCAATCAAAGAAAGAAATGAAGCATTGGATAAATTTAAAATATTCAAAGGTGAAGTTGAAAATCAACTTGACAAAAGAATAAAGATAGTGAGATCTGACCATGCGGGTTGGGGGGGGGGAGTACTACGGTCGGCACACTCCATATGGCCAAGTCCCTAGACCTTTTGCAAAGTTTTTATAGGAGACTGGCATAGTCGCCCAGTAATCAATGTCGGGCGAGCCTCAGCAAAATGGAGTAGCTAAAAGGCATAGCCGTACACTTATGGATATGATGCGCAACATGATGAGTTACTCCAACTTGCCATTGGGATTATGGATGGAGGCGCTTAAAACCACCATTCACATTCTCAATAGAGTACCAAGCAAATCGGTGTCCAAAACACCGTACGAGCCGTGGACAGGAAAAATGCCATCCCTACAACACTTGAGGGTGTGGGGGTTCCCAGCTGAGGCCAAAATGTTTAATCCAAATATTGCAAATTTAGATCCCAAAACAGTAAGTTGCCACTTAATTGGCTATCCTGATAGATCAAAGGGTTTTCGTTCCTACTGTCCAGAAAGATACACAAAGTTTGTAGAAACAAGACATGCAGTCTTCTTAGAGGACGAAATGATGAGGGGGAGCATGGTAGCTCAAAAAATTGATCTTGAGGAGAAGAGGGTGCATGCACCTAATCCGATGATTCAAGAGCCATTTTTGTCACTACCTGTTGTGACTCCAACCATGACAACTATGGGAGAAGACCCGTAACGTGTCTTTCAGGATCCAACCGAACCTTTTGTTGAACATGAAAGGGAGGTGAAACAACCATTTTTAGAAGATGTGCGAGAAGTTGAGGCACAGAATGTGTTAGAGAATGAGGCACTTAGAAGGTCTAACAGAACTAGAAGATCAGTGCTACCTCTTGAGCTTGCGTTGGTTTTTCCCTTGAAGAGGAAAGGGTGATGCAGCACAGTAGCGATAAGTATTTCCCTCAGTTTGAGAACCAAGGTATCAATCGAGTAGGAGTATCAAGATGAGGCACCAATGTACCTGCGCGAAAACAAACAAACTTGCACCCAACGCTATAAAGGGGTTGTCAATCCCTTCACGATTATTTGCAAGGTGAGATATGAAGGCGAAAAGTGCAACAAAGTAATTTTGTAGATATGAAAATATGGCTAGGGGGCTTGTGATCTCCCCCTAGGTCTCCTGCCTTGGTTCTCAAGTCCCCTGCGTATCTTCTGTTATGGAAAAAATCATCCCGCAGGTTTTATTCCGTTTGGACTCCGTTAAATATTCTTGTGTGAAAAAGGTCAAAAACACGGAAAAACAGAAACTGACACTTGACACTGAGTTAATAGGTTAGTCCCAAAAAAGATATAAAATAGCATATTCATGCATACAAAACATCCAAAGATGACAAGATAATAGCATGGAACCATAAAAAATTATAGATACATTGGAGACGTATCAAGCATCCCCAAGCTTAACTCCTGCTCGTCCTCAAGTAGGGAAGTGATAAAGACTGAATTTTTGATGTGGAATGCTACCTAACATGTTTGTCCTTTGTAACTTCTTTCTTGTGGCATGGATGTTAATAACCCACAAGTATAGGGGATCAATTGTAGCCTTTCTCGATAAGTAAGAGTGTCAAAACCAACGAGGAGCTAAAGGTAGGACAAATATTCCCTCAAGTTCTATCGACCACCGATACAACTCTACACACACTTTACGTTCGCTTTACCTAGAAAAAGTATGAAACTATAAGTACTTTGTAGGAGTGATAGGATAGGCTTGCAAGAAAGTAAAGAACACGTAAATAAAGCTAGGGGCTGGTTAGATAAAGAAACAACTACGAGTGTCTAACGAGTGTGGAAAACTGGTGGTAGGAGTTGCGGAATTGTCCCTAAGCAATTGACTACGTTACTAGATCGATAACAAGTATCATGTGGGAGAGGCCTCTGCTAGCATGTCATCCCTTACTTGGAATTCTATGCACTTATGATTGAAACTATTAGCAAGCGTCCGCAACTACTAACGTTCATTAAGGTAAAACTCAACCATAGCAATAAGTTATATTGGTCCCCCTTCAATCCCATATGCATCAATTTCTATGCTAGGTTTGAAGCTTCTGTCACTCTAGCCTGCCAATACATAGTCCTATCAACATACAACTAACCCTATGGTGTGATCCACGCGCGCGATCATATGATGGGCACCAAAGGACAACAACATAACCACAAGCAAATTAAACCAATCATAGCAATTCATCAATCACCGATAGGACAACGATAATCTACTCAGACATCATAGGATAGCAGCACATCATTGGATAATAATATGTAGCATAAAGCACCATGTTCAAGTAGAGGGTACAACGGGTTGCGGGAGAGTGAACCGCTAAATATAGATGGGGGAAGATGATGGAGATGTTGGTGAAGATGACAGAGGTGCTGGTGTAGATCTCCGTCACACGATGATGTCCCAGACGGCGTTCCGACGCCGCCGGGAGAGAGGGGGAGAGAGCCCCCCTCCTTCTTCTTCTTCCTTGACCTCCTCCCTAGATGGGAGAAGAGTTTCCCCTCTGGTCCATGATCTCCATGGTGGCAGAGGGGCGAGAGCCCCTCCTAGATTGGATCTCTCTCTCTCTCTCTGTCCTTCTGTTTGTGCGCTCCCAGATTCTGCGTTTCACCGTTTCTTAAATTCCCGGAGATCCGTAACTCCGATTGGGCTGAAATTTTAACACGATTTTATTCCGGATATTATCTTTCTTGCGGCGAAAGAAGGGATCCAACCTCCTTAAAGAGTGGCCACAAGCCTGCCAGCCGCCGCCGTACCTCCTGGTGGCGGCTACAAGGCTTGTGGGCCCTCCGTGCATCGCCTCGCGTTGATTCTTCTTCCCAAAAAATCATAAATATTCCACAAAAAATCTCCGTAAGTTTTTACTATGTTTGGACTTCGTTTGGTATCGATATTCTGTGAAACAAAAAAACATGCAACAAACAGGAATTAGCACTGGACACCGGATCAATATGTTAGTCCCAAAATAGTATAAAAAGTTGCCAAAAGTATATGAAAGTTGTAGAATATTGGCATGAAACAATCAAAAATTATAGATACGACGGAGACGTATCAGCATCCCCAAGCTTAATTCCTGCTCGTCCTCGAGTAGGTAAATGATAAAAAAGATAATTTTTGATGTGGAATGTTACCTAGCATAAGCTTGATCATATAATCTAATCATGGCATGAATACTAAAACACGAGTGATTCGAAGCAATAGTCTATCATTTGACATAAAGACAATAATATTTCAAGCATACTAACAAAGCAATCATGTATTCTCAAAATATCATGGCCAAAGAAAGTTATCCCCACACAACGTATTTAAATCATGCACAACCCGGTTTTAGCCAAGCAATTGTTTCATACTTTAGTGTTCTCAAACCTTTTCAACTTTCGCGCAATACATGAGCGTGAGTCATGGACATAGCACTATAGGTGGAATAGAATATGATGGTCGTGGAGAAGACAAAAAAGGAGGAGATAGTCTCACATCAACTAGGCGTATCAACATGCTATAGAGATGCCCATTAATAGATATCAATGTGAGTGAGTAGGGATTGCCACGCAACGGATGCACTAGAGCTTATAAGTGTATGAAATCTCACAAAAGAAACTAGTGGGTGTTCACCCAACTTGCTTGCTCACGAAGACCTAGGGTAATTTTGAGGAAGCCCATCATTGGAATATACAAGCCAATTTATATAATGAAAATTTCCCACTAGTATATGGAAGTGACAACATAGGAGACTCTCTGTCATGAAGATCTTAGTGCTATTTGAAGCACAAGTGTGGAAAGAGGATAGTCGCAATTGTCCCTTCTCTCTTTTCTCTCATTTTTTTGTGGGCTCTTTGGCCTCGTTTTTTATTCTTTTTTTTATTTTTAATTTTGGTGGGCATCTTTGGCCTCTTTTTTATAAATGGGCTTCGTTGGCCTCTTTTATTTCCTCACATGGGACAATGCTCTATTAATAATGATCATCACACTTACAACTCAATACTTAGAGCAATGATGACTCTATATGAAATGCCTTCGGTAGTGTACCGTGACAATGATCTAGCATACAAATGACATAAAAAACGGACAAGCCATGGAAACATCATGCTAGCTATCTTACGATCATGTAATGGCAAATGGAAGTGGTGGCACATGTCATGAGACGAAACGGTGGTAGTTGCATGGCAATATATCTCAGAATGGCTATGAAAATGCCATAATAGGTAGGTATGGTGGCTGTTTTGAGGGAGGCTATATGGTGGGTGTAATGCACCGGCGAAAGTTGCACGGTACTAGAGAGGCTAGCAATGGTGGAAGGGTGAGAGCGCGTATAATCCATGGACTTAACATTAGTCATAAAGAACTCGCATACTTATTGCAAAAGTCTATTAGTCATCGAAACAAGGTACTACACGCATGCTCCTAGGGGAAAGGTTGGTAGGAGTTAACCATCGCGCGATCCCGACCTCCACACAAAGGATGACAATCAATAAATAAATCATGCTCCGACTTCATCACATAACGGTTCACCATACGTGCATGCTACGGGAATCACAAACCTTAACACAAGTATTTCTACGAATACACAATTACTCACTAGCATGACTCTAATATCACATAATCATGTCGCAAAACTATTGGAAGGAATCAAACATATCATATTCAGTGATCTACAAGTTTTATGTAGAATTTTATGACTAACCATGTGAGTGACCAACTCCTGTTAACTCTCTAAATAGGTATAAGTGAAGCATGAGAGTTTAATTCTTTCTACAAAAGATATGCCCCACTCTAACAAATATAAGTGAAGCAAAAGAGCATTCTACAAATGGCGGTTTTCTATGTGTAGGGAAACATGCAATCCAAACTTCAAATGATATATGTGAAGCACATGAAGCATTCTATAAAGCCAACCAAGGACTATCTCATACCAGCATGGTGCATACAAGAAAAAGGAAAAATAAACACAAAAGACGCTCCAAGCATTTGCGCATATCATGTGACGAATTAAAATATAGCTCCGAGTAAAATTACCGATAGATTGTAGACGAAAGAGGGGATGCCTTCCGGGGCATCCCCAAGCTTAGACGCTTGAGTCTTCCTTGAATATTACCTTGGGGTGCCTCGGGCATCCCCAAGCTTAGGCTCTTGCCTCTCCTTATTCCTTCATCCATCATGCTCTCACCCAAAACTTGAAAACTTCAATCACACAAAACTCAAGAAAACTTCGTGAGATCCTTAGTATAATCAAATAAATCACCACTTCAAGTACTGTTGTGAACTCATTCTAAATTCATATTAGCATTATATCTACTGTAATCCAACTTCACCATGGTTCATACCCCCCGATACTACCCATAGATTCATCAAAATAAGAGAACAATGCATAGAAAACAGAATCTGTCAAAACAGAACAGTCTGTAGCAATCTGTATATTCCGTATACTTCTGGTATCTCACAAAATCTGAAAAATTACGAACGTCTGGAAAATTTTCATATCGATCAGCAGCAAAAAGAATCAACTCAAAATCTCTTCCAGAATAAAAATGAAAATTAATTTCGTGAGCAGAAAGTTTCTGTCTTTTCTCAGCGTGATCAAACAACTATCACCCAAACTAATCGTAAAGGCTTTACTTGGCACATTATTTTTAAAAACACAAAGGAATTGTACAAGGGGATAATTATTTTTGTGAGAAACTTTCATGAAAAATTCTACATTGTTTCCATGAGCATGAACACAAGTGTTCAAGGTCGACCCTCACTTCCGCAATGCATCACCTTTCAATCGCTTCTCTTTTTGAAAAAGTTTTAAGTTCCCCTCTATATTTTTTGTTTTTAAACTAAATAAAAGCACTCAACAGAAATAAATGACTCTCTAAAACTTCCGGGTTGTCTCCCAGGCAGCACTTTCGTTAAAGCCATTAAGCTAGGCATAAAGTGCTCAAGTAATGGATCCACCCGGATCCAAAGGTATATCAAAGCCAATTTTAATTAGCAATCATTTGAAATTTAGTAGTGAGCACAAGGTAACATATATCATGCAATGACGAAGTCTAACTCTCTTCCTATGCATTGGCATGTCATAAAAGAACAATTCATGCACACCAAGTAAAGGCCAATACATAGCATAAGCAGTTTTTGCAATTTTATCGTATTGGAAACATAGAGAGTTGGAGATGTACTTCCTCTCTCATAATAACTGCAAGTAGGAGCAGCAAGCACATGCATATTATATTCATCAAAATCATCATGTGTAACATAAGGAACTATATCTAGCTCATCTTCATAAGCATCCTTCATATTGGCAACATGGCCACAAGCATAGCATGCATCAAGTTCATCAAAAAGGGATATTTCAAACGAATCCAAGGGATCATAGCATTCATCCTTTTGTAAGAACGAAGGGAAATTAAATAATGTATGAGTAGAAGAGTTACTCTGATTAGAAGGTGGACACAGGTAGCTAGTCCGCTCTTCCTCCTTTTGTTCTTCACTCTCCTCTTCATCTTTTTCATCTAATGAGCTCACAATTTCAGCATTTTCTTCTTCCATAGTTTCCTGCAAAATAATAGTCTCTTCTTGGGCAGCATAGGATTTCTCCTTAAATCGTTCAATATGGGCATTATATTCATAATTAGTATAACAATAACGAAGGATAGCCAAATTCTCAGATCGGTAAGGAGCATCATCATTATCATCATACCTTTTAAACACAGCCTCAATTTCATAAGCACCCATAAAAGCAACAAACTCTTCTATTTGATCCACATCATAGTAATCATATATACCATTAGCATAAGAAGCCAAGGTTCTATGATCATTAAACTCACAAGAAAAGGGAAGGTGTGGAGCCTTCATCCTAGAGCAACAAGTAACACCATGTCTCTTGCATAGATCCCAAGCATACCATTTCAACAAATGGATTTGACCCCATAAAAGTTTCCCTTTTTGAGTCAAGAGATAATCCCTAAAGTATTCACGTTGATCCAACGTGTATCCCATTATATAATTGAATGGGGCTTTCCCAGGATTATTAAAGAAGTGCATAACATTTTCCACATAACGAGCCTCGAGGGTTTTAGGAGGTTCCCCATCTCCATGAGTAGCAAGTACACCTAATTTTTTTGGTATTTCGTGTTCCATATCCATAACTAAAGATAGAGAACAACTTAGAACAGCAAATAAATCTACTTAGTGATAAAGCAAACAAGCACACACGAGGATATTCACCCCACGCTATTGCTCCCCGGCAACGGCGCCAGAAAATGGTCTTGATAACCCACAAGTATAGGGGATCATTTGTAGCCTTTCTCGATAAGTAAGAGTGTCAAACCCAACGAGGAGCTAAAGGTTGGACAAATATTCCCTCAAGTTCTATCGACCACCGATACAACTCTACGCACACTTTACGTTCGCTTTACCTAGAACAAGTATGAAACTATAAGTACTTTGTAGGAGTGATAGGATAGGCTTGCAAGAAAGTAAAGAACCCATAAATAAAGCTAGGGGATGGTTAGATAAAGAAACAACTACGAGTGTCTAACGAGTGTGGAAAAGTGGTGGTAGGAGTTGCGGAATTGTCCCTAAGCAATTGACTACGTTACTAGATCGATAGCAAGTATCATGTGGGAGAGGCCTTGATCTGCGCAATCTCTGGCGTGAACTAGACGAATGCTTATAACAACAAACCTTCTCCTGCAACGGCACCAGAAGAATGCTGATAGCACTCCCCGGCAATGAAACTGGAAGAATGTTATTGATGGCCCACCAGCGCGTGGGTTCGCAGCAGTTTTCGAGGGTAGAGTATTCGACCCAAATTTGTTGGTTTGCACGATGGGAGGTGAGAGTATACTCTCAAGTATTAGCAGCTGAATGTGTCAAATTCAACCACACCTGAAAGATTAGTATCTGCAAGCACAGTAGTAACAGCAAATTAACGAGTAACGACAGTGTAACGAGCAATAGCAGTGGCAAGGAACAGCAGTAGTGATAGCAGTAGCAAGTAGCAACAGTAGCAAGCGACAGTAGTAGCAACAGTAGTAGCAGCAGCAGAGAAAAACGAGTGACAGCAGTAGCAACAGTAGTGGCAGCAGCAAAGCAAGACAAGTAACAACAGTAGTAAGACAAACTCGTAGGCAATGGGTCGGTGATTCGTTTGGATGATATTCATCATGCAACAGCTATAACACGGAGAGATATGTGGCTAGCTCCCGTTCGTCAATGTGATGTAGGCATGCATTCCGTGTGTCGTCATACGTGCTTAGGGAAAAGAACTTGCATGACATGTATTGTCCCTCCCTCCCGTGGCAGCGGGGTCCAAAAGGAAACTACGGGATACTAAGGTTCTCCTTTCAATAAAGAACCGGACCAACACATTAGCACTTGGTGAACACATGAACTCCTCAAACTATGATCATCACCGGGAGTGGTTCCGGTTATTGTCACTCCGAGGTTGTCGGATCATAACACATAGTAGGTAACTACAACTTGCAAGATCGGATCTAAAACACACATATATTGGTGGCAACATAATAATTTCAGATCTGAAATCATGTCATTCGGGCCCTAGTGACAAGCATTAAGCATGGCAAAGTAGTAGCAACATCAATCTCAGAACATAGTGGATACTAGGGATCAATCCCCATCAAAACTAACTCGATTTCATGATAGATCTCATCCTACTCATCACCGCCCAGCGAGCCTACGCATAGATTACTCACGAACGACGAAGAGCTTCATGGAACTGGAGAGGGAAGAAGGTTGATGATGACGATGGCGACGATTTCCCCTCTCCGGAGCCCAAGACGGACTCCAGATCTGCCCTCCAAATGAAGAACAGGTGGTGGCGGCGCCTCCGTATCGAAAATGCGACGAAAACTTCTCTTTTTATTTTTTCTGGGACGAAAGGCAACTTATAGAGCTGGAGTTGGGGGCGGCAGGTGCCTGTGGGCCCCACAAGCCTGCCCACCGCCACCAGGGAGGTGGTGGCGGAGCAGGGGCTTGTGGCCCACTGGCCCACCCCCTGAGGTGGAACTTGGCGCAGATATTTTTGATATTTTCCAAAACTGCTCCCCGTAAATTTTTAGGACGTTTGGAGACTTTGATTTCTGCACAAAAATAACACCAAGGCAATTCTGCTGAAAACAGCGTCAGTCCAGGTTAGTTCCATTCAAATCATGCAAATTATAGTCCAAAACAAGGGCAAAAGAGTTTGGAAAAGTAGATACAATGGAGACGTATCAACTCCCCCAAGCTTAAAACCTTGCTTGTCCTCAAGCAACTCAGTTGACAAACTGAGAGAGAAAGAAAAACTTTGACAAACTCTGTTTGATCTTGTTGTTGCAACTATGTCTAACTCATAACCAGAATTTTAGCAAGATCACAAGTTAACCACATAAGTAAATGACACAAAGGTCTCACGGTAAACTAATATCAATGGCATAATCAGCTAACGAGCAAATAATAATAAGTTTCAAATACCAACACTTCAACCAAAACAAGCATGAATCAATATGAATAGGTGGTATCCCGCTAGCTCTTTCTGAGACCGCAAAACATAAATTGAGAGCACTTTCAAAGATCAAGGGCTGACTAAACATTGTAATTCATAGCAACGAAGATCCAGTCATAGTCATACTCAATATCAATCAAAAGCAAAGCATAAAAATGACAGAGGTGCTCTCTAATTGGTGCTTATATAAGAGGAGGATGACTCGACAGGAAAATAAATAAACAGGCCCTTCGCAGAGGGAAGCATTGATTTGCAGAGGTGCCAGAGCTCAAGCTTTGAAAACAAAGATAATAATTTTGGGTGGCATACTTTCATTGTCAACGCAATGACCAAGAGTTCTCAATATCTTCCATGCTACTCATGCTATAGGCAGTTCCCAAACAGAAAAGTAAAGTTTTAACTCCCCCACCACAAATCAATCACACTCCACGGCTAGCCGAATCCTCGGGTACCGTCCATACTAACATCAATCCGGGGGGAGTCGTGTTTTACAGTTATGTTTTCGATTTAAGCATGGAACTGGGCATCCCAAATACCGGCCCCTTTCTCGTGAATGACTGTGAATAAACACATGTCGAGGATAACACTCCTAGCATGGAAGATACCAATAGCCCTCTATCACCACATGAGCTGTTCGAGCATGCAAAACAGATTTATTTCTTGAAGGTTTAGAGAATGGCACATGCAAATTTTACTTGGAACGACAGGTAGATACCGCAAATAGGTAGGTATGGTGGACTCTCATGGAAAAACTTTTGGGTTTATGGGAGTGGATGCACAAGCAGTATTCCCGCTTAGTACAAGTGAAGGCTAGCAAAAGAGTGGGAAGCGACCAACTAGAGAGCGACAACGGTCATCAAGATGCAATGAGTTTGACTAACATTAAATGCAAGCATGAACATGATATAAATCACCATGAACACGAACATCATAGAGGCTATGTCGATTTTGTTTCAACTACATGCATGAACATGCGCCAAGTCAAGCCACTTGAAACATTCAAAGGAGAATACCATCCTATCATACTACATCATAGTCATCTCAAAATCTATGTTGGCAATCAAGACAAACCATTATAAGCTCTCAGCTAAATAAGCATGGCATCAGAAACTATGATCTCTAAGTTGTCATTGCAAACATGGTTCTCTCACAACAAAGCTAAATCTGGGTTGACAAGCTAGTCATATTTACAAAAACAAAATAGATAGAGTTCATACCAGCTTTTCAGTCTCAGTCACTTCATCATATACCATCATTGTTGCCTTTCATTTGCACGATCGAACGGTGAAAACGATAATAAGCGCATTGGACTAAGCTGAATCTGCAGGCAAACACAAAGGAGAAGACAAAATAATATGACTCTTTGAAAGCTAAACAGGTAAGCATGCAAGAACCAATAAACATTGTAACCAATATCTTCTACCTTGACACAAAGAAAAAGAAAACTATTTACACGGGAAAGCTCCCAACAAGCAAAAGAAGAAAGAAAAATCTTTTTGGGTTTTCTCAAAAGGACACAAAACAAGAAAACAAGAAAACAAAAAGAAACTAGCATGGATAATACAGTGGCAAAGTATAAACAGCAGCTAACAAAGTGAAAGCATAAGCATGAATGTAAATTCGGTGAGAACACGTACTCCCCCAAGCTTAGGATTTTGGCCTAGCTTGGTCTACTCCCATGGATGATCCTGGCGAAACCCAAAGTCATAATGGGTGTTATACGGGAGTGCTGCACCCACTGCCTGAATAGCTGTCTCACGAAGTCGAGCAACAGTCACCTCCCTCTCATACTCCTCCGCCTCTCCTATGGTTATGTAGTATCTTTGTTTAACCTGAAAGTCAAAGAAAGCAAGAGCAGGAAGGGTAATATGGAAAACACGCTGTCGGTTAAATATCAAGCGGTATAGGAGAGATCCATGATCTCTCTCAAGGAACTGGTAGCGTGTTAGAGCGACACGATCAAGGTAGGCTGTACGGAGAGGAGGGTCTTCTGAAAGGATGGTTACTCCAAGAAAATTTGCTAAGCGTGTAGCATAAACTCCACCAAAGAAATGCCCCTCACTGGCATTTTTATTCAGCCTCCTTGCTATTATAGCTCCCATATTGAAGCTCCTGTCACCTGTTACTGCTCTCTTGAGGATACTAAGGTCGGAAGCGCATATGTGACATTGTGCACCCTTGTCGTTAACGCACCTACCTATGAAGAGAGCAAGGTAGTGCAAGGCAGGGAAATGGATGCTTCCTATGGTGGCTTGCGTGATATCTCTGGTTTCTCCAATAGTTATACTGGAGACAAAGTCTCTGACCGAAGACTTAGGAGGATCATTAACACTACCTCCATCGGGTATCTTGCAAATCCTATTGAAATCCTCCAGACCCACGGTAAAGGATTTATCGTATAGATCAAACAGTATGGATGAGTCATGGCCAACTAAAAATTTAAATCTATGCACGAAAGAGGCAGTGAGCATAGCATACTGTTCACATTTATCTGAGAGGAATTCTTCTAACCCGGCATTGCAGACAAGTGCATCAAACTCATCCTTGAAGCCTGCTTCGATCATGAACTCATCGGAAGGCCATTCACATGGTTGCACCGGTGCGTCCCTTAGTTGAAAAGGTTCAGGCTCCCGAAAGGAGAGACGAGGACCCTTCTTGCTTGAGGAACCACCATGAAACTTGCTCCTGAACATAATTTCATTTTGCTGAAATTTTTGAAGTTCAAGAGAAAAGTGAATGAGGACCAACCATACCTTGTAGAAACTACTCCTACTAGTGCCTAGAGACCGTATCACGTGCTAAAACTACTTGGGACCAGCTAAAATCAACATTTCTAGCTCAAGAACAGGGTCACCAAGGTAGCAAGAATTCGCGAAGGATAAAGCACTAGAGCAAAAACTAATTGGACCAATGGAGGAGTCACTTACCAAGGAGCAATTTCCCCAAAACAGTTCGGAAAATGGTGCTTTGTGCAAGGAGATCGAAAATCACAGCCAAATGAGCAAGAACACGGGTTTGAGCTGCGAAACAATTTTTTCTAGAGGTGGAAGAAGAGGCTGGGAGCTGGAATGGGTGGAGGGGGTGCCTGTGGGCCGCACAAGCTTGCACCCCGCCACCAGGGGGGTAGGTGGTGGTGGCAGGGCTTGTGGCCCACTGGTCTGGCCCCCAGGCCAACTCTTAGGCCCAGAAATTTTCAAAAATTCCAGAAAAAATCATACTAAATTTTCAAGACCATTGGAGAACTTTTATTTTCGAGGTATTTTTCTCCGGGACGCTAAAACAGAAAACAGGAAAAGCTAAACTAATTCTATCATTTTTCTTCTAAGCAAAAGAAAATGAAAGCTCAAAATAGAGGTATGTGACTCTTTGATTCATCCGTTTCTTGGTCATCGAAAGAAATCCGTCAATGGGATTGATCAAGTCCTTATGACAAAACCTTCTCGATTCGCAAGAGAGAACAGAGAATTTTCGAATAGCCACTAAGTCACCTCAATGGGGATACGTATCTCCCCAACAAGCAAATCATACTTCATCTTGACACGAGGAATAGGGCATTCAAAGCTCCTAATGATAATTGATGAAGTCTTTTTGATAGCATTGATGCAATGTACTGGATATCGTTTCTTCGAAAAGTGCACTGTGTGCTCGTTACCGTTGACATGGAAAGTGACATTGCCTTTGTTGCAATCTATAACAGCCCCTGCAGTGTTTAAAAAGGGTCTTCCGAGGATGATAGCCATGGCATCGTCCTCGGGAATATCCAAGGTAACAAAGTCTGTTAAGATAGTGGTATTAGCAACCACAACAGGCACATCCTCGCAAATGCCGATAGGGAAAGCGGTTGATTTGTCGGCCATTTGCAGAGAAATTTCAGTTGGTGTCAACTTATCCAACTCAAGTCTACGATAAAGAGAGAGTGGCATAACACTAACACCGGCTCCAAGGTCACATAAGGCAGTTCTTACGTAGTTTCCTTTAATGGAGCAAGGTATAGTGGGCACTCCGGAATCACCAAGTTTCTTAGGAGTTCCACCTTTGAAAGTGTTATTGGCAAGCATGGTGGAGATCTCAAGATCTGGTATCTTCCGTTTATTAGTCATGATATATTTCATGTACTTGGCATACGGAGACATCTTGAGCATATCAGTTAACCGCATCTGCAGAAAGACGGGTCTTATCATCTCAACAAAGCGCTCAAAATCCTCATCATCCTTTTTCTTGGATGGCTTAGGAGGAAAGGGCATAGGTCTCTGAACCCATGGTTCTCTTTCTTTACCATGCTTCCTAGCAGTGAAGTCATTCTTGTCGTACTTCTTAGGTTGTGGGTTATCGGGATTAACCGTAGGTTCAGTCTCCACATCCTCATCATGGCTAGGTTGAGCATTATTACGAACATCACTGTCCATATTGTCACCAGGTTCATGTTCATCACCAGATTGTGTTTCTGCATCAGACGTAGAAATATCATTAGGTTCTTCTGGTGTGACAGTATTTGGTGAACTGGCGTGCAGGTTCCTATCATCCTTCTTCTTCTCCTTAGGATGACTAGGTGTACCAGCATTGATTCCTTGAGAATCTTGATCAATTCTCTTAGGATGACGTTCAGGATACAAAGGTTCCTGAGTCATTTTGCCTCCTCTAGTAATGACTCTGACAGAGTTGTCATTTAATTCATTGAGCAGGTCATTCTGAGCTTTAAGTACTTGTTCTACCTGAGTAGTAATCATAGAGGCATGTTTACTCAGAAGCTTCAGAGCTTTGACATTTCTGTCTACACAAGCACTTAAATAGCTAAGCATACGAGTACTTTGTTCCAAATGTCTGCTAACATAATCATTGAAACTCTGTTGTTTGGCAACAAAGTTGTCAAATTCATCAAACCATAGGCTAGCAGGTTTATCAAAAGTAATATCACTCTCATCAAACCTACGCAGAGAATTCACTTCTACTACCTGTGTCGGGTTGTCGAGACCATGGATCTCTTCGATAGGTGATAGATTTTTGACATCTTCAGATCTAATGCCTTTCTCTTGCATATATTTCTTGGCTTCTTGCATATCTTCGGGACTGAGGAATAGAATACCTCTTTTCTTCGGAGTTGGCTTAGGAGGTGGTTCGGGAATAGTCCAAGCATTATCGTTGATCAAGAGGTTATTGAGTAGAGTCTCAGCTTGTTCTACAGTTTGTTCCCTAAAAACACAATCGACACCACTATGTAGGTAGTCTCTAGAGGCATTGGTAAGTCCGTTATAGAGGATATAAGGTATATCGTTCTTCTTAAGAGCGTGATCAGGCAAAGCATTCTGTAGCTGGACGAGCCTCCCCCAAGCTTGTGGAAGACTCTCTTCTTGGAGTTGAGCAAAGTTGTATATTTCCTGCAAGGCAGCTTGCTTCTTATTGGGAGGGAAATATTTCTCACAGAAGTAATAGACCATCTCCTGGGGACTACGCACACATCCAAGAGCAAGAGAGGTGAACCAGGCTTTAGCGTCATCCTTTAGAGAGAAAGGAAACAACTTAAGGATATAGTAGTGGCGGATCTTCTCCTCATTAGTGAAAAGGTTGGCTATTTCAGATAGTTTGGCAAGATGGGCTATGACCGTCTCAGACTCATAACCGTGAAAAGGATCAGATTCGACTAGAGAGATTATCTTAGGGTCGACAGAGAATTCATAATCCTTATCGGTGACAAATATAGGCGAAGTGGCAAACTTCGGGTCATTTTTCATCCTAGCTTCCCGAGATTTTTCCTTCCATTTGAGAATTAATTTCTGAGCATCATAGGCATCCTTACACGCAAGAAAAATCCTCAGCTATCTCTCCCTCCATAACATAACCCACAGGTATATCAGGCAATTCATATCTAGGAGAGCTAGATCTAGCAGGAGCAAAAGCAGGTTCTATCTTAATAGTATCGGCAGTATCAGAAGCATCACGAGCATTGGTAGTAACTCTAGCAATATGAGCATCAAGGAACACTCCCAGTGGAACATCAGGCAAAGGAGTATCTCTAGCAGTATCAAGCATAACATCATCAGGCAAAATAGTATCTCTAGCATCATTAGGCAAAGCAGTATCAAGCATAGCATCTCTATCAGAATCAGGCATAGTATCTCTAGCAGTATCAAGCATAGCATCATCAGGCAAAATAGCATCTCTAGCATCATCAGGCAAAGCAGTATCAAGCATAGCATCTCTAGCAGTATCAGGCATAGTATCAAGCATAGCATCATCATGCATAGTATCAAGCATAGCATCTCTAGCAATAGTATCACAAGCATCATCAAGCACATGCAACATATCAAGATTTCTAGCAGGAGGTGATGTCGCAAACTTACTCATAATTGAAGGTGAATCAAGTGCAGACCTAGATGGCAATTCCTCACCTCCCCTCGTAGTTGAGGGCAAGACTTTGGTCTTTGGATCCTTCAGATTCTTCATAGTGATCAACAGATATAAATCCCAAGTGACTTAGAGAATATAGCAATACCTCCCCGGCAACGGCGCCAGAAAAATGCTGATCTGCGCAATCTCTGGCGTTAACTAGACGAATGCTTATAACAACAAACCTTCTCCTGCAACGGCACCAGAAGAATGCTGATAGCACTCCCCGACAATGAAACTGGAAGAATGTTGTTGATGGCCCACCAGCGCCTGGGTTCGCAGCAGTTTTCGAGGGTAGACTATTCGACCCAAATTTGTTGGTTTGCACGACGGGAGGTGAGAGTATACTCTCAAGTATTAGCAGCTGAATGTGTCAAATTCAACCACACCTGAAAGATTAGTATCTGCAAGCACAGTAGTAACAACAAAGTAACGAGTAACGGCAGTGTAACGAGCAATAGCAGTGGCAAGGAACAGCAGTAGTGACAGCAGTAGCAAGTAGCAACAGTAGCAAGCGACAGTAGTAGCAACAGCAGTAGCAGCAGCAGAGCAAAACAAGTGATAGCAGTAGCAACAGTAGTGGCAGCAGCAGAGCAAGACAAGTAACAACAGTAGTAAGACAAACTCGTAGGCAATGGGTCGGTGATTTGTTTGGATGATATTCATCATGCAACAACTATAACACGGAGAGATATGTGGCTAGCTCCCGTTCGTCAATGTGATGTAGGCATGCATTTCGTGTGTCGTCATACGTGCTTAGGGAAAAGAACTTGCATGACATCTATTGTCCATCCCTCCCATGGCAGCGGGGTCCAAAAGGAAACTACGGGATATTAAGGTTCTCCTTTTAATAAAGAGCCGGACCAACGCATTAGCACTTGGTGAACACATGAACTCCTCAAACTATGATCATCACCGGGAGTGGTTCCGGTTATTGTCACTCCGGGGTTGCCGGATCATAACACATAGTAGGTAACTACAACTTGCAAGATCGGATCTAAAACACACATATATTGGTGACAACATAATAATTTCAGATCTGAAATCATGGCACTCGGGCCCTAGTGACAAGCATTAAGCATGGCAAAGTAGTAGCAACATCAATCTCAGAACATAGTGGATACTAGGGATCAATCCCCATCAAAACTAACTCGATTACATGATAGATCTCATCCTACTCATCACCGCCCAGCGAGCCTACGAATAGATTACTCACGAACGACGAAGAGCTTCATGGAATTGGAGAGGGAAGAAGGTTGATGATGACGATGGCGATGATTTCCCCTCTCCGGAGCCCAAGACGGACTCCAGATCTGCCCTCCAGATGAAGAACAAGTGGTGGCGGCGCCTCCGTATCGAAAACACGACGAAAACTTCTCTTTTTATTTTTTCTGGGACGGAAGGCAACTTATAGAGCTGGAGTTGGGGGCGGCAGGTGCCTGTGGGCCCCACAAGCCTGCCCACCGCCACCAGGGGGGTGGTGGCAGAGGAGGGGCTTGTGGCCCACTGGCCCACCCCCTGAGTTGGAACTTGGAGCATATATTTTTAATATTTTCCAAAACTGCTCCCCGTAAATTTTCAGGACATTTGTGGAACTTTGATTTCTGCACAAAAATAACACCAAGGCAATTCTGGTGAAAACAACGTCAGTCTAGGTTAGTTCCATTCAAATCATGCAAATTATAGTCCAAAATAAGGGCCAAAGAGTTTGGAAAAGTAGATACGATGGAGACGTATCAGGCCTCTGCTAGCATGTCATCCCTTACTTGGAATTCTATGCACTTATGATTGGAACTATTAGCAAGCGTCTGCAACTACTAATGTTCATTAAGGTAAAACTCAACCATAGCAATAAGATATATTGGTCCCCCTTCAATCCCATATGCATCAATTTCTATGCTAGGTTTGAAGCTTCTGTCACTCTAGCCTGCCAATACATAGTCCTATCAACATACAACTAACCCTATGGTGTGATCCATGCGCGCGATCATATGATGGGCACCAAAGGACAACAACATAACCACAAGCAAATTAAACCAATCATAGCAATTAATTAATCACCGATAGGACAACGATAATCTACTCAGACATCATAGGATAGCAACACATCATTGGATAATAATATGTAGCATAAAGCACCATGTTCAAGTAGAGGGTACATCGGGTTGAGGGAGAGTGAACCGCTGAATATAGATGGGGGAAGATGATGGAGATGTTGGTGAAGATGACGGAGGTGTTGGTGTAGATCGTCGTCACACGATGATGTCCCGGGTGGCGTTCCGGCGCCGCCGGGAGAGAGGGGGAGAGAGCCCCCTCCTTCTTCTTCTTCCTTGACCTCCTCCCTAGATGGGAGAAGGGTTTCCCCTCTGGTCCATGATCTCCATGGCGGCGGAGGGGCGAGAGCCCCTCCTAGATTGGATCTCTCTCTCTGTGTCCTTCTGTTTCCGTGCTCCCAGATTCTGCGTTTCACCGTTATTTAAATTCCCGGAGATCCGTAACTCCGATTGGGCTGAAATTTTAACGCGATTTTCTTCCGGATATTATATTTTTTGCGGCGAAAGAAGGGCTCGAACCACCTTAAGGAGTGGCCACAAGCCTACCAGCCGCCGCCGTACCTCCTGGTGGCGGCTACCAGGCTTGTGGGCCCTCCGTGCATCGCCTCGCGTTGATTCTTCTTCCCAAAAATCATAAATATTCCAAAAAATCCCCGTAAGTTTTTATTACGTTTGGACTTCGTTTGGTATGGATATTCTGCGAAACAAAAAATATACAACAAACAGGAAGTGGCACTGGGCACTGGATCAATATGTTAGTCCCAAAAATAGTATAAAAAGTTGCTAAAAGTATATGAAAGTTGTAGAATATTGGCATGAAACTATCAAAAATTATAGATACGACGGAGACGTATCAGATGTTCAGATCCGTAGATTCAAAACAATAGTTTACTATTGACATGAAAACAATAATACTTCAAGCATACTAACAAAGTAATCATGAACTTTTGAAATAACAAGGCCAAAGAAAGTTATCCCTACAAAATCATATAGTCTGGCTATGCTCCATCATCCCCACACAACGAATTTGAATCATGCACAACCCCGGTATTGGCCGATTAATTGTTTTCGCACTCTTACTTTCTCAAACTTTTTCAACTCTCACGCAATACATGAGCATGAGCCATGGATATAGCACTATAGTTGGAATAGAGTGTGGTGGAGGTTGTGAGGCAAAAAGGAGGAGATGGTCACATCGACTCGGCGTATCAATGGGCTATGGAGATGCCCATCAATAGATATCAATGTGGATGAGTAGGGATTGCCATGCAACAGATGCACTAGAGCTATAAGTGTGCGAAAGCTCAAAAATAAAACTAGTGGGTGTGCACCCAACTATCTTGCTCACGAATTCCTAGGGCAATTTTGAGGAAGCCCATCATTGGAATATACAAGCCAAGTTATACAATGAAAATTCCCACTAGTATATGAAGTGACAAAACAAGAGACTCTCTATCATGAAGAATGATGACCCACAAGTATAGGGGATCAATCATAGTCCTTTCGATAAGTAAGAGTGTCGAACCCAACGAGGAGCAGAAGGATCTGACAAGTGGTTTTCAGCAAGGAAATATCCGCAAGCACTGAAATTATCGGTAACAAGTGATTGTGTGGTGAGATGATTCGTAGCGAGCAACAAGTAACAAAAGTAGCAACGGTGCAGCAAAGTGGCCCAATCCCTTTTATAGCAAGGGACAACCCTGAACAAAGTCTTATAGGAGGAAAAACGCTCCCGAGGACACACAGGAATTTCTGTCATGCTAGTTTCATCATGTTCATATGATTCGCGTTCGTTACTTTGATAGTTTGATATGTGGGTGGACCGGCGCTTGGGTACTGCCTTACTTGGACAAGCATCCCACTTATGATTAACCCCTCTCGCAAGCATCCGCAACTACGAAAGAAGAATTCAGACAAAGTCTAACCATAGCATTAAATTTGTGGATCCAAATCAGCCCCTTACGAAGCAACACATAAACTAGGGTTTAAGCTTCTGTCACTCTAGCAACCCATCATATACTTACTACTTCCCAATGCCTTCCTCTAGGCCCAAATAATGGTGAAGTGTTATGTAGTTGACGTTCACATAACACCACTAGAGGAAAAACAACATACAACATATCAAATTACCGAACGAATACAAAATTCACATGACTTATCCCATGTCCTCAGGAACAAAAGTAACTACTCAGAAAGCACAAAGCATAATCATAATCATGATCAGAGAGTTAATGAGTACCATGAAGGATCTGAACATAAACTCTTCCACCAAATAATCCAACTAGCATCAACTACAAAGAGTAATCAACACTACTAGCAACCTTACAAGTACCAACCGGAGTCGCGAGACGGAGATTGGTTACAAGTGATGAACTAGGGTTTGGAGATGAGATGGTGCTGATGAAGATGTTGATGGTGACGAGTCCCCTCCGATGAGAGGAGTGTTGTTGATGACGATGGCGACGATTTCCCCCTCCGGGAGGGAAGTTTCCCCGACACGATCGTCCCGCCGGAGCTCTAGATTGGTTTTGCTCAAGTTCCGCCTCGTGGCGGCGGCGAATCCACGAAAAAGCTCCTCCTTGATTTTTTCGTGGACGAAACCCTCCATATAGCAAAAGAGGGGGGCAAGTGGGCCAGTGGGCTGCCCACAAGCCCCCATGGCGCGGCCTGGGGGGGTGGCCACGCCGTGCAGGCTTGTGGGCACCCCCTGGTGCCCCTCTGGCACTTCTTCGGCCCAGTATTTTTGATAAATTGGAAAAAAATCCCCGTTGATTTTCACGGCGTTTGGAGTTGCGCAGAATAGGTATCTCAACTTTGCTCCACTTTCAGGCCAGAATTTCAGTTGCCGGTATTCTCCCTCTTCATGTAAACCTTGCAAAATAAGAGAGAAAAGGCATAAGAATTGTACCGTGAAGTGAAATAACAGCCAAAGAAGCGATAAATAACAACATGAAAACATGATGCAAAATGGACGTACCAAAGAACATGGTGCTATTTTGAAGCACAAGTGTGGAAAAAAGATAGTACCATTGTCCCTTCTCTCCTTTTCTCTCATTTTTTTGTTTGGGCTCTTTGGCCTCTCTTTTTTCATTTTTTGGTGGGCATCTTTGGCCTCTTTTTTTTCCTCAGATGGGACAGTGCTCTAATAATGATGATCATCACACTTTTATTTACTTACAACTCAATACTTAGAACAATGATGACTCTATATGAAATGCCTTCGGCAGTGTACCGGGATGTGCAACGATCTAGCTTAGCGTATGACGTTGAAACATCTCGCTAGCTATCTTACGATCAAGCAATGGAAATATGAAAGTGACGGCACATGTCATGAGACGGAACGGTGGAAATTGCATGGCAATATATCTCGGAATGGCTATGAAAATACCATAATAGGTAGGTATGGTGGCTGTTTTGAGGAAGGTATATGGTGGGTTTGTGCATCGGGGAAAGTTGCGCGACACTAGAGAGGCTAGAAATGGTGGAAGGGTGAGAGTGTGTATAATCCATAGACTCACATTAGTCATGAAGAACTCATATACTTATTGCGAAATTTTTATTAGTAATCGAAACAAAGTGCTAAATGCATACTCCTAGGGGAAGGGTTGGTAGGTGTTAACCATCGCACGATCCCGACCGCCACACAAAGGATGACAATCAATAAATCAATTATGCTCTGACTTCCTAACATAGCGGTTCACCATACATGCATGCTACGGGAATCACTAACCTCAACACAAGTATTTCTAGATTCACAACACCCTACTAACATGACTCTAATATGACCATATCCATATCTCAAAACTAATTGTGAGGAATCAAACTTCTATTACTAATCAATGCACATGAATAATAAAGTTTTTATCATATCCTCTTTGGATGCCTATCATATTTAGGACTAATTTCATAGCACACGCCAATTACCAAGTTACTTAGAGAGAGCACTCTCAAAAAGATATAAGTGAAGATCGAGAGTTTTTATTTCTTCAAAATATGACACCGCCGTGCTCTACAAAGATTTAAGTGAAGCACCAGAGCAAAATTATCTAGCTCAAAATATATAAGTGAAGCACATGCGAGCTAAATTGCCTAGCTCAAAAGATATAAGTGAAGCTCATTGAGCATTCTAACAAATTCACGATGAGTGCATGTCCCTCTCAAAAAGGTGTGCAACAAGGATGATTGTGACAAAAAAAAGCAACGACTCCTATAATACACGACGCTCCAAGCAAAACACATATCATGTGGTGAATAAAAATATAGCTCCAAGTAACGTTACCGATGGATTGAAGACGAAAGAGGGGATGCCTTCCCGGGGCATCCCCAAGCTTAGGATTTTTGGTGTCCTTGAATTTGGCTTGGTATGTCTTGGACATCCCCAAGCTTAAGCTCTTTCCACTCTTTATTCCATTGTCCCTGAGAACATCACCCAAAACTTGAAAACTTCACAACACAAAACTTAAACAGAAACTCGTGATATCATTAGCATAAGAAAACAAACCACCAACTCTTTAGGTACTGTAGTAAACTTGATTTCTATTTATATTGATGTTAGATTACTGTATTCTCACTTTTCCATGTCTAGTACCCCCCGATACTATCCATAGTTTCATCAAAATAAGCAATCAACACAACAAAACAGAATCTGTCAAAAACAGACCAGTCTGTAGCAATTTATATACTTAGTATACCTTTGGTATCCCAAAAATTCTGAACAATTATGACAGTTAGGGAAGTTTGCATATCAATCATCAGAAAAAATAGTTAACTCAAAATCTCTTTATGGATAGGAATTAAAAACAAATTTCGTGACCACAAAGTTTCTTTCTTTTTCAGCATGATCAAACAACTATCACCAAAACTAATCATAAAGGTTCTACTTGGCACAAACACTAAAAGAAACATAAAAAACACAATCATAACAAAATTATGATGGTGTGGACTCAACAAAACATAAAGTGAAAAGAAAAAATTAATTTATTCATTGGGTTGCCTCCCAACAAGCGCTTTTCTTTAAAGCCTTTTAGCTAGTAATTGATAATTCAATGATGCTCACATAAAAGATAGCAATCGGACACGAAGAGAGCATCATGAAACATGTGACAAACATATCTAAGTCTAACATACTTCCTATGCATAGGCATTTTATAGGAAAACAAATTATCAAGACAAGCAATAACTACCTTATGCAAGGAAGAAGAAAGAGACAATATCAATCTCAACATAACGAGAGGTGAATTAGTAACATGAAAGTTTCTACCACAATATTTTCCTCTCTCATAATAATTACATGTGGGATCATATTCAAATTCAACAATATAACTATCACATAGGATATTCTTTTCATGATCCACATGCATGCAAAGTTGATGCTCTTCAAAAATAGTGGGATTATCATCAACTAAAGTCATGACTTCTCCAAACCCACTTTCAATATTATTGCAAACATTATTATCAATATCATATTCATCATGAGGCTTAAACAAATTTTCAAGATCATAAGAAAAATCATCACCCCAATCATGATCATTGCAACAAGTAGTGGACATAGCAAAACTAGCATCCCCAAGTTTTTGGTTTTGCATATTTTTAGCATGATTGACATTAATAGCATTCATAGTGAAACCATTGCAATCATGCTTTTCATTCAAGGAGCCCTCGTGAATCACTTCATGAATTTCTTCATCACAATTTTCAGATTCACGCATCTCAAGCAAAACTTCATAAAGATAATCTAGTGCACAAAACTCACTAGCAATTGGTTCGACATAATTGGATCTCTTGAAAAGATTAGCAAGTGGATGAGGATACATATCAATAGATACTTAGCAAGCGAAGATGCGAGCATATTGAAGGCACATGGCAACACAAGAAAACATAGCAACAAAAAGACGAACGGAAGAAGAGCGAAAAAAGGAAAATCTTTTTGGTATTTTCGGAAAATCGTTTTAGAATTGGGGGTGAGGAAAACGAATGGGCAAAAGGCAAATAAAGTAAATGCAAGAGATGAGTTTGCGATAGTTACTTGGTATGCTTCACTTGAATACTCCCCGACAATGGCGCCAGAAATCCTTCTTGCAACCTCTCGAGCTTGCGTTGGTTTTTCCCTTGAAGAGGAAAGGGTGATGCAACACAGTAGCGATAAGTATTTCCCTTAGTTTGAGAACCAAGGTATCAATCCAGTAGGAGTATCAAGATGAGGTACCAATGTACCTGCGCAAAAACAAACAAACTTGCACCCAACTCTATAAAGGGGTTGTCAATCCCTTCACGATTATTTGCAAGGTGAGATCTGAAGGCGAAAAGTGCAACAAAGTAATTTTGTAGATATGAAAATATGATGTGAAGTAGACCCGGGGGCCATAGTGTTCACTAGAGGCTTCTCTCATGATAACAAGTATTACGGTCGGTGAACGAATTACTGTCGAGCAATTGATAGAATCGCGCAAAGTCATGATGATATCTAAGGCAATGATCATACATATAGGCATCACGTTCGAGACAAGTAGACCGATACTTTCTGCATCTACTACTATTACTCCACACATCGACCGCTATCCAACATGCATCTAGTGTATTGAGTTCATAACAAACAGAGTAACGCCTTAAGCAAGATGACATGATGTAGAGGGATAGATTCATGCAATATGATATAAACCCCATCTTTTTACCCTTGATGGCAACAACATGATGCGTGCCTTGCTACCCCTTCTGTCACTAGGTGAGCACACCGCATGGTATGAACCCAAAACCAAGCACTACTCCCATTGCAAGAATTATAGATCAAGTTGGTCAAACGAAACCCACAACTCGAACAGAATTACAAGGATACGGAATCATGCATATAAGAGATCAGAGGAGACTAAAATAATATTCATAGATAATCTGATCATAAATCCACAATTCATCGGATCTCGACAAACACACCACAAAAGAAGGTTACATCGGATAGATCTCCATGAAGATCATGGAGAACTTTGTATTGAAGATCCAAGAGAGAGAAGAAGCCATCAAGGTACTAGCTATGGACCCGGAGGTCTGTGGTGAACTACTCACGCATCATCGGAGAGGCAATGGTGTTGATGAAGAAGCCCTCCGTGTCTGAATCCCCCCTCCGGCAGGGCACCAGAATGGTCCCAGATGGGATCTTGCGGAGACAGAAGCTTGCGGCATCGAAAAAGTATTTTCGTGGCTGTCTCTGGTGGTTTCGGATTTTTAGAGAATTTATAGGCGAAAGAGGTAGGGCAAAGGAGCCACGTGGGGCCCACAAGCGTGCCAGGTGCGCCCCCAGGCCGCGGCTAGGGGGCTTGTGATCTCCCCCGAGGTCTCGTGCCTTGGTTCTCAAGTCCTCTGCGTATCTTCTGTTATGGAAAAAATCATCCCGCAGGTTTTATTCCGTTTGGACTCCGTTAAATATTCTTCTGTGAAAAAGGTCAAAAACACGGAAAAAACAGAAACTGGCACTTGGCACTGAGTTAATAGGTTAGTCCCAAAAAAGATAAAATAGCATATTCATGCATACAAAACATCCAAAGATGACAAGATAATAGCATGGAACCATAAAAAATTATAGATACGTTGGAGACGTATCAATCAGCTATTTCTACTGATTATAAAGTTTATAACACATAATTGGTTCATATGGAAGGTGATCCCACTTCATATGAAGAAGCTATGAGAAGCAGTCGCTCATCTAAGTGGCTGGAGGCAATGAAAGACGAGATGAACTCGATGAGTTCTAACGATGTTTGGGACTTAGAAATAATTCCTAAAGGAGCCAAAACAGTAGGCTATAAATGGGTCTACAAAACTTAGTATGACTCTAATGGGAACATAGAAAAGTATAAAGCACGACTTGTGGCAAAGGTTTTACACAAAGAGAAGGGATAGACTACAATGAGACTTTTTCCCGAGTCTCATGTAAGGATTCCTTCAGAATCATAATGGCATTAGTTGCACATTTTGATTTAGAGTTAGATCAAATGGATGTAAATTCTACATGAGACAACCCAAGGGTTTTATCATGGAAGGCAAGGAAAATATGGGATGTTGCTTGAAGAAATCCATTTATGGACTAAGGCATGCCTCTAGACAGTGGTATCTAAAGTTTAATGATACAATTAAAAGTTTTGGATTTAAAGAGAATGTTGAGGATAACTGCATTTATGCAAAGTTCAAAAATGGGAAATACATTTTCCTAATCTTGTATGTGGATGATATTTTTCTTGCTAGCAATGGTGTTTGTCTACTACAAGAAACAAAGAAGTTTTTATCCTCAAATTTTGATATAAAGATATTGGTGATGCTCCATATGTTTTGGGCATTGAAATTCACCGAGATAGGAAAAATGGAGTCTTAGGACTATCACAGAAAGCATATTTAGAGAAGGTTCTCAAAAAGTATAATATGCATGCGAGTAAGGCCACACATGCTCCTATAGTCAAGGGCGACAATTTTCGAAAATTCCAATAGCCCAAGAACCAGTACGAGCTCGATCAAATGAAAGCAGTGCCATATACATCGGGTGTTGAAAGTTTACAGTATGCACTCGCCCTGACTTAGCTTTTATCACCGGGGTACTCGGTAGATATGAAGAGAATCCAGGCATAGAGCACTGGAAGATGGTAAATAAAGCATTACGTTATGCGCAAGGCACAAAGGACATCATGCTAACATACAAAAGATCTGATTCCCTAGAGATAAAAGGGTATTCAGACGTAGACTTTGCAGAAGACAAAGATGATAGAAAATCCACGTCAGGATACGTTTTCACTCTCGTTGGAGGGGTTATTTCATGGAAAAGCTCCAAATAGTCCATAGTTCATCATCCACGATGCAAGCAGAGTTTATAGCATGTTTTGAGGCCACCAGACAGGTGATATGGTTAAAGAAATTTATACCCGACTTGAAAGTGGTAGATTGTATTCACAAACCACTAAAGATGTAATGTGATAACCAACCCGCAGTATTCTATGCTCACAACAACAAGTCGAGTAATGAGACCAAGACAATAGATATAAAGTATTATGTTGTGAAACATAAAATCCAGGATCACACTATAAGTCTCGAGCATATAAGGACAAATGATATGCGTGCGGAACCGTTAACGAAAGGCTTACCACCCAACGCGTTCAAGGAACACTTAGCCGACATGGTTTTAAGGGAAAGCCCATGATTCCTGGATCACGAGAGGCCCAAAAGTAACAGAATTCGTTTCAAAACAGAGAGGTATGTTGTAGCTGTCTGATTCTATCGGAAATTGACTTGTCACGATGAAACATGCTCTATGTACTAATCAGTGATGAAACAAGTAAAGTATAAACTTAAAAAAGAAAAGCTAAGATCAAGGGGGGGGGATGTTAGGATGATCTCTTTCCAGTGTGGGCCCAACGCTCCAACGGACCCCTCGCATAACGCCCTGAGGGGGCGCCCAAGCAAACCATGGTTGGTGGGCCCCTGGGACATGTGCTATATATAAAGAGGCGGGAGCCTGGGCACGCAGTACGAGGTTAACCACGCGCGAGTCACCCCACCGATATCCCCTACCGATCTAGGGTTAGAGGAGTGCTCACGGGAAGCACTACCACCACCTCACCGCTCTCTGCCGTCACCACCATCGCCCCCTCTGCCATGGCCATTGGAGCGGGCACATCGAGCCAAGGAGAAGGTAATCCACCATTTCCTACTCCCTACTACCGCGAAGTTCAAACTGATCCGGTCCAAAGCAATCTATGAGTAATTTCTGCTGCAAAACTTCAATTACTTGAAGCCAAAGCTATAGCCATAACTTAGGTCTAGGTAATTAACATTGCTTATTCAGGTGCCCAAAGAGGATAATTTCTACTGTCGGGGGGATGACCCCCAAGTACCCCAAAGACGGTGAGTCGGACGGGTGATACGTCCATTTTGCATCATGCTTTCATGTTGATATTTATTGCTTTTTGGGCTGTTATATTACTTGTGGTACCATATTTATGCCTTTTCTCTCTTATCTTGCAAGGTTTATTTGAAGAGGGAGAATTCGGGCAACTGGAATTCTGGACTGGAAAAGGAGCAAATCCTAGTCCACTATTCTGCACATCTCCAAATGCCCTAAAAAGTTACGTGGATTTTTCCTGAATTAAATAAAAAATACTGGGCGAAAGAACTACCGGAGGGGGGCCACCAGGGCTCCACAAGCCCCCACTCCGCCACCCCCTGGTGGCGGAGGGCAAGCTTGTGGGCTGCCTGACGGGCCACTAGCCCCCCTCTTTTGCTATATGAAGCGTCCTGGTCTGGAAAAAAAATCAATAGGGAGCTTTTTCGTGGTTTCGCCGCCGCCACGAGGCGGAACTTGAGCAAATCCAATCTAGAGCTCCGGCAGGACGATCCTGCCGGGGAAACTTCCCTCTCGGAGGGGGAAATCGTCGCCATCGTCATCACCAACACTCCTCTCGTCGGAGGGGAGCCATCTTCATCAACATCTTCATCAGCACCATCTCCTCTCCAATCTCTAGTTCATCTCTTGTAACCAATCTTCGTCTCGCGACTCCGATTGGTACTTATAAGGTTGCTAGTAGTGTTGATTACTCTTTGTAGTTGATGCTAGTTGGATTACTTGGTGGAAAAGTTTATGTTCAGATCCTTGATGCTATTCATTACACCTCTAATCATGATTATGATTATGTTTTGTGAGTAGTTACTTTTGTTCCTGAGGACATGGGATAAGTCATGTTAATAATAGTCATGTGAATTTGATATTCGTTCAGTATTTTGATATGCTGTATGTTGTCTTTTCCTCTAGTGATGTTATGTGAACATCGACTACATAACACTTCACCATATTTGGGCCTAGAGGAAGGCATTGGGAAGTAGTAAGTAGATGATGGGTTGCTGGAGTGACAGAAGCTTAAACCCCAGTCTATGCGTTGCTTCATGAGGGGCTGATTTGGATCCACTAGTTTAATGCTATTGTTAGAATTTGTCTTAATTCTTCTTTTGTAGTTGCGTATGCTTGCGAGAGAGGTTAATCATAAGTGGGATGCTTGTCCAAGTAAGGGCAGTACCCAAGCGCCGGTCCACCCACATATTAAACTATCAAAGTAACGAACGCGAATCATATGAACATGATGAAACTAGCATGACAGAAATTCCCGTGTGTCCTCGGGAGCGTTTTTCCTCCTATAAGACTTTGTTCAGGCTTGTCCCATGCTACAAAAAGGATTGGGCCACTTGCTGCATCGTTGCTACTACTTGTTACTTGTTACTCTTTGCTTGCTACGTTTCACCTCACTACACAATCACTTGTTACCGCTACTTTCAGTGCTTGCAGTTATTACCTTGCTGAAATCCGTTTATCAGAGCTTTCTGCTCCTCGTTGGGTTTGACACTCTTACTTATCGAAAGGACTACGAATGATCCCCTATACTTGTGGGTCATCAACGGGGTGCCTGCCCACCCGGGCCGACTGCTCCGATTCTCACCCACGACCGTCTCCTCCACCTAGTTAGCTGTGCCACCCAGTTGGCTGTACCACCCAGTCGATTGCCCGGAGTCAACTACGACGCCCCATCGGACACGCACGGTAGAGACGACCGACGTCACGCAGCTCCATCTATAGTGTAACTTGTTGATACGTCTCAAACGTATCTATAATTTTTGATGGTTTCACGCCGTTATCTTGTCAACTTTGGATGTTTTGTTTTCCTTTTATATCTTTTTGGGACTAACTTATTAATTCAGTGCCAAGTGCCAGTTCCTGTTTTTTCTGTGTTTTTGAATCTTTTCAGATCTGATTTTGGAACGGAGTCCAAACGGAATAAAATCCCCGAAATAAAATTTTCCAGAACAGAAGAAGATCGGGAGGCTTGAGGGCCAAGGCACGGGGCCCATAGGGAGCCCACAAGCCCTGTTGCCACGGACAGGGGGGGGCGCGGCAACCAGGATTGTGGCCTCCCTGGCGCTCCCCTGCCCTAGCTCTTTGGCCTATAAATTCCCTACAAATCCAGAAAAATCAGGGCATCCACGAAAACACTTTTCCGCCGCCGCAAGCTTCCGTTTATGCGAGATCTCATCTCGAGACCCTTCCCGGTGCCCTTCCGGAGGGGACTTTGGAGTTGGAGGGCTTCTACATCAACATCATCGCCTCTCCAATGACTCGTGAGTAGTCCACTTCAGACCTACGGGTCCGTTGTTAGTAGCTAGATGGCTTCTTCTCTCTCTTGGATCTTCAGTACAAAGTTCTCCATGATCTTCATGGATATCTATCCGATGTAATCCTCTTTGGCGGTGTGTTTGTCGAGATCCGATGAATTGTGGATTTGTGATCAGATTATCTATGAATTATATTTGAGTCTTTGCTGATTTCTTATATGCATGATTTGATATCCTTGTAAGTCTCTCCGAGTCTTGGGTTTTGTTTGGCCAACTAGATCTATGATTCTTGCAATGGGAGAAGTGCTTGGTTTTGGGTTCATACCGTGTGGTGACCTTTCCCAGTGACAGAAAGGGCAGCAAGGAACGCATATGTTGTTGCCATGAAGGGTAACAAGATGGGCTTTCATCATAGATTTGAGATTGTTCATCTACATCATGTCATCTTGCTTAAGGCGTTACTCTGTTCTTTTGGACTTAATACACTAGATGCATGCTGGATAGCGGTCGACGTGGGGAGTAATAGTAGTAGATGCAGAAAGTATCGGTCTACTTGTTTTGGACGTGATGCCTATAGATATAACCATTGCCATAGATAACGTCACGACTTTGCACGGTTCTATCAATTGCTCGACAATAATTCGTTCACCCACCGTCTACTTGCTTTCATGAGAGAAGCCACTAGTGAACACTACGTCCCCCGGGTCTATTCACAACTATCGTCTCCACTTTCACTTTTACTTTGTTTTGTTTACTCTTTGCTTTCAGTTCTCACTTTGCAAACAATCTATAAGGGATTGACAACCCCTTCATAGCGTTGGGTGCAAGGTCTTTGTGTTTGTGCAGGTACTTGTGACTTAACACGATCCTCCCACTGGATCGATACCTTGGTTCTCAAAACTGAGGAAATACTTACCGCCGCTGTGCTACATCACCCTTTTCTCTTCAGGGGAACACCAACGCAAGGCTCCAAGGCCGCGGGGAAATCCTTTGCATATTTGCCAAGGAAGTCCCTATAGGCGTAGCCCGTAGCAGCAGGATTCCTGGGGCCGTTGTCAGGAAAGGTCTGTTGTCGCAGTAGCAGAAGGATTTCTGGCACCGTTATCGGGGAGGAGAGATCAAGTCAAGATCAATCCAAGTAGGTGTCACAAACTCATCTTTTGCATTTAGTTTTTTTTGCCAGTTGCCTCTCGTTTTCCTCTCCCCCACTTCACATTTGCCTTTTTCATTTGCCTTTCTCCCTTGCCGTTTTCATTTGCCTTTTTGTCATGTTCCTTTGCCGTTTTCTTTTGCCTTTTGCCATTTTCCTTTGCCCGTTTTCCGCGCTTGCTCTTGGGCTTGTTCATGACAGACCTTTCCTCATGGCCAAACCAAACTATTTCAGAAGGTTGGAAGAGATTGAAACTAGTGTCAAAGGTTTCATGTCTTCTCAGTTTGACCAAAATACTTACTGCCGTAGGGAATTAAAAGAGCAAAATTCTTTTATGGTCTGTTTGAATAAAGAAGTTGATGATATGGACAAAGAATTCCTTGAACTAAATTCTCAGCTTGCTCACCTTGAAAAATTGGTGGGCCAAATTTCTGACAAGCAGGCTACCTTAGTCAATAAGATGGCAGCTAAACCTGAAATTTGTGATGCAGATCACGAAGATCTTAAAGTGCTTGGTGTGAATCCTCTTGAATCTTTGTTTTCGCGTGTCAAACCTATTGATGAAGGGGCTTCATATGAATCCACTTTGGTTGAAAAACGCCCCAATGATTCGGAGCCCACCTATCTTGATGATAAAGGTGTGGAGAGTGGAGTAGAATAAATCAAAATTTTGGGTAGTAATGAAAGTCCCACTTTGGATTTCAAGGAATTCAATTATGATAGTTGCTCCTTGTTTGAATGCATTTCCTTGATGCAATCCATTGCAAACTCTCCACATGCTTATAGCCAAAGCAAAGCCTTTACCGCACGTATCGTAGATGCTATGATGAAATCTCTTGAAGAGAAGCTTGAATTAGAAGTCTCTATACCTAGAAAACTTCATGATGAGTGGGAACCTACTATCAAAATCAAGATCAAAAACTATGAATGCAATGCTTTGTGTGATTTGGGTGCTAGTGTTTCCGCGATTCCAAAGTCTTTATGTGATATTCTTGGTTTTCATGAGATTGAAGAGTGTTCTCTTAATTTGCATCTTGCGGATTCTAATGTCAAGAAACCCATGGGAAGGATCGATGATGTTCTTATTGTTGCAAATAAGAACTATGTACTCGTGGCTTTCATTGTACTTGACATAGATTGCAATCCTTCATGTCCCATTATTCTTGGTAGACCTTTCCTAAGGACTATTGGTGCTATCATCGATATGAAGGAAGGGAATATTAGATTTCAATTTCCCCTAAAGAAGGGCATGGAGCACTTTCCTAGAAAGAAAATAAGATTGCCTTTTGAATCCATGATGAGGGCTACTTATGGTTTGAGCACCAAAGATGACTATACGTGATTCCATCACCTTTTGCCTAGCTAAGGGCGTTAAACAATAGCGCTTGTTGGGAGGCAACCCAACGAATATATCCTTTTTCTTTCTGTTTTGTCTTTTCCACACTTTCATAATTCTGTTATGATTGTGTTTTTTGTGTTTATTTTTGCATTTGTGCCAAGAAAAACCGTTATGATTAGTCTTGGGGATGATCGTTTGGTCATGCTGGAAAAGACAGAAACTTTCTGCTCACGAAAAGAATTTTCATTTTCTTTCTGTAAGAGATTTTGAGTTTATTCTTTTTGCTACTGATTTCTACGCACATTCTTCAGACTGTCGTAATTTTTCAGAATTTTTGAAGTACCAGAAGTATACGAAGTATACAGATTGCTACAGACTGGTCTACTGTTAACAGATTCTGTTTTTGTTGAGCTGGTTGCTTATTTTGATGAAACTATGGATAGTATCGGGGGGGGGGGGTAATAGCCATGGAAGATTGAAAATACAGTAACCCAACATCAACATAAGTAGAATTTAAGTTTGCTACAGTAGCTAAGGAAGTGGTGGTTTGCTTTCTTATACTAATGTTATCACGAGTTTCTGTTTAAGTTTCGTGTTGTGAAGTTTTCAAGTTTTGGGTGAAGTTCTTATAGACAAAGAGATAAAGAGTGGCAAGATCTCAAGCTTGGTGATGCCCAAGGCACCCCAAGTTGATTCAAGGATGCCGTAAAATCCTAAGCTTGGGGATGCCCCGGGAAGGCATCCCCTCTTTCGTCTCCAATCCATCGATAACGTTACTTGGAGCTATATTTTTATTCACCACATGTTATGTGTTTTGCTTGTAGCGTCTTGTATCGTAGGAGTCTTTTATTTTTGTTGTGTCACAATCATCCTTGCTGCACACCTAGAGAGAGACATGCACTCACCGTGATTTTATTGAGCTTCATTTATATCCTTTGGTTAGACAATTCAGCTCACATGTGTTCACTTATATCTTTTGAGCTAGTTGATTTTGCTCTGTGTGCTTCACTTACATCTTTTACAGCACAGTGGTGCTTGGCTTGGTAGTTGATCTATGCTATGAAAGTAGTCTCAAAAGGGGTAGTTATCCAAAGGGATATGAAAACTTCCACCTTCATGTGCATTGAATAGTTAGAGAAGTTTGATTCATCTCAATTAGTTTTGAGTTGTGGTTGTGGTAATATTGGAGTTATATTAGTAAGGTGTTGTGGATCTAGAAATACTTGTGTTGAAGTTAGTGATTCCCGTAGCATGCACGTATGGTGAACCACTATGTGATGAAGTCTGAGCATGATTAGTCTATTGATTGTCATCCTTTGTGTGGCGGTCGGGATCGCGGGATGGTTTATACCTACCAACCCTTCCCCTAGGAATATGCGTTGAGTGCTTTGTTTCGATTACTACTAAAACTATTGCAACAAGTATATGAGTTCTTCATGACTAATCTTGAGTCCATGGTTTAGATGCACTTTCACCTTCCACCATCACTATCTTCTTTAGTGCCGTGCAACTTTCGCCGGTGCACAAAACCACCCATATAGCCTCCCTCAAAACAGCCACCATACCTACCTACTATGCCTTTTTCAAAGCTATTCCGAGATATATTGCCATATGACTACCACCATGACATGTGCCACCACTTCTACATTGCCATTGCATGATCGTAAGATAGCTAGCATGATGTTTCCACTAATGTCTATGCCATGCTAGATCATTGTCACGGTACACTACCGAAGGCATTCCATATAGAGTCATCATTGCTCTAAGTTTTGAGTTGTAAGTGTGATGATCATCATTGATGGAGCATTGTCCCATGTGAGGAAATAAAAGAGGCCAAAGATGCCCACCATAATAAAAAAAAATAGGCCAAAGATCCCACCAAAAAAAAGAGAGAAAAAGAGAGAAGGGATAATGCTACCACCTTTCCACACTTGTGCATATTAAGCACCATGATCTTCATGATTGAGGGCCTCTCGTTTTGTCACCACCATATAGCTAGTGGGAAATTTTCATTATATAACTTGGCTTGTATATTCCAATGATAGGCTTCCTCAAAATTTCCTTAGGTCTTCGTGAGCAAGCAAGTTGGATGCACACCCACTAGTTTTCTTTAAGAGCTTTCACATACTCTTAGCTCTAGTGCATCATTTGTATGGCAATCCCTACTCATTCACGTTGATATCTATTGATGAGCATCTCCATAGCTCATTGGTATGCCTAGTCAATGTGACCATCTTCTCCTTGTTTGTCTTGCAACCTCCACCACACTCCACTCCACTTATAGTGCTAAAACCATGGCTCATGCTCATGTATTGCGTGAGAGTTGAAAAGGTTTGAGAAAGTAAAGGTGTGAAAACAATTACTTGGCCAATACCGAGGTTGTGCATGATTTAAATTCGTTGTGCAAGGATGATAGCGCATAGCCAGACTATATGATTTTGTAGGGATAACTTTCTTTTGGCCTAGTTATTTTGAAAGTTCATGATTACCTTCCTAGTTTGCTTGAATTATTATTGTCTCCACGTCAATAGCAAACTATTGTTTTGAATCTAATGCATCTGAACATTCACGCCACATAAGAGGAGTTATAAAGGACATCTATGCTAGGTAGCATGAAAG
Organism: Hordeum vulgare subsp. vulgare; assembly: GCF_904849725.1. Classification (NCBI taxonomy): domain Eukaryota; kingdom Viridiplantae; phylum Streptophyta; class Magnoliopsida; order Poales; family Poaceae; genus Hordeum; species Hordeum vulgare. The sequence continues at coordinate 627,894,789 of NC_058519.1, forward strand.
CATCAAAAATTCATTCTTTATCACTTCCCTACTCGAGGACGAGCAGGAGTTAAGCTTGGGGATGCTTGATACGTCTCAAACGTATCTATAATTTTTGATGGTTTCACGCGTTATCTTGTTAACTTTGGATGTTTTGTTTACCTTTTATATCTTTTTTGGGACTAACTTATTAATTCAGTGGCAAGTGCCAGCTCTTGTTTTTTCTTTGTTTTTGACTCTTTTCAGATCTGATTTTGGAACGGAGTCCAAACGGAATAAAATCCCCGAAATCAAATTTTCCAGAACAGAAGAAGATCGGGAGGCTTCAGGGCCAAGGCAGGGGGCGCACAGGGAGCCCATAAGCCCTGTTGCCGCGACCAGGGGGGTCACGGCAACCAGGCTTGTGGCCTCCCTGGCGCTCCCCTGCCCTAGCTCTTTCGCCTATAAATTCCCGAAAAAATCCAGAAAAAATCAGGGCATCCACGAAAACACTTTTCCGCCGCCGCAAGCTTCCGTTTCCGCGAGATCTCATATGGAGACCCTTCCCGGTGCCCTGCCGGAGGGGACTTTGGAGTTGGAGGGCTTGTACATCAACATCATCGCCTCTCCAATGACTCGTGAGTAGTCCACTTCAGACCTACGGGTCCGTAGTTAGTAGCTAGATGGCTTCTTCTCTATCTTGGATCTTCAATACAAAGTTCTCCATGATCTTCATGGAGATCTATCCGATGTAATCCTCTTTGGCGGTCTGTTTGTCGAGATCCGATGAATTGTGGATTTGTGATCAGATTATCTATGAATTATATTTGAGTCTTTGCTGATTTCTTATATGCATGATTTGATATCCTTGTAAGTCTCTCCGAGTCTTGGGTTTTGTTTGGCCAACTAGATCTATGATTCTTGCAATGAGAGAAGTGCTTGGTTTTGGGTTCACACCATGTGGTGACCTTTCCTAGTGACATAAGGGGTAGCAAGGCACGCATCATGTTGTTGCCATCAAGGGTAACAAGATGGGCTTTTATCATAGGTTTGGGATTGTTCATCTACATCATGTCATCTTGCTTAAGGCGTTACTCTGTTCTTTTAGACTTAATACACTAGATGCATGCTGGATAGCGGTCGACGTGTGGAGTAATAGTAATCGATGCAGAAAGTATCGGTCTACTTGTTTTGGACGTGATGCCTATAGATATAATCATTGACATAGATAACGTCACGACTTTGCGCGGTTCTATCAATTGCTCGACAGTAATTCGTTCACCCACCGTCTACTTGCTTTCATGAGACAAGCCACTAGTGAACACTACGGCCCACGGGTCTATTCACAACTATCGTCTCCACTTTCACTTTTACTTTGCTTTGTTTACTCTTTGTTTTCAGTTCACACTTTGCAAATCATCTAGAAGGGATTGAAAACCCCTTCATAGCGTTGGGTGCAAGCTCTTTTTGTTTGTGCAGGTACTTGTGACTTGACGCGATCCTCCCACTGGATCGATACCTCGGTTCTCAAAACTGAGGGAAATACTTACCGCCGCTGTGCTACATCACCCTTTCCTCTTCAAGGGAACACCAACGCAAGGCTCCAAGGCCGCGGGGAAATCCTTTGCATATTTGCCAAGGAAGTCCCTATAGGCGTAGCCCGTAGCAGCAGGATTCCTGGCGTCGTTGTCAGGGAAGGTCTCTTGTCGCAGTAGCACTTGTCCACTAGCGTTGATTGATAAAGTGCCCGAGGGGGAAGCATAGCCTAGCTCTCAAGCTACGTTCACCTTGGCATGTAAGCTACTCACTGTAGCTTACATCCCAAGCTGCTTGACATGTAAGCTACCCACTGTAGCTTACATGCCAAGCCACCCACACTCATGCCATATAAGGGGCCTCATGCCCACCACGTATGGCATGGCCTCACTCTCTCCCATCCCACACACACACACTCATGTATGAGGCAGAAGCTCATGGCTCTCCTCCCCAATACAGCTTCAGGAGCAACTCTGTACTACAGATACACCTCATATACAGACATGCAGAGTAGGGATATTATCTCTCCGGAGAGACCCGAACCTGGGTAAACCACCGCGTGCTATTACCCTATCCTGTCCCGGATCTCCACGCCAGCCTTGATCTCACCACTTTAAGCCATCCCATGGCATCTGCCGTGACGGGGTACCCTGTCACGCCCAAGATGCGACCCTATCCTCAATTCGGCACGAGGGCCTCGTCAGGGATAGAAGTGCATCTCGTCGTGTCGCAAGAATTGATATCATTACAAGTACATGTACTGAAGAGAAGAGATACATAGAATTGGCTTACACTCGCCACAAGCTACATTAGAGTCACATCAGTACATTACATATTCATCAAGAGTAAGAGCAGGGTCCGACTACGGACGAAAACAAACGAGGAAAATAAGAACGACGTCCATCCTTGCTATCCCAGGCTGCCGGCCTGGAACCCATCCTAGATCGAAGACGAAGAATAAGCAACTCCAAATGAACAATCAACGCGGTCGCGTCAAGTAACCTTTACCTGTACCTGCAACTGGTGTTGTAGTAATCTGTGAGCCACAGGGGACTCAGCAATCTCATTTCCAAAGGTATCAAGACTAGCAAAGCTTAATGGGTGAGGTAAGGTTAAGTGGTGAGGTTGCAGCAACGACTAAGCATGTATTTGGTGGCTAAACTTACGAGTACAAGAAATAAGAGAGGGAAGATCTACGCATAACGGACGTTACTACAGATGATCAAATGAATGATCCTGAACACTTACCTACGTCAGACATAACCCCACCGTGTCCTTAATCGGAGAAGGAACTCACGAAAGAGACAGTCACGGTTACGCACACAGTTGGCATGTTTTAATTAAGTTAACTTCAAGTTATCTAGAACCAGTGTTAAACAAAGTTTCCACGTTGCCACATAACCGCGGGCACGGCTTTCCGAAAAGATTTAACCCTACAGGGGTGCTCCAACTAGTCCATCACAAATTACCACAAGCCGCATAGAAATCCTCAATCACGAAGCTCGCGATCTCGTCGGATTCCCTAGTGGAAAAGCCTCAACTCTAAGATTACCCAAAGCATCACCGGAATCCCGATGCACAAGATATCTCGTCAAAGGTAAAACTAATCCAGCAAGGCCACCCGGTGTGTCGACGAACCCGATAGGAGCCGCGTATCTCGTTCTCAGGACACACCGTCTATGCAAAGTGGACGGGAACCAAACCTCGAGTTGCCCCATGGTGGCACCGCCGACTGCTAGGTGGGTGGACCAACACTCATGAGGAGCACTGGCCCGGGGGTTGATTAAATTATCCTCGGGGCCCGGGAAGTCCCTATGCAATTTTATTAGGTGATTAGGCAAATGTAGTACCAAAGTTGGACCCTGCCAGACCAGCTTTAATCTAAGACGAATTATCAAGGGGGTCCCCATAACAACCCCGATCGTGTTAGGAGCGCTCGTTTATGGAACATAACACCGGTAGCCGAAACTAAGGGGGAAAAGGTGGAACAAAACACCAGGCTAGAAAGGCCGAGCCTTCCACCTTTTACCAAGTATATAGGTGCATTAAATTAAATAGCATTAATATGGTGATATGATAAGGAACCCATGTTATCACATGGAAGCAACTACACCTGCAACTAGCAACGCTAACATCAAGGTTAAGCAAGCAGTACCATAGCCAATCAGTAGTTTGCTAGGTCGAACAGGTTGAAGGTTTCATGGCATTGTTGAGAGGCTGATATTTAACAAGTGGTAGGCAACGAGACATAAATGATAGAAGCGATAAACTAGCATGGCAATGATAGTAATGGTATCTGGGGAAATGGTCATCTTGCCTGAGATCCCGCTTGGAAGAAGAACAACTCGGAGAAGTCGGCGAACCAACGTAGTCGAACGGGTCCTCACATTCCGACACGCTTGCGGAACTCTATCGGAACGAAGCAAACCGGAAACAAACATCAACACAAATATTCACAACACGATGCACAACATGATGCACAACCTAATATGATGGATGATCAGTTCAACGATGCAAGGGATGGCATGACAATTCACCTCAAGCAAACTCTACACATTAAGTGAAGCTCGATATGCAACGGGTTGTATATCGATGAAACTCCACGATTAATTATTTAATTCACTCCTGATTATTTAACATGCAATATTAAATGTTGTTAACATGGCAAGGGGTGAAGCGATGATCCTACATGTCATCCTAGTCGGTTTAACTCGCGGAACAAAGAGCGGAGCTACGGCATAAGAGGCATGCAACACAATATATCATGCCATGAATGTGACATGCATGCAAGTTACAACATCACGGCAAGAAGAGAAAGAAGCAGGTGTTGCCACGGCGAGCGAGAGGGAACCATGGCGGCAAACGGAAACGATGCCACGGCAACGTTCCTACCACGATAACTCGTCGAGATATCGTGCCAACGTTTAGGAAGCGTGTGCGGGAACGTTAAGTAAAGATGGGGTGATCCCGTATCTCGGGTTCCCATATGTGTCGAGGCACGATGGAAAAAGACAACGTGTTACGGGCATACATACGGTGCAAACATACATACAACTCATACAACATGCATTCGGTTCACGACACGGGAAACGATGCAAACAACAAGCTTAACATTTTTAATCATGCATGTGAGTTGGAAAATATTAATCTCCGCGAAATTCTAGTCGAGTTACATATCTAACTCGTCGAAATCCAATGCGCGGAATAGAATCTACGGGCGTTTGAATACTGCTATTTTTCTAAAATATGCAAGAGCTAGAAAAAAATGCCCAAAATCTATTCAGCCAAAAAAAACATGCATGGGCCCGAAGCATCATAGTGCAGTGGCCCAGGGGTAGATCAGGCCCAAGTGGACAGGAATGTGGTGTGCAAAAAATATACAGAACATGGCAAAGTTGAGAATCGAACCACGGACCTGCTGGTTGGATGGTTCAATGCCAAGCCACTAAGCTAGATGTGTGTTATCACTAGATCTGGGCGCAGAGCGTACATGAATATGTGCACACAGGATGTCTAAAACAGAGAAAACAACTAAGAAAAAAATAGCAGGCACTGGATTTGATCCCACGATCTCTCTGTGTATGCTAGAGCGGTTGACCAACTCGGCTACGAACAACTTGTGGTATAAAAAATGGGTTTTGGCATAGATGAATCATACCCTGTCGCTAACTGAAGGAGACTAAAACTTGTCGCTGGAGATGCAGGTCTAGCTGCGCAACGCGATGAACAGAGCGACGGTCGGCGGATCCAGGGCGAGGCGATCCATACCGAGAGCAGGGATGGGCTGTTCCAGGACTGGGGCATCCATTCCTCGCGACGGGAGCTCGATCCGACGCACGAGCACATGGGAGAGGTCCAACTCCTGCTTGCTAACAACGATGTTCCTGAACCAGCGAGAGAAAGAATTCAGAGGAAGAGAGAGGCTCGAGGGGAGAGGGAAGGACGTGCAACCGGCCTACCCGCTGGTAGAGCTCCGGCGAGGAGATCCTTGGGGCGGCCGGGGCGGCCTGCAGCAGCGGAAGCTGGCCACGCTGGCCATGGCGGCTCTTGTGGGTGCGAGCTGTGTTCGCTCCCTGACAGAGAAGGGGAAAAACAAGAGAGAGAGAGAGATAGATCACAGGAGGAAGGAGATGGGAAGGAGCACGAGGAAGAACAGAGAGCATGGGACGGTGGTTCGGCTCACCGGCGGGAGGACGAGGCGGGGCGGAGGAGGCTTCGAGCGGCAATGATGTCCATGGCCGTTTGCCTGTTCCTGGTTCATGGGGAGAGATGAGATAGAGGGAAAATTCAGAGAGGAAAAACACGTGCAGAGAAGCAGAGAGAGAGATGGCTAACTGTGGAGATCCTACCAGCGGTAATGGAGGATCTCGTGGGTTTGGTGCGGCAGGTTGGATGGATGGATTGGGTTGGATTGGCTAGCGCTGAAATCCAGGAGAGATGGTCGGAGGCTGCTTGTTGTGGTCATGGATCCCGAGACACAGGGAGGCGGCGGCGACTGCGGGTGGATGGGACAGATGCAAGATTTTAGGGTTGAGCCTGGTATATATAGCAACGGGTTGGGTTTTTGGGGCATCTGGACCCTCCGATTAAGATCGGTTGGTCGAGATAAATAGGTTAGGAAGTCCAATGGACAAACCGATGATGGTTTGCGGTAAAACGGGGTTGATCCGGACCCCATGGTCACGAGCGTACTTTCGGGTCCGGGGGGGTTTCGGACCGGGCTGCGCGTAGGGACGAAGCACTGTGCAGAGGGGCTAGACAGAGATGAGAGGGAAAACGGCACCCGACAACGTATTTTTTTAAAACACCGGAACACGTCCGACGATAGACCGAATACGGTGCCGCTACAGTCGACCGTTCGGTTACCAGACGAACTCCGATCGCGACGAAATTTGACCGGCGGCCTACCTATATTAAAATAAGACCGCACGTCAAATCTCAACCCAATCAGAGAAAGTTTTACGCACACTTTTAAAAACAAGGATTTGACGAAGCCGCGGGCGTGTGCGTGTGAGAACGGGCTCAGAACGAACGACGACGAGAACCGGCAACTAACAACGGATGCAAGTTTTGAAAACTGGCAGCAATGAGATGCCGATGAAATGCAGATGATGCGCATGATGTGATGATGATGCGACAAGCAAACGAACCACACGACGAAAACGGAATAGAAGGGGAACCTTTTGGAACGTCGGCATCGGGCTGTCACAACTCTCCTACACTACAAGAGGATCTCGCCCCGAGATCCAAGAATGAAAGGGGGAGAGGATGACAAAGCAAGAGGTAAAAAATTTGTCGCTTCTTGACAAACGAGTGAAACCAACGATCCTTGAAGGTTTCAAAGAGATGAGGAATGATATAAGAAAGAAGCAAGAATTCACGGAAAATTTTGGCAGCACTTCGGTAGGAAAATGGGACGAAAAATTCGATAAGAAGAGTGAGTTAGACAATATTCATAACAAACAACTAAATAGAGCAAGGGAACACCACGATCTTGATAGAACAACATGATAGACCCAAAAGAGCAACATCACAAAGCCTCCGGAACAAGAGAATAGGAACAACATCATGAGCATAATAGAATGGAGAAGAAAATGACAACTACTATCACAATTGGATTGAGGAACATCCTTGAAAGAAGAATTGAAGAGGATACATTGAAACTTGGATAAATTACAAGCACCATGATAGCACAATCCATAGGAAGAGCTTTAGGTGAAATCCAAACCAAGATAGCTCAATGAAGAAATCATGGGTTGAAATATCTCATGATCATAGAATTGGTGGTTTTAATTATCTCATACTTAAAAGGAAAAACTCTTCGAGGCTCCTACACTAAAAAGAATGCTATAATACCACATCAAAGGATAAAGAAAGAACAAATGCACTGAAATGCAAGGGAAAGAATGCTTGAGGTACTCCAACAAGAATCTTGAAGAACATTTGATAAAGGATTGAAACCTTGAAGAACCATCATGAAGGACCTTCGTATACAAATGAACGATGCAAATATGTGAAGGTAGAAAAGAATAAGATTATCACCTTGCCAGGATTTAGATGAAGCTTCACAAAGAGATACTAAAAGAACTTGGAACTCCGAAAAAGAAAGATAAGCACTTGAGAAAAGAATTGATATCATGATCCACTCCGGAAGAAGAATATAGATTACTATGAACAAGAATAAGAATTATGTTATGCTCATCCTTCATCAAATTAAATTGATGACAAGCAACAGATTTAGCATACCACTTATTCTTCTTGAAATGATCTTGAAGAGACAGAGAGATAAGCACCACTTGAAGCATAATTGAAGAAAGCACCGGTAAGAATTCACAATTGAATGGGAAAACCAAGAATTAAGGGAGATACAAGAGAATGAAAAGATCTTGAGCCACCTAACAGAAAACTTGAATGAGGCACCGGAATAATCGAGAGACGAACGAAGAGACAACAATGGAGAAGAATTGAGGGTGAAAGCTGAAAGCTGAGAACGAAGAATCTTCTAAAATGATGGCCTTCGGAGGATCGAGAATGAAAACAACTCAGAAGTGCATAGGATAGGAAGAAAGGGATTACTCATGATTGACAACAAATAAGATGATGGCACAAAGCTGAAATGACGAATCTACTAGATAATGAACCAAGATTTGTAAGAAACACTCCTTCGAATCTTCAATGGAGAAAATGACGAGTAGTACCTCACAAGAATACCCGAGACACTCCGGAATAAAGAAGAATGAAATGTTGAGCCAATATGAGAATTAATTCAAATAGATCTTGGAGAAGGGATATAACTGATGAAATTCATACTTACGTCATAGTTGAAAAGAATTAAAGATCTCCGGAAGATTACCAGAGCTATAACAGATCCTGGGAAAAACGTGTGGGTTATGGGCCCACTCAAAGAAATTACCGTTAGAAAAGATTGCTAGACCGAGAGATATTGCACCGGTATGAAGAGAACTAGATGAGGATAGCACCTCGAAATAATGAAAGATCTGAAAACACGAAACTTTCAAAATATCTTGAACACCCCGGATAAAAAGAGAAGAATGAATAACAAGATAATCTGAAAAGAATTTCCAACATGGGAAAGAATTACAAGGACGAAAAGGATGTGATGAATCACGGACAACTGAATTAAAATCACCGAAAAAGATGACAAGAATGAACAAATATGACACGAATCTCCTGAGAATCTTCACAACGAAACACCAGATAGGACACGGAAGAAAGATAGCGGAAGCACAAAGAAAAGAAAACTCTTGGATGAAAATCCAATCACTGAAGAAAAGGGTGGGAGGGCGGGGAAAAACAAAGAAAACTTGGGACAGATGAGATGAACTCCGGAATAAAATGAGAGAATGATCTTGCAAAAAAATTAAAGAGGATTGAATTCACTAAAGAGAAGCACACCTGTTAAAAAGGAATTAACATGACGACTCCGGTTAACAAGAATTGACATGACAATTGATTGAGCAAAGAATTAATACTCTCATAAAAATATGAGAACACCTCTTAGAAAAGATCTGAAATCACCACTTGACATCGAAGCAACTTGAATTACCATATTCAACAAAACAAAGGGAGAGGCTTATGAAACAAGCCAGAACAAACTCATGAGAGAGATTTCGTCCGATATTTTCGTGGACACGATCGCACGGGCTCGAATCTTACAGTAGCCATCAAGTGCAAGGCAGTGCACCCGACATACGAAGCGTCCCCGAGTCGTAGCAAGCTACAAGGACTCTTTAAGACACAACGTGTACCGCTGTAAGTCGACCGTGAACAAACGAATCCACTAGATGTCGAACCCCAACCTAAAATCATGCATTAGTTGGAAGAATGTCCTATAAGTAAGTACTTGAATTCCCACCTATGAATTCCCGAAATATCTGGTCATGCAATCTGGTACACGGATACAAGGAGTATTTCACACAACTCCTAAACTAACCCGTCACCTGTATCACATCCGTGAACACACAACCAGAATCTCGGACCTTCATCTACAACAGACCCTCGTGATCACAACGATACAAAGTATGGCAGTACTCCCGAACAATCTGCACCAGTACTGGGGACATCGGGGTTATCTCGCCACTACTAGTATTGAAGCAATTACGGACATCCTTCGTTCTGAGATACTAAGAAATCTGAATGATAATGATGTGCTCAAGAATCCCCTGGAGCTCAACTCCCCTGAGACTTAGAGCAGATAGGAGGCACCAAGACAGAACTCCGTCACATCGGCATCATATAGATTCCAAAAATATCTGCGTGATCCTAAAAAAATTTTGAGTGAGAAGAGGAGTAGAATTAAATTATTATGTCAAGATTCCTCACCAGAGCATAGAAGAGGAGAAAAAAGAATCCTACTCTCTGATATATAACTAGACTCAAAGTTTTTTTTCACTAGACTCGACTCGGCCAAGTTCGATCAATCAAGGGGGCTCCTAGGTCGGTCCTGGCTCTGATACCAACTTGTCACGCCCAAGATGCGACCCTATCCTCAATTTGGCACGAGGGCCTCGTCAGGGATAGAAGCGCATCTCGTCGTGTCGCAAGAATGGATATCATTACAAGTACATGTACTGAAGAGAAGAGATACATAGAATTGGCTTACACTCGCCACAAGCTACATCAGAGTCACATCAGTACATTACATATTCATCAAGAGTAAGAGCAGGGTCTAACTACGAACGAAAACAAACGAGGAAAATAAGAACGACGTCCATCCTTGCTATCCCAGGCTGCCGGCCTGGAACCCATCCTAGATCGAAGACGAAGAAGAAGAAGAAGCAACTCCAAATGAACAATCAACGCGCTCGCGTCAAGTAACCTTTACCTGTAGCTGCAACTGGTGTTGTAGTAATCTGTGAGCCATAGGGGACTCAGCAATCTCATTTCCAAAGGTATCAAGACTAGCAAAGCTTAATGGGTGAGGTAAGGTTAAGTGGTGTGGTTGCAGCAGCGACTAAGCAAGTATTTGGTGGCTAAACTTACGAGTACAAGAAATAAGAGAGGGAAGATCTACGCATAACGGATATTACTACAGATGATCAAATGAATGATCCTGAACACTTACCTACGTCAGACATAACCCCACCGTGTCCTTAATCGGAGAAGGAACTCACGAAAGAGACAGTCACGGTTACGCACACAGTTGGCATGTTTTAATTATGTTAACTTCAAGTTATCTAGAACCAGTGTTAAACAAAGTTTCCACGTTGCCACATAACCGCGGGCACGGCTTTCCGAAAAGATTTAACCCTACAGGGGTGCTCCAACTAGTCCATCACAAATTACCACAAGCCGCATAGAAATCCTCAATCACGAAGCTCGCGATCTCGTCGGATTACCTAGTGGAAAACCTCAACTCTGAGATTACCCAAAGCATCACCAGAATCCCGATGCACAAGATATCTCATCAAAGGTAAAACTAATCCAGCAAGGCCACCCGGTGTGTTGACGAACCCAATAGGAGCCGCGTATCTCTTTCTCAGGACACACCGTCTATGCAAAGTGGACGGGAACCAAACCTCGAGTTGCCCCGTGGTGGCACCGCCGACTGCTAGGTGGGTGGACCAACACTCATGAGGAGCACTGGCCCGGGGGTTGATTAAATTATCCTCGGGGCCCGGGAAGTCCCTATGCAATTTTATTAGGTGATTAGGCAAATGTAGAACCAAAGTTGGGCCCTGTCAGACCAGCTTTAATCTAAGACGAATTATCAAGGGGGTCCCCATGACAACCCCGATCGTGTTAGGAGCGCTCGTTTATGGAACATAACAACGGTAGCCGAAACTAAGGGGGCAAAGGTGGAACAAAACAACAGGCTAGAAAGGCCGAGCCTTCCACCTTTTACCAAGTATATAGGTGCATTAAATTAAATAGCATTAATATGGTGATATGACAAGGAACCCATGTTATCACATGGAAGCAACTACACGTGCAACTAGCAACGCTAACATCAAGGTTAAGCAAGCAGTAACATAGCCAATCAGTGGTTTGCTAGGTCGAACAGGTTGAAGGTTTCATGGCATTGTTGAGAGGCTGATATTTAACAAGTGGTAGGCAACAAGACATAAACGATAGAAGCGATAAACTAGCATGGCAATGATAGTAATGGTATCTGGGGAAATGGTCATCTTGCCTGAGATCCCGCTTGGAAGAAGAACAACTCGGAGAAGTCGGCGAACCAACGTAGTTGAACGGGTCCTCACATTCCGACACGCTTGCGGAACTCTATCGGAACGGAGCAAACCAGAAACAAACATCAACACAAATATTCACCACACGATGCACAACATGATGCACAACCTAATATGATGCATGATCAGTTCAATGATGCAAGGGATGGCATGCCAATTCACCTCAAGCAAACTCTACACATTAAGTGAAGCTCGATATGCAACGGGTTGTATATCGACGAAACTCCACGATTAATTATTTAATTCACTCCTTATTATTTAACACGCAATATTAAATGTTGTTAACATGGAAAGGGGTGAAGCGATGATCCTACGTGTCATCCTAGTCGGTTTAACTCGCGGAACAAAGAGCGGAGCTACGGCATAAGAGGCATGCAACACAATATATCATGCCATGAATGTGACATGCATGCAAGTTACAACATCACGGCAAGAAGAGAAAGAACCAGGTGTTGCCACGGCGAGCGAGAGGGAACCATGGCGGCAAACGGAAATGATGCCACGACAACATTCCTACCACGATAACTCGTCGAGATATCGTGCCAACGTTTAGGAAGCGTGTGCGGGAACGTTAAGTAAAGATGAGGTGATCCCGTATCTCGGGTTCCCATATGTGTCGAGGCACGACGGAAAAAGACAACGTGCTACGGGCATACATACGGTGCAAACATACATACAACTCATACAACATGCATTCGGTTCACGACACGGGAAACGATGCAAACAACAAGCTTAACATTTTTAATCATGCATGTGAGTTGGAAAATATTAATCTCCGTGAAATTCTAGTCGAGTTACATATCTAACTCGTCGGAATCCAATGCACGGAATAGAATCTACGGGCGTTTGAATACTGCTATTTTTCTAAAATATGCAAGAGCTAGAAAAAAATGCCCAAAATCTACTCAGCCAAAAAAAAAACATGCATGGGCCCGAAGCATCATAGTGCAGTGGCCCAGGGGTAGATCAGGCCCAAGTGGACAGGAATGTGGTGCGCAAAAATTATACAACACATGGCAAAGTTGAGAATCGAACCAGGGACCTGCTGGTTGGATGGTTCAATGCCAATCCACTAAGCTAGATGTGTGTTATCTCTAGATCTGGGCGCAGAGCGTACATGAATGTGTGCACACAGGATGTCTAAAACAGAGAAAACAACTAAGAAAAAAATGGCAGGCACTGGGATTTGATCCCACGATCTCTTTGTGTATGCTAGAGCGGTTGACCAACTCGGCTACGAACAACTTGTGGTATAAAAAATGGGTTTTGGCATAGATGAATCGTACCCTGTCGCTAACTGAAGGAGACTAAAACTTGTCGCTGGAGATGCAGGTCTAGCTGCGCGACGCGATGAACAGAGCGACGGTCGGCGGATCCAGGGCGAGGCGATCCATACCGAGAGCAGGGATGGGCTGTTCCAGGACTGGGGCATCCATTCCTCGCGACGGGAGCTCGATCCGACGCACGAGCACATGGGAGAGGTCCAACTCCTGCTTCCTAACAACGATGTTCCTGAACCAGCGAGAGAAAGAATTCAGAGGAAGAGAGAGGCTCGAGGGGAGAGGGAAGGACGTGCAACTGGCCTACCTGCTGGTGGAGCTCCGGCGAGGAGATCCTTGGGGCGGCCGGGGCGGCCTGCAGCAGCGGAAGCTGGCCACGCTGTCCATGGCGGCTCCTGTGGCTGCGAGCTGTGTTCGCTCCCTGACAGACAAGGGGAAAAAACAAGAGAGAGTGATAGATCAGAGGAGGAAGGAGATGGGAAGGAGCACGAGGAAGAACAGAGAGCATGGGACGGCGGTTCGGCTCACCGGCGGGAGGACGAGGCGGGGCGGAGGAGGCTTCGAGCGGCAATGATGTCCATGGCCGTTTGCCTGTTCCTGGTTCATGGGGAGAGATGAGATAGAGGGAAAATTCAGAGAAGAAAAACACGGGCAGAGAAGCAGAGAGAGATGGCTAACTGTGGAGATCCTACCAGCGGCAATAGAGGATCTCGTGGGTTGGGTGCGGCAGGTTGGATGGATGGATTGGGTTGGATTGGCTAGCGCTGAAACCCAGGAGAGATGGTCGGAGGCTGCTCGTTGTGGTCATGGATCCCGAGACAGAGGGAGGCGGCGGCGACTGCGGGTGGATGGGACAGATGCAAGATTTTAGGGTTGAGCCTGGTATATATAGCAGCGGGTTGGGTTTTTGGAGCATCTAGACCCTCCGATTAAGATCGGGTGGTCGAGATAAATAGGTTAGGAAGTCCAATGGATAAACCGATGGCAGTTTGCGGTAAAACGGGGTTGATCGGACCCCATGGTCACGAGCGTACTTTCGGGTCCGGGGGGTTTCGGAGCGGGCTGCGCGTAGGGACGAAGCACTGTGCAGAGGGGCTAGACAGAGATGAGAGAGAAAACGGCACCCGGCAACGTATGTTTTTTAAAACACCGGAACACGTCCGACGATAGACCGAATACGGTGCCGCTATGGTCGACCGTTCGGTTACCAGGCGAACTCCGATCGCGACTAAATTTGACAGGCGGCCTACCTATATTAAAATAAGACTGCACGTCAAATCTCAACCCAATCAGAGAAAGTTTTACGCGCACTTTTAAAAACAAGGATTTGACGAAGCCGCGGGCGTGTGCTTGTGAGAACGGGCTCAGAACGAAGGACGACGAGAACCGGCAACTAACAACGGATGCAAGTTTTGAAAACTGGCGGCAACGAGATGCCGATGCAATGCAGATGATGCGCATGATGTGATGATGATGCGAAAAGCAAACGAACCACACGACGAAAACGGAATAGAAGGGGAACCTTCTGTAACGTCGGCATCGGACTGTCACATACCCCCTGCGAAAAAATGACGACATCTACTTTCAAACTTCAATTTCCACTGCCTAATCCAGATAACATTGATTAGTTGTTTTTTGTAGATGAGGTGTTTATGTTTGGCGAGCGCTAGGCATCAGGCTACAGGTGTTTAGCATCCATCAGACTGCCTATGCGCCGTTGGATGCGGGTGATGGGATCCATGAGATTAGATTAGATGTACTGCTTCCTGAGGCTTTTAATACCTGTAATTAAGCGGCTGGGTGTACGTAATTAGTGGCCCTGAACGCACGCCCTGGAAGCACGCTGCCTCCCGCGGGAGAACACTTCCTCTCCCCTGTGTCTTCTCCAGTCAGATTTGTGGCGCGAGTGCTTCCAGCGAGATACAAGTGGCTGCAAAAATGGCGCGCCTACGACGAGATATTGAGTATGGAGGGATTTCGGATGCATTCTGGCGGCATGGATCGGTCAGTACGACAGGTTCGGCAGGCGTCTGGGGTGCTGCTGCTTCGAGTAATCAGACGAACCTGAATCCTCCAGTGGTGAATATTGGGGATTATGAGGTAAAACGAACACCTTGATACATGTTCGCAGTACTTAGCTTTCTTTTTTCTTATGTTGGTTGTAGTTTTGATGTGTACTGGTAGTATGATGCATCATTTGCTTGGTCTTTTACACATCATAGGGGATTGATGATGAATCTTTAGGATAAGTGTGAGAGAACGTAGTTAGAAGCATTGTTTGTTTCCATTGGATACATTATAATTTGCTGCTGGAAGCTTAGTTTTCAATGTCAGTGGCTATGTTCGGACTATGGCGTGATTTGTTTAGCACCGTGTATGTCCAGATGCATGAGGATATGGTCTGTGTTCAGATATATACAAATTTTGCTTAATGATTTGGCTCTACGATTTCATGTTTGCAATTATGGTGCTAAAAAATATGCTTCATTGTAGGATGAAACCATGGAGGACATTGAAGGGGGGACATATATTCCATTTGCTGATGCTGCAACAACTACTCGACCAGATGCGCCATATGTTGGATTCGTCTTCGACACCATCGAGGAAGCACAAATGGTGTATAATAGCTATGCTAAGAAGCTGGGTATTGGTAGTAGGATATGTTACACTAAGAGGAGTCAGAAGAAGGGGTGTAATCACATAATCATGAGAGAGTTCGAGTGTGTTCATGCAGGAGGGGAAAGCGCCCAAGATGGAGGAAAACAAGTTGTGTGTGATCCTGAGTGGTATGAAGCATTAGAAGAAAATGTCTGTGCATCAAGGAAGGAACCAGATTTTGGCAATAAAAAACTTGTAGCACAGCGAAAGAGAAACAGGGTGAATAGGCATGGATGCAGAGCACGCATGGCAGTGGTGTTCAGGGATGGAAAATGGGAAGTAACTGTTTTTGAGGAGCAACATACGCACCCAATGATGAGTAGGGGGGAATGGACAAGGTTTTACAGATCTCATATAAAGGTACCGTATGAGGACTACATGTTTCTGAAGACATTGCATAATCGGAACATACCAACAGCGTTGATCATGGCAACGCTAGGAGACTTGCATGGGGAACTTGGCAACCTTCCGTACACTGCCAGAGATGTTGCAAACATTAGAACTAAGTTGAGAAATGAGGTGTCTTTGAATGATATGGCGAAAACGATGGAGTATTTTGAGAAGCTGCATGCAGAGAGTCCACGTTTCTTTTATGCGAAGGTGGAAGATGAGAATAAAGCAGTGAGGGCACTATTCTGGGTTGATGGAAGGACCCGGGAGGCATACAAAAAATTCAAAGATTGTGTGTTCTTTGACACTACGTTTTGTACGAACAGGTATGATATGTCGTTTGCACCAATCGTTGGAATAAACAACCACATGCAAACCATAATGTTTGGATGTGCATTGATTCCAGATGAAAAAATTGAGACATTCAAGTGGGTTTTTGAGAAGTGGATGGATGCAATGGGGCATGACCCACCAAGGTGTATAATGACAGATCAAGACCAAGCGATGTCAAAAGCTATTAGCATGGTTTTCCCTGGAATAGTACACAGATGCTGTAAGTGAAACGTGCTGAAGATAGCGAAGAAAAACTGGGTATGTTGTTCAGGACAAGAGCAGATTTTGAGGAAGAATTCTATTACTGTGTGAATGGGACCGACAGTGCATTAGAATTTGAGGAAGCATGGCAGCGGATGGTGCTGAAGCATGAGCTTGGTGAGCACCCACATCTGAGTAACATGTGGGAGTGTAGGCACACCTGGGCACCGGCGTACTTCAAAAGACACTTCTTTCCCTTCACAGGCACGACTGGCAGGTCAGAAGGATTGAACTCGTTCTTCAAGAAGCTTGTGCATCCTCATGACTCGGTGTGGCAGTTTGTGAAGCAGTACGAGTACATACAGGAAACTAGGCTTGACCGGGAGGACAATGCTGGTTTCCTTGGCGAGGCTACTGTTGCGCCGTTGTGGTCAAGGTATGAAACGTACAATTAGATTAAATGTGAAAAAAAATGTTGATATAATCTGCAACATGTGGAGCTAAAGTTTGCTTCATATATGTTGTTATCATGCTTCTGTATTCCTACTGAGAACGGATGTATTTTTTTCCACTAGGTACAAGATAGAGGAGCAAGCATCAAAGTTTTATACCAGGACTGCCTTCGGAAAGTTTAAGGAAATGATGGAGGAGACAACGGCATTGATGATTAATCCTGTTGAAGGTAATCGGTTTAAGTTTGAGCTACGACGTTGCGATTCTGATTCAAGTAAAATACGTGTGGTTGTTACCGACCCAGTTGACAGGTCGTATGAGTGCTCATGCAATAGATTCCACATGAATGGGATCTTGTGTCATCACATCCTAAAGATAATGGTGCATACTAATGTGCAAGAAATACCTGAGCAATACATGATGCATAGATGGTCTGAGGAAGCAACAATTAGACCTGCAAGAAGCAGAAATGTTGGTTCAGAGGTTCCGGAAACAAATACTCTCAGGTACAATGACCTGTGCAGCCAGATGTGTACACTTGCTTCGGATGCATGTTTTGGTCCGGAGACGTACAAGATTGTTGCTGGTGGAGTGGTTGAGCTAAGCAAGCTGGTCTGGAAGTGGAGGTTGTCAGGTAGTTTGCCAGACCAAGACCCACCAGTAGGTGTTGATGTTGAAGTAGTAGGAAGCAGAAATGTGAATAATCCGCCAAAATCTGCCAAAAAAGGTAGACCAAAAGATAAAGAGAAAAGAAGGAAACCACTAGTGGAGCTGAGGCAGGAGAAGGCACAGCAAAAAGCAAAGAAGAAGGGTGTGTGTTCTTATTGTAAGGAGGATTGGCACGACAAGAGGAATTGCCCGTATCTCGCGCTTGAGAGACAGAGATAGAAGGTTGAAGCTGAAAAACTTAGGCATGAGACGGAGTTGACACTGTAAATAGTTTTTCTACGAAGGTTACCGCGTACTGTGATGTGGTGTACTAAGTTGATGAACTAGAATTTACTTTGGCAATTCAGAAAATAATATGTAGACTTCTGCTTCACTATTTCTGTGAATATAGGTATGATTTATGTAGTTGTGAAAAAATGTTAACGACACGCTGGAAGCACACCGATTTCATGAAGCAGACTTCATGTAGGGTGGCGCCAGAATTCATGGGAATATATATGTTTTAGGTGAGTGAAGTTTGGAAGAAGCAAGCGTATTCATGTTTATGTACTGGGGTTTTGATTCAGGATAAATCAAGGTTTTTTTTTGGTGAAAACTATGATCAATGTGAATTTTTTTTTGAGAATGCAAAGTAATATGTAGCATTCCGCTTCACAAATTTTGTGTAGATTGTTCTTGTAATTCATGCAAGAATGTATGTTTCAGGTGAGTAATGTTTGCAAGAAGCAAGCACAGATTGAAGTGGAAACAAAAAATGTATTATTCGTGCGTAGTGAAAAGTAACGTACACTTTGTTTTCAATGTTGGTAGTACGTAGACGACAAAACAACATCATGAAGCGAAAAAACAATGCTCTGTTACTTCCAGCTTGAAAACTCATGATTGAGTACAAAATAGTACCAGATAGTGGACACAAAAATATGGGAACCTGTTGGTAACGAAGTTGAATTGTGTAATAAAACAACTAACTAGAAGTAAAAAAGTTGGCCATGATCTTCCCATCCCATTGCTTCATGAAGAGCATTGTGAATATTCCGCAATCGTAGCTGGCAAAAATATAGAAGATAGCATCATACGTAGTGCAAAGTAACGTACACTTTGTTTTCAATGTTGGTAGTACATAGACGACAAGCAGCATCATGAAGCGAAAAAACAATGCTCTGTTACTTCCAGCTTGAAAACTCATGATTGAGTACAAAATAGTACCAGATAGAGGACACAAAAATATGGGAACCTGTTGGTAACGAAGTTGAATTGTGTAATAAAACAACTAGCTAGAAGTAAAAAAAGAAACTTGGAAGCACATAGTTCGCAGAAGCGCGATCGTTTATTCTGTTGAATGCTCGTCGGCGTGATTATCTACGAGGAATATTATTTGTTTGATCGCGACTAAGACGGTTCCTCAGTTGGTCTTCAGTACCCAGGTAGGGTCTTGGTTGTTGAGCTGCGAAGTTATGATTAGTTCGGTGATAATCGCCCGATGGCCGTATGTATCCTGCGGTAGAAGTCGGGACGGTGGTTAGAACAATGAAGAATGCACATTTGTAGTTGGGTGCACTGAAGAAAATTGCAGAGTTGGTTACATGCCAAAAACCAATATGATTGATAGAAGCATTGAATTAACACATGAGTAGCTATTTGGTTTAGGAGGGTAATACCTTGGAAAAGTTGGCCATGATCTTCCCATCCCATTGCTTCATGAAGAGCATTGTGAATATTCCGCAATCGTAGCTGGCAAAAATATAGAAGAGGGCATCATACGTAGTGAATTTTCTTCTTCACCGACTTTAGTTGAAAAAAAGATTGTATAAACTTACTGCGTTTTCTGTTGGGGGCAATCGGGGGGTTGAAGCACGTGAACTTCATGAAATCCAACTTTGTGAATGCTTTGGCATGCGTGGCCAGTGTCGTAAAGTTGGTAACCTAAAAATAAAGGGATGCAAAATGTAATCAACGCATCACCAGAAAAACATCGCACAATAATTAGTTACTGTTAGTTTAGGAGAGTGCTCACCAGATTGTTTGACAACTCGTACACTTCATCATTTTTCAGCTTCTTGTCTGAATCGAATATGTTGATCTGTTTGTAAAGAAGGTTGATGCAACATAGTATCCAATGTTGTTTGTGGGGAATTGCGAAGTAAAGCTGCAAAAATATTATGGGTATGAAGGGTATGAATTTGTTTCCAGGTGGTTATAGACTGTAAATTTTGACGATGTATTGTGCATGAGTACATGGTACGGTGCAAATTGGAAGTTTGGAAAAATTGATATGAAGTGATGAGCACAGTGTTTAATGGCGTGAGAAGTGTACCATATCCTTTGACTTGAGCGAGCCATCTTGGTAGGCATTGTTGAATTCACGAAGGCAGTTGGTTGCAACGAATTTTTCCTCGGGCACGCTTAGTTTTGCCTGATGAAAGTTATGAAATACAATGTAAAGAATTTTAAAATAAGTGATGGTGGAAAACCAAAGAGATGTGTTGCGAAAGTTGTTACCGTCAAGGACTGTGAGAAGGCGTATTTGGTAGGAAGGGCAGAGCTGCATGCTTCCATTGTTTGTTGAAGGTTGAACTGGCGAATGTAGAGCTCCATTGTATGGGTGTCAACCCATCCGCGTGGCTTGAGTGCGTCACGGAAGTGTTCATATGATATATGGTACCCACCGTAATCGATGAAAGGTGGCCTAATACAAGGGTGATTGCGAACAAACGTAATCAGATGAAGCATTTTATGTAAGTATGAACACATTACTAGGGAACCAAGGAAGCATGAGTTGCTTGCAGGTGAATCATAAACTTAATAAAAGGTGCGAGTGCACGGATGTGATTTAATGAAAAAGTTGTGACATGTAACCTTTTATCAGTTTTTTTGGGAGGCCTTAAACATCTGGCGGTGATGTACTTGTTGTACAGTTCTATCAAAGAGCTTGTAACCTTGATTTTCTTCAGCCTTGTGTCCTCAGTTTTCCGAAGACAAGCTCTCTTCTTCCTATTCTTCTTCTCCTGAGTTTGTGTGCCAATGGTGTGAAGGACATCTCCGGTGGAGGGTTGACCCCCCTGGATGGATGATAGGTTGTACAAATAATTTAACGGTAATGGTGTAGACTGAATTTTGTACTTGGAGTGTGAGTGAGTTGGAAAAGGGTGGAACCGTACCTCATTGACATTATGGCTCATGTTTGGTCCTTCGGATGTGTTATCCTAAGTAGACGCATGTAAAGTGTTGGACACGTGTCTTCGCGTTTAAATGGAAGCTGCGAAAGGGGTTAGAGGATGCATTTTTGATAAAGTGTTAGAAGGTGCACCTATGTGAGCTGTGTGGGGGATGTTGGTGTTGGTGCATGTATTGGGGATGATTGAGGACTAATGTGTGCCAGGTTTGCTTCAACTGTTGCCATGGTTGTAGGTCCTGCACGAGCATATATACGTGCAAGTGATTTTATTGAAAAATAATAATTGAAACCGAAATGAGATTGTAATATGGTTTGTGATGCACGTACCTGCAGATGTGGTTTGTACTACAGCTGTAGAAGCGTCCACAAATTCACCTTCATGTGTTGATGGAGGTGGTTCGGCGAAAGCTTGGGTCCAAGTCTGACCGGGGGGTAGAAGACTGAAACTCGGATCTTCGTAAGAATCAAGGACCCTCCGCAATGTTTCTTCACTGCTGGTGGAATGCTTCGTGACAGGAGGGGTTGTAATAGCGTCGGCCGGTTGGTCTTGATGTGATGAGGGACGTGGTTCGGTGCAAACTTGGTTCGCAGCAGGAGCGGATGTTGAAGCTACATCCTGGTTATTTTGAGGTTTTTTAGTAACACTTTTCTCCACCTCATCGGCATATGCAGTTGCTTCCTTCCAAAACCTGGTGTCGGGAGTTTCTTTTGGACCATGTGGCTGTGGTTGTTCGGTATGTGTGTCCTGGAGTACCCAATGAGGTGAAGAATAATTTGTTGGATCTGGAGCATTATCTTTTGTGGCCGCTAAAACATCTTGTGCAAACTCTTCCATGCGCTTGGCGTGAAGTTTAGAAAGTCTCGATGTAGCTTTTGATATATCCTGTGCCCATTTTGATTTGTGTGTTTCAATAATTTGTAGTATGTAGGCCGGTAGTTCCTGCACGAAAGCATGTAGCATGTGAAATGGTGAATGATTTGAGGAAATGATTGTGCGTGTTAAATAATTCTGGAAGCTTTTATAGTACATCAGGAAGACATTTGTATTAAGGTGGAAGCATGGGTTTGATGTACATAAATTAATTTGGAAGAATGTGTAGTACAACATGAGTAAGTTTACTCTGGAAGATATTACTCTGGAAGCATTTATATGAAAGCATGAAAACAATTTTTACTATGGTGGAAGCATGGGTTTGATGTATGGAATTGACTCTAGGAGCAAGTATATTACAACAGGTAGACATTTACTCTGGTGGTTGTTACTCTGGAAGCATGCATATTACATCATGAAGACATTATTTTATTGTAGAGGAAGCATGGGTTTTGAGGAATAGAATTTACTATGGAAGCAAGTATATGACAGCATGAAGACATTTATCTCTGGAAGCATGTGTATTATAACATGAAGACATTTTATTATTATGGTGGAAGCATGGGTTTTGTGTATAGAATTTATTTGTCATGTTTATGTTTCTTCAAGTTAGAGGGAAGCATGTAAGTAACAGAATGGAAACCTTCAGAAAAGATGGTAGAAACATGCATTGGAGTATAGAACTAGTGGGTTTTCAGAAATAATTTGATATCGTTGTACCTCCGGAAGCTTGATAGGAAATCTAGGGGCCTCGTGATGCATGCCCTGATTTTCTTCGGTCTATAAAATTTTTTAGAATACCAGATGAGTAGAAGCTGTACGTAAAAGCTCTGTTAGAAATAAGCACAATAGAAGTGGGTACCTGTGGTGGATGGTTGGTACAATTGTTTTCTGTTTGTTGTATATATGGGTGTGTAGCAGGTTGGTCATCGTAGTTTGACCGTTGGATGGCATATGGTGTGCTTTCGGGTGCACGGAACTACAAAAAAATGCAGCATTTTAGCACACTTGAAGATTACAAATTCTTATATGGAGATGTACATGCATAAACGGGGAGCGTCATATTAGAAAAGATTGGCATCTATCTTAATAAATTAGTATCGCATTGTAATATAAGGCAAGAAAATATTGTATGGCCTTACCGGTCGCGCACCATAAATATGTGCGTTGAGGGTCAATCTGCTTTTATCATGTAGCATGACAAATTTGAAGTCCTCATCTGTTACGTGGGATGTTCTAGGGAGTGAGTAATTTATGTGATGCGTCGAAATAGATGATTCAGGAAAGTCGAGATGGTCCATGTATATAATCTGAAAATAAAAAGGTAGGATCAAAAAAAGTGGATAAAATAAATAATAACTACATAAAAGATGAGGTAAAAAAAGTGCATAGACTATGTGTATACCGCAACCAAGGGTAGGCAGCTGCCAACCCAAATTTTTTTGAAAGCTCCATCTAATATTGTTTTCTTCTTCTTCTTTTGGAATGTATCGATCTCAGTCATGACATCTTTGAGAATTTGATCTCCCTATGCGTACTCGCAAACCTCGGATGCAACTTCAAGGCTGCCTAAATACTCCAAAGGGACCATGTTTCCAGTTCCTGGTGTCAAATGAGTAGCCAATGCTACTAGAAAGAAGGTCCTAAAAAAGGTCTCGTCATCTAGATCAACTTCTTTTTCTAGAATAGTTGCAGCATAGTGAATGGGCGCCCGTCTACCATGATCATAATCTGTCTTGCAGAATTCTCGGTGAGGGGATTCTTCATGCTTGCTTATGACAACAACAGGCCTAGTCCCATGAGGAAGTCCGAGGACCTTTTCAACCATTTCTGGAGTGAATAGAATGCTGGTATTGTTTCGTGGGTTCCGAAATTCACCAAGCTTCGGGTCAATCCTGTCAATGATCCATTCTAGGAGTCCCTCGGGGGCTGAGAATTTGCTAACATCCAGGAGATTGCCCCATTTTTTGGTACGAATGAGGTTTTTCCTTGCGGGGGCGAGACCTAACACGATATCATGTAACCGGCCCGCTGCATATCGACTCTTTATCTTTTTTAGTCATTGTTGATTGTCACCTGAGAAAAAGAGTGATGTGATGGGTTAGCATATTTGTATGCTGTATTAGGCACGGCAGCAAAATGCAGTACAAAAAACTAAAAGCATTGTTTATGGTCAGGAGCAAAAAAAAGGGCACACGATGAATACGGCGCATGACACAGGCATTAGTAAGTTGCTTCCATTGAGTGTATGTTTTCCATGGTGGCAATGTTTTGGAAGCAGTTTTTAATACAATCGAATCAGAGAGTGGCCACTGCAGAAGCATCTGTGTTTGATGCATTTTAAGGTGCAACATGGTTCAATTTTTCTGTACAATGGAAGCAAGGAATTTTTAAAAAGGGAATAGATAACAAATTTGCCGCCAAGTGTTCGTCTACATGTGACACAGGAAGCTTATTGGGATGTATTTTAGAACATTTGCATAGATAGGAAGCACGGGTGCGACATATGAAAATATTCAAAAACAAATGCTAGTCAACTAATGAACATATGAAACATTTAGTCTATAGGATGAATTAGACATCAGATTTCATTTGAAAAAAAATGAGAAAGAAATCCCAAATCTGGAACAACACACAAACAGTAGAGTTTACCTAAGACCTGGGATTGGGAGCTCCAGCAAGTGGCGGCCGATGCAATGCGACAGCTTCAAATCGACGGGATGTACGCCCTGGCGATGTTGTGGATGGGATGACTGATCCGCTCGCCGCCGGCGGGGTCTTAGATCCGATGTGGGGTGAGCTGGTGGTGCGTGGCGGGTCGAGCACTAGGGGTGTGGGCTGGATGTGACAGTAGGCTTCCGTGGAGAGTGAGGGTCGCGTCGACGGCCGGTGGGGGAAGCGGGGTCGGTGGGCTGTAGGGGCAACGGCGGTGTCTGGTGGAGGTGGAGGAGATGCCGCTGCATGCGACGAAGGTGGGGTGGCAAACAGAGGAGGGGGCAGTGCACGGGTGCGAGGTTGTGCCTGCGAGGTCGATCCGGCGGACGGTCCGGTGGAATGGGAGGGCGGCGTTCGTGGCCGGTGGGGGGGACGGGGGTCAGCGGCTTGGTTGGTGGCGGAGAACGGGATGGCGCTGGAGTCGGCAATGGTGAGTTGGGGAAACAAGGGAGTGGGCAGACACGGGCGGTTGTGGGCGTTGATTGGAGTAGATTACGCGCGGGATTTAGGGGATACGGTTTTAGTTTCTAAATCACAGACGAATCTGGAGCGTCGGGATTCTGCTGGATCGACGGGAGAAGATGGGTCTGACGATTGGAATCGTTCCAGACTATGGATACTAAGTGTTTTCCTTTATGTTTCACTCGTATGTTCCATTGAGCTCAGAGCATGCGAAGGAGCCCTATTTCGTGTCGGGTTTCGTCTAGTCGAACTCCGGAACCTCAAATGGCCATACGGCCAAAATGTTTCCACTATTTTCTTAATTTTGTGAATACTCCATTGTTTCTAAAGCTATTGAAGTTTGTTTCAAGAATTTGTTCAACTGTTACATTAAATTTTATTTATCAGAATGGCTAAACCTTAATCAACCGATGCTTAACAGATCTTAGATGAAGATTTGTGATTTAAAAAAATCATTTCTTATTTTTTTATATGTCTTCTCACTTGAGTGAGATCTAGCCACATCCTTTGTTTATCTCTAGCGAAAAATCTGTTTCTAGAATTAGAGATGTGCCATCAGGTGCAATTGAAATTAGGTTTGATCCAACAGAAAAGATCCAGTCCATCTATCATTTTGTTTCGAAGAAGAACTGGTTTCCAAAGATTGAAAAATTGCCTCCGCTGTAATTGCAATCATGTCTCCATTATGCATATAATTTGTCCCAAGCATGTGATATTTTTGCTTCCATATGATAGAAACTTGTTTCTAATGGTCTAGAAATTTGCCTACATTTTTCTAATAGTACTAAATTTTACTCTGACCGCATTGATACGATGGGACAATAATCCACATATAAATAGATCGTTGCTCACATCCAAAACAATAAGCGACGCATCAGGGGCGCCCTCTCGCGCTATCCACATCGGATTAACTAACAGACAAAAAAGTTCGCTTCTCGAGAAGAAGAGAAAATAACTGAGGAGATTGGCCAGCGGCCCAGCCCTCGGTCCCCACCCCCCGATTCCTCTCCCTCTCCCTTTCCCTCGTCTACCGCCGCCACCACTGATGTCCTCGCCGTAGCTGCCGCCACCGCCGCCCACGACCTCTCCAACGGCTGACGCTCCCACCCCTTCTCTCCTCCCCTTACCTTCTTACCATCCGCGACCTCCTCCCCTCTCCCTGGCACCGGATCAAGCAGCAGGGCGGGATCCTGTTATATTTGTGTCGAATATTATGTACGCAAGGGGTTACGTATACTTGGAGTTGTAATTGGTGTGGATAGGCACGAGTCGTGTAGGAGTCGGACACGTTGTATCCTAGGCCTCTTATATATCGAGGGGCACCACATGTTGTAACCCATGACGATCAGATGGCAATAGGTACGCGGGGGAGCCAGCGAGTTGTGCCGGCAGCCGGGCGGCCAGTGTTGCGGTATCTTGGGGAGGAGCGCCCGTAGTCATGCCCCAGGGATGTAGCCTTATCGGTGAACCTCGTTAACAAATATCGTGCCTCGGTGTGTCGTCTATGATCTTGCATTAGCGTTTTATTCTAACTAGTGGTATCATGAGCAAGGTTACGAGAAGGCTATGCAGAAGTTCATCTAGAGGTACGAGGATCATGCTCGATGGATGCTAGGTAACGTCTGATTGGTGCAAGGTGGAGCATAACGGCAATCGCGGATGCGGTCGGTGGTGTCGGAGACTTCGGGCAGGAGGCCTGGACCGTTCTATGGGTTGCGGTCGGTAAGGTTCGGCTAGACGTGGCGATCGGACCAACGTAGTGGCTGTTGAAGATGTTGCGGAAGCGACGGATTTGGCTCGCGATCAGACCGGCGACCAGACGCGGGGACGGCCGGATAGGTCGGAGTGTGAGAGCATCAAGATGATGCGTTCGGTGTTGTACAAAGGCGGCGGCACGACACGAGGGACGAACTGTGTCGGCGACGCGGGTGGCCAGGTTACAACACAGCTCGTGCACGGATGATGCACGAGGTGGCGAGTGTTGCAACATGATTGGCAGGGCCGGCCCACAGGCCGGGGCAACGGGGCGCCCGCCCTGGGCCCCTGGTAGGTAGGGGCCCCGGCCCAGCACCGCAGCACCTAGCGAGTAGCGACTCGCCTTGCCTCCTGCGGTCGCCTCCTGTGGTCGCTACTCGCCTCGCCTCCTCTGGTCGCCTCGCCTGCAGTCTGCAGTCTCCAGATGAGGAACAACGACGCGGCTCCCGCAGTCCAGCGCCTGATTCGAGGCGACGAGGCCGTCGATCCCGTGCCGCCATTAATGGAGACCAACGGTGATTTCCCTAATTCCCTTCCCCAATCTTCTCCCTCCTTCCCCAATCCCGCAATCCTGCATATTTGATGTTAAATAGCTGAGAGACTCTTCCTTCAGATTCGGAATTTCGGAGGGGAACTGGGAAGGGCATCGCCTTCTCTACTCGCCGGTGGCGGTGGAGAACCCCTTCTCTACTCGCCGGTGGAGAGCCCCTCCTCGAGTCCTTCCCCAATCTTCTCCCTCCTTCCCCAATCAACGAGCAGGTTCATATGTGCAGGCCTGCATCTGTGTAGCAGTGGAGGTTGGAGGCTGGACCGCTGGAGCAAAAAGTTGCAGTCTATTGCGCAGGACCGCAGGTGCATCTCTCATTTTCTCTGCTAGACTGCTACTTGGTCCTCTATTCCTCTATGAAAACTGATATGTTCTTGATACAGAGAGAGTGTAGGGAGCACAGAGAAGATTTCACATCGTCAATTTCACATCGAGCCCATATCCAGGTGCTGTTTTTCCCTGCATTAACTTTTTTTGCAAATTGATTGGTGACATGTCTTTTAGAAAATGTTTATCTGGTAGTGAGAAAAGGAAGAGAAAAAAACAGAAAGATGAACTAATAGAAACTGAGAAAGGTTCAATTGACAAATATTTTAGAACCAGTAGTTCTTCTAGGAACTCCTTGCAATTGGCCATAGTGACTGTTGAAGAGCAGCAAACTGAAAATTTAGATGAAGATTATGTTACCAATGAGGATGAAATTAATCTTAGTGAGCATGAAAATCTAGCTGATTCAACAAATTTAGAAACTCCAAGTGTTGGTGAACAACAACCTTTTACTGCTGATATCTTAGATCCACGACACTGGAATAATTTGGATGATAAAGCTAGGCATATTTTAGTAGAGAAGGGGCCTGTAAGAGAAGAGAATATTTTGTTCCCATCTGATAGTTCTTCTAGACATTTTTCACAAAGTTACTATTTCAGAAAGTTAAGCAATGGGGAGATGCATGATAGGAAATGGTTATTTTACTCTAAACATGTTGACAAGGTCTATTGCTTTTGTTGTAAGCTTT
Organism: Hordeum vulgare subsp. vulgare; assembly: GCF_904849725.1. NCBI lineage: Eukaryota > Viridiplantae > Streptophyta > Magnoliopsida > Poales > Poaceae > Hordeum > Hordeum vulgare. Next base: position 627,923,019 of record NC_058519.1, read on the forward strand.
TCAAATCCCATAACAACAAGAGTTCATTAGCATGTAATGGATTGAAAGATTGGAAGCATCTAAGCGAGAGACTTAAAGAACATGAAAATGGTGTAGAGCATATTAGAAACATGAACACTTGGAATGAGTTTAGAGTCAGATTATCCAAAAGTAAAACAATTGATAAGGATTTGATGCAGCAGATCACAAAGGAGAAAGAACGTTTGAGACAAGTGCTAATAAGACTAGTATCCATTGTGAAGTTTCTTGCTAAACGCAACTTAGCTTTTCGCGGATCTAGTGAAAAACTTTACGAACACAACAATGGTAATTTCTTGGCATGTGTTGAGATGATTGCAGAATTTGATCCAGTAATGCAGGAACATCTGAGGAGAATTAAAAATGATGAGATTTATCATCATTATCTCAGCCACAAAATTCAAAATGAGTTAATTTCTCTATTAGCCTCTAGTGTTACAACATCTATCCTAAAAATTGTTAAAGAGGCCAAATATTTCTCCATAATTCTTGATTGCACTCCGGATGTTAGTCATCAAGAACAAATGACATTAATTATTAGATGTGTTAACATGTCCAATAACAAAATTAAGATAGAGGAGTTCTTTATGGAATTTTTGAAGGTGGATGACACATCTGGTTTGGGTCTTTTTAGTGTACTTCTTGATGCTATAAAGTCTTTTGGCCTAAATATTAATGATGTGAGGGGCCAAGGTTATGATAATGGTTCGAACATGAAAGGAAAAAAACAAGGGGTACAAAGCCGATTGCTTGAAATTAACTCAAGTGCTGTGTATATGCCATGTGCGTGTCATAGTCTAAATCTTACTTTGTGTGATATGGCAAGTTCGTGCAGTAAAGCTATTTTTTTTGGAATTGTGCAATGCATTTATGTTTTGTTTTCAAGTTCCACTAAAAGATGGAAAGTGTTGCTTGACCATATTCCAAATTTGACTGTGAAAGGTTTGTCTAACACGCGGTGGGAGAGTCGTATCAAAAGTGTTAAAGCTATTAGATATCAAGCACCCCAATTAAGGATAGCTTTGTCCGAGCTAGGTAAAATTTGTGATGATGCCAAGTCAAAGACGGATGCGAAAAATTTATATAATGCACTTGGTAGTTTTGAATTTTTACTAGGCATGGTCATTTGGCATGACATTTTATTTGCTGTGAACACGGTGAGCAAAAAGTTGCAGTCTGCGACCCTGTGTGTTGACTCTACTTTGCAGCAAATTGAAGGAATGATGCTTTTTTTTGAAAATTACAGAAATGAAGGATTTGCATCTAGTTTAACGATTGCGAAAGGACTTGCGTTAGAAATGGGAATAGATTCATCGTTTCCAGTAAAACGTAATGTTACTAGGAAGAAGCAACTTGATGAACACGATAATGTTGAAGAAGTTCTATTAGCTAAGAAGGCGTTTGAAGTTAATTACTTCTTAGTTATGGTTGATGTTGCAAAAGTATCTCTAAAAAACAGATTTGAAGAACTTAAAGTGTTTCAAAGTATATTTGGCTTTTTACTTAGCTCGAAAGATTTGAAGTCGTTGAATGATGTTGAATTACGCAAATGTTGTGCTAAATTTGTAGAAGCGTTTTCTCGAGGTGATGTTGAATTAGATGAGCTCTTTTCAGAATTACGAATGTTGCAAATGACTTTAGCAGATTCTGATGTGCCATTGCGTGCTATGGAGATTTTTGAGTATGTTAGAGACATAGGCTGTTTTCCAAATATATTAATAGCTTATCGAATTTTATTTACTGTACCAGTCACTGTAGCATCAGCTGAATGTAGTTTCTCGAAGTTGAAGCTATTGAAAAATTATTTGAGATCAACAATGTCACAGGAAAGATTGAATGGTCTTGCTACTTTATGCATTGAGAAAGATAAACTGGATGAAATAAATGTTGATGCGATTATTGATGACTTTGCTTCTCGAAGTGTTAGAAGAAACATCAAGATCGTATCTTCATAGTATAAACATGAAGTGCTAAGCTTGCTTTGTTGTGCCTTATGTAGGAAGCCTTAGAGAAATTTTATCCGTGTGAAGACATGAAGTGAAGAACATGCAGATTGGGGAGGCTAGAAACCAATGTAAGTTTCGTAGATCTGAACATCAATGTAAACATGAAGTGCTAAGTTTGCTACCAGTTTTGACATGGGTTTTTGTTTTGCAGATCAATTGATGAAATGATGGTCTCTTTGTGTCACTTAGAAGAGTGATCTTTTATACAACTATATTGTTTCCGTACTACTATGTTGTACTTCTCTAGATTATTACAAATAAATAACATGTGACGTGCGTTTCATTGTCCCTGTTCAAAGACCATTGATCTATACTATATATTGATTACTGAATTGCTGTTGAAATACGATAAATTTCAAATCTTTCTCTGTCTATAAGGGCACCATTTTGTTGTCTCGCAGGGCCTCTGAAATGTATGGACCGGCCCTGATGATTGGCGTACGATGAGTGAACGGATCAAGAAAAGGAAGGTGACGGCGCGGAGCTGCGTACGCAGGACAGACCTGTTTACCGTGCGGCAGCAGGTCTCCGTGTTGGTGCAGGACTCTAGGATATTGGCAGCGATTGCATGATTGTTTCTAAGTAAACAAAAGGAAAAGGTGCGTGCGTGTGCATGTTGGATGGGACAGCCTGCTGCTAGTTACAATTTGGAATAGGAAAACATGCATCGGTCCTGGGAGACTTGTTTTAACACGGATGGGATAGCCTGCTGCTGGTTACGATTTGGAATAGGAAAAGATGCGTGTGCATGCATCGGTCTTGGGAGACTTGATTTAAACACGACTCGGAAGGGACTCGATAGTCGTGGACAATTAGGACTCGGTTTCGGTCAGCGGCCGGAAGCCAGGTGATTCAGCTGTAATAAAAGCTGGGGCAACGAGGCGAACAAGCACAACGAAACATTGTCTGCAAGTTCAAGGAAAAAAAGGGTGAAGCGATTCGGCTACGGCGACAGGCTTCACGCAAATTTTCTGAAGGACGGACAAAGACGGTGTGGGTCAGATTTCTTGATAGATTGCATATTGCAGCGTGGCTTCAGACGAGGAATTTGGGATCGGTGATCTTTTTCGTGAGGAAGTCGCAGAGGCAAGTAAGGGCGGTCAGACCGACGGCAACATGTCGGTTAGATTGCGGCTCGGCATGACGCCGGGTTCATCAAATTTGAGGTGGAGAAATTCGATGGCACGAGTAACTTCGGTTTATGGTAGACAAGAGTCAAGGATCTTCTGGCGCAACAGAGAATCTTGAAGGGTTTGCAGGAGACGAAGCCGGCCAAGGTTGACGACGATACATGGGAGGATATGCAAGTGCAGGCACTGTGTAACACCCTGATTTTTCAAACTTTTTCTTTTCAAAATATTTTAGAGTTTCAGGGGCAAGTTGATGGGTTTTTCAAACCACTTCAACCAAGAGGGATCCTCAACCCTTGATTTCTTGCCACCAACCACTCCAAAACCTTTTTATCTTCCCAAAATGTTTCTGGGATTTATTTGCAATATTTTATTTGCCTAAACAATTTCTTTTCCTATTTTTGGGAATTATGGCAACCCTATAGGTTGTAAAGCAACCCATAGCTTGGATGAGCTTTAAGCCCCCAAAATTTTTACTGCATTTTCTCGTTGCCATATGATTTCAGAATATGCAAAAATATTCCTTTCCCAATGGATAATTATGGCCAGAATAATTATTTATTATCTGACCAGAATTACCCCTTTGTGAAGCAACCCTATGATTCCTGGTTTAAAAAATTCCCAATAAATTCCTGTAGTTACTAGGGATCATATCTAGTTCCAATATGTAAAAACATCCCATGTTCCAATACAAATTTTGAGCAAAACAACTCTGCTAAGTTTCTGTTAACAGTGAACCCTTGTGAAGGAACTTCTAGCTAGGAGTGCACATTGGAGCTGAAATTTTTTGAGCATGTGTGCATTGCCAAATGACACTTTCCTACAAAAACTCACTGGTAGCAAAGCTTTCAAATGAGTGCTATGAGCTCATTTGTATTCTGGACCAGAAAGGTGCTTTACAAAGGAACTATATCCATTTGATCTTCAAACCTTGCCAAATTTTGCCAGTTTGGAGTCTTTCCTATGCTAAATCCACTAGACATCACCTCTTGATCTAATCCTTATCCAATTTAGCTCCAGGACCTCCCAAACTTTGCTGTTAGAAGCTGTTTTTGATGTTCCAAGTCGATGGTAATGTTGAGTGATCAAGCCAGCAATGGTGAGTGACTAATGGAGGGTCTGTCGACACTAGGGACAAGGTGGCCAGGCTGGTGTGGCACCAGGACAGCCACAACCATGGTGACCATGGCACTGGCATGCGACAGAGCGCGCTCTGCGCAGCCCCAGTGACAGCCGAGCTGTCCCGAGTGGTCACACTCTGTCCCCTCCTTGTCCTGAGCGTCGGTGAACCCCGTGGCAGACGCGTGGTACCCGTGGAAGGTGCCGGGCCACCGGAGAGCGCCACCGCCGCTCCCAGCCAAGCTCCGGCACAGGGCCGAATTGTCGCCTCCGGCCACTGTGCCCGTCCGCAAGCCATTTATGGCCAGGACCCATCCCATCGCGTCTCTGCCCTCCTTGGTCACCTCCATGCGCTCCGCGACGACCAGCTCAGCGCTCCGGCGACCGTGCCCGAGCTTATCTTCGCCGCTTCGGGAGAGATTGACCGAGCTCGTCGTCGGCCTATTTAAGGAGGAGCCCGACCCCTCCGAGCTCTCCATCCCCCTCCTGCTCATCTAGATCGAGCCCCCGAAGAGTGAGCCAAGGCCCGGAGGCCCTCTGGCCTCGGAGCATCACCGGAGTTCTGCCGCTGCCCCTCTCCATTGACAGCCTTCTCCCCTATCCCCAGAGCCAAATTGATCCCTCCGACAGGTTCAGTGAGTCCTACTGGTGCTCCTCGACCTCTCGCCCGAGCCCATCCCTCCCTGGAACGCCGTCTCCGACGATCACCCGAAGCTGCCGCCGCCGGAGAAGAAGGGGACGTCGTTGTTTGTCCACCTCTAGCCGAGCTACGGGTACGTACGTGATCGCCGTGGACTACCCGTTCCATTCCACCCATTCCCTGGCGTCGCCGCTGTCTCTATCACCGTCGACCATCGCCGGCCGGCCGCCTCGCCTCTGTCTCCCTCCCCTCCTCTCTGTTTAAATCAGGCAGGTCCCACCTGCCAGGGACTGCGGCCCGTGGCCGAAGCGTTAAGTGGAGGCGCCCCTCCACTTTACGCCTTCGACGTGGCCCTCCCCAGGATTTCCTTTTTGTTTTTATATTTTTAGTTTTTAACAGAAACTTCGAATTCTTATAACTTTTTATCCACAGGTCCAAATCACTTGATTCTTTTTGCATTGGGTTGGGATTGAAATTCTTTACAACCTGGTAAATTTTGGTATTTTTCCCACACACATAGAATTTCTGGTTAATAAAAGGATATTAAATGACTTTTCCTTCGTTTTGCCATTTTCAATATGATTTCAGAAGGAAACTTTGGAGATTAGGAGTATTTGAACAACCCCACTGACCAAGGCAAGCCATTATTTCTATATGGTGCAAGCATTGCATAGCATGGGATATATCTTCATGTTAATGATAAGGATGATGGTTATTATTTTAATTATTAAAGTTTGCTTATTTAGTTAGTGGTGATATATCTACTACTCTGATTCTTGAGTTGATCTCATCTAGTGGTTGATCGGAGTCACCTGTCCGGGCATTATTGTAAGTGCATCTAGTGCCCCTTAGTGATTTTGGTGGTTTGAAGACTTATATGTTAAGTATCTAATGTGTTTATAAGTGTACACATGATCTATAAGTCATTGAGGAGTTTGAGATATTTGAAGAATATCGACCCCTAAAAATATATGTCTTCAGTTGAAGAAATTGGTCTGAAGCTGAAGAAATGAATCACGAGGAATCTGCGATGAAATTGATATTCCTCATGAAGATATTGATATTGAGAAGATCGGTGGTTCCTGAAGAGAATCGTTCTGAAGAAATTGAAGCGTGAAGATTTTCGTTTTCTGTTTTACTTTCTTCGCATTTGATGAATAGGAACACCGTACTGTTAAAGGGGGTCATAGTAACACTATGGAATGAATTTCCTCATGATGCTCAACCCAAGCCAAATCCTACCAAAAGCCTCAAGTGAGGAATATGAGTGACATGAGGACTCTCACAGTTGAGGGTCCCGACCGTCTCGATAACCACGCCAAGTCACTGGTCTTATCCACTCCAACGGTCATATTATTTAAGGGCATTAGTGTCAAATCATGTCGGGATGCTCCCAGGCTATAAATAGCCGCCCCCCACAACCACTAGCTGGTTGGCTGCTCCGTTAGAACCTGACACTTGTCATAAGAGCAACCAAAATTCCTCAGAGCCTTCGAGAGTAATTCATCAGTGAGGAAATACACCACCCACCGAAACCACAAACCAAACCTAGTGATTGAGCATCACTGAAGAAGTTGTTCCTGTGTGGGGCTGAAGCCTTTTACCTTTGAGGACTGTGCATCCTCCAGACGGTTAGGCATCATGGTCTAGAGCAATCCAGCAGTCAATTGTGGATCGCCGGGTGACCGAGTTTGTGAGGGTTTGGAAGTGTTGGGCGAGGACTGTGTGTCCTTAGCTCAAGGAGAATACGGTAGGGACTGTGTGTCCGGGGACTGGGTGTCCTTTGGTTTCAATACCAAGCCACTCCAAACCAGATGTACAACTGTCACAGCAAGGTGAACTGGGTCATCAACAACAGTCTTCACCGAGAATCGGGTTCTAATTCCTCAACTCTTTACTTTCTCTGTATTATGTGTTGATGACTTTCACTGTGACTGTTTGAAGAATTTGCTGAAGACTTTCTCTGAATTTCCTCAACCCCAAATTCTTCACTTGAGTTAATCATCATCTGTATTCTGCGTGCCTGCTTACTGTGCGATCTGTTTTCACATTCTTCACTCTGTAATACTGCTATTGTGAAAGTTTGCATGTCTGATCCGTAACTGTTTCCGCTGTAAGTTAGTCATCAGTGAGGAATTTCCTCAAAAGGAATTTCCTCAGTGATGAAATTCTAAAAATCTCCTATTCACCCCCCCTCTAGTCGATATAACGCACTTTCAATTGGTATCAGAGCAAGGTACTCCCTTGTTCTATGTGATTTTGGTTTAACCATCTGGAGTTTTAGTTATGTCGACTGCAGGCATGTTCAAGTTGACTGCACCATTCCCACCTACGAAGGGAAGAACTTTCCTTTCTGGAAGAACAAAATGCAACTGCATCTACAAGCTATTGACAATGATCTCTGGTATATTGTGGAAAATGGCGTTCCCCTCGTTTCTGCCAGTGTCACTGTAGCTGATGTGAAGAGATTCAAGCAACTCGATTCTCAAGCGAAGAACATCATATGTGGCTATCTAAGCCCAGGCCAGTTTGGAAGAGTAAGTGCTTTGGGCTCTGCAACACTGATCTGGGAGAGACTGTGCAAGGTAAATGAAGGAGTATCAACCCAGCGAGACTCTCGTGTTGATATTCTTCGCAATCTCTTCAATCGCTTCAAGAGACATGACAATGAATGCTGCCAAGACACCTTTGATCGCCTCACTGATATATCAAATGAACTGCAAGCACTGGGAGCTCGAGACATCACTGATCACGAAGTTGTGAAGAAACTGCTGAGATCCTTGGATCCTTCATTTGACACTCTAGTTCTGATGATTCAAGAAAGACCAGACTACAAGATGCTAGATCCAACTGATATTCTTGAAAGGCTAAATACTCATGAATTCCAGCAAGAAGAAAAGAGAGATCTATATGGACCAAGCTATTCCAGACCACGTGCACTGAAGGATAGAGCAATTTCCTCATCTGAAGAAGAAACAGATGACAGCAGTTGTGACCCTGAAGAATTTGGACAGGAGCTCGCAATGCTTGTGAGGAAATTCCAGAGATTTACACGCCGAGGTCAGTTCGGTAAATCATCAAGAAGAGACATGAGGAAATCAGAATCTGCATCTGAGGACTACAAGAAACGGACCTGTCACAAATGCAAGAAATCAGGTCATTACATTGCTGATTGTCCCCGCTGGGGAAAGGAATCAAAGAAGAAGAATGTAACGACCAAGATGCGGTCCTTTCCGATCTGGGGGTCGAGGCCCCCGAATAGGAAAGAAGCACATCTAAGCGTTTCGCAAGCAAGTAAACATAACACATAATAATAATTACAGTAGACAATCTGGGATTCAACTGTCTTCTTATTAATAATACAGAGTACAACGCAGATACAAACAAGGTAGTTCCGGTACGGACTACAAAACAAGGAAAATGCTATGCTACCCGCTGCAGGCCCACGATCACGACCACGGCTCAGTCCTCTGGATAGTTCACGTAAAGGCGATCTGTCTCCTCGTCGTACTGCCACGCCAGCTGGGTGTCGTCGGGATCATCTGTCTCTGGGGTACCTGTACCTGCTGGGAGTTTCGGAGGCATCCGTGAGCCACGGGGACTCAGCAATCTAAGACCTTGGTGCCAAAACTAGTCACATTATTTGGGTAAGGAAGGGATGAAGTGTTTCAGGCTGCTGCATCCTATGATTGAATAAGTGACTAACTTACGCAAAAGAGAAGTGAAAGTGGTCTACCTAACGATCGGGATTACTTGATCAGAAGGTGATCCTGAACACCTACCTACGGCATTCATAACCCCACCGTGTTCCCGTCGAAGAGAGATCTTCGGAGGGACAATCACGGTTACGCACACAGTTGGCATTTTTATTAGTTTATGTTTAAGTTCTCTAATACCGGATGTTAACAAAATATTCCAAGTTGCCACATAACCGCGGGCACGGCTTTCCGAAAGATTAAACCCTGCAGGGGTGCTCCAACTAGTCCATCACAAACGAACATAGGCCGCAAAGGCATCCTCTATCACGAATCTCGTGATCTCGTCGGATTCCTTAGAGGAAAACCTCAACTCTGGGGAAAACCAAAGCTTCACTGGGATTCCTATATGCAAGATATACCGCTAAGGTAAGACAAGGCTAGCAGGACCTCCCGACGTGTCGACGACCCCGATAAGAGCCGCGTATCTCAGTCTCAGGACACGCCGGATGGAACTAGCTACAGGCACCAAACCTCAAGTTTCCTTGTGGTGGCTCCGCAGGCAGACCAGTTTGGACCAACACTCATGAGGAGCACTGGCCCGGGTTGTTGATTAAGAAACCTCGGGGTAGCTACTCCCTATGCAGATTATTATTAAGTGATTAGCAAATTAACACCAAAGTTGGGTCCTGCCGGACAAGCCTTAACACTACGCGATTTATCAAGGGGGTCCCCATAACAACCCCGAACGTGTTAGGAGCGATCATTATGGAATCAAACACCGGTAACCGGTAACTAAGGCGGCAATAACGGAACGAAGCACCCCGCAAAAGGTTAGGCCTCCCGTCATTTACCAAGTATATAGGTCCACTAATTAACTAACAGAATTTAATATAATGACATCAAGCTTAGGTTATCACATGAGTTTAAAACACCTGCAACTAGCAATGCTAACATTAGTAGCTGAGCAAGCCTACCTAGCCATACAAGTTTGCTAGGAAAGAGTACGGTGTTTAGGCTCATGTCATGTGAAGAGGCAATATAATTTCAGTGGTAGGCAGCGAGCAATATTACATGGAATCGAAACTAACATAACGAGTCTAGAGATGGAATCAAGGTCATATCATCTTGCCTGTGATATCCTCAGCTTGGAATGGTTCTGGATCGTCCTGCATGTACTCTCCTGACTCCACGTATTCGTTCTCCGCTCCCGGTGCTACCCAACATAAGAATAACAGCCAATGAACAGCAGCACCACAAAATGCAACAATCACATGATGCATGAGATGAAAGTTGAGCATGCACCACTATTTCTATCACTAGCACAAGCAAAATAAACTACAGCAAGTTTCTGGACAGAACTTTGCACTAAACTATTTTGACAGGTATGAGAATGACATGAACAGATGCAGCTCGTAAAAACGGTGCAAAACCATATAAGGAACATTGCAAACGGAGCTACGGATCAACGAGAATCAACGAAACAAGATATGAAGCTCTACGTGAAAGATTCAACACCACACACACAATTGGCACAAATCTGGTATTCACAGGCTGCCAAGACATGTAATAACCCAACATGAATGAAATGGAGCAAGGTAGAACACCACAACATCAATTAAGCACAAACTATGAACAAAATGGCAAAACTACATAATCTGCCAGTTTCTGCATCTTAGCTGTTTGGGAGCAACATGCAACATAGCTACAGGTCTTCAAACGTGACAAATAATATATGCGGCTGTTTACAACCAAGAACACTACAAGCCCCAGCAAGAATCACAGCAAAAGGAATTAAACTCTAGAAGATACAAGGTCACGAACTTTTCCAAAACCATCAGATCTCAGGGACTTAGTGAAAATTCCTGCACCTGAGTTTCTGTTTCTGTTCTGAAGATTTCGACAGCAATCAAAACACAAGCTACTGGACTCCAAATGACTTGAAAATTGACAGGAAGCTTCACAAAAATATCAGGTTCAAAATACTAGCACTGAACTAAGTCCAGTTCTCAACAGAATGACCAGCACATCCTCATCTACAGGGGAAGAAAATGTTTCCAGCATCCCAGACTTAGTGAAATTTTTAGAGTTCAAAAATCTGGAATTTTCCAGCCACATGCCCACTTTGTCTAGGCATAGTTTTCACACACATGTCACCAAGAGGTAGTTGACACCACTATGGTGTTGAGCACAAACCCCTACTATTAACACACAAAATCCATGCCCTTGGGCTCCTCCTATACCATGGAATCAAGGACCAAACTTTCAACAAAAAGTAAATCCAACTCCATAATGTATTATACTAAGATGACAATTACATAGGTGAGTTTTATGTGCACAATGACAAAGTGACATGGGGGTTTGAACCCCATGTTTGTGTCATGCACATCAACAACACCAACACACATGAGCCAACCCCACACACACAATATGCTCTCTCTCATATTAAACATGAGGAGGTGCACCACTTGTAAAGGTGGGAAGGTCCACACCACCCACATATCTAGCATGTCACAATGCTAGTACTACTAAAACTAGTCAGAACATACAATAGCTACACTCCCTAAATGAATCCAACACCACCACACACTACTAAGTCATATGCACAACAATGCTCTTCATGCCTTGCCATGGGTGAGGCTCTCACACACAATCTATACTAGTGCTACCACAAGTTAATGCACACACATCACAATCTACATCCACCAAGGCTTAAACTTCAAGGTTTGTGCAATTGCACAAGCATGTGTATGGGGTTACACACACACTTGCACACACACTCAACCTCAAGCTCAAACTCCCACACACATCAAACTCACCACTACCACTCTCACACTACCCCTACTTACAAGCTCTCTCTCACAAGAACACATACACACATCACCTCAAATGGCCATACAATAGCAGCAAAGGAAAAAACATAAACATGCCCTCTGCCATCTAAGCTTACTGCACAACCATCAACTAATCAAAAGAGCAAAAGGAAAAGAAATAAAAGCAGGGAAAAGAAATGAGATAAAAGGGCACCCTGGGGTTTGATCCCCTGTGCCTCTGGTGTGCAACCCTGGCGCACACCACTGGGCTGAGAGGGCATGCTCGACAGGAAGGCTATATCAGCAGAAGTTTATGCCGTTGCACTGCTACTGAACTCTACTGTCAGGAAAGAAAAATAACAAAAGGGGGAGGTGTATACCCTGGGATTTGATCCCAGGACCTCGCGGGAACACCCCCAACACGCCAACCACTACGCTACGCTGCTGCTATTGACAGAGAAGGAGGGACATCTCTAAAGATCATCTACTCTGCTCTGAATATATCGCCGGCGACCGAACCAGAGGCGGACGGCGGCGACCACGACGCAAGCCTAAGTGCGCACACACACTACGGTGTTGGATTAGGATCCTAAGGGGATCCTTTCCTGCCTCTAAAGGCACCTGCCGATGCATCTAATGACGAGCACATCTACTGTCTACAGTCTACTGCACTGCTAGCTGCCGATCTACACCCTGCTGACAGAAAACTGGCGGCAGAGAAGAAGGCGCATGCCCTGCTGCCGCAGCAGCTCTTCGCGCCGGATGGAGGCGAGCTCCTGCTCCTGCTACTACCAAACAACAGCAACACGCCCTCTACACCAAGCTACGCACATGCACACCTCGCTACTCTCTGACGAACGGCACCAGAGAAGAAACGAAGAACCCTGCCTACAGCTCTTGACCGAACCAAGGAGGAGGAGGAAAGGGGGGTGATGATCCTCACCTTGGGGAGAAGAGGGGGCGCCGATCGGGAAGGAGGAGCTTCAGAGGGGAAGAAGGCCGTCGACGAAGGACTGTTGCAGACCCGAAGCAGGGGAAGGAGTTCGTCGGGTTCGCGCCGAATACAAGCTCCTGCCCGTTGCTGTGGTCGCTCCCCGACCTCAACAACGGCGGGAACGGAGCGCGGGAAGCCTCCCCAAGCTCCCGGGCATGGTGGCCGTGCCGCCTGACGAAGCACGCGGGGGGTAGACGTCGGCGAGCCACTTCTGTGTCTCTCTGCTATCCCTACAGAAAGCTTACCTCGAGGGAAGGAAGGAAGGAAAGATGGAGATGGAGGAGAGGTGGCGGCGGCGACTGAGGGGGAAGAGAAACCCTAGGCAGCTGGGGCACGGACGCCCACGCTTTATAGGGCGCCTCGACGGCTGTGCCTGACGGCACCGTCTACTCTCTCTCTCTCTCCTGACTGACGGAAGGGTGCAGCGAGGAACGACGTCAGGAAAGGAGAAGGGTGCGCGCCCTGGGCTCCTAGCGCCGGGAGGGAGAGCTACTGGGCCAGCAACGGGAGGAAGCCCATGCTGCGCCAGGGGAGAGAAGAAAACGCTGGGGGGTTTTCTATTTAGATTAAAACACACAGGGAGGAAAAATAATACACAAGATAAACTACTGGGATAAAAATCAAAAGGAAATACCTCCTGGTCATAAGGAATTATGGCCCATTAGAATAAAATAGGAAAGCAATATTTGGAGCCATTTGAAATAAATGCAAAACAGTAATTAATTTACTGTTTTGGGTTTATTTGCCCCTTTAAAAATCAAAGAACAAATCAGCAAAATTGCACCTCCTCATAACCACAATTTACTCTCACCACCAGAAATTTTAGAATAACCTTTGGGAAGATAGAATTTTGACATGAGATGATAGGAGGGAAAAGGATTTTTAAATAGCAAGAGCTTTGAAAGGCCTAGCACTCACTCCTACCCATCACACACCAACATCACATGCATCACACAAGATAATACAACAACACAACATCACACCTAGCAAGATCACATGCAATCATAACACTAGAATACTAACTCCTAGTAAGAACAAATGCAAACATGATCATGACATGCAATCATAGGGTATGGCAAGGAATGATATGGCATGGATGCATGCTTGCAAATGCAAAATAGAAAGTGGCACATGAATTCATACATGCATAGAAACTCTCATGACTAAGTCAAGGTGGTCCCACATGGAAGGTTACAAAAAGGGAAAGTCCTACACTTAGGGCATTACAAAGAAATACAAGGATGACAGTTCTGATGACTCGAAGAAGAAGAAGAAATCTTCAAAATCCTCAACTTCAAAGTCCTCTTCACACAAGAAGACTAGCTTCAGAAAGGATCGGGCACTTATTGGCAAGGAAATGGATTCCGAGGCAGAATCAGAGGAATGTGATGAAGAAGAAGGCTCTGGAGAAGACTCAGAATCCGGACAGGCTAGTCTTGCACTAGCAACCAATTTCGTCAGCAAGTCAATCTTCAATCTTGAAGAAAATGATTGCACCATCCATACTGATGACTATGCTGATGACTTCGCTCCAACCTATTGCTTCATGGCAAAAGGTTCAAAGGTATCAAATAATGCCTCCTCCTCTGATTCAAGTGACTGTGAACATGATGATTACAAAAAACCCAGTTACAGTAAACTTGCCATCATTGCCACTAAACAACAAACTGCTCTGGAAAAGCTTCAAAAACTGCTAGACAAAAGTGATGATCTGTTGAATGATGAAATGAATCTTAATCAAATCCTCACTGATGACATGAAAAATCTTCAGTCTAGATTTGATATTCTTCAGGATCGTTATGATACACTCCTCACTGATCATGAGAAGCTTTCCTACGAATTTCTTCAAAGGAAGCTTGATCTTGAGAAGCTGAGGATGTCTCATGATGATCTTCGCATGGAAAATGATTCATTACTAGCTCAACAGATCAGCGCTAGTCAAGTTGAATTTATTCCTCCATGTCTTAAATGCATTGAACGTGAAACTGCTAATTCCTCACCAGAATCATCAAATGCTACAAATTCTTCAACTGCACCTGTTGTGTCTATTTCCTCACTTGAGGAAAACATAAATGTTACTGATGAAAATGCAGGGTTGAAGGAATTGTACGTGACAGGCATGTACAAAAGTCTCAAAGGACACCAAACCCTTTGTGATGTGCTCAAAAAGCAGATCTTGAACAGGAAACCGAGGAAAGAAGGAATCGCCTTTGAGAGGAAATTAAATGTTGATGGAACTTATTGGAAACCTGAGCAGTATCCCAAAACCTCATGGGTTGCTGCTACTGGGCCTCCTTTTGATCCATCTAATCTAACTGGCTTCTCATGTGAATTATCCTATTCCTCGGATAAATCATTTGATTCCAACTATAAACTGTTCAAAAATCAATCTGGTGAAGTATTTGCTCGATATGTTGGAACTAATTGCACGAATGGCCCTCCTCTAAGGAAAATCTGGGTTCCCAAAAGTTGTCTTGAAAATCTTCAAGTGAATGTCCTCATGACACCACCTCTGAAGAATTTGAACCCTCGATCCAATTCCTCAGGAGGACCAAAGTCTTCAAGAGGATCAAAATCCTCAACTGGTCAAAACTATGCTCGTACCCGTGCTTATGCGTCTAACATGCAGGGAAACTACAAGGAATATGATTATGAGCGCTACTCCTCAAATCATTATGTTCATAAATCCTCAAACCAGTTCTCTGCAGACTCATATGAGTACTTTAACCCCCCTACTGTTAAAAGAAGTGCATTAGCTTCAATACCACCTTTCTCATATGGTGCTCGCAGGATGATGAACGTTTTGCCACCCCTTCAGATGTGGGTGGTGAAGAAATCAAACTAATCACTTCTGCATGACAGGTCTCTAGATGAAAATGATCATTTGAAGAATTTGCTGGAGACCTGAGGAAATGCTTGATAGGACGCAAGCTAATGATTGATGAAATAGAAATATTTCACACGTCCTTACATTTCTGTTATGATGAAATTACTGAACTGATGAAATTAGTATCATATTCTTCAAATCTGAAGCATATGAGATGGTAAGCTGTACTAATTCATCTGCAGGATGATAAACCCAAAAACACTGAGTGGGTTCTCGATAGTGGCTGCACACATCACATGACTGGTGATAAAAGCCTACTGATGAATATGCCACTAACTCCATCACCTCTGAAGAAATCACATATGCTGACAAAGGTAAAAGCAAGGTATTGGGACTTGGCAAAGTAGCTATTTCCAAGGATAGGCATATGGACAAAGTGATGCTTGTTGAATCCCTTGGTTTTAATCTCATGCCAGTCTCGATGCTTTGTGATCTTGATATGATTGTTATATTTGGTAGATATATATGTGTAGTCATCATGGAATCTGACAGATCCAAAGTCTTCGAAGGTGTAAGAAGAGGGGATTTGTACATTGTCGATTTCTCTACAGGTCCTCAACCAGCCACTTGCTTACTAGCAAAAACCTCAGAAGGATGGCTGTGGCACCGAAGACTAGGTTATGCAGGCATGAGGAATTTGCACACGCTTGCAAAGAAGAAGCATGTCATCGGCATCGAATCAGTCAAATTCCTCAAGGACCACCTCTGCGGTGCTTGTGAATCTGGGAAAATGACCAGATCCAAGCATCCTTCTAAAACCATCATGACTACTACACGTCCATTCGAATTGCTTCATATGGATTTATTTGGACCTACTCACTATGCCACACTAACCAATGCAGCATCTCTATATGGCTTTGTCATAGTTGATGATTATTCCAGATACACTTGGGTGCATATTATAGTGTATAAAACTGAAGTGCAGGAAATCTTTAAACGATTTTCTTCAAGGGCCTCAACGAACTTCGGCATCAAGATCAAACATATCAGGAGTGATAATGGAACCGAGTTCAAAAACACTGGTCTTGATGATTATCTTGATGAACTTGGTATTACTCACAAATTGTCTGCTCCTTATACTCCTCAGCAGAATGGTGTCGTTGAAAGGAAGAACATGACTCTGGTTGAAATGGCAAGAACAATGCTTGAAGAATATCAGACTCCTCGTCGCTTCTGGCCTGAAGCAATCAATACTGCATGCCATATCATCAACAGGGTATATCTTCACAAATTCCTCAAGAAAACCTCATATGAACTCCTCACTGACAAGAAACCCAATGTAAGTTATTTCAAAGTCTTTGGTGCAAAATGCTGGATTAGAGATCCTCACTATAGCTCAAAATTTGCACCTAAGGCACATGAAGGTTTTATGCTCGGATATGGAAAGGACTCGCACACCTACAGAGTCTTCAACAACTATCACAATAAAGTTGTTGAGACTATAGATGTGCGGTTCGATGAAACTAATGGCTCGCAAAGAGAGCAATTGCCTTCTGATGCAGATAAACTGTCTCCTGAGGAAGCGATAAAGCTTAAGCCTACTGAAGACATTGTCCCCACTGAGGAAATTGGAGAAGAAATAGTCCCCATCGCTGACAAAAACCAAGAGGATGCTCCTGAGGAAATTGCAACATCACCACTTCCTCAGCCCAGACAAAATCCTCAACCAGCTCATCCGAGGATTGCAAATGAAGTAGAACTTGACAAAATCCTCAACGACATCAATGCACCAGGTCCTCTCACTCGCTCAAAAGCTTCACACTTAGTTAACTTTTGTGGGCATTTTTCCTTTTGTATCCATCACAGAACCCTCAAAAGTAGCCGAGGCTTTTCTGGAACCGGAGTGGATCCAAGCCATGCAAGACGAACTTCTTCAATTCAAGCTGAATGACGTATGGGAGCTCGTCAAACGACCAGATCCTCGCAAGCACAACATCATCGACACCAAGTGGATCTTCCGAAACAAGCAAGATGAGGACGGTCAAGTGGTGAGGAACAAGGCACGACTTGTAGCCCAAGGCTACACCCAGGTTGAAGGAATAGATTTCGATGAAACTTTTGCACCTGTTGCTAGACTTGAAGCTATTCGAATTCTACTTGCTTATGCTAATCATCATAACATCATCTTATATCAAATGGATGTGAAAAGTGCATTCCTCGATGGTAAGCTTGAGGAAGAAGTATATGTTGCTCAGCCCCCAGGTTTTGAGGATCCAAAGAATCCAGACAAAGTCTTCAGACTCAAAAAGGCTCTGTATGGCCTCAAGAAAGCCCCTCGGGCATGGTATGATACATTGAAGGAATTCCTCATGAAGAAAGGCTTCAAACCTGGTTGACTCGATCCAACTCTTTTCAGAAAATCTTATGATAATGAGCTGTTTGTATGTCAAATATATGTTGATGACATCATATTTGGTTGTACTGACAAAAGATACAGTGATGAATTTGCCTACATGATGAGTGAAGAATATCAGATGTCCATGATGGGGGAGCTGAAATTCTTCTTAGGTCTTCAAATTCGTCAACAAAGCAATGGAATCTTCATATCACAGGAGAAATACCTCAAGGATGTTCTGAGGAAATTCGACATGCACGAATGCAAAGGTGCCAAGACTCCAATGCCTACCAACGGTCACCTCGGCACTGACGAAAATGGTAAAGATTTCGATCAGCAGGTATACTGGTCTATGATTGGCTCTTTATTGTATCTATGTGCATCTAGGCCAGATATAATGCTTATTGTTTGCATGTGTGCACGTTTTCAAGCAAAACCGAAGGAATCACACCATAAGGCTATGAAACATATTCTTCGATACTTAGCTCACACACCAACACTAGGATTATGGTATCCCAAGGGCTCCAATCTTCATCTGGTAGGGTATTCTGATTCAGACTATGCTGGTGACCGTGTGGATCGCAAGTCAACTTCTGGCACATGCCATTTCCTCGGAAGATCACTAGTTTGCTGGTCCTCAAAGAAGCAGAACTGCATATCACTCTCCACTGCCGAAGCTGAGTACATTGCTGCTGGTTCTTGCTGTGCTCAATTACTATGGATGAAGCAAACCCTCAAGGACTACGGCATCAACATGAAGAATGTGCCTCTCTACTGTGACAATGAGAGTGCAATCAAGATTGCCTATAACCCAGTGCAGCACTCGAAGACCAAGCACATCCAAATTCGTCATCATTTTCTTCAGGACCATGTCCTCAAGGGCAATATCCTCATCGACCATGTGAAGACTGATGATCAACTGGCTGATATCTTCACTAAGCCCTTGGATGAGAAAAGGTTTTGCAAGTTGCGGTGTGAGCTAAATATCTTAGAATCTTCAAATGTTTTGTAAAAACATGCACACATCCTAACACTTATGCAAAGTTGATGACTTAGATGTGCAACACATGATGAATCGATTTTCTTCAATCGATGAAGAAAGTCACTCTGAATGTGAAGAAATTAACGAAGAAATTGATTCTCAAGGCCCTACGACAATTGTACGCGGCGTCTGTAATCAACATTCTTATATGGTGGGTAACGCCACCGCCCAATGTGAAATTCCTCAAGTTGATTTTCTTCAAATGATCAATTTCCTCACAACGCATTTTTCTACAAAACAGCTGTTCTTCATTGTGGTGATCTATTACAAAATCTTCAAAAACACTTGATGACTTTCATTTGCCTAGGTAGACTGTGATTTCTTGTCCTCAACAGCATTCACTTATTGCTATTTCTTCAAGTTGATGTTTCTGCTAAGTGAATGTGATCGGACCCTACTTTCCCTCTATGCTATACTTATCCAGTCTATTCAATTCTTCATATGCGTTCTACTTGAAACTTTGTTCAAAATCCTCATTGCATTCTTGTCAGCTGATGATTTTGTAACGAAAATCCTCAAATCTTCAAAATTGTTATCTTTAAAAGAACAGTAACTGAACCCCCACTTCCCACGATCGGATAACCACGATCTCCACTATCTCCACCGCATCGTACGGGAGCTACACATGTCTTGCGGAGACGTAGAGGCAAGAGCTATTCAGTCCGAAACTTTCGCGCCAAACAGTAACTTTCGGGCTATAAATTGGTCCTTATCCCCCTTGGTATCTTCTTCTTCGCCTCATCGCTCTCTTGCCATCACACTCTCCATCGAACCCTAGCGCCCCCGCTGGTTGTCTTGTCGCCGGCATGGAAGAGCTTTACTGCCTCAACCTTTTCGCCGCCAGGATCACACCGGAGTCGGAACATCTACGTCCGCCGCCGTCGTAGACGTCCTCTGCTGCCAAGTTAGGGTGCATTGGACACTCGACCGAAGAGCCTCTCCAACACCACCTTCTGTGTTCTTCGCTCGCACCTTCTAGGGTAAATATACCCCATTTTTACAGCAGATTAGATCTGAAATTTTACCTCTCCCATGTGAAATATGTTTTTCCTCAAGATACGATGCGCACATGATTCCTCAAACACTACCTATCACCGCAATCACTGATGAACTAGCTAAGCATCTAAGATTTTCACGAGATTCCTCAATTGTGCAAATTTTCGGATCTGTACAACTCTGGAACCCAAGAACAGTATGCTTAGGCAAATTCCTCAACCACTGGTTATATTCCTCAAACTGTCAAACTTTTTCATTTTCTTCAAATCTGAGAACGCATATGACCTCTCCAAATTCCTCGCAACTATACTCTGTTCATAGGTACATACATGTTAGCTGATGAATCTCTCGGTTCTCATCACATTAACTCATTTGCAGCGTTTCTGGAAGAAACTCTTCAAGGCTCATCAGATTCTTCAAGAGTTCAAAACCATCAGCAAATTCCTCGTTTGAAGAAAATGGAGGAAGAAAGGAAACAAAAGGGAGGAAAGAAACTGGAGTAGAACACAGCTGCTGATATTCCTGATGACATATACTTGGACTATTGTACGCCTGATGAAGAACCTGAGACAATGGCCAAGAGAAAGATTAGGCTGCAGAAAATTGAACGCAGATGGGCGAAGGAATGGAAGGAGTACAGGTTTGTGACTCCAAAATATGCGAAGAAATTCGCTTTGAAGCCTCCTGGCAGAAGGGCCCCACTTGAGGATCATCAAGTAGCACATCCCTCAAGTCTTATGACACTTGCTGACTACCCAGATGAAAAAGAAAGGCATCTGGCCAAGCTCAAGAAGCAAGCTGAAACAGCAGTGAAGAAATTCAATGAATCCTCAGCTGCTGCCTCTGGTGCTGCTCATTCCTCAGCAGCAGAAACTTCAGGCTCTGTTGGGGATATTGCTTATTAAGTGACTCGCCGAGTATGGGCCGGGTTACTAGTAGGGCGATTCATCCTTTGGGGCTAGTTGGGCCTCAGCCTGGGCGGTTCAAGGCCGCGGGATGGTTATGATTTATGGAAGGTCTTTGGGTTTTGCAAGACGGCCACTCAAAGGCCGCGGTGGTCACGATTTGTAAAGAGGAAGGGACTCTTGTAAAACCCTAAAGCCTCGACCTCTATATAAAGGCGAGTCTGAAGGGGGATAGATAGGTTAGAAATCATCGAGTGCTAGGTTAGGCGAGTTACGCCTTTCTTGTAATCGAATCCACATCAATACACGCCAAGCAGGACGTAGGCTATTACCTCCACGCGAGGGGCCGAACCTGGGTAACCGGCCGCGTTCCTCCTGTTCAACCCCTTTGAGTCGCCACCAAAGTGCGATGGTTCCCATACTAAGTCCTTTCACGAGGACATCTGCCGTGACAAAACCACGACAGTTGGCGCCCACCGTGGGGCCTACGCACGGCGGAGTTGAGTTCTCAAAGGGAGCCCTACCAGGGTTTGGGAGTTATGCGACGGCGCTCATGACTTGGAACCGACGCGGCATAGCCTACATCGACAACCAACGATGGGGACCTGAAGCGAATTCTCTCGAATTAGGCTACAGGGTCCCCTTCGGCAAGATCAACGTCTTCATCGGCATGATCGGGTCATCTGTTCCTGAGCCGGACATCTCCTCCGACATCGTCGAGCCGGCCAGGTACGTCCATCCAGTCATAACACGGAATCTGACCCACCCGATCTTTGTGGGGTTCACGCAGGGGTCGGAGGAGCTAGAGCACGCGGCGGCTCAGGAGGTCACCCCGGTCAACTCTGACGATGAATCATCCATGGGCGATTCAGATTCCATCCAGTCCCTCCACGGAGACGGTCTCGGAGGCTTGTCATTGGCCATGGATCCGGAAGTCCTCGATCGAACCCGCCGCCAGATCGCCATCTACATGGCCGGGGCGACTCAACCCGCACAGAACCCCGCCGGAGGCGATGGGACCGGCGGGACATCCAGAAGTGCGTCAGCAGTCCTGGTGGATTTAGCGGCGGAAATCACGAGACTAATGTCAACCCCCCTCACGCCAGAGAACCAAGAAGAGATAAACGCAGAGTTAGCAAAACTGAGGGAGGCGGTGGCAAAGGCCCATCAGGATGTTGAGACGGACTCCGCGAGGATGGAAACTCGACAAGCCCAGATTACAGCCGAAAGGATGCGATTGAACACCGACAACTGGCGGCTTGAAAGACAGCAGCGCGCGTCCGACGCCGTCCATCAGCGGAGACACCAGGGTCGCCTGCCCCATGACCTCAATCCGACTCGCGTGTTCGACACTCCCCAAACACCCGGGATGGGAGCCGCCCCAGCAGGAGGACCGGGCCGCCCTCCTAACCCGCCGATTCAGCCGAATGAGGGTCAAATTCCTCGTTTCCGTACCCCTCGAGGCCACTTCTCTAACCCGGTGGATAACGTGCTTGCCGCAACTCGCCATCTGGAGTCTCTTCCGATCCACGACAACACCCCAGCTGAGATTGAAGCAAGGAACGCCATCGAGATGTTGAAAACGGCGGTGGTCCAAAATGCGCAGTTCTCGCACAGCCCTGAGCGATTGCACTCCACCCCCCAGGCGAGCTATACCAGGAGTAGGCCGGAGGATCAGCCAGGCGTAAACAGTGCCCCGCGACACTTCCCGCAGGACAACCCGCCCGAGCGGAACCCGCCGGGCAGAGATCCACCCAACATTCAAGAGGCCCAGACTCCCCTCGCGGGGACCGGAGGGCGAGTTGGGGTGCCCTGCTTGTCCCTAGCCCTTCGAAACGAAAGAATGCCCAAGGATTTCAAAGGACCAAGAAAGGTGCCTAATTACACACCAGATCTCGAACCAACATCTTGGATCGAGGGCTATGAGATCGCCATGGACATGCTCGACGTAAACGAGGCGGTTTGCGCCAGATATTTCACCATGATGCTCGAGGGATCGGCGCGCACTTGGTTGAAAAACTTACCCCCCAATTCTATCCAGTCCTGCGCCGAGCTGAAGGAGCGTTTCATCAAAAACTTCCGGGGAACCTGTAAACGGCCGATGACGATTGTCGACTTGCAACACTGCGTACAACGCCCGGATGAGTCGGCGCACCATTGGTCGCGGCGAGTCGCGGAAATTATCCATTCATCGGATGGCATCACGGCAGCGCAAGCTATGCTTATCCTCGAGCACAACTGCCACTATGAACCGCTGGTGGAGAAATTGGGGCGACTCAAACGGAAAGTTCAGGATATGGGCGAACTGATGGATACCCTCACTAGGTACGCCGAGGCCGATGATACCAAGGATCCCGGCGAGGATGGTAAGGGTAACTCGCCCAAGAAGGGCGATTCGACCAAAAACCACACCCGCCTCCAAGGCCGCAACCGTCACAACCAGGGGACCAACGGCAAGCGTAGGCCACAGGAGGAGCCCTCGGATCTGGTGGCCAACACCAACGCCAATGATGGCAAAAAGAAAAATCGAGGCTTCAGTGGAAAAAGGCCGCGTAATTATGAAGAGCTACTCAAAGGCCCTTGCCCGCACCACGCCACGGCTGACGGCCCGGCGGGCCACTCTTGGGAGAATTGTTTCGTGATGCGAGAATTTCGGGCGGAGGCAATCAAGAAGAGCCAGAATGAAGACCCGAACCGACGCCAGGACCAACTCGCCGCGCCCAACCAAAGGCAGAACCCCTTTGGCGGTTTTCCCGAACAGGGGGCTTAGGGAGGCCCGCAGCCAGGCGGCGGCCAGTACCCGGTGCACCACCAACGGCGGTACAACCCGCCGGGAGTTTTCCAGCAGCCGCCCCCACAGGGGGCTCCACAGGACCAGGATGACCACCGGGGCTTCCGTAACAATCCTAAACAGCTAAGTAATGGGAAGTACCATGTTTTCACCACTAATGCTTGCAGGCGTGATAAAAAGGTAAATCACCGGGCGTACAACGTAATTGAGCCGGCAATTCCCAGATATCTCCACTGGTCCGAACAGACCATAACATGGAGCAGAGAGGATCACCCGCCGAGAATAGATAACCCGGGTGACCTGGCATTAGTCGTGGCTCCCCAAGTGGGGGGTTACACTCTGTCGAAAGTACTAATGGATGGCGGCAGCAGCATTAATATCCTATACTTCGACACCTTCCGGAGGATGAATCTATTGGAGAAAGACTTGATGCCTTCAACCACGGTCTTCCACGGCATTGTCCCGGGCAAATCGGCTTATCCCATAGGCCGGGTCAGGCTCTCAGTAGCGTTTGGAACTGCCAGAATTACAGGTCGGAGTCTCTGGTCTTCGAGGTGGTCAAACTGAAAAGCCCGTACCATGCGCTGTTCGGGCGACCGGCTTATGCTCGCTTCATGGCCCGCCCGTGCTACGTCTACCTCAAGCTCAAAATGCCTGGTCCTAAAGGACCTATTACGATTGACGGAGATAGAAGAATCGCAAAGGAGTGTGAGGAAGGAGACGCGGCTTATGCGGAAGTCGCCTGCGCGGCGGAAGAGCTCAAAAACCATCGGGCCAATGTTGACCCGACAGACATGTCACCACTCAAGAAGCCGACTAAAGATTCCGAGTCGCCCCTCAAGTTCAAACTAACGGATGACACAAAGATAGTCGATTTCGTCCCTGGCGATTCATCCAAGCAGTTCACCATTGGGACGGGTCTGGACCCCAAATAGGAAAGCATGCTCATCGAATTCATCCGTGAGAATCGGGACATCTTCGCATGGAAGCCCTCTGACATGCCGAGTGTACCGAGAGAATTCGCTGAGCACCATCTTAATATTGACCCAAAATGCAAACCTATCCAACAATACCTTCGCAGGTTTAACGAGGAGCGACGGAAGGCGATTGGAGAGGAAGTCGCCCGTCTTTTAGCCGTCGGGTTCGTCGTGGAAGTCTTTCACCCCAAATGGCTAGCTAACCCGGTGTTAGTACTCAAGAAGAATGGCACGTTCCGTATGTGTATTGACCCTCAACAGAGCTTGTCCCAAGGATCCTTTCGCTCTTCCCCGCATCGACCAAATCATTGACTCGGTGGCGGGATGCAAACGATTGTGCTTTTTGGACGCCTATTCAGGCCATCATCAGATCAAAATGGCCGTGGAAGATCAAGATAAGACGGCCTTCATAACCCCCTTCGGGGCCTTTTGCTATGTGTCCATGCCGTTCGGGCTCAAGAGCGCAGGGGCGACTTACCAACGCTGCATCCAGAATTGTCTTCATAACCAAATTGGCTGCAACGTCCATGCTTATGTTGACGACATTGTGATCAAGACTCACCGGGAGGAGACACTTCTGGAAGACCTTAAGGAAACCTTTGATAATTTACGGGTATATCAGATGAAGCTAAATCCTACCAAATGCGTTTTCGGCGTACCTGCGGGAAAACTATTGGGTTTTTTGGTATCGGAGCGCGGCATCGAGGCTAACCCGGACAAAATTGAAGCGGTTACTTCCCTCGGCAAGCCGACGAATGTTAATCAAGTTCAGCGATTGGCGGGTCGCATTGCGGCTCTAAGTCGTTTCGTGAGCCGCCTCGGAGAAAAGGTGATTCCTCTTTATCAATTGTTGAGGAAGTCCGATCGATTCGTATGGACAGAGGAGTCAGATGAGGCGCTTGAGGCCTTGAAGCATCAATTGGTTAACCCGCCGGTCCTGGCCGCCCCGACTGAAAAGGAGTCTATGCTCCTGTATATCGCCGCGAATTCCAAAGCGGTCAGCGTGGCTGTGGTCGTCGAAAGAAAGGAGGAAGGAAAGGAATACCCGGTGCAACGCCCGGTGTACTTTATCAGTGAGGTGTTAACTCTTTCCAAACAGCGATACCCACATTGGCAGAAACTGGTCTATGGGGTGTTCATGGCGAGTCGAAAGCTTAAACATTATTTCCAGGAACACCCGATCACCGTGGTCAGTTCCGCGCCCCTCGGTGACGTCATCCAAAATCGGGAGGCAATAGGGCGAATCGCCAAATGGGCAATAGAGCTTGGGTCGCATCACATACAATATACCCCCCGCACGGCCATCACGTCCCAGGCACTAGTTGATTTCGTTAACGATTGGACGGAGCTTTAGGCTCCGGAAGATCGGCCTGACCTTACCTATTGGACTATTTATTTTGATGGATCCAGGCAGTTGGAGGGCTCGGGGGCTGGTGTGGTGTTGATATCCCCTCAAGGAGATAAGTTCTGCTACGTTCTCCGGCTCATGTTCCCTTGCACAAATAATGCGGCAGAATATGAAGCTCTGCTTCACGGTTTGCGACTGGCAAAAGAGATGAACCTAACCCGAGTCAGATGCTTTGGGGATTCAGATTTGGTGGCGCAACAGGTTTCGGGTACCTAGGACTCTCGGGATCCTATGATGGCGGCTTACAGGCGAGCTGTATCTGACGTGGCGGGCTATTTTCATGGGTACCAGGTTGATCATGTTGATCGGCGACTCAACGAAGCAGCTGATGCCCTCTCGTGACTCGGCTCACAGAGAAAACCGGTCCCCCCTAATGTTTTCTTGGATGTCTTGCATAAACCGTCTGTGACTGTACCCACGGAGGAGGAATTGGCGATACCAGATCCCGAGTCTCAGCTTGTGGCGGCTCTCCATGCCACTCCGGATTGGGGCTCTTCCTTATCTGGCTTATCTCGCTCGTGGCGAGTTACCCACCGACGAAGTTTTGGCTCGCCAGATCGTTCGACGTAGCAAGTCCATGGTCATCATTAATGGCGAGCTATATAAACGAAGTGCTTCAGGGGTCTTTCAGCGGTGCGTTTCTTCCGAGGAAGGATGCGTAATCCTAAATGACATCCATTCTGGAGACTGCGGGCATCACGCCGGGTCACGTTCTTTGGTATCAAAAGCTTTTCGACATGGTTTCTTCTGGTTGACGGCTCATGCAGATGCAGAAGATATAGTACGGCGGTGTGAGGGGTGCCAACGATATGGGAGACAGGCTCATGTGCCGGCTCAAGAATTGAGGATGATTCCCATTACTTGGCCTTTCGCGCTCTGGGGGCTGGACATGGTCGGTCCCTTTAAGATGTCCTCTAACAAGAAAACTCACTTATTGGTGGCGGTTGATAAGTTCACTAAATGGGTTGAGGCGGAACCTGTTGGAGCTTGCGATGCGGAGATTGCGGTCAAATTTCTGAAAAAGCTGATTTTCCGTTTTGGATATCCACACAGTATTATCACGGACAATGGTACTAACTTGTCCCAAGGAGCGATGCTGGATTTCTGTCGCCGTGAACATATCCGGCTTGATATTTCTGCAGTTGCTCACCCGCAGTCAAACGGGCAAGCAGAGCGGGCGAATCAGGAAGTCCTACGAGGGATTAAACCTCGCCTCATGGTTCCCCTGGAAAGAACTCTAGGGTGTTGGGTTGAGGAACTACCTTCGGTATTATGGAGCATCCGGACCACCCCGAATCGATCCACGGGGTTCACCCCTTTCTTTTTGGTCTATGGAGCAGAAACTGTCCTTCCTACCGACATAAGACATGATTCTCTTAGAGTCGCCGCATATGTGGAGCAAGATAATGAGTTGGCGCGTCAGGATTCCTTGGATGCCTTGGAAGAGGCGCGTGACTTAGCGGCGGCTCGTTCGGCTATCTATCAGCAAGATCTGCGGCGTTATCATAGTCGCCGGGTTAAGAGTCGGGCTTTCCAGGAGGGCGATTTGGTACTTCGTCTGATACAAGATCGGGCGGGCATGCACAAGGTCTAGCCCCCTTGGGAAGGGTCTTTCGTCGTCAGCAAGAACCTCCGCAATGGATCTTACTACTTGATGGATCTTCGGCCTGATCGACCGATTACAGAGGCTGAGTCAACTCGCCCTTGGAATATTGCCCATTTGCGGCCTTACTACACTTGAGTTCTTAAAAACTCCATGTTTTGTAAGTTTTTCAGTTTCATTATGAAGTAATAAAATGTTCCTCGACTTGGGGGCTTCTTCCTTAAAAAGAGCAATCTGTGTCATCCTGTTGCGACCTTATGAGCCGGCAGAACCTGCATTTTAGGGTGGGTGCACGAGCTTTCTAACTCGCCTCTCCCTGTCGCGACCGTATGAGCCGACGAAACCTGCATTTAGGGTGGGTGCACGAGCTTTCTGACTCGCCTCCCCCTGTCGCGACCGTATGAGCCGACAAAATTACTGAAACTATTTGTAGTTCTTTTGTTTTCACAGATAATGTGTTCAAGGTTTCATCCTTGGCGGATTAAGCATTGCAGAAGATTCTTATAAGGGCGGACCAAATATTTCAAACCGCTTCAAATGCGGTATAAGGGTTTTTCTTGCAGAAGATGTCATCAAAAGATAGTACTGACTATTACATGGCTCGCGGGCCAAATTCAAGAAAAGTCTACTCCGCTAAGTCCTGGCATGAGCTCTGACCAGCTTCGATTTGTAAATCGCCCAAGACCCAATTGCACCTGGACAAAGAAGAAAAATCATCTTCATCGGTCAAGATTGATGCTAGGTCTGCTTCCCAGTCGAAGGGATTCTTGGGTCGCCGAGGAATTAGGTTGGTCACCACGAAGGTTGGCGGGTTGATTTTCTTATTCTTACCGTCATAAGCCGCCTGATACTTCGTTAAATCGAGACTTGCGGCGAGTTGAGTTGCAGCCAACCGAGAATCCTTGACAACTTTCTGGTAATCCTCTTCCACGAATTCCGAGCCATCGTCTTTGAGCTGAGGGAAGCCGGCGGCTACTTCTTCCAAATTAATCTCCGGAGCATACGCTAAGCAGCGACTCAGGGCCGTCAGGACGCCTTTACGGGCGGCGGACCGAGTTAACTCGCCAATCTGGGGAGGAAGTGTGGACAGACATCCAAGTACTTTCTTGATGGATGTAATCGGCTCTTTTGCGCCCATTACAGCTTTGACGGTCAACACACTGCCTGTGCACAGTTGCTCTGTCAGCGTATAGATCGCCTTCAGCATCAACACACAGTCTTCTTGCAGGTTGGCGACTCTTGGACCTGAAATTTGATAAACCGGTAACTTAACATCAGAAATTTGGCCCAAAGGAGGGGATAAGGTTGGAGATTTAGGTAAGGCTTACCGAAGATGGCTTGCGTCATGTTAGTGATATGACGTTTTAAGCCGGACAACTCCTGTTGCACAGTCGCCAGCTTTGCTTCAGCCTTTTCTGCTCTCTTCAAAGCCGCGTTTTGGTCAGCTTGAGTTTTTTCTAACTCGGCTTTGAGCTTTTCCAGTTCAACCAGAGCCAATTTATATTTATCTTCCGACTGAGTTCGGGCATCTTGTTGAAGTTTTTCCTTAAGTCGCCCAGCACTAGTTTGGTCTGGGCAAGGTTTTCCTATTTAAAAAGTTTAAAACAAAGACAAGTCTCAGAATTATTGCAAGGCAATACCCCTGACACTTGGGGGCTAATGTATAATTTCTCAAGGAAAATTATACAGAAATCGAGACCCGGCTCATCATTTTACTGATGACCCGGCCCTTGGGGGTTACTGGTCGCGAAGTTTTTTTTTTAAGACCCGGCTCATCTTTTACTGATGACCCGGCCCTTGGGGGTTACTGGGAATAATATAGAGTATAAAGTTTACCTCATGTTTGTCGTTTAACATCTTCAGCAGATTTTTCTCCATCTCATAGCTCGCTTCCAAGCGACTTGCGAAGCCAGAACAGAGTTCTTTAAACTCCAGATTTGCATAGTCGGAAAGCTTCGCCTTGGAGAGCCCAAACTCGGGGATTGCTTGAGAGGAGGATGCTACGTGTTTGGACAGAACTGTCGCCGCCGGCTTGGAAAAACCAGAACCAGTAATGACTACAGCGTGTGGGTCATCCGCTGTTGCCAATATGTTTGGCGATTCAGGGGCGTCTGCTGTTTCTTTCGGCGACTCAGGAAGATCCACTTGCATGGCCGGCTCAGCTTGACCCGGATCCTCTTGAGTCGGAGTTGATTTCCTTGGAAGTTCGGAAGTTGCGTCAGGGATTGATCCACTGGTTTTCCTTTTTTTGGCTTGTGCCCTAACCAAAGGAGATAAGCGAGTTAAGGAATTGAAAAAGATCATTACTCTCAAAAAGTCAAGGCAAAAGACTTACCCCGGAACTCAAATCATTGGTGGAAGTGTTGACATTGCTGAGTCGCCGGAAGAGGGGGGAGAATTCTGCAGGAATTATACATTAATAATGCAGGCGGGTTGCAGATGTAATCCAAAGCAGCACGAACAATGGTTGTTCTTATATAAAAAAGGTACCTCGCTTGGTTTTCTTTTGTTTGTTGCTGGCAAGCCAGATATTAGATCGCCGGAGTGACTTCGTGTCTTCCGGTTTGAGGCGTGCTGTGTTCTCTTCAATAAGAAATTTGGGTCCAAATGGGCATCTAGATGTGAGAAGGGGACTTTCCCACATATTCGCCGGGCCGGCTTAGGCGGGGAAGGAGATGAATCGGAGGAAACAGAAATTACCTCAACGGAGTCCTCTTGGCTTTCGTTATCTTCATTCTGTTACAAGAAGAATGGGAGATATGGATAAGAGGTCAAAAGTAATAGGTGGCGAGTGAAAAGGGGACGGATTTGTACCTCTGAAAGTGCGTCGCCGGCTTGAGATTCGTCGACTTCAGATGGCTCGGCCGCAGCAGATTTACCTTTGCCCTTGTTTTTCTTGTAGGGCGGCTTAGCAGTCTTCATGGCTTGCTTTTTAGGTCTCCTAGACCAGAACTTGTCGCCTTTCTGGAAAGATATATGGCATGAAGTTATAATGACAATAAAACAGAAGGAATAAAAATCAAGGGCGGGTCAGCTTTGGTTACCTTGGGCGCCGGGTTGATCTTGCAGAAGGGCTTAAGGCCGATTTGGCCGCACTTTCCTGCGGGCTCGCCGGTCAGTTTTTTGATGATGGCGACGATGTCTTTCTCCGTTAATGCTGTGTGAAAGTAGCATTGGGGATGATCCAGAGTGCCGTCAAATTCACACATTAGACCATCTCGGCGGCTCAGAGGAAGAATTCGCCATTCGACCCAGCAGCGGATCAGGTCAACCCCGGTAAGACCATTGTTCGTCAAGGATCTCAGTTCAGACAAAATTGGGATGAACTCCGACTCTTCTTCCTTGGTGAGCTTGAAGTTAACCGGAAGGCGGGTTGGCCTGTAGCCCAGAAGTTTGTTCTCACCAGCAGGGGACGTTTCTTTACAATAAAACCAAGATTCACCCCAGCCCTTGGGATGGCTAGGCATGGTGAGTGAAGGAAACGGACTGTCCCTACGGCGCTGGACGTTGACACCGCCGAGTTCCAAACTGGGGCCGTTGTGGAATTCTGTCTGGCGATTCAAATGGAAAAAGTGCCAGAATAGAGGAACGGAAGGCTCGATCCGCAGATAAGCTTCGCAAAGGACTTGGAACTGACTCAAGTTGCTTATGGAATTGGGTCCCAAATCCTGGAGTCGGACATTCATGAAGGTCAAAGCGTCCCTAAGAAATTTGGATCCGGGCGGCTTAAAACCCCGTTCCAAGTGTTCCACAAAGACTACTATTTCCCCTTCTTTGGGGTTGGGGAGATCTTCTCCCAACCCGGTGCGCCATCCAATGACATCTTGAGGATCCAAACAGCCGGCTTTCACGTAATTAGCTAGAACAGCATCATCAACTTTGGTAGGAAGCCAATCGCTCTTGAAAACGGCACCCATGCTACAAGTAGGTAGAAGTATGGTATTACATGTCTCGAACATCTACTGTGTGAATCGGGATCAGTTCATATTAACCCGCCAGACTAAGAGGCCGGGTTGGGTTGATGTGGCGACTTATCGAAGCAGGGCTATTTCCAAAGGCAATATTACTGTGGATGGTAAGGTCTATTCGTTCCGAAGCACTAAGGGGGGGGGGTGAAGGTTACAAACAGTTTTTTACAAACAGTGAATGAGGAATGGATCTGCCGAACAGATATAAGACCTACGAATATGGCTGAGCATGAACAATATATTATCAGGTAATGCCCCTCGTTTGGAGAAGGTATTGTATTCAGAAAATCGCAAGAATAGCGAATGGTTAAAATTATTCGAAGCACTGGCTACCCTAGCGGCGCTCGGACTCATCGATTCGAGGGAGATAAATGACTACGAGCGGAAAGCTTCAAAGCTACGGCAATGGCGAAGATACGAGCAAAGAATAAACCTACTCCTAAGAGGGGGAACGAGGACCTAAACTGATGCTCTCGGTCGAAGAAGACCGGCGGTGAAGGAGATCGCCGGGGAAGCGCGGGGGTCCCGACGAACGAAGAGGCCTTCGGCGGCGGCGGAGCTCGGGGCAAGCGGCGAGGTTGTCGGTGATGGTGCGATGGACAATAACGGCGGACGGATTTACCGAGGTGCGAAGCTTGACAACGGCGATGGCTTGCGGGCGGCGCTGGAGCTCCTCGAACGGGGGCGGAAGTTGCGGCCGGCGGCGAAACCCTCGGGAAGCGGTGCGGTCTTCTGTTGCGATAATGGGGGGACTGACGAGACTGGTAGGTGGCCAGCGCCAGCCCTGTCCCTTCCGCCTATTTATCAGGACGGGCACTGGAATCGAGGCGCCGTGAGCGGGAACCGTTTGGGAATAAAAGATTCGCCATGATGACATCCGAAAATTTTGGGATAATGATGCACTAAAAGATCCGTTGGGATTGTGTTAAATTTCCCGAAGATCGAGGGCTAAGGAAGGTGCTGACGGGAAATGCATTGGCGACTCAAAGATTTTTCCGGTACCGGTTGGCGAGTTAAAATTTCTGGCGTATGGAGGAACACGAAGGAGTGAATCACCTTCAACTAAAGCGGAAGCATTGGCATGAAGATTCAAGTCAATTTGGGGCCTAATGTTGGGGATATTGCTTATTAAGTGACTCGCCGAGTATGGGTCGGGTTACTAGTAGGGCGATTCATCCTTTGGGGCTAGTTGGGCCTCAGCCTGGGCGGTTCAAGGCCGCGGGATGGTTATGATTTATGGAAGGTCTTTGGGTTTTGCAAGACGGCGACTCAGAGGCCGCGGTGGTCACGATTTGTAAAGAGGAAGGGACTCTTGTAAAACCCTAAAGCCTCGACCTCTATATAAAGGCGAGTCTGAAGGTGGATAGATAGGTTAGAAATCATCGAGTGCTAGGTTAGGCGAGTTACGCCTTTCTTGTAATCGAATCCACATCAATACACGCCAAGCAGGACGTAGGCTATTACCTCCACGCGAGGGGCCGAACCTGGGTAACCCGCCGCGTTCCTCCTGTACAACCCCTTTGAGTCGCCACCAAAGTGCGATGGTTCCCATACTAAGTCCTTTCACGAGGACATCTGCCGTGACAAAACCACGACAGTTGGCGCCCACCGTGGGGCCTACGCACGGCGGAGTTGAGTTCTCAAAGGGAGCCCTACCAGGGTTTGGGAGTTATGTGACGGCGCTCATGACTTGGAGCCGACGCGGCATAGCCTACATCGACAACCAACGATGAGGACCTGAAGCGAATTCTCTCGAATCAGGCTACAGGGTCCCCTTCGGCAAGATCAACGTCTTCATCGGCATGATCGGGTCATCTGTTCCTGAGCCGGACATCTCCTCCGACATCGTCGAGACGGCCAGGTACGTCCATCCAGTCATAACACGGAATCTGACCCACCCGGTCTTTGTGGGGTTCACGCAGGGGTCGGAGGAGCTAGAGCACGCGGCGGCTCAGGAGGTCACCCCGGTCAACTCTGACGATGGATCATCCATGGGCGATTCAGATTCCATCCAGTCCCTCCACGGAGACGGTCTCGGAGGCTTGTCATTGGCCATGGATCCGGAAGTCCTCGATCGAACCCGCCGCCAGATCGCCATCTACATGGCCGGGGCGACTCAACCCGCACAGAACCCCGCCGGAGGCGATGGGACCGGCGGGACATCCATAAGTGCGTCAGCAGTCCTGGTGGATTTAGTGGCGGAAATCACGAGACTAATGTCAACCCCCCTCACGCCAGAGAACCAAGAAGAGATAAACGCAGAGTTAGCAAAACTGAGGAAGGCCAAGCAGACAAAGATTGCAAAGGCCAAAAAGGAGAAATTCCTCAGGCAAAATCTCGTCACGCTGACGCCTGAAGCACTGGTGTCAACCCAGGCAGAGCTGCAAGTCTTGACTGAGAAGTGTGACAAATTGTCAGACTGCAAAAGCATCAAGCGCAATTTCATCAAGCTAGCCAATAGTGTTGTTGATGACTACAACAAACGACACCCACCACCAGCACCAACTCCTCAGCCCCTGGTTGAGCAGCCAGAAGATGTATCTCCTGATGAGGAGAAAATTCCTCAAACTGAGGAACAACACCAAGAGCGCCGTGCTGATGAGCCTGTCATTGAAGAAATCATCACCGAGACCGCTCCTGATGAAACTGCAACCCCTGATGCAACTGCTCCTGATTCAGCTGCTTCATCAAAGCAGGCTGATGACTCTGTTCCAGCTGGTTCCTCAATACGAGCTGAAGAATCTGCAGAAAGAACACCTTCACCAAAATCTTCAAAGGTGAAGAAGATAATCCCGTGTGCATCAGATGCGAAAAAGACAAGAGCTGCTGAGAAGGAAGCAAAGAAGAGAAAAGCTTCCTCAACAGAAGAAAATATTGAGGCAAAATGCCTCAAGGAAACTGAAGAATCTTCCCCTCTGGATCCGGTGCCTCTAAATGTTGCACCTTCATATGAAATTGTCGTCGTTGGTGACCAAACTACAAGGGCAGATGAGGAAATGAAGGATGTTGCCTCTGAGGAACATACTGATGAGGAGATCCAGATTGATGATAGTCCTAAACCTCATGTTCCTCAGACAGAGACTGCTCAAGCTTCAGCTGCAGCAGCTGATGAATCTGCTTCTGCCACAAAGCCAACTGAAGAAAGACAAGCTGAAGAAAAAGTCCAGCCTGAGCAGGCTCCTCACACTAAACAGGCTGACCAAACTCCTCAAGCTGAGAGAAGAAGAAATTCCTCAGCCTGAAGTTCAGCCAGAGCAAGAAATACCAGCTGATGAAATTCCTCAACCTGAGGAAACTGCTGAAGAAAATGTTCCCGCCCCTGACAATGACTTCATTGTACTCAACCCAGAGACTTCCCTGGTTGTTTCCCCTCCCATTCCTCAGCACAATATCAAGCCAGTTCAGCGCCAGCCATTCTCGAAGCGGCCAAAGTTTCAGAAAGAAGATTTCTTTGAGGAACGCATGTATTTCATCGGAGAGAACCCTTATGACAAGCCTCAAATGAGGCATCTGAAGTTTTGGACAAGGACTCAGATGAACTACTATGCTTCAGTACTCTGTGGACGCAACAAGATATTCCAGCACAGGCACATTCCTCATGAGGAGCTTGAAGCAATACCCTGTCTAAACCAGTCCTCAGTGTCCTTCATGATGCAGGTTTGCTCCCTATGTGCTCAGATATATCAGAATGGAATAGTGAACTTATTCTTCAGTTCTATGCAACTCTGCACATCTCTCGCAACGCTGATGACATCAACACTTGGGTGTTCGACTGGATGAGTCAAAACACTCACTACAAAGCTCCAGCGTCTGAACTCCTTAGAGAACTGCCCGTACCAATTCCTTCAGACGGGGCAGTGAAGCTTTATGGAGAGCGTGAGCTGCCAAATGGGATGATGGAAGTCCTCATGAAGCCTTTGGCTGCAGGACAACCCTCAAGAACCACATTCCTCGTCCATGAGCTCAAGTACACACCTCGGTCTGTCTACCGCATTCTCTGCAGTGTGCTAGCGCCAATCAAAGGCCATGATGATGAAGAAGATGTCGTCGGCCTCACGAAGAATATCCTCTTCAACATCATTTACGGTATCCCTATGAATATCCATGATTTCTTCTTGAGGACTTTGGCTGACAATGCAATGTGCCCCTATGATCACAAGATTTATGCACCATGGGTCATGAGATTCCTCAGGACAAGGACATGCATCAACTTCCACGCGGATTTCCAGAACCATGTTGGTTATATGCCTCCTATCCGGGTCAACAAGAAGACTTTCGAGCCCATTGAGGGAAAAGGGAAGTGTGTGATTGACGAAGGCAGCAGGCCCCTTGATGGACAGTTTAAAGAACCAGACACTTATTCTTCATGGGACGATACTGAGACTCGTCCACCCAACCCTGTTCCTCCTCGCGTGCTAAACACCAGAGAGCTTCTTCGTAGTCTTCATCAGAAGGTGGATCGCAATCACAAATGGGTCAAACGCCAGTTTGGTCCCATTTTGAAAACCCTCACTGAAACCCAGAACTCTGTGAAGATTAATCATCACTATCTGCATGAGGTTTTTGATCGCACCTGGGCTACACTTGCCCATCTGAAGACCCAGACTGAGCTTGAGGAAATGAACTTTGAGCAGGACTTTGACTGGTCATGGCCTCCCAAGAAGAAGTTCAGGCCCATTCCAGTGCCAGACCTTGAAGACAGCTCCTTCTCCTCATTCCGCACCACTGAGTCTGATGAGGAACAACTCGACACCGCAACAGGCCCAAGGAAGAAGACTACACCCAAGAAGCGTCAAGGATCTTCATCAACCGCCAAGAAATGAAGTCTTCACGGGCATTAGTCCTCAGTTTGTCCCTTTTTGTCACTTGATGACAAAGGGGGAGAAACTTGAGAGTTAGTCTTCAAACGGGATTTATTTTTGGGGCCTAAGAACTATATTTAAGTTACAAACTCTTGGCTCTTCTGAAGTTTTTATGTAATGAGTTGTAACTTAAGCCCGATGGTACTCTGACGCTTTTGAACGTTTTTCTTCGCATGCTTATTCCTCAAATTTTAATGCACGCATGCTGGAATTCGTCAGATACCATTTGCCATCATGCATCTTCATTTTCTTCATATGATATGTTATATGTATGCATGATTTACAAGATTCAGGGGGAGATCTCCATGATATAAATCATCAATGTGCATATGCTATAAAAGCAAAATCCTCAAGGTATGCACATCTTCAGGGGGAGTCTCTGTGAATCTTGTCTTCAAATTCCTCAATTGAGTATTTACACTTCACATTTTTATTCCCTGTTGAAGACTTAACCTAATTGTCATCAACCACCAAAAAGGGGGAGATTGTAAGTGCATCTAGTGCCCCTTAGTGATTTTGGTGGTTTGAAGACTTATAGGTTAAGTATCTAATGTGTTTATAAGTGTACACATGATCTATAAGTCATTGAGGAGTTTGAGATATTTGAAGAATATCGACCCCTAAAAATATATGTCTTCAGTTGAAGAAATTGGTCTGAAGCTGAAGAAATGAATCACGAGGAATCTGCGATGAAATTGATATTCCTCATGAAGATATTGATATTGAGAAGATCGGTGGTTCCTGAAGAGAATCGTTCTGAAGAAATTGAAGCGTGAAGATTTTCGTTTTCTGTTTTACTTTCTTCGCATTTGATGAATAGGAACACCGTACTGTTAAAGGGGGTCATAGTAACACTATGGAATGAATTTCCTCATGATGCTCAAT
This sequence comes from Hordeum vulgare subsp. vulgare, assembly GCF_904849725.1. Taxonomy (NCBI): domain Eukaryota; kingdom Viridiplantae; phylum Streptophyta; class Magnoliopsida; order Poales; family Poaceae; genus Hordeum; species Hordeum vulgare. The sequence continues at coordinate 627,960,093 of NC_058519.1, forward strand.
CCAAGCCAAATCCTACCAAAAGCCTCAAGTGAGGAATATGAGTGACATGAGGACTCTCACAGTTGAGGGTCCCGACCGTCTCGATAACCATGCCAAGTCACTGGTCTTATCCACTCCAACGGTCATATTATTTAAGGGCATTAGTGTCAAATCATGTCGGGATGCTCCCAGGCTATAAATAGCCGCCCCCACAACCACTAGCTGGTTGGCTGCTCCGTTAGAAACTGACACTTGTCATAAGAGAAACCCAAATTCCTCAGAGCCTTCGAGAGTAATTCATCAGTGAGGAAATACACCACCCACCGAAACTACAAACCAAACCTAGTGATTGAGCATCACTGAAGAAGTTGTTCCTGTGTGGGACTGAAGCATTTTACCTTTGAGGACTGTGCATCCTCCAGACGGTTAGGCGTCATGGTCTAGAGAAATCCAGCAGTCAATTGTGGATCGCCGGGTGACCGAGTTTGTGAGGGTTTGGAAGTCTGCCCTGAAGACTTACCTCGAGTGTTGGGCGAGGACTGTGTGTCCTTAGCTCAAGGAGAATACGGTAGGGACTGTGTGTCCCGGGACTGGGTGTCCTTTGGTTTCAATACCAAGCCGCTCCAAACCAGATGTACAACTGTCACAACAGTTGGAACTGGGTCATCAACAACAGTCTTCACCAAGAATCGGGTTCTAATTCCTCAACTCTTTACTTTCTCTGTATTATGTGTTGATGACTTTCACTGTGACTGTTTGAAGAATTTGCTGAAGACTTTCTCTGAATTTCCTCAACCCCAAATTCTTCACTTGAGTTAATCATCATCTGTATTCTGCGTGCCTGCTTACTGTGCGATCTGTTTTCACATTCTTCACTCTGTAATACTGCTATTGTGAAAGTTTGCACGTCTGATCCGTAACTGTTTCCGCTGTAAGTTAGTCATCAGTGAGGAATTTCCTCAGTGATGAAATTCTAAAAATCTCCTATTCACCCCCCCTCTAGTCGATATAACACACTTTCAATTATCATACGACCAAATTTTGCCGGTATGGGACGGCCGTGACTTGAGCTGATTGCATGATCGCTCTCATCGGTACCTCCAAAGAGGGAGGGTTATGCACGCGTGCTACCCTGATCAGGTAGGCGGTGATAAACCTGTGAGCCCAGCTGAGATGATAGGGCCCGTCCCCGATTGGGACAAGTTTAGTTTGGCCACGACGGTGGCAGGTGTCATGAGGACACAGGGCCACCCACGGCACGACTCCAGAGAGGGAGTGGTTGCCGGAGGTACGATGAGAGGATCGCAGTTCAGGAAAGTCTAGTGGAGTAATGCTGGTCCACCCGAATGGGATCACGAGATCAGTACTCCAGAGTGTGGGTAAAGTGTGCAACCTCTACAGAGTGTCAAATCTATTCGAATAGCCGTGTCCATGGTAATGGACAACCGGAACACACCTCAGCAAGTGATCAACCGTGTCTATTATAGTAATGATGGAAGAACTTGTCTCACGAGAACATCAGAGGATGTTGGTATCATACTAGCCGAGAGAAGACTATTTGATGAGTGGTCTGGTAACCACGTGATGTGATAGGGATCCGTTGGGATCGTAAGTAATTCGAGGGTTGTGGGACAACCCCGAAGACAGTAAGTTGATATTTGGTTCATTTGATACATGACTATGGTTGGTATGCTATGTTTGCTGCATTACTTGGTTATTGTGAGCTTGCGTGTACATTCAAAGTACTCACCTGGCGTATCATGCCAGATGCAGGAGAAGCCGCGGACGGAGGTCCCGATGGTTCGTTCTAGGAAGTGTCAACAATAGTGTCCCTATGTGTGGAGTCGCCGCTACATTCCGCTACGCCATAGAAGTACTTGGTCGTTTCAAGGCCCATGTTGATGTTACATAAATAATGTAGATACTGTTGCAGCGCCGAGGGTGCTTTGGCCTCGCCAGTATTGTAAGCTTTGTACGTGACGCTATTAATAAAGTTGGCTTGTTTCTATATCAAGTTGTTGAGTGTTCCCAGAAGACATGATATGTGGGTTGGAAACACTGGTAAACCGGTTCTGTGAATCGGGGTGCCACAACGCTTGGTATCAGAGCCACGCTGACTGTAGGACACCCTAGTTAGCCGCGCTAGTTCAACGAGTAGTATAAAGTCTTGAGTAAGCATTTGCTTGTTGCATATTGATTGCTACACTTGATTGACGCATGGCATACATCATGATTCATGGTTTAGCTAACCTTCGATTTTGTGAGTGTAGATGGCACCGGTTCCGTTCCATTTCAACTAAGGGCCTGCATCGTATACCTTTCCAGGACTGCTCAGGAATGTTTGGCTCCGGCTGTACCCTCATGGAGACGAACCAGAGTACCAGGTGTTCCGAGAGCAGCTAGCGGAGTCCGTGTTCGAGTACCACGTAGAGGCTTTCCTGACTGCGAGCTCCGAGATTGGTAGTTACTCCCGCTCCACCAAAGGCGGAAGGGCTTCTACTCCAGAGCTGGCAATCGAGTTTGCTGCTATAGAGGCTCTCACCGACTTGCGCTTCCACGAGGTCGAGATGCAGACTCATCCAGGTTTCTTCCACTACCCCACCCTATCGCCTACGATGGGGTGAGTCATATTTGCTTCCTTAGACCCGGCATGCGACCGTGCGACTGATGTGTTGTCTCTCTTTGTGAACGCCAGCTATCGCACAATTGTAGCCCTGGCTGCGGAACTGTCCCGTCTCCAGGCTGCATTAGTCCTTGCTGCTCCCGTGCCACCTCCACCCCAGTCTTCTGCTCCACCCCCATATGTGTTGCTTGTTCACTTTGTCGTGTAAACATTTCCTTTGGTGTTTTGCAACCCTGATTTCCCCTGTGGATGTTGCTCATCGATTCGGTATTTTGCAATGGGAACAATAATTTAGGATGATGGGAAGTTGTAGCCATGGCAACGATGGAACCCCCCTCCGTCGGTCCGCCAGACAAGCAGGACAGCCTCCCAAGGATCGTCCACCTCCCCCACCTCAGGCACCCACCCCCGATCAGATGATGAGAATGTTTGAAGAAAAGAGGAACCAGGACCTCATGGAATTCCTGAGAAGTATGCAAGCCATGGTAGGCCAGAATAACAACCACGGTGCACGATCCAAATTGGCCCACTTCCAACGCACCAAACCGCCCAATTTTGACCAAGCAGCAATCCAATTGAGGCTGACGACTGGCTCAGAACTATGGAAAAGAAACTGGAAATATCCCGTTGTGATGAAGCAGACAAGGTTCCGTTTGTGACCCACTACCTTGAAGGGCCGGCAACTATTTGGTGGGACAATACAAAGGCAGCATGGCCCTGTGAAGAAGAAATCACCTGCGATAGATTCAAGGAAGCATTTCGCAAGTACCAAATCCCTACAGGCATAATGAAGGTAAAACAAAGATAATTTCTGGCTCTCACCCAAGGAGGCCCGACTGTGGCAAAGTACCTAAACAAATTCAACAATTTGGCACGATACTCCACCCATGATGTGGCCGCTGAGGAGAGGAAGATTAATCGCTTCCTAGGAGGTCTCAATCATACCCTCCGCTGTCAGCTGTGCATGCCGGACTGTCTAGATTTCCAGACACTTGTGAACAAGGCGCTTATAGCCGAACGAGAACTTAAGACCGGGTACGAGGATCGCAAGAGAAAATTCGAACCAAAAAGGGATAACAAGGAGCAGGTTGTGCAGAAGCCGCGTACCTAGCAGCCCAACACCATAGCATACAAGCCCGCATGGAATCCCAACAACAGTACCCCCAAGACAGGGAGCCAGAGCAAGACTTTCGGCAAACAACCCGTTTTAGAGGATTGTCGCCGCAACAACACCTGTTTCTCCTGCGGCCAGAGCGGGCACTATGCAAGACAGTGCCCCACCAGCAATGGAAAGACATCCTCGGACGTCAAACCGCAAGTCAACAATATTGGAAGCCGTCCCAACCCCAAGTACACTCAAGGGTGTGTCTTCCACATCTCAGCCGAGGAAGCGTGCGAAGCCCCGGACGGGGTGATCGGTATGTTTCCTGTTAATAACATACCTGCAGTAGTCTTATTTGACTCGGGGGCTTCCCACTCTTTTATTTCAAGGATTTTTGCTGCCTTGCACAAATTTCCCCCTTCGCTGTTGGATAAGGTCATGGTGATACAATTCACTGGCTCACGGCTCAGAACAAATCTCGTATATCGGGATCTGGAAATACAGATTCAAGGCGCCTCATTCCCAGCTGAGCTCATTGCGATTGAGTCACCCGGACTGGATGTGATATTAGGGATGAACTGGTTGACACCTCATCGAGTATGCATCAACTGTGCCAACCGCACCGTCATACTAGCTAATCCGGCCGGATGAACTGTTCAATTCATGGCCAACAATATGAGGTCGAGGAAGGGAATAGCATATCATGCCGAAGCCACCGACATGAATTTGATTCCAGTAGTTTGTGAGTTCTCGGACGTATTCCCAGAAGAATTACCCGGCATGCCGCCCGATCGGGAATTGGAATTCGCTATTGAGTTGATTCCCGGAACGACCCCAATCTACAAGAAGTACTATCGTATGCCAGGGCCCGAGTTGGCCGAATTGAAGAAGCAGTTGGATGAGTTACTACAAAAAGGATACATTCGACCTAGTATCTCACCCTGGGGGTCACCAGTGTTGTTTGTCAAGAAAAAGGATGGAAGCTTGCGGATGTGTATAGACTACCGCCAGCTTAATGAGGTCACAATAAAAATAAGTACCCAGTCCCACGCATCGACGATTTGTTTGACCAGTTGAGTGGAGCACGGTATTTTCCAAGATCGACCTCAGAACGGGGTATCATCAGTTAAAGATTAAGAAAGAAGATATACCCAAGACGGCGTTTACCACCCGATATGTCCTATATGAATTCACGGTCATATCATTTGGACTAACAAATGCTCCCTCCTATTTTATGGGCATGATGAACAAAGTCTTCATGGACTTTCAAGACAAATTCGTGGTAGTATTTATCGATGACATCCAGATATACTCCAAGGATGACGAAGAACACAAGCAACACCTCAGAGCGGTGTTGGAAAAACTAAGATACCATCAACTATATGCCAAATTCAGCAAGTGCGAGTTTTGGCTGAAAGAAGTTGGATTTTTGGGGCATATTCTGTCAGAGCAAGGTGTGGTAGTCGACCCCAGTAAGGTCACAACGGTATTAATTTGGAAGACACCAGTCTGAGTGACCGAAGTCCGTAGTTTCGTGGGATTGGCAAGATACTACCGGCGGTTTATAGATGGCTTCTCTAAAATAGCCAAGCCACTAACAGAGCTGCTAAAGAAAAATCAGAGATTTGTCTGGTCGACTGCTACTACAACAAAAGACCTTCCAACGGCGCCAGAAACGTGCTGACGAGATACTGTTCTTGTCTTGATACTCCTCAGCAACGTCGCCAGGAATCCTTCTGCTACGGCTACGCCTTAAGGGACTTCCTAGGGAAATATGCAAAGGATTTCCCCCGTGGCCTTGGGGCCTTGCGTTGGTGTTCCCTCGAAGCGTAAAGGGTGATGTAGCGCAGTGGTGGTAAGTATTGCCCTCAGTTTGAGAACCAAGGTATCGATCCAGTGAAGGAGTATCTCAAGTGCCTGCACAAACACAAAAAGCTTGCTCCCAACGCTATGAAGGGGTTGTCAATCCCTTATAGATTGTTCGCCAAGTGAGAACTAAAAGCAACAAAGTAACAAAGCAAAGTAAAAGCGAAAGTGGAAACGATAGGTGTGAATAGACCCGGGGGCCATAGTGTTCACTAGTGGCTTCTCTCATGAAAGCACGTAGACGGTGGGTGAACAAATTACTGTCAAGCAATTGATAGAACCGCGCAAAGTCATGACCTCATCTATGGCAATGATTATATCTATAGGCATCACGTCCAAAACAAGTAGACCGATACTTTCTGCATCTACTACTATTACTCCACACGTCGACCGCTATCCAGCATGCATCTAGTGTATTAAGTGCAAAAGAACAGAGTAACGCCTTAAGCAAGATGACATGATGTAGATGGACAATCTCATATCTACGAAAAAGCCCACCTTGTTACCCTTGATGGCAACCACACAATGTGTGCCTTGCTGCCCCTACTGTCACTGGGAAAGGTCACCACACGGTAAGAACCCAAAACCAAGCACTTCTCCCATTGCAAGAATCATAGATCTAGTTGGCCAAACGAAACCCAAGACTCGAAGAGACTTACAAGGATATCAAATCATGCATATAAGAAATCAGCAAAGACTCAAATATATATCATAGATAATTTGATCACAAATCCACAATTCATCGGATCTCGACAAACACACCGGCAAAGAGGATTACATCGGATATATCTCCGTGAAGATCATGGAGAACTTTGTATTGAAGATCCAAGAGAGAGAAGAAGCCATCTAGCTACTAACTACGGACCCGTAGGTCTAAAGTGAACTACTCACGAGTCATTGTAGGGGCGATGATGTTGATGTAGAAGCCCTCCAACTCCAAAGTCCCCTCCGACAGGGCACCGGGAAGGGTCTCCAGATGAGATCTCGTGGAAGCAGAAGCTTGCGGCGGCAGAAAAGTGTTTTCATGGATCCCCTGATTTTTCTGTATTTTAGGGAATATATAGGCGAAGGAGCTAGGTGAGGGGGGCGCCAGGGAGGCCACAAGCCTGCTAGCTGCCGCCCCCTGGCGGCGGCTACAGGGCTTGTGGGCTCCCTGTAGCTCTCCTAGCTTGGCCCACAAGCCCCCTGATCTTCTTCCGTTCGGGAAAAATTTATTTCAGGGATTTTATTCCGTTTGGACTCCGTTCCAAAATCAGATCTGAAAAGAGCCAAAAACATAGAAAAAACAGGAACTCGCCCTTGGCACTGAATTAATAAGTTAGTCCCAAAAAAGATATAAAAGGTACATAAAACATCCAAAGATGACAAGATAACAACATGAAACCATCAAAAATTATAGATACGTTTGAGACGTATCAACGACCACTTGCGAAAGCAGCTTTCTGGAGTTGAAGACTCGACTTACAACCGCCCCTGTCCTAGTCCTCCCGAACATTCACAAGAGTTGAGCTTCGGGAGGACTAGGACAGGGGCAGTTGTAAGTCGAGTCTTCAACTCCAAAAAGCTGCTTTCACAAGCGGTCGTTGATACATCTCAAACGTATCTATAATTTTTTATGGTTTCATGTTGTTATCTTGTCATCTTTGGATGTTTTATGTACCTTTTATATCTTTTTTGGGACTAAGTTATTAATTCAGTGCCAAGTGCAAGTTCCTGTTTTTTCTGTGTTTCTGGCTCTTTTCAGATCTGATTTTGGAACGGAGTCCAAACGGAATAAAATCCCCGAAATAAATTTTTCCCGAACGGAAGAAGATCACGGGGCTTGAGGGCCAAGCCAGGAGAGCTACAGGGGGCCCACAAGCCCCCTAGCCGCCACGAGGGGGGTGGCTAGCAGGCTTGTGGCCTCCCTGGCGCCCCCTGACCTAGCTCCTTCGCCTATATATTCCCTAAAATACAGAAACAAAATCAGGGAATGCACGAAAACACTTGTCCGCCGCCGCAAGCTTCCGTTTCCACGAGATCTCATCTGGAGACCCTTCCCGGTGCCCTGCCGGAGGGGACTTTGGAGTTGGAGGGCTTCTACATCAACATCATCGCCCCTCCAATGACTCGTGAGTAGTTCACTTCAGACCTACGGGTCCGTAGTTAGTAGCTAGATGGCTTCTTCTCTCTCTTGGATCTTCAATACAAAGTTCTCCATGATCTTCATGGAGATCTATCCGATGTAATCCTCTTTGGCGGTGTGTTTGTCGAGATCCGATGAATTGTGGATCTGTGATCAGATTATCTATGATATATATTAGAGTCTTTGCTGATTTCTTATATGCATGATTTGATATCCTTGTAAGTCTCTCCGAGTCTTGGGTTTTTTTTGGCCAACTAGATATATGATTCTTGCAATGGGAGAAGTGCTTGGTTTTGGGTTCTTACCGTGTGGTGTCCTTTCCCAGTGACAGTAGGGGCAGCAAGGCACACATCGTGTAGTTGCCATCAAGGGTAACAAGGTGGGCTTTGTCGTAGATATGAGATTGTCCATCTACATCATGCCATCTTGCTTAAGGCGTTACTGTGTTCTTTTGGACTTAATACACTAGATGCATGCTGGATAGCGGTCGACGTGTGGAGTAATAGTAGTAGATGCAAAAAGTATCGGTGTACTTGTTTTGGACGTGATGCCTATAGATATAATCATTTCCATAGATGACGTCACGACTTTGCATGGTTCTATCAATTGCTCGACAGTAATTTGTTCACCCACCGTCTACTTGCTTTCATGAGAGAAGCCACTAGTAAACACTACGGCCCCCGGGTCTATTCACACCTATCGTTTCCACTTTCGCTTTTACTTCCCTTTGTTACTTTGTTGCTTTCAATTCTCACTTGGCGAACAATCTATAAGGGATTGACAACCCCTTCATAGCGTTGGGAGCAAGCTTTTTGTGTTTGTGCAGGCACTTGTGATACTCCCTCACTGGATCGATACCTTGGTTCTCAAAACTGAGGGAAATACTTACCACCGTTGTGCTACATCACCCTTTCCGCTTCGAGGGAACACCAACGCAAGGCTCCAAGGCCACGGGGGAAATCCTTTGCATATTTACCTAGGAAGTCCCTTAAGGCGTAGCTGTAGCAGAAGGATTCCTGGTGCCGTTGCTGAGGAGTACCAAGACAAGAACAGTCTCCCGTCAGCACGTGTTTCTGGCGCCGTTGGAAGGCCTTTTGTTGTAGTAGCAGAAGTATTCTGGCGCCGTTGCCGGGGAAGGAGAGATCTATCCAAGTAGGTGTCACAAACTCATCTCTTGCATTTACCTTTTTGCCAGTTGCCTCTCATTTTCCTCTCCCAAACTTCACATTTGCCGTTTTCATTTACCTTTTTCGTTTGTCTTTTTCGTTCGCCTTTTTGTTCGCCCTTTTCTCTCGCTTGTTTTCTGTTCACTTGTGTGCCATGTGCCTTCAATATGCTTGCATCTTCGCTTGCTGAAAATCTAGTGATATGGATCCTCATCCACTTGCTAATCTCTTTAAGAGATCCACTTATGTGGAAGCAATTGCTAGTGAGTTGAGTGCACTTGACTATCTTTATGGAGTTTTGCTTGAGATGCGTGAATCTAAAAATCGTGATGAAGAAATTTATGAAGTGATTCACGAGGGCTCCTTGGATGAAAAGCATGATTGCAATGGTTTCGCTATAAATTCTATTAGTGACAATCATGCTAAAAATATGCAAAACCCTAAGCTTGGGGATGCTAGTTTTGCTATGTCCACTACTTGTTGCAATAATCATGTTTGGGGCGATGATTTTTCTTATGATCTTGAAGATTTGTTTAAGCTTCATGATGAATATGATGTTTGCAATAATATTGAAAGTGGGTTTGGAGAAGTCATGACTTTATTTGATGATAATCCCACTATTTTTGAAGAGCGTCAACTTTGCATGCATGTGGATCATGAAAAGAATATCCTATGTGATAGTTACATTGTTGAATTCGAATATGATCCCACATGTGATTATTATGAGAGAGGAAAATATTGTGGTAGAAACTTTCATGTTACCAAATTACCTCTCGTTGTGTTGAGATTGCTATTGTCTCTGTCTTCTTCCTTGCATATGGCAACTATTGGTTGTCTTGACAATCTGTTTTCCTATAAAATGGCTATGCATAGGAAGTATGTTAGACTTAGATGTGATTTTCACATGCTTTATGATGCTCTCATTGTGCTTCGATTCTTGTCATTTGTGTGAGCATCATTGATGCCTAGCTAAGGGTGTTAAACAATAGCGCTTGTTGGGAGGCAACCCAATGAATTCATATTTTTCGTTCTGTTTTGTGTTTTCCACACTTTCATAATTCTGTATGGTTGTGTTTTTTGTGTTTCTTTTTGCGTTTGTGCCAAGTAAAACCATTATGATTAGTCTTGGGGATGATCATTTGGTCATGCTGGAAAAGACAGAAACTTTCTGCTCACGAAAAGATTTTTTTTTCTGTAAGAGCTTTTGAGTTGATTCTTTTTGCTGCTAATTTCTATGCAAATTCTTCAGACTGTCGTAATTTTTCAGAATTTTTGAAGTACCAGAAGTATACGAAGTATACAGATTGCTACAGACTGGTCTGCTGTTAACAGATTCTGTTTTTGTTGTGTTGGTTGCCTATTTTGATGAAACTATGGATAGTATCGGGGGGTATTAGCCATGGAAGATTGAAAATACAGTAACCCAACATCAACATAAGTAGAATTTAAGTTTGCTACATTACCTAAGGAAGTGGTGGTTTGCTTTCTTATACTAATGTTATCACGAGTTTTTGTTTAAGTTTCGTGTTGTGAAGTTTTCAAGTTTTGGGTGAAGTTCTTATGGACAAAGAGAAAAAGAGTGGCAAGAGCTCAAGCTTGGGGATGCCCAAGGCACCCCAAGATATTCAACGATGTTGTAAAAGCCTAAGATTGGGGATGCCCCGGGAAGGCATCCCCTCTCTCGTCTTCAATCCATCGGTAACGTTACTTGGGGCTATAATTTTATTCACCACATGTTATGTGTTTTGCTTGGAGCGTCTTGTATCGTAGGAGTCTTTTATTTTTGTTGTGTCACAATCATCCTTGCTGCACATCTAGAGAGAGAGACATGCACTCACCGTGATTTTGTCGAACTTCACTTATATCCTTTGGTAGACAATTCAGCTCACATGTGCTTCACTTATATCTTTTGAGCTAGTTGATTTTGCTCTATGTGCTTCACTTATATCTTTTAGAGCACGGCAGTGCGTGGCTTGGTAGTTGATCTATGCTATGAAAGTAGTCTCAAAATGGGTAGTTATCCAAAGCGATACGAAAACTTCCACCTTCATGTGCATTGAATAGTTAGAGAAGTTTGATTCATCTCAATTAGTTTTGAGTTGTGGTTGTGGTAATATTGAAGTTATGCTAGTAAGGTGTTGTGGATCTAGAAATACTTGTGTTGAAGTTAGTGATTCCCGTAGCATGCACGTATGGTGAACCACTATGTGATGAAATCTGAGCATTATTAGTCTATTGATTGTCATCCTTTGTGTGGCGGTCGGGATCGCGCGATGGTTTATACCTACCAACCCTTCCCCTAGGAGTATGCGTTGAATGCTTTGTTTCAATTACTAATAAAACCTTTGCAACAAGTATATGAGTTCTTCATGACTAATGTTGAGTCCATGGTTTAGATGCCCTTTCACCTTCCACCATCACTATCTTCTTACTGTCGTGCAACTTTCGCCGGTGCACAAAACCTACCATTAGCCTCCCTCAAAACAGCCACCATACCTACCTACTATGGCTTTTTCAAAGTCATTCCGAGATATACTGCCATGCAACTACCACCATGACATGTGCTGCCACTTCTACATTGCCATTGCATGATCGTAAGATAGCTAGCATGATGTTTCCATTAATGTCTATGCCATGCTAGATCATTGTCACGGTACACTACCGAAGGCATTCCGTATAGAGTCATCGTTGCTCTAAGTTTTGAGTTGAAAGTGTGATGATCATCATTGATGGAGCATTGTCCCATGTGAGGAAATAAAAGAGGCCAAAGATGCCCACCAAGATAAATAAATAAAAAAGAGGCCAAAGAGCCCACACAAAAATGAGAGAAAAAGAGAGAAGGGACAATGCTACTATCCTTCCACACTTGTGCTTATTAAGCACCATAAACTTCATGATTGAGAGTCTCTCGTTTTGTCACCACCATATAGCAGTGGGAAATTTTCATTACATAACTTGGCTTGTATATTCCAATGATAGGCTTCCTCAAATTTGCCTTAGGTCTTCGTGAGCAAGCAAGTTGGATGCACACCCACTAGTTTTCTTTAAGAGCTTTCACATACTCTTAGCTCTAGTGCATCATTTGTATGGCAATCCCTACTCATTCACATTGATATCTATTGATGAGCATCTCCACAGCTCATTGATATGACTAGTTAATGTGATCATCTTCTCCTTGTTTGTCTTGCAACCTCCACCACACTCCACACCACTTATAGTGCTAAAACCATGGCTCACGCTCATTTATTGCGTGAGAGTTGAAAAGGTTTGAGAAAGTAAAGGTGTGAAAACAATTACTTGGCCAATACCGGGGTTGTGCATGATTTAAATTCGTTGTGCAATGATGATAGAGCATAGGCAGACTATATGATTTTGTAGGGATAACTTTCTTTTGGCCTTGTTATTTTGAAAGTTCATGATTACCTTGCTAGTTTGCTTGAAGTATTATTGTTTCCACGTCAATAGAAAACTATTGTTTTGAATCTAATGGATCTGAACATTCACGTCACATAAGAGGAGTTACAAAGTACATCTATGCTAGGTAGCATGAAAGCATAAAAGATTCATTCTTTATCACTCTCCTACTCGAGGACGAGCAGGAGTTAAGCTTGGGGATGCTTGATACGTCTCGAACGTATCTATAATTTTTGATGGTTTCATGATGTTATCTTGTCATCTTTGGATGTTTTATGTACCTTTTATATCTTTTTTGGGACTAACTTATTAATTCAGTGCCAAGTGCCAGTTCCTGTTTTTTCTGTGTTTTGCCTCTATTCAGATCTGATTTTGGAACGGAGTCCAAACGGAATAAAATCCCCGAAATAAATTTTTCCCGAACGGAAGAAGATGAGGGGGCTTGAGGGCCAAGCGAGGAGAGCTACACGGGGCCCACAAGCCCCCTAGCCGCCACCAGGGGGGCGGCGGCTAGCAGGCTTGTGGCCTTCCTGGCGCCCCCCTGACTTAGCTCCTTCGCCTATATATTCCCTAAAATACTGGAAACAAAATCAAGGAATCCACGAAAACACTTTTCCGCCGCCGCAAGCTTTCGTTTCCGTGAGATCTCATCTGGAGACCCTTCCCGGTGCCCTGCCGGAGGGGACTTTGGAGTTGGAGGGCTTCTACATCAACATCATCGCCCCTCCAATGACTCGTGAGTAGTTCACTTCAGACCTACGGGTCCGTAGTTAGTAGCTAGATGGCTTCTTCTCTCTCTTGGATCTTCAATACAAAGTTCTCCATGATCTTCATGGAGATCTATCCGATGTAATCCTCTTTGGCGGTGTGTTTGTCGAGATCCGATGAATTGTGGATCTGTGATCAGATTATCTATGATATATATTAGAGTCTTTGCTGATTTCTTATATGCATGATTTGATATCCTTGTAAGTCTCTCCGAGTCTTGGGTTTTTTTTGGCCAACTAGATATATGATTCTTGCAATGGGAGAAGTGCTTGGTTTTGGGTTCTTACCGTGTGGTGTCCTTTCCCAGTGACAGTAGGGGCAGCAAGGCACACATCGTGTAGTTGCCATCAAGGGTAACAAGGTGGGCTTTGTCGTAGATATGAGATTGTCCATCTACATCATGCCATCTTGCTTAAGGCGTTACTGTGTTCTTTTGGACTTAATACACTAGATGCATGCTGGATAGCGGTCGACGTGTGGAGTAATAGTAGTAGATGCAGAAAGTATCGGTGTACTTGTTTTGGACGTGATGCCTATAGATATAATCATTGCCATAGATGACAGTAATTTGTTCACCCACCGGCTACTTGCTTTCATGAGAGAAGCCACAAGTAAACACTACGGCCCCCGGGTCTATTCACACCTATCGTTTCCACTTTCGCTTTTACTTCCCTTTGTTACTTTTTTGCTTTCAGTTCTCACTTGGCGAACAATCTATAAGGGATTGACAACCCCTTCATAGCGTTGGGAGGAAGTTTTTTGTGTTTGTGCACGCACTTGTGATACTCCTTCACTAGATCGATACCTTGGTTCTCAAAACTGAGGGAAATACTTACCACCGCTGCGCTACATCACCCTTTCCGCTTCGAGGGAACACCAACGCAAGGCCCCAAGGCCACGGGGGAAATCCTTTGCATATTTGCCTAGGAAGTCCCTTAAGGCATACCCGTAGCAGAAGGATTCCTGGTGCCGTTGCTGAGGAGTACCAAGACAAGAACAGTCTCCCGTCAGCACGTGTTTCTGGCGCCGTTGGAAGGTCTTTTGTTGCAGTAGCAGGACTACAGAGAGGGAGTGGTTGCCGGTGGTACGATGAGAGGATCGCAGTTCAGGAAAGTCTAGTGGAGTAATGCTGGTCCACCCGAATGGGATCACGAGGTGGGTAAAGTGTGCAACCTCTGCAGAGTGTCAAATCTATTCGAATAGCCGTGTCCACGGTAATGGACAACCGAAACAGACCTCAGCAAGTGATCAACCGTGACTATGATAGTAATGATGGAAGAACTCGTCTCACGAGAACATCAGAGGATGTTGGTATCATACTAGCCGAGAGAAGACTATTTGATGAGTGGTCTGGTAACCACGTGATGTGACAGGGATCCGTTGGGATCGTAAGTAATTCGAGGGTTGTGGGACAACCCCGAAGGCAGTAAGTTGATATTTGGTTCATTTGATACATGACTATGGTTGTTATGCTATGTTTGCTGCATTACTTGGTTATTGTGAGCTTGCGAGTACATTTAAAGTACTCACCTGGCGTATCATGCCAGATGCAGGAGAAGCCGCGCACGGAGGTCCTGATGGTTCGTTCTAGGAAGTGTCCACAACAGTGTCCCTGTGTGTGGAGTCGCCGCTACATTCCGCTACGCCGTAGAAGTACTTGGTCGTTTCGAGGCCCATGTTGATGTTACATAAATAATGTAGATATTGTTGCAGCACCGAGGGTGCTTTGGCCTCGCCAGTATTGTAAGCTTTGTACGTGACGCTATTAATAAAGTTGGCTTGTTTCTGTATCAAGTTGTTGAGTGTTTCCAGAAGACATGATCTCTGGGTTGGAAACACTGGTAAACCGGTTCTATGAATTGGGGTGCCACAAGCCGCCAACATACGGTTGTGTCTTGCGGACCAGGTCATGTATCATTTCATGGATGAAGATTCTCCTAAGGGAATTTGGGACAAGTTGGCAAGTCGTTATATGTCCAAGTCAGCGACCAATAAGCTGTATTTGAAGCAAAGATTCTATGGGCTGAAGATGCAGGAGGGGTCGGATCTTGTGGAGCATGTGAACGCCTTTAATCAGTTGGTCACGGATCTAGCACAACTGGATGTGAAGATTGAGGACGAGGACAAGGCACTACTTCTTCTTGTTTCGTTGCCACCGTCCTATGAGCATTTGGTCATTACATTGACACATGGAAAAACAACCGTCAATAATGAGGAAATCACGGCAGCATTGCTTGGACATGAGTTGAGGAAGCAAAAGAATGCTGCTGAAAGGGATAGTACTCAAGGTTTGGGGTTGGCAGTTAAAGGTTATCAACTCAGGAAGGGACAAGAGGCGGAGAAGAAAAAGGTGCAGCGCTACAAGTGCAAGGAATGGGGACATATAAAGAGGGAATGCCCAGAACTGAAGGGTGAGGCTAGTGCTAACCTGTCTACTAATGGTGGTGACTCAGACAGCAGTAGTGATGCTCTCATAGTAGCAGACAGACGGTCAACTAAAACTGAAGCGTGGATGTTGGATTCAGCTTGCTCTTTTCATGCGACGCCCAACAGGGAGTGGTTCTCTTCGTACAAGTCTGGTGAGTTTGGTTTCGCCTATGTGGGCGATAATACTGGTTATCGTGTTGCTGGAATAGGTGACATCAAAATCAAGATGTTTGACGGAGTTGAGCGGATGCTTCGGGGAGTCAGGTATGTGCCAGGGCTAAGGAGGAATCTAATTTCGCTTGGTGTTCTTCATGATGGTGGTATGGAATTCCGTTGTGATCGGGATAAGAAGACCATGGAAATCATAGAAGATGGGATGACCGTGATGATAGGAGAGAGGACGACTTCACATCTTAGTTGCAAGAAAGGACTATTGCGGGTGGAGTCATGAAGAGTGGAGCTGCAGGAGTAGCAGTGGGGTCTCAGGGTGGCGGCGGGTTAGACCCGTCGGGTAGCTCTAAGTAAGCTACAAAGAAGACAACCCAAGTCCGGAGTACATGGAGGCTCGACGCATGGACGATTTCAAGGTGCTGAAGAATATTGGCCAAGGTGGAGTTTGTTATATTTGTGTCGAATATTATGTACGCAAGGGGTTACGTGGACTTGGAGTTGTAATTGGTGTGGATAGGTACGAGTCGTGTAGGAATCGGACACGTTGTATCCTAGGCCTCTTATATATCGAGGGGCACCACACGTTGTAACCCATGACGATCGGATAGCAATAGGTACGCGGGGGAGCCGGCGAGTTGTGCCGGCGCTCGGGCGGCCGGTGTTGCGGTATCTTGAGGAGGAGTGCCCGTAGTCATGCCCCGGGGATGTAGCCATATCGATGAACCTCGTTAACAAATATCGTGCCTCGGTGTATCGTCTACGATCTTGCATTAGCGTTTTATTCTAATAGATCCGACGCAGGCTCAGATCCGACACACCCAAAGCTCTGGTTCCCGTTGAGGAGGCCATGGATAAGATGCTCTGGCCCTGGTGCTGCATCCATGGAGAAGGTGCCCTCCCCGTCTCTATTTTCTCTCTCTCTGTTGGATTTGTATTGAAAGCAGGGTACTCCATGTAGTTCTTTACCCCATCTATGCTCTGTTGATCTATATATATATATGCATTGAGTAAAAGTTCTTTATTCTGACTCATGATTAATATCCGATTTTCTCATTGATATTAAGGATTTATTTGATTTGAGTTTTTGTTAAACAAGATGTGTGCAGATCGGACAAAGAAGAGAAGATGAAGGATCTTGAGGAAGAGTTAAGAACAAGGTGATCTCCCTCTCTCCCACTCTCTGATTTTCCTAGGTTATTTTCGTGTTGCACTGGTCATCTCTCCACGTGATTGAGCTGACATGGTCATGGCACTTGTGCAATTCCTCACTGCAAACCCCTTCTCGTTTGTTGCAAAGGCACATCCCACGACCTCACAGAAGTTGTTAGTCTTCACCTGCATTTGCTTTTGGCTTAAAAACTTTCTTCAACTTTTGCATTCCTCACCAGTTCCACGCCGCTACCCCGGCTCCCGATCTGCCCGGCCCGCACTCCTCCAGTCCGGTGCCTCGTGAGCACGTCGCCGGCGCGCATCCTCTCCGCGTAGAGACACGCACCGCGCCACCACCAGACCCCCTCTCCGCCTCCCTCCCGCTTCGCCGCTGCCGGAGGGGACGCCGGCAAAGCCACACGCGCCCCGGGGATGGCGGCGGCGGGGCCCCTCGCGTCGGCCTTCGGGCTCTAACGGCGGCGCCCCGCGTCGGCGGTTGCGGGATCCGGTGTGATCTCGCCAATCGGCGGCGGTGGAGGGCGGATCCGGGGCTCCATGGCCGGATCTAGCGGGGCGCTCGGCCCTGGTGGTAGGGAGCGGCAGCCGGGCGCGGCTGCGCTGGTCGGCTGGGCACGAGCACTGTCGAGGGCGCGCGGTGCAGTGGCCTTGGCTGGGGGTCGTGATGGTGCGTGGCGGCCATGCTCATCGGTCGGTGGCGGTGGATATCCAGCGCAGCTCTGGGAGAAATCCTTGCTCTGGTTTCATCGGAGCCGCGACGGCGACGCCCGCGGGTGCCGCTATCTTTCTTGTAAGCGTCGTTGTGGAGGTGTGCTGTTCCCCTTCATGGGGCGCTGCCCGCACCGCCATCTGCGCCCCCAGGTCCTGATCTGTGGGCCTCTCTCCTGCGGATTCTTGGCGGTGCCGGCGTGGTTGCCGGGGCCCTTCCTGTGGGTGAAGCCGGTGGAGGAGATTCGGATTGGGGGAAACCCCTTGGTTGGCCCAGGCCGGCCGCGCCGACGACGACGCTCAAGGGCACCGTTATTCTTTTCGGAGACATCGGTATACATCTGCTCCTCTGCTCCCCTTCCTTGCCTCTCGGGTGAAAACCCTAACTCCGGTGGGCGGCGGCGGCGTCCTTGACGTCGTGACCTTCCTGAAGGTGTCGCCTTGAGGGCTGAGTGGTGGTGGGCACTGTGTGAGTCCTGAACGGTTGCTGGTGGTGGGCACTGCTTCGGGGGAAACCCTAGGATCTGGTCTTCCAGATCGGACGATGGCGGTACTGTGGTGCCGTTTCTCTCTTGGGAGCATCGTTTGTGGAGCAGCGCTGGCAGACTGAGGCAGGAGGTGGAGCGGCTTCATCTTGCACGGAATTTCGGTGGAGCTGTCAAGTCATGCCTGGCCGACAGGTGCTACGTTGAGTCATGCCTGGTTGGCAGGTGCTACGCACGACAGATCTCCCGGAGTCTTTGCATATGGACGGATGAGCGCAGAGCGGTGGCGCCGTTGGGCGTCGTGGTGGCGTCGACGGATGATTGGACTAGCAAGGATGATGCGGATCTCTTTCCTGAAGATGGGTGAGTGGTTCGAGGATGATGGCGGCTGGTAAAACGTGTGCGTGAGGTGTGCGTTTTAGGTGTGCTGCACCGGCTGTTGTTCCCGATACGTTATGTGGATGGATTGGAAACAACGCCGGTCTTAGATATGTGGAGTGAGAGCACTCCACATTATCGAGTTTGTAGGTGTGAGTGGTGGCTTTGAATGGATTGATGTATACTCTTGTTAGACCTTTGTGAAATAATTAATAAGATGGCTGCATGCATCGATGCAGAGGCCAGGGGTTTAACCTCGTTCTCTAAAAAAAACTTTTGCATTCCTTTTTCATGATTGCACAGATCATGTGAATATTCTATCCATGTGGTGATAATTGTGAGCTACAACTCACCTTTGAAGTATTCTGTGAATACTATGGCCAACTGTTTCTAATTTTAGTATTCACTTGATTACTTGTGAGAAAGGAGCTTGAACAAGTCTAAAGTATATGTTATTGTTGTAATTAAGCATGCCATGTGAAATTATAGCAATTCTTTCTTGGTCTTACTGTTGATCCCTGTTTATGCTGGAGCTGCTCCATATCCATTTTTCACAGATGCTAATCACTAATTGGCTATTAAATGGCAGATATTTCAGGAAAAATTTGGCGCCTCAAATCTTGAAGATTAGTTCTGATTAGGTGCAGTATCCAGTTTTTTGTCTACTACATACGTGCTAATTTTAGAAATTGCAAATTAGACCATATCATTGGTGAATTGGAAAATGGATTTCCTTTCAGATTGGTGAGCTATTGTGAACTTTAGAAGTCAGATGTTGTTTATGTTTCTAACAAGAAGATGCTTGGACTTACTTAGTGTCACGACTTATTCAGTATTGGGTTCTACCATTGATTATAATAAGAGGTTCTTTCTTCACGCAATCTTCTTGAAGCCACATATTTTTATTTCGGCTGTGATTCTCAGTCAACCTACTAGAATATATGTAAGAGTTTACAAAGGTGTGTCTCACATGCACGTCACAGCAAAAGAATTACAAATTGTTAGCACCTTAACTATATGTGATAATCAAGCTAGCACAGGATTGTATGGTTTTATTTTCTGGGTCAAAAACTTGATTTATGCAGTACATCATTTAATTCTTGCTACATTTCGTTATTCAACTTTTTCATTAACCATACAAAATAGTCATCTTCCTTCAGATTCAAGTGACCAGGTATGCGTCGGCCTGCCCATTGCGTCTCGTCTCCATCCCCCTCCGGGCACTCCTACCACTGCTCGAGTCCGCGTCCGTGATGCAGCTGGTGGAGTATTATTTTCATGTGTTTTCTCCATGTGGATTTAACCTTACATCTCCAGCAGCCAACCTTTTGATGTAGTAAATATCTACCACATTGTTGGGCCTTGTGATTTTCTTATCTGGCTCTTTTCATTATTTGTACGTTTTATAGGCTGCATAATTGTGCCTGACCTGTTCTTAACAAACTGCACATACTAGTTACTGTTTGAAGATGACGCTATGGAAAATGCGTAAGTTGGGGATGGCGGCGGTGGCGGCGGAGCAGCAGCAGGGAGGGGACGAGGGGCTGGAGGATATGAAACGAGAAGGGTCGCGTGTGCGGGTTTTCTTTTGCTACGTGGGCCAATGGCAGCATCGTCCAATCGTTGGCTCCATTCTTTTTTTTTCTCACGCCCAATCGCTGACGTGGCTAGCGTGAGGGAGCGCCCCTTCCGCGTACGTTATAAAAACCTGAACACCGATGTAGCTTCCCAGGTTTCTCTACACTCCGATAATTCAAATTTTTGGCGACCCCTTAGTTTGTATCTCCACGAGTATTGCCCACATATTTTTGTAATCAAGAAACATGCTTGTGTTCTATTTCTTAGGTGACTGTCTGAGAATACTTTATGCCCAAAATATATGACATCCAGATCACTGTGGATAGCCAGAAAAATGGAAGTATCAGTTCCCAGCTATGTATTGTTTGTTTGATATAACTTGGATGAGAGAAATATGAAACATACAAATTATTAGATGCATTTTGGATGAGAGAATGTGAAACATACATTTTATTCGGTGTGTCTTGGTTGACAGAAGTTGATGTTGTTCGGAAGCTTTCCTTTATTTTTTTGCTCTGTTTTCACTTTGTGCTCATGTATTATGTTGAGTGGTCGGGTGAACTATGAAGCTCTTGATGTTGGCCAACCAGATTGCTGCATTCAGTTTAAATTGTGTACCTTATTTGGTGACTAATAGATTAGCATTTATTAGTTTAAATGGCAACTAATAAAAATGGAGCTTCCAAAATTATTGTGCCAGTGTTTCTAGCAATCTATTCTAGAAACTGACTCAGATTTCCATTGTAGGGGCACAAAGGTACATATTGCATCATCTGTTCTTACTGCACCGTTGCTCCCTAACCCGTGCCATGAAATTATTCACGTGTCAACTCATCAGGAAGGGGTTAGTCAGATGATTCAATGCAATTATTCAAGCCTGTTTCATACGCCATTGCATTTGGTTATCAACTGATTCAGTTAAAGTTTTCATTTTTCATTGCATTTTTATGCCTGGAGCCCTTTTATTTTCTGATGGATGCATTTGAGTTAACCTGATTATTGTCGCAAGTTGTATCATATGTTCCAGGAGATGGTCCAATGATTCTGTTAATTTTCTTTCATTTTTTTGTTTAAATGTAGCAGTGTACTTTGTGAGTTATGTTCCATGTTCCTGCTTACACGTACATTCATTAATTTCCCCATTTGATTTCCCTTAATAAGTAAGGTGAACTCACAAGCTTGTATCATGAGCCATAGGAACTCGAGAAAGGAACCATTCATTCCTTTTGCAAGACACTGAGAACTTCGGATACGAGTACACATGGTGGTTTCTTTGTTCTTAGGAGACATGCTGAAGAGTGCCTACCTCCACCGGTTAGCACTAAAAGCATTTTGTGACTCCAGTTGATCTCTACATAATTTCTGGCTTATTGAATGGTATGGTTGCTTTGCAGGCATGTCTAAGAATCCACCATGTCATGAACTGGTAGCCAAAGATCTCCATGAAACTGGTTGGCATTTTCGTCACATATTTCATGGTAATTTACAATCTAGCATTCAACTTGAATACATTTACACTTGCTGTTGTTTTGGTGTAGCACTTCATGTCACAATTTAATGTTGAATTCTTACAACTGCAGAAAGTTGCAGCATATACTGATTCATTACTTCATGAGTATGTGTGAGCTCTCTCCCTCTCTGGTTCTATCTCACGCCTTCCAGTGTTTTGTGTTTTAGATGCCTAATCTCTTTGTATTTGAGTGTTATTTATTTAACTTTTTTAAAATTTATAGTGCAACTTTTTACATGTCACGTCCATGTATTATACAAGACAGTAAGAAAGCAAGTGGAATGAACGCTTGCCAATCTGGCACCCCCCAGCTTCCTCTCAAGAGGTGCCACAGGTGGCGCCCCAACCCCTAGTGCATATCACTGCCACGCCGAACGGCATAAAACCCAACAACATCGACCCCACCAGAAAACTACAGTGGATGGCAAGAAAACGCAACAATCAAGACGTCACACACAATAGTAAACCATGACAAGAGCAAACCATCGGCACACGAAAGAAAAAGCCAGCACTGGACGATGACTCCTACACGTCTACAGGGCATCCCACATGTGGCAATGTAACAACCAGCACAAAATCAACCACACTTGAACTCAGTGGCTAATCTAGCTGGGGGGCTTCGATAGGCTCGAATCCCCCTCCAAAAATTGGAAAAGAAAAAAAATACTATTTTATAAATAAATTGACCTTATTTGGACCAAAGAATTAAGTGTTTTCGATTTTTTATATACCCATTTAACTTTGAGCTCCACCTTCATTTTCTTTTAAGATTCATCACTGCTCCAACTCAAAAGTTGTTCTTCACCATGCACTTCATAAAGAACACCAATGGAGATGATGACACACTCACACACACCGCCAAGAGGTACGTACTACCACCATTGCCGGTATGAGGATAGTCCATCAAAACTACCCAAAGGTGAATGTGTCCATGGCTCAAAAAGGAAAATATGTTACACATGTACATGAATCACCACACCACCTCACAATTACGAATGCAAAGAAACAATAGTGACCATGCCATCAGAGTAAGTACAATAGTAGAGCCGGCTGCCGGCTGTAAGCTCATGTCATGTCACATATAGCCCATCTTATAGCTAACATGTACAATAGTTGGTTAGAAGAGTATACTACTTATTTATTATATGACCCACTTTTCATTCTCACAAAGTGCCTAAGAGCACGTGCTAGAGCTGGCTCTTAACTAAGAGCTCACTTACCTTCTCTCTCCTCCAACTAAGCAAAAATATACTACTTTATTCCTTATAGCCAGCTGACTCAGCTCTATTGTACTTGCTTTCATGAGTCACTCCCTCTCATCCATTCATGAATGGGCCATAGCCTAGTTGCGCCTCTTTTAGACTTGGGTCTCTTTGGAGCAATGCTACACTTATGTACAAGTGCTACATAATTACTGTTAGGTGATGATGTGGCTCAAATTAGTTGTGCCAGGATTAGCAGCTGGGCCTACTTGCAGTTGAATTAGGGGGAGGGGTGTTGGAAAGAATTTAGGTCCCGTTTGGATGGTCGTTTCGCTTCCCAAACCACCTGTAAATTATACCTATGTAGGGAAAAAACGGGTGGGTTTCATATAGGTGATTGGATTTCCGTTTTGGGTTGTAAATCTTACACCGGTTTTTCGATTTACGCATGTAACAGGCCGGTACCTGATACAGACCTGAACTGGTCGTTTCCCCCAACCCTTTCGGTCACTCCGCAAGATCTAGGAAAGACGAGGCCGAGGGCAGCCCTGCGCCGCCGCAGCCACAAGGGAGGGGAGGTGTTGGCGCCGGTGTTCGTGAGGGGCGATGTAGTCCGGCGACGGCGGCCACGACGGGGTTAGGCGTCGTGCTACGACGTGGCTATGGGCGCGTCGTTCCTCTTCTCCTGCGCTGACACCGTCGAGAGCGACAACTTCGACTTCCGCCTCCGCGACGTGTGCGCGGCCACCTGCGCGGGAGGCTCGGCCGCCGCCGCAGTGCGCTCTGTGGACGGCCGCACAGCCATCGCTGCGGCGTCCGGCGGCGTGGCTGCCATGGGCAACCCCGCTGCGGCGACCGTCAGGCACGTCCTCCACAACAAGCAGGAGTTTCCCCTCGCCGCCGGCGTCGACGACCTCCTTGTTGTCTCCATCGGCTCTAGGTCCTCCTCCAGGGGCACCGCCTCGGGCTCCGCCCCCCGTCCGCCGGTTGGCGCACGCTGATCCCCCCACGCTCCCCGTCCCCCGTCGAGATGGTCCGGCTCACCGCCGAGGGCGTCGCCGACATGGTCGACCGGGTCGTGGCCATGGCGTTCGGCCACACCTGTGGCCGCAACTACGTCCGCATCCAGGTCAGCCAAAACACCATCTCACCCTCACCCTATCGACGTTGACTCGCTCCTCCTTTTCACATGCTTGTGACATACTATTACAACCGGATTGCAACACTCCAGCCAAACGCGGCTTAACACCCGAAATCAAATACAACTCGCAGAAGTGTATTCAATTGGTGACCGGTAAGTTACAGATGTAAAAATTTACAGGTGTTGGATTATTGGTGACCGGTAAGTTACAGATGTAAAAATTTACAGGTGTTGGAAAAATCCAGCAATCCAAGCGGTGCCTTAGGAAGGTTGCGTAAGTTGGTTACGTAGATTTACTTAGGTGTAGCATTTTCGGTCTCTTTGCTTCTAGTCCTTTTGTATGAGTTTATAAGTCCGTTTTATTGCATTTTCTACTTTGAATTGTTTTTTACGAGGGTTCCTTCTTTGAATTGTTGATCATGCCAAAACAATGGACTTGGTTGACTTCCTCAATTTTTTTATTAACCTGTCATCAATAATTAGGCTGGAACCTAGTATGATGATTCAAATGGTAATGATTTGATATTGTTTACGTTAATATTTTTTATAAGTTTGGTCAAATTTTACAAAATTTGACTCAAGACAAAGCTTATATACGAAGTAAATAAAAAACAGAGGGGATATTACAATCCAACTAAATTTTGAAATACAATAGTTCAAACATGAAATTCAGTTCACACATATGTTTTTTGAAGGAAAACTGTAAGGGAAACCCCCCACAGCGATTTTTTTTAATAATAATAACCCAAATTCGCGTCCGTGGGGACTTGAACCTGGGTGACTCGGTTGTACATCCACTCCACTACCCAAGTGAGCTCGCACATATGTTCCAGACCTCCGGCATCATCTTCACCCTCATCCTTTATAACTATGATCCGTATGATCACAACATGTTTTTCTCTCCCCTCAAAAGATCTATGGATCCCATTGTTTAGCATGTCAACGAAGAACTAAAAAACGGGCTTGCACTAGTAGAAAAGAGGGCTTTGGTCCACCTGATGAAATCCCATTAGTCCCGGTTCACTTATGAACCGGGACCCATGGGGGCATCGGTTCCGGTTGTGAGGCCAGGGCCCCGGCCGGGCCTCATCGGCCATTAGTCCCGGTTTGTCTGGCCCCTTTGGTCCCGGTTCCAAACACGAACCGGGACGAATGTGCCTCGTTCCTGGCCCACAACAATTGGTCCCGGTTTTTGGCTGGAACCGGGACCAAACGTTGTCCTTCACTCCCGGTTCCGTCCTCAAAACTGGGACCAATGCTTGGCTTAT
Source organism: Hordeum vulgare subsp. vulgare (assembly GCF_904849725.1). Lineage (NCBI taxonomy): Eukaryota > Viridiplantae > Streptophyta > Magnoliopsida > Poales > Poaceae > Hordeum > Hordeum vulgare. The sequence continues at coordinate 627,985,171 of NC_058519.1, forward strand.
ATATACCATCCGACCGCGAGCAGAGCAGTCCACTGCTCTGTTTTTTTTTCGGCCGTGGGAGAGCTTTGTGGTGCTCTAGCTCACCTCCTATGCACATGAGGTGTTCGATGAAATGCCCAAGCCACACTTAAGCTTTCTCCTCTCGAAGCTCCTTGTTCAAGCACCATTTTCCTCTAGTTTTGTGTAGCTTTGGCGGTCCGTTCGTGTCCCGTCCCCGTCCTCACCATCGTCGATCGCCCGCGCCCATCTCGGCGTCGGCACCACCGTGGTTAGTCTCTTCTTCTTATCTTCTTTCTAAAAGAAAAAAGTTCTTGTATGATTTAGATAGATACTTGTGTAATTTTCTTAGTTCTATTATTGTTTGTTAATATATAGTGCGATGGTTTTGGTATCCACCTCCGTCCGCCCTCGTCCTGACTATGATTCGGATGTGGTATATATTATCTTTTAAAACTATTTATTTTATTTAGTGTTTATGACAATTATGACGACCAACATGACATATATTTTTTAATCTAGGAGATATATGAACCGGAAATTCCAATCCACATAAAAATTCTTGTCGAGAAGTTAAATTTGGTTGAAAAAGAAAACAATTACTTGAAAGAAAAATTACAAAGAGTTGAAGAGGAGAAGATGATATTGGAGTTGGATGTTGCCGAGGTGCGTGACGATCACAAGATCAACATGAATGAAATGCGCTTGAAGATTAGAAATATTAGAAAATATGACATTCATACTGAGGCTTGGTATCATTATGTCGTTGGATCAATTTGTACCTTAGTTGCGGTTATGATCACATTTGTTGTTGCATTCAAATTAAGTAGTTTCAATATATATTCTAATTAGATGCTCTAGAGAGCTATATGTTGTTCAATAATGAGAACTATGTAAGAACGTTATGTATTTATTTTGATCACTATTGTACTTTGGTTTTAATGCGATGATGAATTTCTATTAATTTGGTCACTTCTCTATTCATGATATGTTGTAATGGTTTTTAATACACGCACCCATGTGGAAAAAATGAAATGCCTTTTGTAGCACAAGAGATTTTGTATGAAACCCTCATACTTCGAAAGAGATTGTCCGATTTGTACACGAAGTGCATACAGTTTTTGCGGCAACCCTCTCAACTTTTTAGCACATGCTTTGTGGGTGAAATGATGATATCATGCCAACTTTTAACCTATTAAGAGTTCATTTGTAGTGCTTTTCAATTTCTGGGTCATTTAGCTCCAAAAAATCAGTAAAAGCATGAAAAATACCAAATGAAGTCAGAAAGTTTTGAAAATTGATAATGTGGCCTTGAATGGTTCATTTTGAACACACAAAAAGTCTGGAGTTCAAATAAGTTCGAAAAAATGAAATGCCTTTTGTAACACATGAGTTTTAGTATGAAACCCTCATACTTCGAAAGAGATTGTCCGATTTGTACACGAAGAGCATCCAGTTTTTGTGGCAACCCTCTCAACTTTTTAGCACATGCTATGTGGGTGAAATGATGATACCATGCCAACTTTCAACCTACTAAGAGTTCATTTGTAGTGCTTTTCATTTTCTGGGTCATTTAGCTCCAAAAAACAGTAAAAGCATGAAAGATACCAAATGAAGTCGGAAAGTGTTGAAAATTGATGATGTGGCCTTGAATGGTTCATTTTGAACACACAAAAAGTCTGGAGTTCAAATAAGTTCGAAAAAATGAAATTCCTTTTGTAACAGATGAGTTTTCGTATGAAACCCTCATACTTCGAAAGAGATTGTCTGATTTATACACGAAGTGCATCCAGTTTTTGCGGAAACCCTCTCAACTTTTTAGCACATGCTATGTGGGTGAAATGATGATACCATGCCAACTATCAACCTATTAAGAGTTCATTTGTAGTGCTTTTCAATTTCTGGGTCATTTAGCTCCAAAAACAGTAAAAGCATGAAAAACACCAAATTAATTGAGAAAGTGTTGAAAATTTATGATGTGGCCTTGAATGGTTCATTTTGAACACACACAAAGTCTGGAGTTCAAATAAGTTCGAAAAAATGAAATGCCTTTTGTAATACATGAGTTTTCGTATGAAACTATAAGTGCATCTAGTGCCCCTTAGTGATTTTGGTGGTTTGAAGACTTATAGGTTAAGTATCTAATGTGTTTATAAGTGTACACAGGATCTATAAGTCATTGAGGAGTTTGAGATATTTGAAGAATATCGACCCCTAAAAATGTATATCTTCAGTTGAAGAAATTGGTCTGAAGCTGAAGAAATGAATCTCGAGGAATCTGCGATGAAATTGATATTCCTCATGAAGATATTGATATTGAGAAGATCGGTGGTTCCTGAAGGAAATCTTTCTGAAGAAATTGAAGTGTGAAGATTTACGTTTTCTGTTTTACTTTCTTTGCAATTGATGAATAGGAACACCGTACTGTTAAAGGGGGTCAAAGTAACACTATGGAATGGATGTCCTCATGATGCTCAACCCAAGCCAAATCCTACCAAAAGCCTCAAGTAAGGAATATGAGTGACATGAGGACTCTCACAGTTGAGGGTCCCGACCGTTTCGATAGCCATGCCAAGTCACTCGTCTTATCCACTCCAACGGTCATATTATTTAAGGGCATTAATGTCAAATCATGTCGGGATGCTCCCAGGCTATAAATAGCCGCCCCCACAACCACTAGCTGGTTGGCTGCTCCGTTAGAAACTGACACTTGTCATAAGAGCAACCCAAATTCCTCAGAGCCTACGAGAGTAAATCATCAGTGAGGAAATACACCACCCACCGAAACCACAAACCGAACCTAGTGATTGAGCATCACTGAAGAAGTTGTTCCTGTGTGGGACTGAAGCCTTTTACCTTTGAGGATTGTGCATCCTCCAGACGGTTAGGCGTCATGGTCTAGAGCAATCCAGCAGTTAATTGTGGATCGTCGGGTGACTGAGTTTGTGAGGGTTTGGAAGTCTGCCCTGAAGACTTACCACGAGTGTTGGGCGAGGACTGTGTGTCCTTAGCTCAAGGAGAATACGGTAGGGACTATGTGTCCCGGGACTGGGTGTCCTTTGGTTTCAATACCAAGCTGCTCCAAACCAGATGTACAACTGTCACAGCTGTTGGAACTGGGTCATCAACAACAATCTTCACCAAGAATCGGGTTCTAATTCCTCAACTCTTTACATTCTCTGTATTATGTGTTGATGACATTCACTGTGACTGTTTGAAGAATTTGCTGAAGACTTTCTCTGAATTTCCTCAACCCCAAATTCTTCACTTGAGTTAATCATCATATGTATTCTGCGTGCCTGCTTACTATGCAATCTGTTTTCACAATCTTCACTCTGTAATACTGCTGTTGTGAACGTTTGCACGACTGATCCTTAACTGTTTCTGTTGTAAGTTAGTCAGCAGTGAGGAATTTCCTCAACAGGAATTTCCTCAGTGATGAAATTCTAAAAATCTCCTATTCACCCCCCTCTAGTCGATATAACGCACTTTCGATTGGTATCATAGCAAGGTACTCCCTTGTTCTCTGTGATTTTGGTTTAACCACCTGGAGTTTTAGTTATGTCGACTTCAGGCATGTTTAAGGTGACTGCAGCATGTCCTACCTACGAAGGAAAGAACTTTCCCTTCTGGAAGAACAAAATGCAAATGCATTTACAAGCTATTGATAATGATCTCTGGTATATTGTGGAAAATGGTGTCCCCATCGTTTCTGCCAGTGTCACTGCAGCTGATGTGAAGAAATTCAAGCAACTCGATTCTCAAGCGAAGAACATCATCTGTGGTCATCTGAGCCCTGGCCAGTTTGGAAGAGTAAGTGCCTTAGGCTCTGCAACACTGATCTGGGAGAGACTGTGCAAGGTAAATGAAGGAGTATCAACCCAACGTGACTCTCGTGTTGATATTCTTCGCAATCTCTTCAATCGCTTCAAGAGACATGACAATGAAAGCTGCCAAGACACCTTCGATCGCCTCACTAACATATCAAATGAACTGCAAGCACTGGGAGCTCGAGACATCACTGATCACGAAGTTGTGAAGAAACTGCTCAGATCCTTAGATTCTTCATTTGACACTCTAGTTCTAATGATTCAAGAAAGACCAGACTACAAGATGCTAGATCCAGCTGATATCCTCGAAAGACTAAATACTCATGAATTCCAGCTAGAAGAAAAGAGAGATCTATATGGACAAAGCTATTCCAGACCACGTGCACTGAAGGCAAGAGCAATTTCCTCATCTGAAGAAGAAGACACAGATGACAGCAGTTGTGACCCTGAAGAATTTGGTCAGGAGCTTGCAATGCTTGTGAGGAAATTCCAAAGATTTACACGACGAGGCCAGTTCGGTAAATCATCAAGAAGAGACATGAGGAAATCAGAATCTGCATCTGAGGACTACAAGAAACGGACCTGTCACAAGTGCAAGAAATCAGGTCATTACATTGCTGATTGTCCCCGCTGGGGAAAGGAATCAAAGAAGAAGAAATACAAGGATGACAGTTCTGATGACTCAAAGAAGAAGAAGAAATCTTCAAAATCCTCATCTTCAAAGTCCTCCTCACACAAGAAGACTAGCTTCAGTAAGGCTCGGGCACTTATTGGCAAGGAAATGGATTCCGAGGCAGAATCAGAGGAATGTGATGAAGAAGAAGGCTCTGGAGAAGACTCAGAATCCGTACAGGCTAGTATTGCACTAGCAACAAATTTCGTCAGCAAGTCAATCTTCAATCTTGAAGAAAATGAGTGCACCATCCATACTGATGACTCTGCTGATGACTTTGCTCCAACCTATTGCTTCATGGCAAAAGGTTCAAAGGTATCAAATAATGCCTCCTCCTCTGATTCAAGTGACTGTGAACATGATGATTACAAAAAACCCAGTTACAGTAAACTTGCCATCATTGCCACTAAACAACAAACTGCTGTGGAAAAGCTTCAAAAACTGCTAGACAAAAGTGATGATCTGTTGAATGATGAAATGAATCTTAATCAAATCCTCGCTGATGACATGAAAAATCTTCAGTCTAGATTTGATAATCTTCAGGATAGTCATGATACACTCCTCACTGATCATGAGAAGCTTTCCTACGAATTCCTTCAAAGAAAGCTTGATCTTGAGAAGATGAGGATGTCTCATGATGATCTTCGTATGGAAAATGATTTATTACTAGCTCAACAGATTAGCGCTAGTCAAGCTGAATTTATTCCTCCATGTCTTAAATGCATTGAACGTGAAACTGCTAATTCCTCACCAGAAACATCAAATGCTACAAATTCTTCAACTACACCTGCTGTGTCTATTTCCTCACTTGAGGAAAACACAAATGTTACTGATGAAAATGCAGGGTTGAAGGAATTGTATGTGACATGCATGTACAAAAGCCTCAAAGGACACCAAACCCTTTGTGATGTGCTCAAAACGCAGATCTTGAACAGGAACCCGAGGAAAGAAGGAATTTCCTTTGAGAGGAAATTGAATGCTGATGGATCTTATTGGAAACCTGAGCAGTATCCCAAAACCTCATGGGTTGCTGCTACTGGGCCTCCTTTTGATCCATCTAATCTAACTGGCTTCTCATGTGAATTATCCTATTCCTCGGATGAGTCATTTGATTCCAACTATAAACTGTTCAAAAATCAATCTGGTAAAGTATTTGCTCGATATGTTGGAACTAACTGCAGGAATGGCCCTCCTCTGAGGAAAATCTGGGTTCCCACCCACTCCAGTCCAGCATGTGTGCACGTTTTCAAGCAAAACCGAAGGAATCACACCATAAGGCTGTGAAACATATTCTTCGATACTTAGCTCACACACCAACACTAGGATTATGGTATCCCAAGGGCTCCAATCTTCATCTGGTAGGGTATTCTGATTCAGACTATGCTGGTGACCGTGTGGATCGCAAGTCAACGTCTGGCACATGCCATTTCCTCGGAAGATCACTAGTTTGCTGGTCCTCAAAGAAGCAGAACTGCGTATCACTCTCCACTGCTGAAGCTGAGTACATTGCTCCTGGTTCTTGCTGTGCTCAATTGCTATGGATGAAGCAAACCCTCAAGGACTACGGCATCAACATGAAGAATGTACCTCTCTACCATGACAATGAGAGTGCTATCAAGATTGCATACAACCCAATACAGCACTCGAAGACCAAGCACATCCAGATTCGTCATCATTTTCTTCGGGATCATGTCCTCAAGGGCAATATCCTCATCGACCATGTGAAGACTGAAAGTGCGTTATATCGACTAGAGGGGGTGAATAGGAGATTTTTAGAATTTCATCGCTGAGGAAATTCCTTTTGAGGAAATTCCTCACTGATGACTAACTTACAGCGGAAACAGTTATGGATCAGACATGCAAACTTCCACAATAGCAGTATTACAGAGTGAAGAATGTGAAAACAGATTGCACAGTAAGCAGGCACGCAGAATACATATGATGATTAACTATTGTGAAGAATTTGGGGTTGAGGAAATTCAGAGAAAGTCTTCAGCAAATTCTTCAAACAGTCACAGTGAAAGTCATCAACACATAATACAGAGAAAGTAAAGAGTTGAGGAATTAGAACCTGATTCTTGGTGAAGATTGTTGTTGATGACCCAGTTCCAACTGTTGTGACAGTTGTACATCTGGTTTGGAGCGGCTTGGTATTGAAACCAAAGGACACCCAGTCTCGGGACACACAGTCCCTACCGTATTCTCCTTGAGCTAAGGACACACAGTCCTCGCCCAACACTCGTGGTAAGTCTTCAGGGCAGACTTTCGAACCCTCACAAACTCGGTCACCCGGCGATCCACAATTGACTGCTAGATTGCTCTAGACCATGATGCCTAGCCGTCTGGAGGATGCACAGTCCTCAAAGGTAAAAGGCTTCAGTCCCACACAGGAACAACTTCTTCAGTGATGCTCAATCACTAGGTTTGGATTGTGGTTTCGGTGGGTGGTGTATTTCCTCACTGATGATTTACTCTAGAAAGCTCTCAGGAATTTGGGTTGCTCTTATGACAAGTGTCAGTTTCTAACGGAGCAGGCAGCCAGCTAGTGGTTGTGGGGGGTGGCTATTTATAGCCTGGGAGCATCCCGACATGATTTGACACTAATGCGCTTAAATAATATGACCGTTGGAGTGGATAAGACCAATGACTTGGCGTGGTTACCGAAACGGTCGGGACCCTCAACTGTGAGAGTCCTCATGTCACTCATATTCCTCACTTGAGGCTTTTGGTAGGATTAGGCTTGGGTTGAGCATCATGAGGAAATCCATTCCATAGTGTTACTTTGACCCCCTTTAACAGTACGGTGTTCCTATTACTCAAATGCGAAGAAAGTAAAACAGAAAGTATAAATCTTCATGCTTCAAATTCTTTGGAATGATTTTCTTCAGGAACCACCGGACTTCTTAATATCAATATTTTCATGAGGAATATCAATTTCATCGCAGATTCCTCGCGATTCATTTCTTCAGCTTCAGACCAATTTCTTCAACTGAAGACATATATTTTTAGGGGTCGATATTCTTCAAATATCTCAAACTCCTCAATGACTTATAGATCCAGTGTACACTCACAAACACATTAGATACTTAACCTATAAGTCTTCAAACCACCAAAATCACTAAGGGACACTAGATGCACTTACAAAGACTGATGATCAACTGGCATATATCTTCACTAAGCCCTTGGATGAGAAAAGGTTTTGCAAGTTGCGGTGTGAGCTAAATATCTTAGAATCTTCAAATGTGTTGTAAAAATATGCACACATCCTAACACTTATGCAAAATTGATGACTTAGATGTGCAACACATGATGAGTCGATTTTCTTCAACTGATGAAGAATGTCACTTTGAATGTGAAGAAATTAACGAAGAAATTGATTCTCAGGGCCCTACGACAATTGTACGCGGCGTCTGTAATCAACATTCTTATATGGTGGGTAACGCCACCGCCCTATGTGAAATTCCTCAAGTTGTTTTTCATCAAATGATCAATTTCCTCACATTGTGTTTTTCTTCAAAACAACTGTTCTTCATTGTGATGATTTATTACAAAATCTTCAAATACACTTGATGACTTTCATTTGACTAGGTAGACTGTGATTTCTAGTCCTCAACAACATTCACTTATGGCTATTTCTTCAAGTTGATGTTTCTGCTAAGTGAATGTGATCGGACCCTACTTTCCCTCTATGCTATACTTATCCAGTCTATTCAATTCTTCATATGCGTTCTATTTGAAACTTTGTTCAAAATCCTCACTGCATCCTTGTCAGCTGATGATTTTGTAACGAAAATCCTCAAATCTTCAAAAATTGTTTCTTTAAAGACACAGTAACTGAACCCCCACTTCCCACGATCGGATAACCACGATCTCCACTATCTCCACCGCATCGTACGGGAGCTACACGTGTCCTACGGAGACGTAGAGGCAGGGGCTATTTGGTCCAACATTTTCGCGCCAAACAGTAACTTTTGGGCTATAAATATGTCCTTATCCCCCTCGGTATCCTCTTCTTCGCCTCATCGCTCTCCTGCCACAGCACACTCCACCGAACCCTAGCGCCACCGCTGGTAGTCTCGTCGCCGGTGAGGAAGAGCTTCACTGCCTCGACCTCCTCGTCGCAAGAACCACGCCGGAGTCGGATCATCTTCATCCGCCGCCGCCATAGACGTTCTCTGTCGCCGAGTTAGGGTGCATTGGACACTCGAACGAAGAACCTCTCCAACACTACTTTATGTGTTCTTCGTATGCACCTTCCAGGGTAAATATATCCCATTTTTACAGCAGATTAGATCTGAAATTTTACATCTTCTATGTGAAATCTGTTTTTTCCTCAAGATACGATGCGCACATGATTCCTCAAACACTACATATCACCACAATCATTGATGAACTATGCTAAGCATCTAAGATTATCACGATATTCCTCAATTGTGCGAATTTTCGGATCTGTACAACTCTGGAACCCAAGAACAGTATGCTTAGGCAAATTCCTCAACCACTGGTTATATACCTCAAACTGTCAAACTTTTTCATTTTCCTCAAATCTAAGAACGCATATGACCTCTCCAAATTCCTCGCAACCATACTCTGTTCACAGGTACACACATGTCAGCTGATGAATCTCTCGGTTCTCATCACATTAACTCATTTGCAGCGTTTCTGGAAGAAACTCTTCAAGGCTCATCAGAATCCTCACGAGTTCAAAATCATCAGCAAAATCCTCAACTGAAGAAAATGGAGGAAGCCAGAAAACAGAAGGGAGGAAAGAAGCTTGAGCAAAACACGGCTATTGATATCCCTGAGGACATTTACTTGGACTATTGCACGCCTGATGAACATGAGACAATGGCCAAGAGAAAAATACGGCTGCAGAAAATTGAACGCCGATGGGCGAAGGAATGGAAGGAGTACAGGTTTCTGACTCCCAAATATGCAAAGAAATTCGCTTTGAAGCCTCTACTTTAATTTCTAAAAATAATTTGAGGGTTCTTTTTTATTTCGGATCGGAGTGGCAGAAGGGCCCCACTTGAGGATCATCAAGTAGCACATCCATCAAGCCTCAAGACCATTGATGACTATCCAGATGAAAAGGAAAAGCATCTGGCCAAGCTCAAGAGGCAAGCAGAAGCTGCAGTGAGGAAATTCAATGAATCCTCAGCTGCTGCCTCCGGTGCTGCTCATTCCTCAGCTGCAGAAACCTCAGGCTCAGAAATTCCTCAAATGCAGTCTGCGCCATCAAAGCCAAAGGCTCCAAAGCCTCAAGAGAAGTCTGCTCAGGCTTCTGTCACAAATCCCTCAGCACCAACACCCTCATTACCAAAACCTTCAACACCAAAACCATCAGCGCCAAAGCCCTCAGCACCAATCTCCTCAGTATCAAAATTCTCAGTTCCAACTCCAAAGCCTCAAGAGAAACCAGTACCGAAGCATGTCGTGAAGCCTACGACCGCCAGCTCCAGCTCCTCACTCCCAGCCGCAACTAGCTCGAAGACAAAGTCTTCAACACCTCTTGTGAATACTTTGACAACTACTGAACGTGCACCTCTGCCCAGGCCCAGCAAAATCATCGTTGTCCCATCTGCATCAGAGGGAAGTGATGAATATGATGATGAAACCCTACAAGCCATCATGAGAAACAAGCAAGAAAGGGTAGCACAAGCATCTGGTAGTGCTATTCCTCTGGCCATGGACCCCAAGGTCCTCCTTGACTACATCAATATCTGGTATGAGGATCCAAACACTCCTATTGATGATTTGAAGCTTCCTCCTGGCATCAGCCACATGGTGGCCACCTTCATAAATGAAGCCAAGTGGAAAGAACAGCAGGCCAGGCAGGCAAAGGTTGCAAAGGCCAAAAAGGAGAAATTCCTGAGGCAGAATCTTCTCAAACTAACTCCTGATGCACTGGTGTCAACCCAGGCAGAGCTGCAAGTACTAACTGACAAGTACGCCAAGCTGTCAGATCGCAAAAGCATCAAGAGCAATTTCATCAAGCTAGCCACTAGTGCTGTTGATGACTACAACAAGAGAACCGCACCCCCAGCACCAACTCCTCAGCCCTTGGTTGAGGAGCCAGAAGATGCATCTCCTGATGAGGAGGAAACTCCTCAAGCTGAGGAAGAACACCAAGAGCACCGTGTTGATGAACCGGCCATTGAAGAAATCATCACGGAAACTGCAACTGATAAAATTGTTGCCACTGATGAGACTGCTCCTGATCCAGCTGCTTCATCAAAGCAGGCTGATGACTCTGTTCCAGCTGGTTCCTCACTACCAGTTGAAGAATCTGAAGAAAGAACACCTTCACCAAAAGCTTCAAAGGTGAAGAAGATAATTCCGTCTGCATCAGACATGAACAAAACAAGGGATGCTGAAAAGGAAGCCAAGAAGAGAAAAGCCTCCTCAGCAGTAGATGAAACAGTGGCAAAGCGCCTCAAAGAAATTGAAGAAACTGCTCCTGTGGACCCGGTGCCTCTCAATGTCGCCCTTCCTATGAGATGGTCGTCATTGATGACCCAGCTACGAAGGCAGATGAGGAATTGAAGGATGTCGCTCCTGAGGAACACACTGATGAAGAAATTCAGATTGACGACAATCCTCAACCTCATATTCCTCAGACAGAAACTGCTCAAGCATCAGCTGATGAAACTGCTTCTGCCACAAAGCCAACTGAGGAAAAACAAGCTGAACATCCTCATGCTGATGAAATTATACATTCTGAGAAGACTCCTCAAGATGAGGAACAGGCTGACCCAACTCCTCCAAATGAGAAAGAAGTGGAAATTCCTCAGCCTGAGGCTCAGCCAGAGCAAGCATCATCTCCTCAGCATGAAGTACCAGCTGATGAAATTCCTCACCTTGAGGAAAATGCTGAAGAAAATGTACCCACCCAAGACAATGACTTCATTGTGCTCAACCCAGAGACTGCTATTGTTGTCTCCTCCCCTATTCCTCAGCAAAATCTTCAGCCAGTTCAGCGTCAGCCCTTCTCCAAGCGTCCAAAGTTTCAGAAAGAAAATTTCTTTGAAGAACGCATGTACTTCATCAGAGAGAACCCTTATGACAAGCCTCAAATGAGGCATCTGAAGTTTTGGACAAGGACTCAGATGAACTACTATTCCTCTGTGCTCTATGGACGCAACAAGATATTCCAGCACATGCACATTCCTCATGTTGAGCTTCAAGCAATACCTTGCATGGAACCAGTCCTCAGTGTACTCCACGATGCAGGTTTGCTCCCTATGTGCTCAGACATATCAGACTGGAATAGTGAGCTTATTCTTCAGTTCTATTCCACTCTTCATATATCGGGCAACCCTGACGATATCAGCACTTGGGTGTTTGATTGGATGACCCAAAACACTCACTACAAGGCTCCTGCTTCTGAACTCCTCAGAGAACTGCCCGTACCAATTCCATCAGATGGGGCAGTGAAACTTTATGGTGAGCGTGAGCTGCCAAATGGGATGATGGAAGTCCTCATGAAGCCTTTGGCTGCAGGCAAACCCTCAAGAACCACCTTCCTTGTCCACGAGCTCAAGTACACACCCCGGTCTGTCTACAGAATCCTCTGCAGTGTGCTCGCGCCAATCAAAGGCCATGACGATGAAGAAGATGTTGTAGGCCTCATGAAGAATATCCTCTTCAACATTATTCACGGTATTCCTATTAATATCCATGATTTCTTCTTGAGGACTTTGGCCGACAATGCCATGTGCCCCTATGATCATAAGATATATGCCCCGTGGATCATGAGATTCATCAGGACAAGGACAAGCATCAACTTTCATGCTGATTGTCAAAACCATGTTGGTTATATGCCTCCTGTCCGGGTCAACAAGAAGACTTTTGAGCCCATTTAAGGAAAAGGAAAATCTGTGATTGAAGAAGGCAGCAGGCCCCTTGATGGCCAGTTCAGAGAACCAGAAGCATATTCTTCATGGGACGATACTGAGACTCGTCCAGCAAGCCCAGTTCCTCCTCGCGTGCTGAACACCAGAGAGCTCCTCCTCAGTCTTCACCAGAAGGTGGATCGCAACCACAAATGGGTCAAACGCCAGTTTGGTGCCATTGTGAAAACCCTCACTGAAACACAGAACTCTATGAAGATTAATCATCACTATCTGCATGAGGTTTTCGATCGCACCTGGGCTACACTTGCACATTTGAAGACTCAGACTGAGCTTGAAGAAATGGACTTTGAGCGAGACTTTGACTGGTCGTGGCCTCCCAAGAGGAAGTTCAGGCCCATTCCAGTGCCAGACCTTGAAGACAGCTCCTTTTCTTCATTCCGCACTGCTGAATCTGATGAGGAACAACTCGACACAGTAACCAGCCCACGGAAGAAGACTACTCCCAAGAAGCATCGCGGCTCTTCCTCAACCGCCAAGAAATGAAGTCTTCACGGGCGTTAGTCCTCAGTTTGTCCCTTTTTTGTCACTTGATGACAAAGGGGGAGAAACTCGAGCGTTAGTCTTCAAGCGGGATATTTTTGGGGCTTATAAACTATATTTAAGTTACAAACTCTTGGCTCTTATGAAGTTTTTATGTAATGAGTTGTAACTTAAGCCCGATGGTACTCTGACGCTTTTGAACATTTTTCTTCGCATGCTTATTCCTCAAGTTTTAATGCACGCATGCTGGAATTCGTCAGATACCATTTGCCATCATGCATCTTCATTTTCTTCATATGATATGTTATATGTATGCATGATTTACAAGACTCAGGGGGAGATCTCCATGATATAAATCATCAATGTGCATTTGCTGTGAAAAGCAAAATCCTCAAGATATGCACATCTTCAGGGGGAGTCTCTCTGAATCTTGTTTTCAAATCCCCAAATGAGTATTTACACTTCATATTTTTAATCCCTGTTGAAGACTTAACCTAATTGTCATCAACCACCAAAAAGGGGGAGATTGTAAGTGCATCTAGTGCCCCTTAGTGATTTTGGTGGTTTGAAGACTTATAGGTAAGGTATCTAATGTGTTTGTGAGTGTACACAGGATCCATAAGTCATTGAGGAGTTTGAGATATTTGAAGAATATCGACCCCTAAAATATATGTCTTCAGTTGAAGAAATTGGTCTGAAGCTGAAGAAATGAATCGTGAGGAATCTGCGATGAAATTGATATTCCTCATGAAGATTCTGATATTGAGAAGTCTGGTGCTTCATGAAGAAAATCATTCTGAAGAATTTGAAGCATGAAGATTTACACTTTCTGTTTTACTTTCCTCGCATTTGAGTAATAGGAACACCGTACTGTTAAAGGGGGTCGAAGTTACACTATGGAATGAATTTCCTCATGATGCTCAACCCAAGCCTAATCCAACTAAAAGCCTCAAGTGAGGAATATGAGTGACATGAGGGCTCTCACAGTTGAGGGTTCCAACCGTTTCGATAACCACGCCAAGTCATTGGTCTTATCCACTCCAACGGTCATATTATTTAAGGGCATTAGTGTCAAATCATGTCGGGATGCTCCCAGGCTATAAATAGCCACCCCCCACAACCACTAGCTGGTTGGCTGCTCCGTTAAAACTGACACTTGTCATAAGAGCAACCCAAATTCCTCAGAGCTTTCTAGAGTAATTCATCAGTGAGGAAATACACCACCCACCGAAACCACAAACCAAACCTAGTGATTGAGCATCACTGAAGAAGTTGTTCCTGTGTGGGACTGAAGCCTTTTACCTTTGAGGATTGTGCATCCTACAGACGGTTAGGCGTCATGGTCTAGAGCAATCCAGCAGTCAATTGTGGATCGCTGGGTGACCAAGTTTGTGAGGGTTTGGAAGTCTGCCCTGAAGACTTACCACGAGTGTTGGGCGAGGACTGTGTGTCCTTAGCTCAAGGAGAATACGGTAGGGACTATGTGTCCCAAGGCTGGGTGTCCTTTGGTTTCAATACCAAGCCGCTCCAAACCAGATGTACAACTGTCACAGCAGTTGGAACTCGGTCATCAACAACAATCTTCACTGAGAAACGGGTTCTAATTCCTCAACTCTTCACTTTTCTTGTATTGTGTGTTGATGACTTTCACTGTGACTGTTTGAAGAATTTGCTGAAGACTTTCTCTGAATTTCCTCAACCCCAAATTCCTCACGATAGTTAATCATCATCTGTATTCGGCGTGCCTGCTTACTGTGCAATCTGTTTTCACATTCTTCACTCTGAAATACTGCTGTTGTGAACGTTTGCACGTCTGATCCTTTACTGTTAAAGTTGTACGTTAGTCATCAATGAGGAATTTCCTCAAAAGGAATTTCCTCAGTGATGAAATTCTAAAAATCTCCTATTCACCCCCGTCTAGTCGATATAACGCACTTTCAATTTCCTTGTTCATGATAATCGTCTATTGTTCATGCTATAATTGTATTAACAGGAAACAGTAATACATGTGTGAATAAATAGATCACAATGTGTCCCTAGCAAGCCTCTAGATTGGCTAGCTCGTTGATCAATATATGATCATGGTTTCTTGATCATGGACATTGGATGTCATTGATAATGGGATCACATCATTGGGAGAATGAAGTGATGGACAAGACCCATTCCTAAGCATAGCACTAGATCGTATTGTTCGTATGCTAAAGCATTTCTAATGTCAAGTGTCTTTTCCTTCGACCGTGAGATTTTGCAACTCCCGGATATCGTCGGAGTGCTTTGGGTGTATCAAACGTCACAACGTAACTGGGTGACTATAAAGGTGCACTACAAGTATCTCCGAAAGTGTCTGTTGGGTTGGTACGAATAGAGATCGGGATTTGTCACTCCGTGTGATGGAGAGGTATCTCTAGGCCCACTCGGTAGAACATCATCATAATGAGCTTAGTGTGACTAAGGAGTTTGTCACGGGATGATGTGCTACGGAATGAGTAAAGAGACTTACCAGTAACGAGATTGAACAAGATATAGGTATACCGACGATCGAATCTCGGGCAAGTTCTATACCAACAGACAAAGGGAATTGTATACGGGATTGATTGAATCCTTGACATCGTGGTTCATCCGATGAGATCATCGTGGAACATGTGGGAGCCACCATGGGTATCCAGATCTCGCTGATGGTTATTGGCCGGAGAGTGTCTCGGTCATGTCTGCATGATTCCCGAACCTGTAGGGTCTACACACTTAAGGTTTGATGATGCTAGGGTTATAGGGAATTGTTATACGAGGTTACCGAAGGATGTTCAGAGTCTCGGATGAGATCCTAGACGTCACGAGGAGCTCTGAAATGGTCCGTAGGTAAAGATTGATATATAGGATGGATGGGTTTGGACGCCGGAAATGTTTCGGGCACCACCGACAAAGTGCGGGGACCACCAGAAGGGTTCCGGAGGCCCACCGGGAGGGGCCACAAGCCCCAGAAGGCTACATGGGCCAAGTGCGGGAGGGAACCATCCCCTAGGTGGGCTGGTGCGCCCCCCACACCCAGCCCAGGCGCACCAGAGAGGGAGGGAGGGGAAACCCTAGGCGCTGGTGGGCCTAAGGCCCACGTCACCAACATATCTATAATTTTTTATGGTTCCATGCTATTATCTTGTCAACCTTTGTATCTTTTGTATGCATTTTATATCTTTTTTGGGACTAACCTATTAACTCAGTGCCAAGTGCCAGTTCCTGTTTTTACCGTGTTTTTGACCCTTTTCACAGAAGATTTTTAAACGGAGTCCAAACGGAAACAAATCTTCGGAACGATTTTTTCCGGAACAGAAGTTACGCAGGGAGCTTGAGAACCAACACAAAGGGTCCCGGGGGAGGCCACAAGCCCCCTAGCCGCGGCCTGGGGGGGCACGCCTAGTAGGCTTGTGGGCCCCTCGCGGCTCCTTTGCGCTACCTCTTCGCCTATAAATTCCCTAAAAATCTGAAACCACGGGAGAGAGCCACGAAAATACTTTTCCGCCACCGCAAGCTTCTATCTCCGCAAGATCCCATCTGGGGAGCGTTCTGGTGCCCTGCCGGAGGGGGGATTTGGACACGGAGGGCTTCTTCATCAAGAATGTTGCCTCTCCGATGATGCGTGAGTAGTTCGCCACAGACCTTCGGGTCCATAGCTAGTAGCTAGATGGCTTCTTCTCTCTCTTGGATCTTCAATACAAAGTTCTCCATGATCTTCATGGAGATCTATCTGATGTAATCTTCTTTTGCGGTGTGTTTTTCGAGATCTGCTGAATTGTGGATTTATGATCAGATTATCTATGAATCTTATTTGAGTCTCCTCTGATCTCTTTTATGCATGATTTCATATCCTTGTAATTCTCTTTGAGTTGTGGGTTTTGTTTGTCCAACTTGATCTATAATTCTTGCAATGGGAGAAGTGCTTGGTTTTGGGTTCATACCGTGCGGTGATCTCACCCAGTGACAGAAGGGGTAGCGAGGCACGCATCGTGTTGTTGCCATCAAGGGTAAAAAGATGGGGTTTATATCTATTGCATGAATTTATCCCTCTACATCATGTCATCTTTCTTAAGGCGTTACTCCGTTTGTCATGAACTTAATACACTATATGCATGCTGGATAGCGGTCGATGTGTGGAGTAATAGTAGTAGATGCAGACAGTATCGGTCTACTTGTCTCGGACGTGATGCCTATATGTATGATCATTGCCTTAGATATCATCATGACTTTGCGCAGTTCTATCAATTGTTCGACAGTAATTCGTTCACCCATCGTAATACGTGCTATCATGAGAGAAGCCTCTAGTGAACACTATGGCCTCGGGGTCTACTTCACATCATATTTTCAGCTCTACACTTTTACTTTGTTGCACTTTCCGCCGTCAAATCTCACCTTGCAATCAATCGTGAAGGGATTGACAACCCCTTTATAGCGTTGGGTGCAAGTTTGTTGTTTTTGTGTAGGTACTTTGGAGACTTGCCTTGATACTCCTACTGGATTGATACATTGGTTCTCAAACTGAGGGAAATACTTACTGCTACTGTGCTGCATCACCCTTTCCTCTTCAAGGGAAAAACCAACGCAAGCTCAAGAGGGAAACCCTAAAGGGGGCGCCACCCCTCCCTATATATAGTGGGGTTTTTGGCCTTTGGAGATACGGTTTTCCATCTCTCTCTCGGCGGAGCCCTGCTCTTCTTCTTCCTCCTCCCGCACGGTGCTTGGCGAAGCCCTGCCGGGAGACCTCGTCTCTCCATCGACACCACGCCGTCGTGCTCCCGGAGATCTTCCCCAACCTCTCCCTCCTCCTTGTTGGATCAAGGTGCGGGAGATGTCACCGGGCTGCACGTGTGTTGAATGCGGAGGTGTCGTGGTTCGGCACTAGATTGGAATCACACCGCAATCTGAATCACCGCGAGTACGACTCCATCAACCGCGTTCTAGCAACGCTTCCGCTTAGCGATCTTCAAAGTTATGAAGATGCACTCACCCCTCTCTCGTTGCTGGTCTCTCCATAGGAAGATCTGAATATGGCATAGGAAAATTTTGAATTTGTGCTATGTTTACCAACAGTGGCATCCGAGCCAGGTTTTCTATGTGTAGATTCTATGCACGAGTAGAACACAAAAGGTTGTGGGCACTGATTTGTCAATTGCTTGCCGCTACTAGTATTATTCTTTTTCGGCGGTATTGTGGGATGAAGCGGCCCGGACCGACCTTACACGTACGCTTACGTGAGACAGGTTTCACCGGCCAACATGCACACCATGTATAAAGGTGGCTAGCGGGTGTCTGTCTATCCCACTCTAGTCGGATTGGATTTGATGAAAAGGGTCCTTATGAAGGGTAAATAGCTTTGGCATATCATCGTTGTGTCTGTCACGTAGATAAGATGGCGTTCTTGCTAGAAACCCAAATCAGCCACGTAAAAATTGCAACAACAATTAGATGGCGTCTAACTTATTTTTGCAGGGTTTGACATGTGATGTGATATGGCCAAAGTTGTGATGTTACATGTATGATGTATGAGATGATCATGTTATTGTAATAGGATTCACGACTTGCATGTCGATGACTATGACAATCGGCAGGAGCCATAGGAGTTGTCTTAATTTATTGTATGAGATGCAACGCCATGTCTTTACTACTTTTACTTCATTGCTAACGGTTAGCTATAGTAGTAGTTGGCGTGACGACTTCATGGAGACACGATGATGGAGATCATGATGATGGAGATCATGGTGTCACACCGGTGACAATGATGATCATGTGATGCCTGAAGATGGAGATCGAAGGAGCAAAGATGATAATGGCCATATCATGTCACTATATGATTGCATGTGATGTTTTTCATGTTTTTCATCTTATTGCTTAGAACGAAGGTAGCATAATAAGATGATCCCTCATAAAATTTCGAGAACGTATTCCCCTAAATGTGCACTGTTGTGAAGGATCGTTGTCTCGAAGCACCACGTGATGATCGGGTGTGATAGATTCTAACATTCGCATACAACGGGTGTAAGCCAGATTTACACATGCGAAACACTTAGGTTGACTCGACGAGCTTAGCATGTACAGACATGACCTCGAATGCAAGAGACCGAACGGTCGAACATGAGTCGTATGGTTGAATACGATCAACATGAAGTTGCTCACCATGACGACTAGTCTGTCTCACGTGATGATTGGACACGGGTTAGTCAACATGGATTATGTATCACTTAGATGACTAGAGGGATGTCGATTTAAGTGGGAGTTCATACTTAATTTGATTAAATGAACTTAATTGTCATGAACTTAGTCTAAAAGTTGTCTTTACAAATATTGTAGATCCAATGGCCAACGCACCTGTCAACCTCAATTTCAACGCATTCCTAGAGAAAAACAAGTTGAAAGATTATGGTAGCAACTATGCGGACTGGGTCGCAACTTGAAGCTCATCCTCGAAGCAGCTAAAAATACTTATGTCCTTAATGCACCGTTAGGTGACCCTCCTGCTCCCGCAGCGGCCCAGGACATTCAAAACGTCTGGCACACGCGGAGTGATGACTACTCTCTGGTTAGGTGTGGCATGTTATACAGTTTGGAAACGGGGCTCCAAAGGCGTTTTGTGCAACACGGAGCATATGAGATGTTCCAGGAGCTAAAACTAGTTTTTCAAGCTCATTCCCGTGTTGAGAGATATGAACTCTCCGACAAGTTCTTTAGCTGTAAGATGGAGGAGAACAGTTCTGTTAGTGAGCATATACTCAGAATGTCTAGGTTACACGGTCGTATGACTTCGCTTGGAGTCGAACTTCCGGATGACGCTGTAATTGACAGAATCCTCCAGTCTCTCCCACCAAGCTACAAGGGTTTTGTGCTGAACTACAACACGCAAGGGAACGAAAAGACCATTCCCGTGTTGTACTCGATGCTGAAATCTGCAGAAGTAGAAATCAAGAAAGAGCATCAAGTGTTGATGGTCAATAAGACCACCAGTTTTAAGAAGGGCAAGGGTAAGAAGAACTTCAAGAAAGACGGCAAAGCCGTTGCTACACCCGGTAAGCCAGATACCGGGAAGAAGAAAAAGAATGGACCCAAGCCTGAGACTGAGTGCTTCTATTGCAAGGGAAAAGGTCACTCGAAGCGGAACTGCCCCAAGTACTTAGCGGACAAGAAGGCCGACAACGTTAATGGTATATATGATATACATGTTATTGATGTGTACCTTACCAGCGCTCGTAGTAGCTCCTGGGTATTTGATACCGGTGTTGTTGCTCACATTTGCAACTCAAAGCACGAACTGCGGAATAAGCGGAGACTAGCCAAGGACGAGATGACGATGCGCGTCGGGAATGGCTCCAAGGTCGATGTGATCGCCATCGGCACGCTGCCTCTACATCTACCGTCGGGATTAGTTTTAAACCTTAATAATTGTTATTTAGTACCAACTTTGAGCATGAATATTGTATCAGGGTCTTGCTTAATGCAAGACGACTACTCATTTAAGTCAGAGAATAATGGTTGTTCTATTTATATGAGTGATATGTTTTATGGTCATGCTCCGCTGCTGAATGGTTTATTCTTGATGAATCTCGATCGTGATGTTACACATATTCATAGTGTGAGTACTCATGACCCACAAGTATAGGGGATCAATCGTAGTCCTTTCGATAAGTAAGAGTGTCGAACCCAACGAGGAGCAGAAGGCTCTGATAAACGGATTTCAGCAAGGTAATAACTGCAAGCACTGAAAGTAGCGGTAACAAGTGATTGTGTAGCGAGGTGAAACGTAGCAAGCAAAAAGTAACAAGTAACAAGTAGTAGCAACGGTGCAGCAAGTGGCCCAATCCCTTTTGTATCAAGGGACAAGCCTGAACAAAGTCTTATAGGAGGAAAAACGCTCCCGAGGACACACGGGAATTTCTGTCATGCTAGTTTCATCATGTTCATATGATTCGCGTTCGTTACTTTGATAGTTTGATATGTGGGTGGACCGACACTTGGGTACTGCCCTTACTTGGACAAGCATCCCACTTATGATTAAACTCTCTCACAAGCATCCGCAACTACAAAAGAAGAATTAAGACAAAGTCTAACCATAGCATTAAACTAGTGGATCCAAATCAGCCCCTCACGAAGCAACGCATAGACTAGGGTTTAAGCTTCTGTCACTCCAGCAACCCATCATCTACTTACTACTTACCAATGCCTTCCTGTAGGCCCAAATATGGTGAAGTGTTATGTAGTCGACGTTCACATAATACCACTACAGGAAAAGACAACATACAACATATCAAAATACCGAACGAATATCAAATTCACATGACTATTATTAACATGACTTATCCCATGTCCTCAGAAACAAAAGTAACTACTCACAAAACATAATCATAATCATGATCAGAGGTGTAACGAATAGCATCAAGGATCTGAACATAAACTCTTCCACCAAGTAATCCAACTAGCATCAACTGCGAAGAGTAATCAACACTACTAGCAACCTTACAAGTACCAATCGGAGTCGTGAGACGGAGATTGATTACAAGACATGAACTAGGGATTGGAGAGGAGATGGTGCTGATGAAGATGTTGATGAAGATGCCTCCCCTCCGACGAGAGGAGTGTTGGTGATGACGATGGCGACGATTTCCCCCTCCGGGAGGGAAGTTTCCCCGGCAGGATCGTCCTGCCGGAGCTCTAGATTGGATCTGCTCAAGTTCCGCCTCGTGGCGGCGGGGAAACCACGAAAAAGCTCCCGTCTGATTTTTTTTCTGGACCCAGACGCTTCATATAGCAAAAGAGGGGGCTAGTGGACCGTCAGGGAGCCCACAAGCCCCCACTCCGCCACCAGGGGGTGGCGGTGTCAGGGCTTGTGGCGCCCTGGCAGCCCCCCTCCGGTAGTTCTTTCGCCCAGTATTTTTTATATAATCCCAAAAAAATCCACGTAACATTTCAGGGCATTTGGAGATGTGCAGAATAGTGGACTAGGATTTGCTCCTTTTCCAGTCCAGAATTCCAGCTGCCTGAATTCTGCCTCTTCAAATAAACCTTGCAAAATAAGAAAGAAAAGGCATAAATATGGTACTACAAGTAATATAACAGCCCAAAAAGCAATAAATATAAACATGAAAGCATTATGCAAAATGGACGTATCAAGTACCAAAAGATGTAAAGTTGATAATGATAGTCCCACATACTTGTGGCACTGCCGCCTTGGTCATATCGGTGTTAAGCGCATGAAGAAGCTCCATACTGATGGACTATTAGAGTCTCTTGACTTTGAATCATTTGACACATGCGAACCGTGCCTCATGGGCAAGATGACTAAGACTCCATTCTCAGGAATAATGGAGAGAGCGACTGACTTATTGGAAATAATCTCTCCCTAATAATAAAGCAAATAGGGTTTCTAGTCGTCCGTCATGGCAGTTTTGCAAAAACACCCCTCTGTTATTTTAAAATCAACCCGCGGGCCTTCATTAAGTGGAAAAAACATTTCGCCTTTTCAAAAAAGCCCTGTTCTCCACCGGTCCAGGCCTCACGGTCCGGTCCCGATCTGCCTGAGGAGGAGGTCGGTCCGTCAACGGCGGCTCCGGCGCCGGCGAGCGTCGCGGCGGTGGTCGGAGGTGGAGGCGAGGCCGAGGGGCGCATGGGGCGGCCGGATCCATGGCGAGCCGGGCCGGATCTGGAGGCGGGAGCGACCAAAGAAATCCCAGTATCATCCATCCCCCAAATCACACGATGCATCCGAGACCAACACACGCGAAAGCCGCCCATGGGAGATGCATCACCGACGACTCGTGGAGTGGTGGGGCGCCCGATCTTCCTCCTTTGGGTAAGATCCACGAGGGAGGCTGGAGCCTGAAGTCGCATCATTCACGAGTCCGAGCGTGGTCGAGCTCCATGCACCGGTGCGGCGGCCCAGGCGGAACGACGGCGGGCTAGAGAGCGGCACGCCGAGGACAATGAACGTTGAAGCTCGCGGTGGCTACCGTTATGTTCTCACTCTCACCGATGATTTGAGTAGGTATGGGTATATCTACTTGATGTAGCACAAATCTGAGACATTTGAAAAGTTCAAGGAATTTTAGATTGAGGTTGAGAATCAACGTGACAGAAATATTAAGTGTCTACGATCTGATCGTGGAGGAGAATATTTGAGTCACGAGTTTGGCACACACCTAAGGAAGTGTGGAATTGTTTCACAACTGACGCCGTCTGGCACACCGCAACGCAACGGAGTGTCTGAACGGTGTAATCACACTTTATTATATATGGTACGATCTATGATGTCTCTTACCAACTTACCGCTATCATTTTGGGGATACACATTAGAAACTATAGCATTCACTTTCAATAGGGCACCGTCTAAATCCGTTGAGACGACACCGTATGAACTATGGTTGGGCAAGAAACCTAAGCTGTTGTTTCTTAAAATCTAGGGCTGCGATGCTTATGTGAAGAAACTTCAACCAGAAAAGCTCAAACCCAAAGCGGAGAAATGCGTATTCATAGGATACCCTAAGGAAACTATTGGGTATACCTTCTATCTTAGATCCGAAGGTAAAACCTTTGTTGCCAAGAACGGATCCTTTCTAGAGAAAGAGTTTCTCTCAAAAGAAGTAAGTGGGAGGAAAATAGAACTTGATGAGGTAATTACACCCCCCTCTCGAACCGGAGAGTAGCGCAGCACGGTAAATTGTTCCTGTGGCACCTACGCCAACTGAAGAGGAAGTTAATGATGATGATCATGAAGCTTCGGATCAAGTTACTACTGAACCACGAAGGTCCACAAGGGTACGATCCGAGCCAGAGTGGTACGGCAACCCTCTGATGGAAATCATGTTGTTAGACAACGGTGAAGCTTCGAACTATGAAGAAGCAATGGCGGGCCCGGATTCCAACAAATGGCTTGAGGCTATGAAATCTGAGATAGGATCCATGTATGAGAACAAAGTATGGGCTTTGGTGGACTTGCCCGATGATCGGCAAGCCATAGAAAATAAATGGATCTTTAAGAAGAAGACTGATGCAAATGGCAATGTGACCGTTTACAAAGCTCGACTTGTCGCAAAGGGTTTTCGACAAATTCAAGGAGCTGACTACGATGAGACTTTCTCTCCCGTAGCGAAGCTGAAGTCAGTCTGAATCATGTTAGCAATTGTCGCTTTTCATGATTATGAAATTTGGCAAATGGACGTCAAAACGGCGTTCCTTAATGGGTATCTTAAGGAAGAGTTGTATATGATGCAACCAGAAGGTTTTGTCGACCCTAAGAGTGCTAACAAGGTATGCAAGGTCCAGCGCTCCATCTATGGGCTGGTGCAAGCATCTCAGAGTTGGAACATTCGCTTTAATGAGGTGATTAAAGCGTTTGGGTTCATACAGGTTTATGGAGAAGCCTGTCTGTACAAGAAAGTGAGTAGGAGCTTTGTAGCTTTCCTCATACTATATGTGGATGACATATTATTTATGGGGAATAATATAGAGTTGTTGGAGAGCATAAAGGCCTATTTGAACAAGAGTTTTTCAATGAAGGACCTTGGAGAAGCTGCATACATATTAGGCATCAAGATCTATAGAGATAGATCGAGACGCCTCATAGGTCTTTCGCAAAGTACATACCTTGACAAGATATTGAAGAGGTTCAATATGGAAAACTCAAAGAAGGGGTTCTTGCCAGTTTTGCAAGGTATGAGATTGAGTAAGACTCAGTCACCGACCACGGCAGCAGATAGAGAGTAGATGAGTAATGTCCCCTACGCTTCAGCCGTAGGCTCTCTAATATATGCCATGCTGTGTACCAGACCTGGTATAAACCTTGCCATAAGTTTGGTAGGGAGGTACCAAAGTGATCACGGTATGGAACACTGGACAGCGGTCAAGAATATCCTTAAGTACCTGAAGAGGACTAAGGAAATGTTTCTCGTTTATGGAGGTGACGAAGATCTCGTCGTAAAGGGTTACGTCGATGCTAGCTTTGACACAGATCCGGATGACTCTAAGTCACACACCGGATACGTGTATGTTTTGAATGGCGGGGCAGTGAGCTGGTGCAGCAGCAAGCAAGAAGTCATGGCAGCATCTACATGTGAAGCGGAGTACATAGCTGCTTCAGAAGTGGCTCATGAAGGGATTTGGATGAAGGAGCTCATCACCGACCTTGGAGTGGTCCCAAGCGCATCGGGCCCGATGACATTCTTCCGTGATAACACTGGGGCCATTGCCATAGCCAAGGAGCCCAGGTTTCACCGGAAGACCAAGCACATCAAACGCTGCTACAACTCCATCCAGAACCATGTCTAGAGTGGAGTAATAGATATTTGTAAAGTGCACACGGATCTGAATATTGCAGACCCATTGACTAAACCTCTTCCTCGAGCAAAACATGATCAACACCACAATGTTATGGGTGTTCGATACATCACAATGTAACTAGATTATTGACTCTAGTGCAAGTGGGAGACTATTGGAAATATACCCTAGAGGCAATTATAAAATGGTTATTATCATATTTCCTTGTTCATGATACTCGTCTATTGTTCATGCTATAATTGTATTAATAGGAAACAGTAATACATGTGTGAATAAATAGATCACAATGTGTCCCTAGCAAGCCTCTAGATTGGCTAGCTCGTTGATCAATAGATGATCATGATTTCCTGATCATGGAAATTGGATGTCATTGATAACGGGATCATATCATTGGGAGAATGATGTGATGGACAAGACCCATTTAAGCATAGCACTAGATCGTATTGTTCGTATGCTAAAGCTTTTCTAATGTCAAGTGTCTTTTCCTTCGACCGTGAGATTGTGCAACTCCCGGATACCGTAGGAGTGCTTTGGGTGAATCAAACGTCACAACGTAACTGGGTGACTATAAAGGTGCACTACGGGTATCTCCGAAAGTGTCTGTTGGGTTGGTACGAATCGAGATCGGGATTTGTCACTCCGTGTGACGGAGAGGTATCTCTGGGCCCACTCAGTTGAACATCATCATAATGAGCTCAGTGTGACTAAGGATTTAGTCAAGGGATGATGTGCTACGGAACGAGTAAAGAGACTTACCGGTAACGAGATTGAACAAGGTATAGGTATTCCTACGACCGAATCTCGGGCAAGTTCTATACCGACAGACAAAGGGAATTGTATATGGGATTGATTGAATCCTTGACATCGTGGTTCATCCAATGAGATCATCATGGAATATGTGGGAGACACCATGGGTATCCAGATCCCGCTGATGGTTATTGGCCGGAGAGTGGCTCGGTCATGTCTGCATGATTCCCGAACCTGTAGGGTCTACACACTTAAGGTTCGTGTTGGAAATATGCCCTAGAGGCAATAATAAAATGGTTATTATCATATTTCCTTGTTCATGATAATCGTCTATTATTCATGCTATAATTGTATTAACAGGAAACAATAATACATGTGTGAATAAATAGATCACAATGTGTCCCTAGCAAGCCTCTAGTTGGCTAGCTCGTTAGTCAATAGATGATCATGGTTTCCTGATCATGGGTATTAGATGTCATTGATAACGGGATCACATTATTGGGAGAATGATGTGATGGACAAGATCCAATCCTAAGCATAGCACTAGATCGTATTGTTCGTATGCTAAAGCTTTTCTAATGTCAAGTGTCTTTTCCTTCGACCGTGAGATTTTGCAACTTCCAGATGCTGTAGGAGTGCTTTGGATGTATCAAACGTCACAACGTAACTGGGTGACTATAAAGGTGCACTACGGGTATCTCTGAAAGTGTCTGTTGGGTTGGTACGGATCGAGATCGGGATTTGTCACTCCATGTGACGGAGGGGTATCTCTGGGCCCACTCGGTAGAACATCATCATGAGCTCAACGTGACTAAGGAGTTAGTCACACGATGACATGCTACGGAACGAGTAAAGAGACTTACCGGTAACGAGATTGAACAAGGTATACGTATACCGACGATCGAATCTCGGGCAAGTTCTGTACCGACAGACAAAGGGAATTGTATACGGGATTGATTGAATCCTTCACATCGTGATTCATCCGATGAGATCATCGTGGAGCAAGTGGGAGCCACCATGGGTATCCAGACCCCGCTGATGGTTATTGGCCAGAGAGGTGTCTCGGTCATGTCTGTCTGTCTCCCGAACCCGTAGGGTCTACACACTTAAGGTTCAATGACCCTAGGGTTATAGGGAATTGTTATACGAGGTTACCGAAAGTTGTTCGGAGTCCCGCATGAGATCCCGGACGTCACGAGGAGCTCCGGAATGGTCCAGAGGTAAATATTGATATATAGGACGGATGGTTTCGGATACCGGAAGTGTTTCGGGCATCACCGGTAACGTACCGGGACCACCAGGACCACCGGAGGTGGCCCCGGGGGTCCACCGAAGGGGGCAACGACCCCGGGAGTTAAGGTGGGCCAAGTGGGAAGGGAACCAGCCCCTAGGTGGGCTGGTGCGCCTCCCCACTCAGCCCAATGCGTGGGGGAGAGAAAAGGGGGGGGCAAACCCTAAGCCAGGTGGGCCTAAGGCCCACCAGGGGTGCGGCACACCCCTCCTCCCCCCCCCCCCCCGTTGGCCGTCGTACCAGCCCCCATTTAGGGCTGCCGCCCCTCCCCCAGGAGAGGGAAACCCTCAAGGGGGCGCATCCCCTCCCTTCCCCTATATATAGTGGGCACTTTTGGCCATTGGAGATCAGACTTTTGCCTCTCTCTCGGCACAGCCCTGCCCTTCTACCTCCTCCTCTCTGCCGGTGCTTGGCGAACCCCTGCCGGGAGACCTCGTCTCTCCATCGACACCACGCCATCGTGCTACTGGAGTTCTTCCCCAACCTCTCCCTCCTCCTTGCTGGATCAAGGTGCGGGAGACGTCACCGGGCTGCACGTGTGTTGAACCCGGAGGTGCCGTAGTTCGGCACTAGATCGGAATCGCTGCGAGTACGCCTCCATCAACCGCGTTCTAGCAACGCTTCCGCTTAGCGATCTTCAAAGGTATGAAGATGCTCTTACCCCTCTCTCGTTGCTGGTCTATCCATAGGAAGATCTGAATATGCGTAGGAAATTTTTAAATTTATGCTACGTTACCCAACAGTGGCATCCGAGCCAGATTTTCTATGCGTAGATTCTATGCACGAGTAGAACACAAAAGTTGTGGGCGATGATTTGTCAATTTGCTTGCCGTTACTAGTCTTATTCTTTTCCGGCGGTATTGTGGGATGAAGCGGCCCAGACCGACTTTACACGTACGCTTACGTGAGACTGGTTCAACCGACAGACATGCACATCGTGCATAAAGGTGGCTAGCGGGTGTCTGTCTCTCCTACTCTAGTCGGATTGGATTTGATGAAAAGGGTCCTTATGAAGGGTAAATAGCTTTGGCATATCATCGTTGTGGCTGTCACGTAGGTAAGAAGGCGTTCTTGCTAGAAACCCAAATCAGCCACGTAAAACTTGCAACAACAATTAGAGGACGTCTAACTTGTTTTTGCAGGGTTTGACATGTGATGTGATATGGCCAAAGTTGTGATGTTGCATGTATGATGTATGAGATGATCATGTTATTGTAATAGGTTTCACAACTTGCATGTCGATGAGTATGACAACCGGCATGAGCCATAGGAGTTGTCTTAATTTATTGTATGAGATGCAACGCCATGTGCTTACTACTTTTACTTCATTGCTAACGGTTAGCTATAGTAGTAGTGATAGTAGTAGTTGGCGTGACGACTCCACGGAGACACGATGATGGAGATCATGGTGTCACACCGGTGACGATGATGATCATGCGATGCCTGAAGATGGAGATCGAAAGGGCGAAGATGATAATGGCCATATCATGTCACTATATGATTGCATTGTGATGTTTATCATGTTTTAAATCTTATTGCTTAGAACGACGGTAGAATAATAAGATGATCCCTCTTAAAATTTTGAGAACATATTCCCTAAGTGTGCACCATTGCGAAGGTTCGTTGTCTCGAAGCACCACGTGATGATCGGGTGTGATAGATTCTAACGTTCGCATACAACGGGTGTAAGCCAGATTTACACACACGAAACACCTAGGTTGACTCGACGAGCTTAGCATGTACAGACATGACCTCGAATACAAGAGACCGAAAGGTCAAACATGAGTCGTATGGTTGAATACGATCAGCATGAAGTTGCTCACCATGGTGACTAGTCCGTCTCACGTGATGATCGGACACGGGTTAGTCAACATGGATCGTGTATCACTTAGATGACTAGAGGGATGTCGATTTAAGTGGGAGTTCATACTTAATTTGATTAAATGAACTTAATTGTCATAAACTTAGTCTAAAAGTTGTCTTTATAAATATTGTAGATGGCCAATGTCAACCTCAATTTCAACGCATTCCTAGAGAAAAACAAGTTGAAAGATGATGGTAGCAACTATGCGGACTGGGTTCGCAACTTGAAGCTCATCCTTGAAGCAGCTAAAAAGGCTTATGTCCTTGATGCGCCGCTAGGTGACCCTCCTGCTCCCGCAGCAGTCGAGGACATTCTGAACGTCTGGCAAACGCGGAGTGATGACTACTCTCTGGTTAGGTGTGGCATGTTATACAGTTTAGAAACGGGGCTCCAAAGGCGTTTTGAGCAACACGGGGCATATGAGATGTTCTAGGAGCTGAAGCTAGTTTTTCAAGCTCATGCCTGTGTCGAGAGATATGAAGTCTCCGACAAGTTCTTTAGCTGTAAGATGGAGGAGAACAGTTCTGTCAGTGAGCACATACTCAAAATGTCTGGGTTACACGGTCGTCTGACTTCACTTGGAGTCGAACTTCCGGATCATGCTATAATTGACAGAATCCTCCAGTCTCTCCCACCAAGCTACAAAGGCTTTGTGCTTAACTACAACATGCAAGGGATGGAGAAGACCATTCCCGAGTTGTACTCGATGCTCAAGTCTGTAGAAGTAGAAACTAAGAAAGAGCATCAAGTGTTGATGGTCAACAAGACCACTGGTTTCAAGAAAGGCAAGGGTAAGAAGAACTTCAAGAAAGACGGCAAAGTTGTTGCCGCGCCCGGTAAGCCAGATCCCTGGAAGAAGAAAAAGAATGGACCCAAGCCTGAGACTGAGTGCTTCTATTGCAAGGGAAAAGGTCACTCAAAGCGGAACTGCCCCAAATACTTAGCGGACAAGAAGGCCGGCAACGTTAAAGGTATATGTGAGATACATGTTATTGATGTGTACCTTACCAGCGCTTGTAGTAGCTCCTGGGTATTTGATATCGGTGTTGTTGCTCACATTTGCAACTCAAAGCAGGAACTGCGGAATAAGCGGAGACTGGCCAAGGACGAGGTGACGATGCGCGTCGGGAATGGTTCAAAGGTCGATGTGATCGCCGTCGGCACGCTACCTCTACATCTACCGTCGGGATTAGTTTTAAACCTTAATAATTGTTATTTAGTACCAGCTTTAAGCATGAACATTGTATCAGGGTCTTGCTTAATGCGAGACGGCTACTCATTTAAGTCAGAGAATAATGGTTGTTCTATTTATATGAGTGATATGTTTTATGGTCATGCTGTGCTGGTGAATGATTTATTCTTGATGAATCTCGATCGTGATGTTACACATATTCATAGTGTGAGTACCAAAAGATGTAAATTTGATAATGATAGTCCCACATACTTGCGGCACTGCCGCATTGGTCATATCGGCGTTAAGCGCATGAAGAAGCTCCATACTGATGGACTATTAGAGTCTCCTGACTTTGAATCATTTGACTCATGCGAACCGTGCCTCATGGGCAAGATGACTAAGACTCCATTCTCAGGAATAATGGAGAGAGCAACCGACTTATTGGAAATAATACATACTGATGTGTGTGGTCCGATGAACGTTGAAGCTCGCGGTGGCTATCGTTATGTTCTCACTCTCACCGATGATTTGAGTAGGTATGGGTATATCTACTTGATGAAGCACAAATATGAGACATTTGAAAAGTTCAAGGAATTTTAGAGTGAGGTCGAGAATCAACGTGACAGAAAAATCAAGTTTCTACGATCTGAACGTGGAGGAGAATATTTGAGTCACGAGTTTGGCACACACCTATGGAAGTGTGGAATCGTTTCACAACTGACGCCGCATGGCACACCGCAATGAAACGGAGTGTCTGAACGTCGTAATCGCACTTTATTAGATATGGTACGATCTATGATGTCTCTTACCGACTTACCGCTATCATTTTGGGGATACGCATTAGAAACTGCAGCATTCACTTTAAATAGGGCACCGTCTAAATCCGTTGAGACGACACCATATGAACTATGGTTGGGCAAGAAACCTAAGTTGTCGTTTCTTAAAGTTTGGGGCTGCGATGCTTATGTGAAGAAACTTCAACCAGAAAAGCTCGAACCCAAAGCGGAGAAATGTGTATTCATAGGATACCCTAAGGAAACTATTGGGTATACCTTCTATCTTAGATCCGAAGGTAAAACCTTTGTTGCCAAGAACGGATCCTTTCTAGAGAAAGAGTTTCTCTCGAAAGAAGTAAGTGGGAGGAAGGTAGAACTTGATGAGGTAATTACACACCCTCTCGAACAGGATAGTAGCACAGCGCGGGAAGTTGTTCCTGTGGCGCCTACACCAACTGAAGAGGAAGTTAATGATGATGATCATGAAGCTTCGGATCAAGTTACTACTGAACCGCGAAGGTCCACAAGGGCACGCTCCGCACCAGAGTGTTACGGCAACCCTGTGATGGAAATCATGATGTTAGACAACGGTGAAGCTTCGAACTATGAAGAAGCGATGGCGGGCCCGGATTCCAACAAATGGCTTGAGGCTATGAAATCCGAGATTGGATCCATGTATGAGAACAAAGTATGGACTTTGGTGGACTTCCCGACGACCGGCGAGCCATAGAAAATAAATGGATCATCAAGAAGAAGACTGATGCAAAAGGTAATGTAACCGTTTATAAAGCTCGACTTGTCGCAAAGGTTTTTCAACAAATTCAAGGAGTTGACTACGAAGAGACTTTCTCTCCCGTAGTGAAGCTGAAATCAGTCCAAATCATGTTAGCAATTGCCTCATTTTATGATTATGAAATTTGGCAAATGGACGTCAAAACGGCGTTCCTTAACGGGAACCTTAAGGAAAAGTTGTATATGATGCAACCAGAAGGTTTTGTCGACCCTATGGGTGCTAACCAAGTGTGCAAGCTCCAACGCTCCATCTATGGGATGGTGCAAGCATCTCGGAGTTGGAACATTCGCTTTAATGAGGTGATTAAAGCGTTTGGGTTCATACAGGTTTATGGAGAAGCCTCTCTGTACAAGAAAGTGAGTGGGAGCTCTGTAGCTTTCCTCATACTGTATGTGGATGACATATTATTGATGGGGAATAATATAGAGATGTTGGAGAGCATAAAGGCCTATTTGAACAAGAGTTTTTCAATGAAGGACCTTTGAGTAGCTGCATACATATTACGCATCAAGATATATAGAGATAGATCGAGACGCCTCATAGGTCTTTCGCAAAGTACATACCTTGACAAGATATTGAGGAAGTTCAATATGGAAAACTCAATGAAAGGGTTCTTGCTAGTTTTGCAAGGTATGAGATTGAGTAAGACTCAGTCGCCGACCACGACAGCAGATAGAGAGAAGATGAGTTATGTCCCCTACGCTTCAGCCGTGGGCTCTCTAATGTATGCCATGCTGTGTACCAGACCTGATATAAATCTTGACATAAGTTTGGTAGGGAGGTACCAAAGTGATCCAGGTATGGATCACTGGACAGCGGTCAAGAATGTCCTTAAGTACCTGAAAAGGACTAAGGAAATGTTTCTCATTTATGGAGGTGGCGAAGAGCTCGTCGTAAAGGGTTACGTCGACGCTAGCTTCGACACAGATCCGGATGACTCTAAGTCACAGACCGGATACGTATATGTGTTGAATGGTGGGGCAGTGAGCTGGTGCAGCAGCAAGCAAGAAGTCGTGGCAGCATCTACATGTGAAGCGGAGTACATAGCTGCTTCAGAAGCGGCTCATGAAGGAATTTGGACGAAGGAGCTCATCACCGACCTTGGAGTGGTTCCAAGCGCGCCGCCGGGTCCAATGACACTCTTCTGTGATAACACTGGGGCCATTGCCATAGCCAAGGAGCCCAGGTTTCACAGGAAGACGAAGCACATCAAACGCCGCTACAACTCCATCCAGGACCATGTCCAGAGTGGGGTGATAGATATTTGTAAAGTACACACGGATCTGAATATTGCAAACCCGTTGACTAAACCTCTTCCACGAGCAAAACATGATCAACACCATAATGTTATGGGTGTTCGATACATCACAATGTAACTAGATTATTGACTCTAGTGCAAGTGGGAGACTGTTGGAAATATGCCCTAGAGGCAATAATAAAATGGTTATTATCATATTTCCTTGTTCATGATAATCGTCTATTGTTCATGCTATAATTGTATTAACAGGAAACAGTAATACATGTCTGAATAAATAGATCACAATGTGTCCCTAGCAAGACTCTAGTTGGCTAGCTCTTAGTCAATAGATGATCATGGTTTCCTGATCATGGGCATTAGATGTCATTGATAACGGGATCACATTATTGGGAGAATGATGTGATGGACAAGACCCAATCCTAAGCATACCACTAGATCGTACTGTTCGTATGCTAAAGCTTTTCTAATGTCAAGTGTCTTTTCCTTCGACCGTGAGATTGTGCAACTCCCGGATGCCGTAGGACTCCTTTGGGTGTATCAAACGTCACAACGTAACTGGGTGACTATAAAGGTGCACTACGGGTATCTCTGAAAGTGTCTGTTGGGTTGGTACGAATCGAGATCGGGATTTGTCACTCTGTGTGACGGAGAGGTATCTCTGGGCCCACTCGATAGAACATCATCATGAGCTCAACTTGACTAAGGAGTTAGTCACACGATGACGTGCTACGGAACGAGTAAACAGACTTACCGGTAACGAGATTGAACAAGGTATAGGTATACCGACGATCGAATCTCGGGCAAGTTGTATACCGACAGACAAAGGGAATTGTATACGGGATTGATTGAATCCTTGACATCGTGGTTCATCCGATGAGATCATTGTGGAGCAAGTGGGAGCCACCATGGGTATCCAGACCCCGCTGATGGTTATTGGCCAGAGAGGTGTCTCGGTCATGTCTACCTCTCTCCCGAACCCGTAGCGTCTACACACTTAAGGTTCGATGACGCTAGGGTTATAGGGAATTGTTATACGAGGTTACCGAAAGTTGTTCGAAGTCCCGGATGAGATCCCGGACATCATGAGGAGCTCCGAAATGGTCCGGCGGTAAAGATTGATATATAGGACGGATAGTTTCGGATACCGGAAGTGTTTCGGGCATCACCGGTAACATACCGGGACCACCGGGACCAACGGAGGTGGCCCCGGGGGTCCACCGAAGGAGGTAACGACCCCGGGAGGTAAGGTGAGCCAAGTGGGGAAGGGAATTGTTATACGAGGTTACTGAAAGTTGTTCGGAGTCCCGCATGAGATCCCGGACGTCACGAGGAGCTCCGGAATGGTCCAGAGGTAAATATTGATATATAGGACGGATGGTTTCGGATACCGGAAGTGTTTCGGGCATCACCGGTAACGTACCGGGACCACCAGGACCACCGGAGGTGGCCCCGGGGGTCCACCGAAGGGGGCAACGACCCCGGGAGTTAAGGTGGGCCAAGTGGGGAAGGGAACCAGCCCCTAGGTGGGCTGGTGCGCCTCCCCACTCAGCCCAATGCGTGGAGGAGATAAAAGGGGGGGCAAACCCTAAGCCAGGTGGGCCTAAGGCCCACCAGGGGTGCGCCACACCCCTCCTCTCCCCTTTGGCCGCTGCACCAGCCCCCATCTAGGGCTGCCCGCCCCCCCAGGAGAGGGAAACCCTCAAGGGGGCGCAGCCCCACCTTCCCCTATATATAGTGGGCACTTTTGGCCATTGGAGATCACACTTTCGCCTCTCTCTCGGCGCAGCCCTGCCCTTCTTCCTCCTCCTCTCTGCCGGTGCTTGGCGAAGCCCTGCCGGGAGACCTCGTCTCTCTATCAACACCACGCCGTCATGCTTCTGGAGTTCTTTCCCAACCTCTCCCTCCTCCTTACTGGATCAAGGTGCGGGAGACGTCATCGGGCTGCACGTGTGTTGAACGTGGAGGTGCCGTAGTTCGGCACTAGATCGGAATCGCTGCGAGTACGACTCCATCAACCGCGTTCTAGCAACACTTCCGCTTAGGGATCTTCAAAGGTATGAAGATGCTCTTACCCCTCTCTCGTTGCTGGTCTCTCCATAGGAAGATCTGAATATGCGTAGGAAAATTTTGAATTTATGTTACGTTACCCAACAGTTCGATGACGCTAGGGTTATAGAGAATAGTTATACGAGGTTACCGAAGGATGTTCGGAGTCCCGGATGAGATCCTGGACGTCACGAGGAGCTCCGGAATGGTCCGGTGGTAAAGATTGGACGCCGAAAATGTTTCGGGCACCACCGGGAAAGGGCCGGGACCACCGGAAGGGTTCCGGAGGCCCACCAGGAGGAGCCACAAACCCCGGAAGGCTACATGGGCCAAGTGCGGGCGGGAACCAGCCCCTTGGTGGGTTGGTGCTGTAACGCCAAGATGCGACCCTATCCTTAATTTGTCGCGAGGGCCTTGTCAGGGATAGAAGCGCATCTCGTCGTTTCGCAAGAATGGATATCATTACAAGTACATGTACTGAAAAGAAGAGATATGTAGAATTGGCTTACACTAGCCACAAGCTACATCAGAGACACTTCAGTACAAAACATAAATATCACGAAGAAGAGCAGGGTCCGACTACGGACGAAAACGAACGAGAAAAGAAGAACGACGTCCATCCTTGCTATCCCAGGCTGCCGGCCTGGAACCCATCCTAGATCGATGATGAAGAAGAAGAAGCAACTCCAAATGAACAATCAACGCGCTCGCATCAAGTAACCTTTACCTGTACCTGCAACTGGTGTTGTAGTAATCTGTGAGCCACACGGGACTCAGCAATCTCATTTCCAAAGGTCTCAAGACTAGCAAAGCTTAATGGATGAGGTATGGTTAAGTGGTGAGGCTGCAGCGAGCGACTAAGCAATATATGAGGTGGCTAACTTACGAGTACCAGAATAAAGAGGGGGATGATCTACGCATACCGAACGTGAACTACTGATGATCAAATGAATGATCCTGAACACCTACTTACGTCAAACATAACCCCACCATGTCCTCGATCGGAGAAGGAACTCACGAAAGAGACCGTCACGGTTACGCACACAGTTGGCATATTTTAATTAAGTTATCTTCAGTTATCTAGAAACCAGTGTTAAACAAAGTTTCCACCTTGCCACATAACCGCGGGCACGGCTTTCCAAAAAGATTTAACCCTGCACGGGTGCTCCAACTAGTCCATCACAAATTACTACAAGCCGCATAGAAATCCTCGATCACGAAGCTCGCAATCTCGTCGGACTCCTTAGTGGAAAACCTCAACTCCGAGATTACCCAAAGCACCACCGGAATCCCGATGCACAAGATAATTCATCAAAGGTAAAACTAATCCAGCAAGGCCGCCCGACGAGTCGACGAACCCGATAGGAGCCGCGTATCTTGTTCTCAGGATACGACGGATAAGCTACGCGTTCGGTGGCCTGATAGAAATCACCCAAGTTGCCATGGGTTGGCCCCGCACAATGCTTTGGGTTGGACCAACACTCATGAGGAGCACTGGCCCGGGGTTGATTAATTACTCCGCGGGTGCCGGCGGGTCCCTATGCATTTATTTAGTTATTAGAAAAATGTAGTACCAAAGTTGGGCCTTGCCAGACCAGTCTTAATCTAAAACGAATTATCAAGGGGGTCCCCATAACAACCCCGATCGTATTAGGAGCGCTCAATTAGGAACATAACACCGGTAGCCAAAACTAAGGGGGCAAAGGTGGAACAAAACACCAGGCTAGAAAGGCCGAGCCTTCCACCTTTTACCAAGTATATAGGTGCATTAAATTAAATAGCATTGAATATGGTGATAAAACAAAGAACCCATGTTATCACATGGAAACAACTGCACCTGCAACTAGCAACGCTAACACATGGTTAAGCAAGCAGTAACATAGCCAATCAGTGGTTTGCTAGGTTGTGAACAGGTTGAAGGCTTTCACGGCATTGTTGAGAGGCTGATATTTAACATGTGGTAGGCAACGAGACATAACGATAGAAACGGTAAAACTAGCATGGCAATGATAGTAATGGTATCTGGGGAAAGGGTCATCTTACCTGAGATCTCGCTTGGAAGAAGAACGACTCCGTGAAGCAGACGAACTGATGTAGTCGAACGGGTCCTCACATCCGACACGCTTGCGGAACTCTATCGAGACGGAGGAAACCGAAACAAGCATCAACACAAGATATCCACCACACGATGCACAACACAAATGCAACCCACATATGATGCATGATCAGAAGAATATAAGCAAGACACGACATGTCAATTCACAACAACCAAATACTACACATTAAGTGAAGTTCAATATGCAACGAGTTGCGTATTGACAAAACTCCACATACGGGTTATTTAGTTCTATCCCGATTAGGTACACGGCAATATTAAATGTGGTTACACATGGCAAGAGGTGAAGTGTAATTAAACTACCTATCTGGGCATTTTAAATGAGGTCGAAAATGACATATAGCACCTCCGAGACGACCTCACTGTTAATTTACAATTCTGTCCAGATCTGAACTAAAACGCTTAAATATTTGTTAAACAACAAAACAAATAGGTCCACGTGATTCTACGCATCGTCACAAGCAATTTACATATAGAGAACATCTCCAACGGAGCTACGGTTCAAAAGATACGGACACCGCAAGATATGATGGCATGAATGCAATATGTGTGCAAATGGCATCCACAACAATTCAAAACACACAACCAGCAAGATAATATGAAACTATACAAGATTCTAAGCAAGTCTCATATAGGAC
The DNA here is from genome assembly GCF_904849725.1 of Hordeum vulgare subsp. vulgare. Lineage (NCBI taxonomy): Eukaryota > Viridiplantae > Streptophyta > Magnoliopsida > Poales > Poaceae > Hordeum > Hordeum vulgare. Next base: position 628,023,076 of record NC_058519.1, read on the forward strand.
ACGAACAAAACGGAGCAACCGTTCAACAACTATGGGCTACACAAGAAATCAGTACAATCTGCCAAAATCAGCCACATAGCATTTTCTACACCTCACAACTACGAGCTACACAAATCCAATATGCTCAACCAAGGCATGAGACGATAGAGGGCAAGAAGCACTACAACATACAACTAACAACACCTAGCATGGTAGCATGGATCACTAGGAAAAGAAGTCACAAAATGGCTTCTCACACACAATTTCAGACATAGAGAAAACCACAGTTTATGAAGTGCAGTTTTCGATCTGAAGGCATATTGACAGCAGCAAAACCACAAGCTACAGGACTCCAAATGGCATGAAAATTCATAGCATGCTAGAGAATCCTAAAGTCTACAAGTAACTCCATTGCACCAACCTCAAAAGAGCTACAGATCACCAGATAAACTCATGCAAAGACAGCAACAAAATATAACAGATTTCAGACTTAGAAATATTTCAGCATCTCCAAATCAGCACTATTATCTAGCAACTTGAGAGCAAGCAAACCACACCTAAACATGGATTTCTATTGCAACCAAAATTACCACGGGCTAGACTAAACATCCAAGCGCAACTCTCTAGTTGACAACTCCTTCATATCACGCACGGATTAAATCCCACAAAATAAGCAAAAGGGCAACATGGAAAAATATCACGTGCACTAACTTGCTCAAAAGCTAAAACTAAATGCATAGTTAAATTCTATGGATTTTTCTACACCAAAAACATGTATAACATGAGGGGTGCAAAATAAAAACAACTCCACACGTATATGCGGGAATATGTCCTAAACACGAAAAAATAACTAGCTACAAAATCCTACATGCAAAAAATACCAACAACTACTCTAAAATACATGGAAAAGGGTTCCTAAAACATGAGCATTTATATACGGTGTTCGAACAATACGGACACGCACGAAAAAAATAAATACGGTACAATTCCTATTGGGACAGCACGCAAAACTAGGTATTTGGCAGTTCAAACTACTTCAAACATTTACGCAAGTTGCAAATCCATAATCTACGCGAAATTCTACACGAGATCCATATATAGATCACCTCAATACGACATACGGATTAAAATTTACGGCGTTCTAAAATACGATATATTTCTGAAAATAACTAATTCGAAAACTCTAAATAAAGAAAATACTATCGGGCCGAACTAGGGGCGCAATTTAGTAAATCACGCCACGGTCGGGGAATAGGGTGCAGGGGAGGTGCTCACCTCAGGCCTAGCTCAGGCCGGCGAGGAGGTAGTGGGCCGAGGGGCGGAGCTGGAGGAGAGGAGTTGTCGGTATGGGCCTTGGGGACGGCTCCCTCGTGGGCCTCGGCAGGAGCATGGGCCGGCCTGCTCGGCAGGTCAACGCCCAGGCGAGCACCTCGGCTCCCTCGCGTTTCTCCCGAGCGAAGCCAGCAGCGGCGACGACGGCGCATCTGGAGCGGTGGCGGGGCTCGATCTGGCAGGGGAAGGCGGCACGAGGTTGGGGATGGGCGGATCTGCCCCCGCGCGGTCGGTTCCCTGCAACAATGGCGGCGAGGACTCGGGCTGGAGCTCGAGTGGCCGTGCATGGGGCTAGGGAGAGAGAGGTCGCGGGCACGGAGCTGTCCTCCGGCAACTCGGGCCGGTCCGGCTGGTCGGAGGCGAGGCAGCAAGGCGGCGGGGCTCACGCAGCAAGGCGGTGGTGCTTTGGCGAGGTCCATGGCGGCGGCGCGGTGCGACGAGGAGGCTGCTGGATCGGGGCTCGGGCGCCATGGGGCTGCGGACGCCATGGGAGGAACGGGCGAGGCAGCGGCGGCGGTTTGGGCCCGGCGGGCCTCGGATGGGCTCGGGCGGGCCCGCGGTGGCTGGAGGCTAGTGGGAGGAGAGAGAGAGGTGGGAGGCTAGGGTTAGGGGCGCGGATCCCGAGGCAGGGTTAGGGAGAGGCTAAAATGGAAGGGGAGGTGTCTATTTATAGACAAAGGGGGGCTAGGTTTAGCGGAATTTCGTTCCGGATCCAACCGCGCGGTCGGAATCGAACAATTCCGCACGCGGGGATGGGTAAGTGGCTGTGTATAGTAGTTATCCGGAGATGAGAGGGAAAACGGGCGGCCCGACAACGAGATTTAAAACACCAAAAGACGTCCGACAATAGACCGAATACGGTGCCGCTACGGTCGACCGTTCGGGTACGAGACGGACTCCGATTGCAATGAAATTTGGCAGACGGTCCACCTATAACTAATAAAGACCGCACGCCAAGTTTCAACTCAACCAGAGAATATTTTACACACACTTTTAAAACAGGGTTTTGACGATGCCGCGGGCGCGTGCGAGTGCGGTCGGGCTCAGAACGGACAACGACAAGAACCGGCAACTAACGACGGATGCAAGTTTGAAAACTGGCGGCAACGGGATGTCGATGCAATGCAGATGATGCGCATGATGCGATGATGATGCGACAAATAAAAATAGACTAACGACGGAAATGGAATAAAGGGGGAATCTTCTGGAACATCGGCATCGGGTTGTCACAACTCTCCTACAATACAAGAGGATCTCGACCCGAGATCCAAGAATGAAACGGGAAGAGGAAGAGAAAGCGGACGAGGTAAAACTTAGTTGCTTCTTCGAAAAACGAGTGAAACCAACGATCTTTGAAGGTTGCAAAGAGAGGAGGAATGATATGAGGAACTAGCAATAATTCACAGAAAAATTTGGGAGCACTTCGGTAGGAAAAGGGGACAAAAATTCGATAAGATGGGAGAATTAGACAAGATTCATAACAAACAACTAAATAGAACAAGTGAACACCATGATCTTGATAGAACAACATGATTGACCCAAATGAGCAACATCACCACAACTCTGGAACAAGAGAATATGAACTAGATCTTGGAATAAACGAACGAAGAAGAAATGGAGAACTACTACCACAAAATCTTGAAGAACACATGAGAAAAAGAATTGAAACCTTGATGCAGCACCATGACGAACCTCTTGGGGAACACCGGAATGAAATGATGAAATAATAAGATCAAAAGCCTTGCAATGATTTAGATGAAGCTACTCAAAGAGATACTTGATAGAACTTGGAACTTCAGAAAAGAAAGATAAGCACTTGAGAAAATAAATTGGTATCATGAGCCACTCCGGAAGAAGAATTGGGATCACTTTGATGCAACAAGAATAAGAATTATGTTATGCTCATCCTTCATCAAATTAAATTGATGACAAGGAACGGATTTAGCATACAACTTATTCCTCTTGAAAGAATCTTGAAGAGACGGAGATATAAGCACCACTTGAAGCATAATTGAAGGAAGCACCGGTAAGAATTCACAATAGAATGGGAACAACACGAATCAATGGAGATACATGAGAATGAAGATATCATGAGCCACCTGAGAGAAAACTTTGAACAAGGCGCCAGAATAACCGAGAGATGAACGAAGAGGCAACAATTGAGAAGATTTTGAGAACGAAAGTTGAAAGCTGAGAACGAACAAAATCTTCTGAAATGATGGCCTTCGGAGGATCGTGAATGCAAACAACTCAGAAATGCAACGGATAGCAATAAAGGGATTACTCATGATTGACAACAATTCAAGATGATGCCGCAAGGCTGAAATGATGAATCTTCAAGAGAATGAACCAAGATTCGAGAGAAACACCCCTTCGGTCTTCCAAGCTGAAAATGATGAAGAGAACACCACCAAGAATTACTGAGACACTCCGGAATAACGAAGAATGAAAGGTTGAGCCAAATATGAGAATTAAATCTAATAGGTCTTGGAGAAGGGCTATGACTGATGAAATTCATCTTACGTCATAGTTGAAATCATTAGAGATCTCCGGGAAAATATTAAAAGAGCCAGGAAAGATCATGGGAAAGAAGCTGTGGGTTATGGGCCCACTCAAAAGAAACCACCGTTGAAAACATTGCTTAGAAAGAGATATATTGCGCCGGTATGAAGAAAACTTGATGAGGTTGGGCACCTCGAAATAATAGAAAGAATTGAAAACAAGAACTTTCTGAGATAACTTCAACACTCCGGGTAGAATAGCGAGAAATGACCACAAGAAGACTTGATAAGAATTTTCAACATGGGAAAGAATTACAAGGATGAAAAAGGATATGATGACATGGATAACTGAATTGAATTCACAGGAAAAGACCACAAGAATGAATAAAGATGAACATGAAGCTCCTGAGAATCTTCACAACGGATCACCGGATAGGACACGGAATAAAAGATAGCGGAAGCAAGAATGAAATGAAATGCACTTGGATGATGACTGGAACAATGAAGAAAAGGGTGGGAGGGCGGGGAAAACAAAGTCAACTTGGGACATATGAGACAAACTCCGGTAAGAATTGAGAGAATGATCTGCAAAATTGGAGAGGATGGAATTCACTGAAGAGAAGCACACCGGTTGAAAAGAATTGACACGATGACTCTGGTTGAAAAGGAATTGATATGAAAATTGATAGAGCAAAAGAATTTGCACTCTCATAAGAATATGAGAACACCACTTAGGAAAGATCTGAAATCACCACTTGACATCGAAGCAACTTGAATACCCATATTCCAACAAAATAAAGGATGCGGCTTACGAAACAAGCCAGAGCAAATTCATGAGAGAGATTTCGTTCGATATTTTCGTGGACACGCTCGCACGGGCTCGAATCTTACAGTAGCCATCATGTACAAGGCAGTGCACACGGCATACGAAGCGTCCCCGAGTCGTAGTAAGCTACAAGGACTCTTTAAGACACAACGAGAACCGCTGTAAGTCGATCGTGAACAAACGAATCCACTAGATGTCGAACCCCAACCTAACATCATGCATTTGTTGGGAGATTGTCCTATAAGCAACTACTTGAATTCCCACTTAAGAACTCCCGAAATTTCTGGTAATGCAATCTGGTATACAGATACAAGGAGTAATATTTCACACAACTCCTATACTAACCCGTCCAGTGTATCACATCCGTCAACACATAACCAAAATCTCGGACTTTCATCTATTACAGACCCTCGTGATCACAACGATACAAAGTATGGCAGTACTCCCGAACAATCTGCACCAGTACTGGGGACATCGGGGTTATCTCGCCACTACTAGTATTGAAGCAATTACAAACATCCTTCGTTCTAAGATACTAAGAAATCTGAATGATAACGATGTGCTCGAGAATCCCCTTGAGCTCAACTCCCCGGAAGAAATCAAGTCAGACAGGAGGCACCAAGACAGAACTCCGTCACATCGGCATCATATAGATTCCAAAAATATTCGCGTGATCCTAATTTTTTTGAGTGAGAAGAGGAGTAGAATTGAAATTATTACGTCAAGAATCCTCACCAAAGCATAGAAGAGGAGAAAAAGAATCCTACTCTTTGATATATAACTAGACTCAAAACAATTTTTCACTAGACTCGACTCGGCCAAGTTCGATCAATCAAGGGGGCTCCTAGGTCGGTACTACTCTGATACCAACTTGTAACACCCAAGATGCGACCCTATCCTTAATTTGGCACGAGGGCCTCGTCGGGGATAGAAGCGCATCTCGTCATTTCGCAAGAATGGATATCATTACAAGTACATGTACTGAAAATAAGAGATATACAGAATTGGCTTACACTCGCCACAAGCTACATCAGAGACACTTCAGTACAAAACATAAATATCAGAAGAAGAGCAAGGTCCGACTACGGACGAAAACAAATGAGAAAAGAAGAATGACGTCCATCCTTGCTATCCCAGGCTGCCAGCCTGGAACCCATCCTAGATCGATGATGAAGACGAAGAAGCAACTCCAAATGAACAATCAACGCACTCGCATCAAGTAACCTTTACCTGTACCTACAACTCGTGTTGTAGTAATCTGTGAGCCACAGGGGACTCAACAATCTCATTTCCAAAGGTATCAAGACTAGCAAAGCTTAATGGATGAGGTATGGTTAAGTGGTGAGGCTGCAGCAAGCGACTAAGCAATATATGAGGTGGCTAACTTATGAGTACCAGAATAAAGAGGGGGATGATCTACGCATAGCGAACGTGAACTACTGATGATCAAATGAATGATCCTGAACACCTACTTACGTCAAACATAACCCCATCATGTCCTCGATCGGAGAAGGAACTCACGAAAGAGACAATCACGGTATGGGCCTTGGGGACGGCTCCCTCGTGGGCCTCGGCAGGAGCATGGGCCGGCCTGCTCGGCAGGTCAACGGCCAGGCGAGCACCTCGGCTCCCTCGTGTTTCTCCCGAGCGAAGCTAGCAGCGGCGACGACAGCGCATCTCGAGCGGCGGTGGGGCTCGATCCGGCGGGGGAAGGCGGCACGAGGTTGGGATGGGTGGATCTACCCCCGCGCGGCCGGTTCCCTGCAACCATGGTGGCGAGGACTCGGGCTGGAGCTCCAGTGGCTGCGCATGGGGCTAGGGAAGAGAGAGGTCGTGGGCACGGAGCTGTCCTCCGGCGACTCGGGCCGGTCCGGCTGGTCGGAGGAACGCAGCAAGGCGGCGGGGCTCACGTAGCAAGGCGGCGGCGCTTCGGCGAGGTCCATGGCGGCGGCGCGGTGCGACGAGGAGGCTGCGGGCGCCATGGGGCTGCGGGCGCCATGGGAGGAACGTGCGAGGCAGCGACGGCGGTTCGGTCCCGGCGGGCCTCGGATGGGCTCGAGCGGGCCCGCGGTGGCTGGAGGCTGGTGGGAGGAGAGAGAGAGAGGTGGGAGGCTAGGGTTAGGGCACGGATCCCGAGGCAGGGTTAGGGAGCGGCTAAAATAGAAGGGGAGGTGTCTATTTATAGACAAAGGGGGCTAGGTTTAGCGGAATTTCGTTCCAGATCCAACCGCGCGGTCGGAATCGAACAATTCCGCACGCGGGGACGGGTAAGTGATTGTGTAGAGTAGTTATCCGGAGACGAGAGGGAAAACAGGCAGCCCGGCAACAAGATTTAAAACACCGAAAGACGTCCGACGATAGACCGAATACGGTGCCGCTATGGTCGATCGTTCGGGTACCACACGGACTCCAATTGCAACGAAATTTGGCAGGCGGTCTACCTATAACTAACAAAGACCGCACGCCAAGTTTCAACTCAATCAGAGAATATTTTACACACACTTTTAAAACAGGGTTTTGACGATGCCGCGGGCACGTGCGAGTGCGGCCGGGCTTAGAACGGACAACGACGAGAACCGGCAACTAACAACGGATGCAAGTTTGAAAACTGGCGGCAACGGGACGTCGATGCAATGCAGATGATGCGCATGATGCGATGATGATGTGACAAATAAAAATAGACTAACGATGAAAACGGAATAAAGGGGGGAATCTTCTGGAACGTCGGCATCGGGCTATCACAGGTGTGCTCCCCACACTCAGCCCAAGTGCACCACAAAGGGAGGGAGGGGAAACCCTAGGTGCTGGTGGGCCTAAGGCCCACCTAGGGGTGCGCCACCCCCTCTCCTCCCTGGCCGCCGCCCCCCTCTCCCATCTAGGGCTCCCTCCCTCAAGGGGGAAACCCTAAAGGGGGCGCCACCCCTCCCTTCACCCTATATATAGTGGGGGTTTTGGCCTTTGGAGATATGGTTTTCCATCTCTCTCTCGGCGCAGCCCTGCTCTTCTTCTTCCTCCTCTCCCACGGTGCTTGGCGAAGCCGTGCCGGGAGACCTCGTCTCTCCATCGACACCACGCCGTCGTGCTACCGGAGATCTTCGCCAACCTCTCCCTCCTCCTTGCTGGATCAAGGTGCAGGAGATGTCACCGGGCTGCACGTGTGTTGAACGCAGAGGTGCCGTGGTTCGGTACTAGATCAGAATCACACCGCGATCTGAATCACCGCGAGTACGACTCCATCAACCGCGTTCTAGCAACGCTTCTGCTTAGCGATCTTCAAAGGTATGAAGATGCACTCACCCCTCTCTCATTGATGGTCTCTCCATAGGAAGATCTGAATATGGCGTAGGAAATTTTTGAATTTATGCTACTTTTACCAACAATTTTCCCATATATCCATTCTGACAAATTCCACATACTCAAATTCGGTGTCACCAACTTCCACATTTTGGACCCATCGAGTTTGAACTCACATAGGAACCCTAGCCATTCCCACCAAATTGGTGCAACCGAATCCATATCAGTACTACCGAGTTTAGTGTGACCAACATTCTGTTGCCAAGATACACAAAATCGGAATTTCCGAGTTTGAGTATCGGTAGCACTGAGTTTGGGCATCTAACCATTGGCCGCCATTTCGGTGCCACCGAATTGTGTATATCGGTCCCACCGATATTAAAAAGTTGTGCCTTTTATGCTAATCGGTACCACTGAGTTTGTAACTTCGGTGTCACCGAGTTTGCCACTTTAGGTTGGATTTTGTGTGTTGCCTATATATACCCCTTCACCCACCACTAACTCATGGGAGAAGCACTCAGAACACACACTTCATTGCCAGATCCATTTTCTGAGAGAGAACCACCTACTCATTTGTTGAGACCAATATATCCCAATCCAACCATTTGAAACTTGATCTCTAGCCTCCCCAAATTGCTTTCCACCAAATCAACCTCTCCTACCCATGCATATTCTATGAGAGAGTGATTTTGTGTTGAGGATACTATCATTAGAAGCACAAGAGCAAGGAGTTAATTGATCTACCACATCTATTACCTTTTGTAGGGTGGTGCCTCCTAGATTGGTTAGGTGTCGCTTGGGAGCCTCCTACTTCGTGTTGTGGAGTTGAACCAATATGTTTGTAAGGGCAAGGAGATTTCCTACTTCATGAAGATCTACCGTGAGTAAGGCTAGTCCTTCATGGGCGGATGCCGTGGTGGAATAGACAAGGTCGCTTCTTCGCGGACCCCTTGTGGGTGGAGCCCTCCGTGGGCTCTTGCATCTGTTACCCTCCGTGGGTCGAAGTCTCCACTAACATGGACGTACGATAGTACCACCTATCGGAACCATGCCAAAAATCGTTGTGTCAACCACTCCTTTACTTTACACCTGCATGTTTTACTTTCCACTGCTATACACTTCGAACTGCATGTGTAGGGTGTACTTGACTTGCTATAACTTCCAAAGGTGCTTGTCAACCAAAATTGGGAAAAGGCAAAAAAATTATCTTGTCAAGTAGTATAATCACCCCCTCTAAACATACTTCCGATCCTACAATCAGACACTTGGAGTCGGCATGCTTTGCTAGAGGTCGCTACCGACTAGCCGAGACGGATGTGATCTGACTCGCGACCAAGTGAACGAGAACCTAAGTGGTCACGTGCTTAAGGGAAGGAACATGTGCGCATTACGATCCATGCGAGGCCCAAGAGTTGAGCCCGCGTAGGATGCCTATATAGTGGAGGTGCGACAGACTCATCGGTTGATCGCTTCAGCTTCTGCACATGTTGCAACTAGCCGCCTCCACTCGCCATCGACTGTGTCATCAGACCTAGCAGTCTGCCACACGGTGTTCCTCCTGCACACACGGATACCATTAGAGCCGGTGCACTTGCGCCGCTCCGGCAAACTTGTATGTGGGATCCGAAGGCCGACTGTTTGAGGGAGATCAGACGAGGAGGAGATGGACCTCACGGACATGTTGCCACAACTCTACTTCTGATGCACGACAGTTCACGTCTAGTGGTAACGATCTATGAGCCATCTGCATAGCATGTTTTTGGTTGTTCTACGCATAGGAAATTTTAGTTTGCATGCGATGCACCAACGGTAGAACCCAACACACATGTGCCCGTTTGAGCGGTCGTTAGGCGTGGATTCCGAGGCAACTCATGTACCTGAACAACTTTATAAAGGGGATCCCATCGAAATGTCAACAAAATAACGTCGATCACAACAACTAGAACCTCTTCATCATTATCATCCACAAACCCTAGTTGTCGCCATTTCCATCTCCACCATCATAGTGCTCTTGCATCTAGAGTAGACTTGTAATCGTGCATCGCAAGAAGGTATCCATTGTAAGACATATTGCAAACAATCTATCCCCAGATGTGTTCTTCAATGTTTTTTTCTTGTGATCTAATCTCCATGTGTGAGTAGTTCGGTAAGGTATGGTGTAACGACCAAGATGCGGTCCTTTCCGATCTGGGGGTCGAGGCCCCAAATAGGAAAGAAGCGCATCTAAGCGTTTCGCAAGCAAGTAACACATCACAAATAATAATAAAAGTAGACAATTCGGGATTCAATTGTCTTCTCATTAATAACTCAGAGTACATCACACATACAATGAAGGTAGTTCCGCTACGGACTACAAAACATAGAAATGCTATGCTACCCTGCCTGTAGGCCCACGATCACGACCACGCCTCAGTCCTCTAGATAGTTCACGTAGAGGCGGTCTGTCTCCTCGTCGTACTGCCACGCCAGCTGGGTGCCGTCGGGATCATCTGTCTCTGGGTACCTGTACCTGTTGGGAGTTTCGGAGGAATCCGTGAGCCACGGGGACTCAGCAATCTAAGACCTTGGTGCCAGAACTAGTCTTGTTATTAGGTAGGGTAAGGGTGAAGTGTATAAGGTTGTAGCATCCTAAGCTTGATTTAGTGGCTAGTTTACGTAAAGCAATTATGAAGGTGGTCTACACTAGCGGTCGTGATTACTTGATCACTAAGTAATCCTGAACCCCTACCTACGGCATTCATAACCCCGTCGTGTTCCCGATCGAAGAGAGATCTTCGAGGGGGACAGTCACGGTTACGCACACAGTTGGCAATTTTATTAGCTTATGTTTAAGTTCTCTAATACCGGATGTTAACAAAATATTCCAAGTTGCCACATAACCGCGGGCACGGCTTTCCGAAAGATTAAACCCTGCAGGGGTGCTCCAACTAGTCCATCACAAACGTACACAGGCCGCAAAGGCATCCTCTATCACGAATCTCGTGATCTCGTCGGTTTCCTTAGAGGAAAACCTCAACTCTCGGGGAAACCAAAGCTTCACTCGGATTCCTATACGCAAGATATACCGCTAAGGTAAGGCAAGGCTAGCAGGACCTCCCGTTGTGTCGACGACCCTGATAAGAGCCGCGTATCTCAGTCTCAGGACACGACGGATGAGCTAGACATCGGGATGGCTAAACCTCTGGGTGACCAGTGGGGCCCCGGACATCGCCTAGGTGGGACCAACACTCATGAGGAGCACTGGCCCGGGCTGTTGATTAAATTCCTCGGGGTAGCTATTCCCTATGCAGATTATTATGTGGTTAGCAGATTAAAACCAATGTTGGGTCCTGCCGGACAAGCCTTAGCACAACGCGGTTTATCGAGGGGGTCCCCATAACAACCCCCAACGTGTTAGGAGCGATCATTATGGAATCAAACACTGGTAACCGGTAACTAAGGCGGCAATAACGGAACAAGGCACCCGGCAAAAGGCTAGGCCTTCCGTCATTTACCAAGTATATAGGTGCATTAATTAAATAACAGAATTTAAGGTAATGATATCAAGCTCATGTTCTCACATGAGTCAAAGCACCTGCATCTAGCAACGCTAACATTAGTAGCTGAGCAAAACCTACTTAGCCATTCAAGTTTTGCTAGGAAGGGATAAGTGTTTGGGTTCATGGCATATCAAGAGGCAATATAATTCAGTGGTAGGCAGCGAGCAATATGACATGGCAACGCAAACTAGCATAACAAGTCTAGAGATGGAATCAAGGTCATATCATCTTGCATGTGATATCCTCAGCTTGGAATGGTTCTGGTTCGTCCTGCATGTACTCTCCTGACTCCACGTATTCGTTCTCCGATCCCGGTGCTACCCAACATAAGAATAACAACCAATGAACAGCAGCACCACAAGATGCAACAATCACATGATGCATGAGATGAAAAATGAGCATGCATCACTATTTCTATCACTAGCACAAGCAAAAGAAACTACTACAAGTTTCTGGACATAACTGTACACTAGTCTATTTTGACATGCATGAGAATGGCATGAACAGATGCGTCTCGTGAAAATGATGCAAAACCATATAAAGAACATAGCAAACGGAGCTACGGGTCAACGGGAATCAACGAAACAAGATATGAAGCCCTACGTGTCAAAAACAACACCACACACTCCAATGGCACAAATCTGGTATTCCAAGGTTGCCAAGACATATAACAACCCAACATGAATGGATTGGAGCAAGGAAGAACACCACAACATCAACTAATCACCCACAATCATCAAAATGACTATACTACACAATCTGTCATAATCTGCATCTTAGCTCTTTGTGAGCTACATGCAACATAGCTACAGCCCTCAAAATATGACAAATAATATATGTGGCTGTATCCAACCAAGAACACTACCAGCACCAGCCAGAATCACACCAAAAGGAATTAAACTCTAGAAGATACAAGGCCACAAACTTTCCCAAAACCATCAGATCTCAGGGACTTAGTGAAAATTCCTGCACCTGACTTTCTGTCTTAGTTCCGAAGCTTTTTGACAGCAAGCAAAACATAACCTATAAGACTCCAAATGATATGAAATTTAACAGGGAGCTTCACAAACATATCAGGTCCAAAATCCTAGCACTGAACTAAGGCTAGTTCACAACACAATGACCAGCACAACCTCATCTATAGGAGAAGAAAATGTTTCCAGATTCTCAGACTTAGTGAAATTCCAGATTTCACTAAGCTGGAATTTTCAGCCACATGCCCACTTTGTCTAGGCATAGTTTGCACACAAGTTACACCAAGTGATAAATGACATCATTATGGTGTACAGCAAAACCCCTACTACTATCACACAAAAGCTCATGCTCTTGGGCTCCACCTATTCCATGGAAACAAAGAGCAAACTTGCAACAAATCTGAATATGTCAACTCCATAAAGTATCCCAATGGCAAAACTAACTTCACCACTGGATTACTTGGGAGATTCTACCCCAACATCATATATAAAATGTGGGCACTTAATTGGTACAAGTGACCACAAATTAAGAAAGAGGAAACTACTCCAAATCATGCCTAGTGAATAGGGCATCATTTCATGTAGTTCCACTATAACAACAACTACAAAGGTTCAGCTCATGTGCACAATGAAAAAGTGACATGGGGGTTTGACCCCATGTTTGTGTCATGCACATCAACTTCACAACCCCTACTACTAAGCTTCCCACACAAACAACATACCATGCCCTCTCACATATGGTCATGTGGAGGTGCAAGGCTTGCTTGCAAAGGTGGAAGGCTTCTCACACACACATCTACTCCACTTCACCCACAAGCACATCATGCTCAAGATCCACACCACACACTTACACATGTTATCAAAGCAACCAACACTAGAACAAGATCTACTATATTTATACACACACAACCTAGTGCAACCATCATGTGCTAGTACCTACAACAATGAAGAACCTACACATGTTATATCTACACTTGCTATCATATTCCTAGGATCATCTAATAAGTAGCACCACCATACACACACAATCTAGTGCCACTAAACTCATGTGTATGCACACACATCACATACACCTCTCACAAGCACATCCACACACATTACATCACCTAGCACAAATATAACAGCAAAGGAAAAATAAAGAAAATGTCATTGCCACCTATGCTTTTGTCACAAGAACAACAACAGCAAGAAGGGAGTAAAAATTACAGCAAAAGGAAAAAATAAAAAGGAGGGCACCCTGGGATTTGAACCCAGAACCCACTGGTTGCAACAACAGAGCCACACCACTCTGCTACTGCCCTCTCATCGACAGAACAGCGGGGTCAGGCAAGGTAAGGCTACCCTGCAACATACTGTGCCGAAAAAATCAAATAAGCAAAAGGTGCCGAGGGGGATCGAACCCAGCACCTCACAACAGGCATAACAGATCGCTACCACTACACTACGGATCGGGAGTCTGACAGATAAGAGGGGGAAACCCTGAAGAGTATTCCCCTCTGCACCGCTGCTGCCCGTCGAACGGCCGGAACAGGGGAGGTGCTCGTCGGCGACACAGGCTAAATCGGCCAACGTCTCGTGGAGGGGAGGAAGCCCACTCACGCACGAACTCGTTTCACAAACTAACTACACCCGGGGGGCTCGACAACGTCGTGACGACGGCGAGCGGCGGCTCCGGCGACAGAGAGCAAGCGCGCTCCGAACCTACTGCTACTGCACCCGATCTGGGACAGGGAGGAGGAAGGAGGAGCACTACCTCGCGTACGAGTCGAGGAGGGAGCGGCTCGTAGAGGAAGTAGAGGAAGAAGGCCGTCGAGGAAGCTTCTCGTCGGAGGGGAAGCGCCGCCGGGAAGCAGTGGACGCAGCGCGGGGGAGGTCGATCTAGCGCCGGGAACGGGCTCCTGGAGGCGTCCTCGAGCTGTTGGTGCCGTCGTAGAGGAGGTGGAGGAAGTAGATTGACGGCGGTGACGACCTTCTACCCGTCGGCCATGGCGGACCTGAGCGCTCCTCACCTTGCTGCGACGAAAGGGAGAGAGGGGGATCGAGATCTGGACGGTGCGGCGGCGGGGAGGAACCCTAACACGTCTGCACGGACACCAAGGGATTAAATAGCGAGGGAGGGGGAGGCGAGAGCGTGCCGTCGGCCATGTGCTGTCGCTCCTCTCGGTGGAGCAGAGGGGAGGGGAAAGAGAGGATGACATGTGGGGCCGCTTGCCTCGCTGGAAAGGGAGGAGGAAGACGCGCCGCGCGCGTGAGCGAGGGGAGGAAATGGGCTGGGCCGTGCGGCGGCTGCGCTACTGGCAACAGATAGAGGAGGAGGGCCCTGAGAGGGGTTTTATTCTTTTAAACAAACACAGAAAAGGTTTTAAAACAAGTGGCAATTCTGTTGGGGTTAAAAACAAAACAAAAATGCCCCTGGTCATAAGGAATTATGACCTATTTGAAATAAATAGAAAATAAATATTTGGGGCAATTTTGAATAAATGCAAAACAACAATTTCTTTACTGTTTTGGATTTATTTGCACCCTTAAAACTAAGATACAAAACAGCAAAAACACATCTTGGCACCCTCCACAAAATACACTAATACATGGGCATTTTTAAAATAGGGAAGGGAGAAGAGAATCTTGACCTAGGAGAAATAGAGAGGAGGGGTGGAGATGGTTTTGAAACCTAAGCACACACTATCACATGCACACCCCACATAAACTATACACCACATGCACATCATCACAAGGCATCACAAGGTGCAACCACAAGATCACCACCACCACATGAAATGCTTAGACCATATGGCAACAACACAAGACAAGGGCATGCAATGATATGCTATGCATGCAAGCATGGGAAGGAAGGAAAATACAAGGGACACCACATGAGGTCATGGCACAATTGGATACATCAAATCACTGACAAGGTGGACCCACATGCAATAGGTTCCAAATATGGCAAGGTTTACATCTGGGGCACTACATATGGGTTGAGGCATGAGCCTTGCAACACGAGGTATTTTTTAAGGGGGTCAATGGAAGTCTTTGACATAACGTCCCTTATGTGTGAAATAAAATAGTTTCGTGAAGTGCCTCTTGTCTTGTCCATGATATTCATCCCTGCAGGTACCCAGGATCATGGAGATGGAGCACCGGTGAGGCTAGGAGAAAGGGTACTGTGAAGTGTTATACCAAACACCGGTGACAGTAATGTTTTGTAGGATAACATGGATCATATCCTTGGGGATTCATGAGGTTTAGTCATAAAACACCCAATGATTTTGTCTTATTTGATTATCTTAATTATTAGGGCAACCCCACGAGACAGATAGGCTTTCGGTAGGACAACTGATTCTTGATGCACAACTCGTGTTGGTCAAGATCTTATTTGGACACATCCCCTACTCTAATATGAAACAAACAAATCTCAATGTGTGACTTCCCGATCACAAATTAATATCATATTTGATCCCAGTGCAAATACATGGTTGTAAGCAATAATACTATATACGTGTACCTTTTTTATTATAAGTGTTTGAATCACTATTTGCTCGTTGATCCGGTAAAAAACTAGATTTTACATTGATAAAAGCCTGCTAGAGACCATCGCTTCAAGGGAATCTTCCTCTCATGGGTTCGATACCCAGGGTCACCTCTCGAGAAATAGGTGCATGATACCCTTTTATGTTCCAACACCAGATCAATAAAAAAGATATATCAAAGGTCTGAACAATCCTATGGCTATTTACCTCGATTCACCATTGACCTTAAACGTAGATGGATTACACAGACCGAATCTAAACGTGGATCGAATACGGAACAATAAGGGAGGAGTTGAAAATAAGGCTTACCGTCATTGCCAAAGTTCTGCGGGTGATGTTTCTCATGTCGGTGATGAAGGCTGGTGGTCGCCTTGCTGTTCTTCGATTCGTTGAATGCCGCCACCAGTTTGAGAGTAGGAGAATGGAGAGAGGGGAGAAAGAGCGGTGAGGATAATTATTGTTGGCGCTTCGCAAAACAATGTGAAATCTCTAATGTGGCTCCCTCGTGTGCACCCGTCGCCACGTGCATCCCGCGGCCCTCACAGTGGAAAAACTGTTGATTCTAAGGTTCCTAGCGGGCCTCACTAGTAGTTGCTTTAAACACCGCACAATGCATGTCAAAAGTGAACACATGTAACTAAACAAGCCATTTTCTTCCCGCGCTAGCTTTGTTAGGACTAATGCGGGCAACCAAACACGCCCAATGTGTATGAAAAAGAAATGTTGATCATGTATATTAAAAATGTTTAAGTATGTATTAAGAAAATATTCCTCATGTATATGAAAAATGTACAACGTAGATTGAATAAAAGTAAACATCAAAATACATTTTTTTTAACAGAAATAGTAACGCCCACATGTGTGACATGAGGAAACATGGTCCACACACCTCCATAACCATCCATCTTGCCACATCAAATATATGGCATCAATATAATCTTTTTGGTTTTTCGGACTTCAAAATATTTTAACTTTTAAATAAAAATCTAATTCAAAATCTGTTTTCACCATTAAATCCGCCTCGACGAGATATTCAAAACTAGATCCCATATTCATATGTTTCGATAACTTTTTTTTGAGGGGGGGGGGGCACAAGTTGCCACATGTTTACACTGAAGTTGCTATATAGAGTTTACAATAAAGTTGTCACGACATGTTTCATCTAGTTTTTTCTTTTATATATAAAGCTACCATTGTATTTCAACTAATTTGCATGGCAATTTTTATTAATTGGCCATGGCAAATTTTGGTAATTAACCACGAATTTTTTTATTCATGGATGATGTCATTTTTTAGTAATTCGTCATGACAAATTGAGTATTTTATTATTTTTACCATGGCAATTTAAGTATTTTGAATATGAAAAAAATTTGTAGGAACCATGATAAATTTTAGTGCATGTATCATGCCAAATTTAAGTAATTCACCATGGCAATTTTAATTTGTGGTTCATGACAAATTTGAGCGAGTGACCATGCATTTTTAAAGTAATTAATGGCATATTTCTTTGTTACTTGTGAACCTATGTCAAAATTATTTCATGAATCATGAAAAATCTTAGTAATACATCATGACAAGTTTAGTTTGTTAATTTCATTTTTGTAACATGTCAAAGTTTATTTTAAACGTAAAAAAAAGTAGTTGAAATATATCATGACAACTACAGTGTAATCATGATGGCAATTTATGTGTAATGGACATGACAACTTTTAACCCAAAAAAAGCCATCGAAACATATTGATACGTCTCGACATATTTAATGGTGAAAATGTTTTTTAGTTGGATTTTTTATTTAAAAGATAAAAAAATTAAAAACTAAAAAGACAAAAGATTCCAGATGACATCATCAGTTTCGTGACTTGTACATGCATGCGATGGTGTGGCGCAACATGTGATCATTGGACGTGTAGACTGTTGTTGCTCCTATCACACGTGTGGACGTTATCCCGACATTTTTTAAATATTTATTTTATATTTAAATACAAATCGCGTATATAAAATTGTTCCTGATATACGAAAATGTATGTTATCATGTATTTTTTATGTGTGTGAATTATTTTTCTGACATTCCTATTCTTATTCTATTTTTTATTCTGTATACGAGAAATGTTAATTCTACTATTTTATAAAAAAATTTGATCCCGATATTCCTCTGTGTCTGATTTTTTTATTAAAAAACACCATGTATTAGAAAATATGTTCAAAACTTCTATTTAAGGAAATAATGTACATAGTCTATTAGGAAAGCTGTGGAAACCGAGTTTTTTAAATAAAATAAATACAAATAAAGAATTGTAAAAAATTGAAAACCGACAAAGAGAAAAAATATATGAAAGAAAGAAAGAAAGCGAGAAAGAAAGAGAGTAAACCATCATATAGAAAAGAAGAAAAATAAAATTTGTAAATTTTTCTAGAAAATATAATGAAGTATAAAAGTAAAAATAAAAATAAATCTACGAGGAAATAAAATAAGTAATAAAAATATATAAATAAAAACCTGACCCTGAAACAGGGGAAACGAGACTTAAAAAACAACACAGAAAAAACCAGATCAAACAGTGAGAATACCGTGAAAAACACAAAGAAAATAAAACACGGCTAATAGATGTCCCGGACCGGTCGCGTTGCGCATCAGGTGCGTCTTGCTGTAAGCATCCCTAAAGGGTGCAATAGCGACTTTGACATATTTTTCTTGATTTAATCCGATTTTTTCAATGCTCTAAACTGATGATGATGGATTGCAAGTTTGTTTTGTTTGGGTTGATACTCCAACTAATGTTATTTCAATGATTTCTAGATCTCGTCTCAAGGAACGAATGACTATTGCGGTCTTTAAAGCTTTGTATGACGAAAACGTTTACGAGTGTCGTTTTTTGTAGCTATTGATTCAGTGCATTTTTTAACCTGCGACGAACGGCGTACAATCAATAAAAGAAAAAGACTAGTTTCATTTTAATGTAATTATATTTTTTACTTATATCGTTTTACGTCCAGTTGTGTATTTATTGTACCATCTTTGTTTTTCTCAATTTTAATTAGATTTAAGATGCACTTTGGGTGTCTTTATTAAAAAAATAACATCTCGTTGTAGCTTTTTTAGCTCAACTAGCACAAAGGCCCGTGCGTTGCAACGGGAAAAAATATTTTTCTAAAGATAATTTGTTGTAATAAAGATACTTCACTCACTCAACCGGTCAGGATATTGGAAAACAAATTGGATACAAATTTTGATTAATAGTACGTAGTTTCCTGATGTGGATAGTGGCATACATAATCGATAGTAGTCCAAATGTAAGCAGTAGTAGTTGGTAGTAGCATATATAGTTGCATGATCAAGAAACATTATTGTAGAAGTTTTACGAGACTTGCAAGCCTCGAGCAGGTAACGTAATGAGTGGCCCAAACGACCCAACAGCGGACTTGTGTTGGTTTCACCCATAAGAGACACCAATCAACTTGATCACGTTTGCCGCAGCTGTAACCATGGCCACCACCTGCGCTTGAACCAAGTTCAGAGCTGTTAACTCTCTGAGGAGACGCCCGATATATAACTTCAGGATGATTCATACCACAACATCATACCGCAAGAACAAATTAAGCCATTTAATCTGGTGCATTGTGCCTCATAAGTGAAGTGATAGGATGTATCTAGTTTAAGGATACTGGAGCTTCCTATTTTAGATCGAGGATAGCCACGTCACACGCCCTACTCTCCTCTAGTAGGAAGTAGGAACACACACACATCAGACGAGATCAGATTCAGAGTCACACACACCGGAACCAAGAGAACAACACTTGGAAAAGCTTCAGGGACTACGGCGAAACAACTATTTTTCGACGACTATGTCAGGGAGAGTGGTAAACACTCCCACCGGAGGCCCAGATGGGCCGCCAAAACAATTGTATTTGGGGAAAATAAGAGAAAACATGAAATTCGAATATACAATTTGTAAATCATAGCAGCAATAATAAGAACGATAAACCATCTGCAGATATGTTATCCCTGATTATAAACCTACAGCTGCTGCAGCATACTTCTAAATGATGCATAGCTGTCAACACACTGACATAACCTAAATTGTACTCAAGTAGTATATACTATGAAGTGCATACCAATTATACAATAAAAATCGCAGCATAGATAATTTGTGAACATGGTGAGTGGTTGCAACTTGCAAGCATATAGGTGCATCAAAGAAAGCTAAACTGCTGCTAGGAAGCTACTGAGCAACAAAAGCAAGCACCACATGAGAAAAACAGGGGATAAAGGAACACGGGGGAAAGTCAATCCAGAGCACTGGACCTAGGCGGCACCTACAGTGGCGATGCAGTCGATGGGTCGGAACTCCAAGTTATGTTGATATGTGCCTTCTGCGGGGAGAGACATGCCGCATTAGTAAGCTGTTGCACTGCAGCTATGCCATCATGGATTTCCACAAGAGGCTTTTTAAGGTCAAATGCAGTCACTCGAGTAGCTGAGTCCAAAGCAGCCCTAACAAGTTGATGAATTTGGCTAGATGCAACACGAACCACTTCTAGATAGTCTGATCATTCCTTACTTATCTCTGCTATGACTCACCTTTTGCTCCTTAATCTCGTTCTTTTTCTGGGTACCAAGTCTGAGGCTTATATTTTTTCTTTGCCCTTGCTTCAGCTGCTCATAGTTGTAATCAACAAGCATCTTGTGCCGCCGATTTCCCATGAACTTGATTGCTCGGGCTGCTGCACTATTCATCGAGGTTGCTCCATCTTTGCATATGGGACTTGACACCAATTTCCAGCCAGATGCAGCGCCCAGCTCCTCTCTTGTGGGGCAAAACTTAACAACCGATATATATCCCCCTTGCTCAAGTTCATGCGCAAAGTAGTGGTTTAGAGAGGTAGAGCTTCTCAAACAATGTCTCCAACAGGAACCTGCCGGAAAGATCGGAACCGCCGAGCATTACATAAGCATGAAAAGATGAATGTGAAGGTCAGGTGTATACTATAATCATGTCACAAATAAAAAGCTCAGTAGTAAAGATTCATTAGACAGGCTTTTGAAAATAACAACCAGTGAGACCCATACATGTGCAAGACAAACTGAATCCATAATATTACTGAAATATAAATTCAGAAATAGGCAAATAAAATTTGTTCAGTTCAGTTGACAAAAGCATGAACTAAAATAAATTGTCACTAAGTAAGCTCTTGTCCCTATAACCACTTAATATAAAGAACCCCATACATATTTCGGTAAACGGTAGAGGAGCGTTCAATTTTAATAGGCCATAACCTGTAGCCTAACTGTCTTTCCTTAGCGCTTTCTATCCCCTCTGAACCTTTCTATCAGTTCTACCAGTGCACAAGAGAGCAAACAATCGCAGGCATACATCACCAGTTCTATTGTGAAGTCCTGATTTTGCTCCTCTTGACGATGTGCTGCTGCAGCTTTCTACAATAGCCGGTGATCATCAGGATGATGTGATGGAAGACAATGCTTCCTGAATTCGCAATTTATCCCTGGTAAAGGAGGCAACATAAAACAAAAGAAGGTGCAAAGAAAAAGACTTTACTCTGAATTTGTACCGCTGCATGCAAGCCACCACGAACATGTGGCACGGCCAGAGTCTCGTCGCTTCTGGCACATCTAGCCTTATCTGAAGTTTCATAACCAAGTTTTGGAGCAATGGCCGGCATAGGATCTCGGCGGGCGCCATCGTGGAGGTCATGGCGGGTTGGGTGGCGCCGAATCGGATAGAGGAGGTGGATGGCGCGCGGATCCGGGAGGAAGGCACCGGATCTGGCCGGTGGAGATCCCGTGGCGCGCTGAGCTCCTGGAGGGAAGGAGAGAAAATGAGATGAGAGAGAGAGAGAGAGAGAGAGGGGAAAGAGAGAAGGCAGGGGAGCGGCGGTGTGACCTGGGAATCGGCGGCGACGTTGCCGGACGCCGGACGACGCGCGAGGGAGGTCGGGGAGGAGGCGCATAGGAGGAGGAGCTCGGGGTCGGGGATAAGGGTTGCAGACATAATATCTAACAATTGCAATGGTTTTTACGCAAAAACGAAACGTTTTTCTAAAGTGTCACTTAAACAGAGACTGCGGGTTGAACATCTAAAACCTCGGGGGCTTTTTTACAAAACTAACACGATCGGCCTGTGCGTCTCGATATACTGGGCCGGGCTGAGTAAGACAGTATATCACCACTCCCCCGTTTGCATCCTATCTGAAAACCCTACTCGGTACCTTTGCCCTCCCCTAAACAAAAACTGGTGGCGGCGGCGGCGGCGGCGAGACGACAGACGGTGAGATGGCGACCGCAGGGAATTCAAGTGGTTGTAGTGGCGAGTCCGTGTTAAGCGAGGAGCTCTATCTGGCTGCAATCTCCGTGTATGAGAGTATCCGCTGGATTCAGGTCCAGGAGGACAAGATGGCTGAGATCTCCGCAGTTCGCAATAATTTGCTTGGGTTGAAATCAGATATATTCAAGTTGTTTGAGAAGATCTCCCGTCAGTCAGATTCCGATACCCAGAAGAGGATCTGCGCTATGCAGAACGCCTGTCATGATTTGAAATCGTTGGAAACCCAGAGCAAGATTGGCGACGGCGGTGAGATAGAAATGAGGTGTGAGGAGTCGAAGCCAAGGAGTGCCGCGTCCCTAGAACTCGAGGATCTGCTCCATCGTGCCGCAGTACAAACCCAGATGTGGATAGGCGAAGACGCAGAAAGTGAGGAGCTGCTTGATCTGGTCGCAAGGGAGACACAGGGGAGGATCGTTGGCCAGGCTGACAATCTGTCCTCCCTACCCAAATTTACCAGTGAGATCATGTCGAAATTCAGAGAAGTTGCCGGTGACATTGCTATCGTATTTGAAGCACAACAGAACCGGAAGGAAGCACTAGCAGTGCTGAGCTTCGGCTTCAGGCTACAGTTGCTCTCCAAGCAGATTGATGAGCTGTGGCGTGAGATGTGCAAATTACTGAGAGCTTTCTCCCCAGAAAACAAAGATGTAATGAGAACCATGATTATGTTTACCTGTGAACCATACCTACGCCGTATCTGCGAATTGCAATGGATCTCTGAACGTATCAGTATGCTCCAGCGGATGGACTCAGACTTCGACTCCAAAGTGAAATCCATGATCATAGAGTTGAAATCTGAATCCTTCTTGTCTGCCATGGAGAAGTTGAAGGAGGAGAGCCGCAGGCAAGGCTGTGGAGACCAAAAAGTTTCCATGGAGATGGAGGAGAAGAGATTCACTGCCTACCGACTCTACTGGGAACGTACATGGGGCAACACCAACAGCTTCGAAGCCCAAAGTGAGTCAACATGCATGTATGCTAGTTATCTGGTGGTAGTTAGTTTTCTTTTTGACATACTGCATGTCTCAAGAAAAGCTGGTTTCTTGCAATTTGGAATTTACTCCACTTCAATATGCAACGATATTGATTCTGCTTTATTCTTCTTGAATGGATCGTAAATGGAATCTTGCCACTCTAGTTCATGTTAGATCTCTAACTCATACTTTAACTTGGATGCAGCGATATTGAGCCCCATGCTCTTTACACATTGCACACCAAGCCGCATCCCAGTTGAAGCTGCTGCCGGGAGTACCTTGCAGATCTACTCCGTCAAAATCTCGTTAACAGACAAAATCTTGTTTAGGGACAAAATCAGCTTCCCATTGGAGGTGTACGGAGTGGTCGCGGCCCGAGATGCTGTGGACCGCTGTCGCAACCCTATCTTCCTTCGTAGAAGGAATTTCTGCCAAATCCTCACAGAACAAGTATGAATACTATTTCCTTTCTCTTAGTATTTTGTTTGTTGCTTGTAATCCCTTGTTGATTAGCCAATGGCAATGGTGATGCTCATAGGATCCTTTCTTGCGATTGACTGGCCCGGTCCGTGCAATTGTGTCGATCGAGACTGTTTACATCGAAATCCAACTAAGAGTAAAGGGCGTAACAAAATCTGAAGATAGAGCATTGATCAGTGCATTCTACTTTTACAATGGTGACAGTTCCCCGCAGGTAGCCAAAAATAGCTTTTGCACAGTGGAGTTATGCAATGAGCAACTTAAACAGTCGGTCCAGGCCACTATCCTGAGTGTGCATGTTACAGCTGAAGCTGGATCATTGCCTTTTCCACATGGTGGGCGAGTTGTTTGCTCTTCACTACCTCAGGATGTTGATAAAGATATTGCTGGGCAAGTTGTAATTCTTGATTTAGAAGGTGGAATGGCTAAAGCTGGTTACCTTGACCTGTCAAGGCATGTAGTTTCTGTGGAATTGGATGGACAGTTGAAAGTTCTCATGGAGGCCTATACGCCATCGCAGTCTGTTGAAAGTACTCATGCTCTCTTCATCACACCTCAAAAATGGAACATAAGTAAACATAAGTGCAACTTTGGTAGCTATCAAGTGGGGATTACTATAGCTTGGTCCTTGATAACCTCGAAGACACTATCCTGATGAATAGGAACAAGGACGTTTGGGCAGTGTGTAAGCTTGTTCAAGATGATAATGGCTATCTTGCTACTGGACATGTCCATCTTTTGAAGACTGTCTTTGCTGCCGTTTCGTGATGTATTGTGCTATTAGGCATTGGAAGCTATGAACATTTTAATTATAGTCATTCTATGTGAACCTTTATTATGTGGAATATGTGAGCTATCGTTAATAGGTTATGCTGTGCTTGATAGTTGATCATGTTAACCAGGATGTCTTAAATGATTACCTGAACTATTATTATTTACCAACCAAAATTAGATTGGTATTGCCTGCACGTTCCAGCTCTCAAGTTATTATTGATTGAACTTGTATTGAATGGGGTGCTGTTACTAGTGATGAACAATGTTGTTAGTTAATTTTTTATTATATTGACTAGTTGGAGGTACTACTGAACTTAAGTGAAAAAGGTTCCTTTTGGTGAGTGAATCTTTGCTGGTCCAAGTGTGTTGCAAATATCAGAGGGATCTTAAGATTTGTTTATGTTGTTTGCTGCCCTCATTCTATCCACCTAATTATGCGTGTTTTGTTTCCCCTGTTTTCTTGATGGGTAGCATGTTCTCCAGCAGTATAAGTTTTAGCCGTGGTCTGAACAGTTAATGGGAAGCAGTTGGTCTCCCCTGGCATTAGGAAGACTGCTAGTTAGTGGGATTGTTGCTGGTTATTTTGCATAAGACTAGATCCAGGCTCATTATAACCGAATATATGTATATTTTTCATTTGAAGTGGACCTTGATAGAGCGTTTGTAACTTCTATACCTCGACAGAGTATAGACTTTTACCTTTCTACACTGTTAAATGTCCAGCATTGAATAGGTAGGACCCTGAATATTTGATGTATGTATGTATGTACTCCCTTTGTCCGAAGAAGGATGTCGTCAGTGACATTTTGCCAAAAAACCCTCCACTTTCATCTGACAAACTATGCAGCCCATCGTGCACCGCCTCCTCGCCTGGTTTTCTGCGAAGCCTGCAACTTGCCGGCTCCGGTGGCGGCACCCATGTCCTGGATGGGGTTGGCGCTTGACTTGGAGGCATTGAGACGACATGGGGCGTGTGCTCCTCGTCCTCGAGCTCCTCATGCACCAGCTCCTCCTCCAGGTACCGAGCGTCTGCTATGGAAATCAATGGCATTGGGAAGACGACCACGACGGCTGCTGCGGATGTCGACCCCGACGAGGGCGTCTCCTCCTACATCCCAGGCTCCTCCTCGTGCCCAAGTTCCCAAATGCTCTGAAAATCTGCAGGTCCTCCTCATCCTGCCCAAATCTGAAATCTTGATCTTTTTGGTCTGATTAGTGTATGGTCTGACTAGTGTATTTGTCTCTGAAATTTTGATGCATGGACTACTGTAAGTCTGCAGTTTGATAGCTGGGGAACTATATGGATTGTGTATGTTCCAACCTGATGATTTATCATTCTCAAATTTTTGAGATGAACCTGTAAATGCCATGCTCATTTTTTTGGTAAAAGCCGTGGATGTCATGCTCATTTTTTCTTGGTAAAAGTCGTGAATGCCATGCTCAATTTGTTTTGGTAAAACCTGTGTATGTCATCTCGTCGACTGAAATTTTCATCTTATTTCATGCTCCATCAGTACAGTCAGGCCCTTCCTTAGCTACAATGAAATCTGAAATTTTGACAAAAATCATGGCCATATTCTTCAATGCGATTTTTTCATCTAATATGCATAGAAATCAGTACAACCTTTGAGAATTTTCAGCAACATTGCATATGATCAGTACAGCCATACAAAAATCATGTTTTTTTTCTGCTAGCTTGCAGAGGGCTTCATAGCCGGAGGAGCTACCGGCTTGGTGGTGGAGATGACCGTCTACCCCATCGACACCATCAAGACCAGGATTCAGGTGAACCACTTCTGCTACTGTGCAGCAGTGCCATTTTGTTTTGTTTGAAGGCATGCAGTTCAGGTTTTGATTTTGCTTGCTTATAGTACTGGCCAGGCAATTAGTAAGACCGAATGCCCAACAATTACTTGCTCAAGGATGCCATTGTCTGACAACCTGTAATACCTGTACTGGAGGCCATGTCTGAACCTTACACTTATCTAATTTCCCTATATGGAAAGCCACAAAATGCAAGCTTCCATAATTCGCTTGAATTGTCAAAATTTGCAGGGCTAATTATTTTATTATGCCTCTGCTGATCATTTCAATCTGAAGTTTGTATCTGATGGATGTTGGAAAGAAAGCAGCAAACTGAATTTTAACTTTGCAAATTAACTGAATTTGTAAGTTTGCAGGTCTGGTCATTTCAATCTTGTTAACTGAACTTGAAAATGTTAACTGAATTTTGCAATGCAAACTAAACTTATTAAATGAAGGTGATGACAGTTTCAAGGGCACAGAACATGTTAATTTTCCCGAGGGAGTATCTCCTGCAATGCACACGTCTATTTTCTATCTAAGGTGCGAAAGATTCATGTTCATACACTGATCAACTCGAAATTCTACTCTTGTCTTCCGCTCATGTTCATACACGTTATTTATTGATCAATCTCCTAACTGAAGGCCCTCTAATTCGCCAATGACTATATTGATCGATTCCAAAATCTTATGATTGTTTCCAATATTACAGTGCTGAAATTCAGTTGAAAATAATGATTGTTCCTAGAAATTGACTGCCTGAGTGTTCGATTGTTTTTAAAAATGGCATTTTCATAGCCATTCCGAGATATATTACACGCACCATCACTTTCATATTGCTTATAGAGTCATTTTATTTTAGATATCGAGTTATAATCTTTGAGTTGTAAGTAAATAAAAATGTGATGATTTTCGTTATTAGAGCATTGTCCCGTGTGAAAAAAGGATGATGGAAGCTATGATTCCCTCACAAGTTGGGATGAGTCTCCGGACTTTCCAAAAAATAAAAGAGGCCAGCGAAGTCCATGAAAAAATAAAAGAGGCCAAAGAAGCCCATAAAAAAATAAAAAAAATGAGAGAAAGATAGAAGGGACAATGCTACTATCTGTCCACACTTTTGCTTCAAAGTAGCACCATGCTCTTCATAAAGAGTCTCCTATTTTGTCACTTTCATATAACTAGTGGAATTACATCTTTTGCACAACCACTTAGCTTCCTTTTTGAGCTTTCATACCCTTCTCTATTGCATTTGTTGCATGGTAATCCCTACCCACTCACATTGATATCTATTGATAGGAATCTCCATAGCCCGTTGATATGCTTAGTTGATGTGAGACTATCTTCTTCTTTTTTTGCAACCTCCACCATACTCTATTCCACCTATCGTACTATATCCATGGCTCATGCTCATGTATTGCGTGAGAGTTGAAAATGTTTAAAAACATAAAAAGTGTGAAACAATTGCTTGATTTTCATCGGGGTTGTGCATGACTTAGATACTTTGTGTGGTGAAGATGGAACATAGCCAGACCATATGATTAGTATGCTTGAAGTATTATTGTTTTTATGCCAATATTAGACTTTTGTTTTGAATCTTATGGATCTAAATATTCATGCCACAATAGAGAATATTATATGGATAAATATGTTAGGTAGCATTCCACATCAAAAATCTTGTTTTTATCATTTACCTATTCGAGAACGAGCAGGAATTAAGCTTGGGGATGCTGATACGTCTCCAAAGTATCTATAATTTTTTTTTATTCCATGCTATTATATTATCTGTTTTGGATGTTTTATATGCATTTATATATTGTTTTATATTATTTTTTGGACTAACTTATTAATCTAGAGCCTAGTGCCATTTTCTGTTTTTTTTTCATGTTTTTGAGTATTGCAAATAAGGAATATTAAACGGAGTCCAAACGGAATAAAATCTCCGGAATGATTTTTCTTGGACCAAAAGAAACCCAGAAGACTTGGAGTACGGGGCAGGACACCTGCCGGGAGGTCACAAGCCTCCAAGGCGTGCCCTAGGGGGTGGTCGCGCCCCTGGCTTGTGGGCCTCCTGCAGGCCTCCTGACCCTATTCTTTGGCCTATAAATTCTCAAATATTCCCCCATCGCTAAAAAGAGCCACGGAAATATTTTTCCACCGCTGGGAGTCTCTGTTCCCGTGAGATCCAATCTGGGAGCCTTTTTTGGTAATCTGCCGAAGAGGGAATTGATCACGGAGGGCATCTACATCAACTTCATTGCCACTCCGATGATGCTTGAGTAGTTCACCATAGACCTACGGGTCCATAGCTAGTAGGTAGATGGATTCTTCTCTCTCTTTGATCTTCAATACCATGTTCGTCATGATCTTTATGGAGATCTATTTGATGTAATACTCTTTTACGGTGTGTTTGTTGGGATCCGATGAATTATGAGTTTATGTTCAGATTATCTATGAATATTATTTGAATCTCTTCTGAATTCTTATATGCATGATTTCGAGTTATTGGTTTGGTTTGGCCAACTAGATTGATAATTATTGCAATGGGAGAAGTGCTTAGTTTTGGGTTCAATCTTGCGGTGTCCTCACCCAGTGACAAAGTAGGGGTAGCGATGCACGTATTGTATTGTTGCCACTGAGGATAAAAAGATGGGGTTTTCATCATATGGCTTGAGTTTATCCCTCTACATCATGTCATCTTACTTAATGCGTTACTCTGTTTTTCAAGAACTTAATACTCTAGATGCAATCTTGAGTCGGTCGATGTGTGAGTAATAGTTGTAGATGCATAATCGTTTCGGTCTACTTGACACGGATGTGATGCCTATATGCATAATCATTGTCTTAGGTATCTTCATAATTATTCGCTTTTCTATATCAATTGCCCGACAGTATTTTGTTTACCCACCATATTATTCCTTTATGAGAGAAGACTAGTGAAACCTATGGCCCCCGGGTCTATTTTCCATATTATACTTTCAGATCTATAAACCAAAAATACCAAAAATACCTTGATGCAATTTATTTACTATTGTTTCCGCAATCTTTTATATCTATCTCTATCAGATCTCATCCTTGCAAATAACTCTGAAGGGATTGACAGCCCATTTTTAGCGTTGGGTGCAAGAGTTTGATTATTTGTGTAGGTACTACGATTGGGGCCTTGCTTGTTCCTCCTACTGGATTGATACCTTAGTTCTCACCAAACTGAGGGAAATACTCATCTACTTCGCTGCATCACCCTTTCTATTCAAGGGAAAACCAACACAAGCTTAAGAGGCAGCAGACAGTAGTGGTTCACGCGCTCTTGGCAAAGGTCGTCGAGGAACTCGGAGTGGCGGTGAACAAATATAACAACACCAACAAGGTCTCGATTCAACAAGTATCTTCGGGCGACATTGTGACAGCCCCAATGCATTCCCTTCCCCCTCTTGTAATTTCTTCCCTTGTATGGCAACCTTGTTATGATGATTAAGTGGTTTGAGCTCAATGGTGTCTTCATTTTATGTTGCATCATGCCATCATGCATAACATCTTTTATCTTTGGGAAACGCTTCCTAGCAGGCATCTGATAGCATACGTTTATCATACTGGTCCCACACCGTCGATGCTTCTTTCATCTAATGGCCGAGATTGCTTCCGAAATCGTTTCATTAGTTTCCAAAACAGCCTGATTTTCCACCCATAACTACTCCCGCATTAACCTCACCTGCCAAACCCATCCCATACGCCCTTAGCTAAAAAAAACATGCACCCCCATCCTCATCACCTGCTCCGCTGCTCCGGACCTCGCCAATCTCATCGCGGCCTGGTTCTCGCCGCCATGAACCGGCCTCCCTTTTTCCCGTGAGACTCACCACGCAGGTGCGCCGTCCCATCCAGTTGTTGCGGCCGGCAGTAGCCACGACGCGCATGATGAGCGAACTCACAGTCTATGGTCGTCCCGGTCATCTACACTCTATTCGGACCCCCAGCGTCTAGGCCACCGGGGCGGAACCTTGCTGGAGTCCATCACGCGAACGAATCCATCACGTGAGGAACCTTGCTAGAGTCGCCCCCTACCTCCTCTGCATGTAGCATCTGTTGGGTAACGTAGCATAAATTCAAAAAAATTCCTACGCATATTCAGATCTTCCTATGGAGAGATCAACAACGAGAGAGGGGTAAGAGCATCTTCATACCTTTGAAGATCGCTAAGCGGAAGCGTTACTAGAACGCGGTTAATGGAGTCGTACTCGCGGCGATTCAGATCGCGGTGTGATTCCGATCTAGTGCCGAATCACGGCACCTCCGCGTTCAACACACGTGCAGCCCGGTGACGTCTCCCGCACCTTGATCCAGCAAGGAGGAGGGAGAGGTTGGGGAAGAACTGCAGCAGCACGACGACCTGGTGTCGATGGAGAGACGAGGTCTCCCGGCAGGGCTTCACCAAGCACCGACAAAGAGGAGGAGAAAGAAGGGCAGGGTTGCGCCGAGGGAGAGGGAAAAGTGTGCATCCCCCAATGGCCAAAAGTGCCCACTATATATAGGGGGAGGGAGGGGATGCGCCCCCTTGAGGGTTTCCCTCTCCTGGAGGGGGTGGCAGCCCTAGATGGGGGTAGGTGCAGCGGCCAAGGGGGGGAGGAGGGGTGCCGCACCCCTCTGGTGGGCCTTAGGCCCACCTGCGCTAGGGTTCCCCCCCCTCTCCCCTCTTCCCGCGCCATGGGCTGAGTGAGGGGGCGCACCAGCCCACCTAGGGGCTGGTTCCCTCCCCCACTTGGCCCATCTAGCCTCCCGGGGTCGTTGCCCCCTTTCGGTGGACCCCCGGGGCCACCTCCGGTGGTCCCGGTACGTTACCGGTGATGCCCGAAACACTTCTGGTGTCCGAAACCATCCGTCCTATATATCAATCTTTACCTTCGGACCATTCCGGAGCTCCTCGTGACGTCCGGGATCTTATCCGGGACTCCGAACAACTTTCGATAACCTCGTATAGCAATTCCCTATAACCCTAGCGTCATCGAACCTTAAGTGTGTAGAGCCTGCGGGTTCGGGAGACAGGCAAACATGACCGAGACACCTCTCCGCCCAATAACCATCAGCGGGGTCTGGATACCCATGGTGGCTCCCACTTGCTCCACGATGATCTCATCGGATGAACCACGATGTCAAGGATTCAATCAATCCCGTATACAATTCCCTTTGTCTGTCGGTATAGAACTTGCCCGAGATTCGATCGTCGGTATACCTATACCTTGTTCAATCTCGTTACCGGTAAGTCTCTTTACTTGTTCCGTAGCACGTCATCGTGTGACTAACTCCTTAGTCACATTGAGCTCATGATGATGTTCTACCGAGTGGGCCCAGAGATACCTCTCCGTCACACGGAGTGACAAATCCCGATCTCGATTCGTACCAACCCAACAGACACTTTTGGAGATACCCTTAGTGCACCTTTGTAGTCACCCAGTTACGTTGTGACGTTTGATACACCCAAAGCACTCCTACGGTATCCGGGAGTTGCACAATCTCACGGTCGAAGGAAAAGATACTTGACATTGGAAAAGCTTTAGCATACGAACAATACGATCTAGTGCTACGCTTAGGATTGGGTCTTGTCCATCACATCATTCTCCCAATGATGTGATCCCGTTATCAATGACATCTAATGCCCATGATCAGGAAACCATGATCATCTATTGACTAACGAGCTAGCCAACTAGAGGCTTGCTAGGGACACATTGTGATCTATTTATTCACACATGTATTACTGTTTCCTGTTAATACAATTATAGCATGAACAATAGACGATTATCATGAACAAGGAAATATGATAATAACCATTTTATTATTGCCTCTAGGGCATATTTCCAACAACATCCTCATCTAACTTAGGTAATTCTGCGAAATTTTCATATAGCTCTCTCTGATTTCTAACATATCTGTATGTCACGAGTGTCATTTGATGATTTTTGTCTACCTCCATTGTGTTTTTTCAACCGATTCATTATTTTGCCCACGCCATTGCGTATTATATGACTTAATCATAGTAATATCTCTGAATTTGGTATGTACATGACATACATGTGCTTCCTAATTTTGGCTGTAATACGAGTGAGAAGTGAGAAGATCTTTGTTGTGTTTCCCCACTCTTTGTTGTCTATGCTTCAAGGTTGAAGGGAGCACACATTGTTGGCCGCGCGAGAATCCGCCATGCCATCCTTATCATGACTATCCTTGTTATATAGAAAGTATATTGAGATTGCATGTAATGCCCCAGATGTAATCCTTGCCATATTTGAACCTTTCCCATTTTGGAAAACCATGTTGTGGTTGTTATGAGTCATCATTTCATGTGGATCATCTCTTGTCATCATCTTTGCATCATGGCACCATTCTTTTCTTTTGCATTTTCCATTCTTGTTGGTGTTGCTAGCTATGCTTGTGGTGGTGTGTGATGATGTGGGTGCTACCAAACTATGCTTGCAAACACATTGCTTTCATTCCATGTCAAAACCTTCTCCCCCTTTCTATTTATTTAACTTGTGTGACAAGCTTTGTGTGAACCTGTTTTAAAAATGTTATATTTTCTTAGAATCAACTTGTGTTTGAGTGGGGTGTTGTCTTGAGGTTTTTAATCTTTACATTAATTGGAGTTTCAATAAAACAACATATAAAATCCCTGTTTTGGATATAATTTAGTTGCTCCAAAAATAAGATTTGTATTTTATTTGAATAGGGCATAATTCCCTCATGCCCCAGGTGTTCTTATTTTTATTTTTAAGAGCCTGTGATACTCTGGGTATTTTTGCTTTGTTTGGTTTATTGGAAAATAGGAAAACCCTTTTTATTTTCTTCTCTGTGTTATCAGGCGCCCACGTGGGCTGGCTCCCTATTTTCTTTCCTGGGACGCCTCACCTCCCTCCTCTCGCACGCGGCCCGTAGCTCTCTCCTTCTTCCTCCTCGCTGTCGTCACCACTGTACGACTCCTCCACCACCACCGACCCCTTTCCCTCTCTGATCCAGTGGCTCCAAGCGCGTGCCCCGAGGCTTTTAAGCAGTCCGACGCCCTCTCCAACCCTAGCCCATTCCATTTTATCCCTCCTCTCTCCCTCGCGCCATCAGGGGAGAGCCTTCGACGCCGACGCCATGGATGGGCTCCAGTGAGCCTGGTAGCAAGCAGCAGATCGGCCTCCTCTTCCTCTTCGTCATCGCCAGGAGCACGTGGTGGCCGTGGAAGCTCTGTTCCCGCAGCAACCGGACGACGAGGACTCCTTCCACGACATCCACGACGACGGCTTGTTCCTCTCCTTCCAGCAAGCTCCTGTGCTCCGACTCGTCGCCCTCCCTCCTCTCCTGCGTCTGATCGTCGCCTAGACCCTAGGTGAGCCGCGCACCATTCTCCCCCGCTCCCCCTCTCTGTCAGCGCATGTAGCTAGTTGAGGCGATGCCCTGCCGGAGTCGCACCGTAGGTGCACGAGCAGTAGAAGCAGCAGCAGCTCCTCGCAGTAGTAGCACTGCCAAGCGACAGTTTTTCCCGCGCTAGCTTCGGGGATGGAACCCCCGTGCTCCCTGCATCCCTCGCCGATGATCATTCCCACCGTTGGTGGCCCGTGTGCTCGCCGGCGGCCACCTCTGCTTCGGTCAACGGAGTAGCAGGTAGCACCAAGGGGCCTGCTCAAAAGAGCAAGTAACCCCTCTCTGTCAAGTGTCCGACCGTAGTCCTACTGGTTTAGAGTGTGAGCTCGTTCCCATCGGGGAGGTATGGGGTTCGAGACCCAGCGCCCCCTTTTAATCTGGGTTTTTTTCTTTTCTGTCGATGTGTGGCAGAGGAGACATAAGAAGGTTTACCCCTCTGATAGTGCAGCTACACCACGGCAGCCCAGTGGTGTACATGTGAGTAGAGGTGTAGGAGGTAGTGGGTTCGAAACCCAGGGGCTCTGCTTTTTTAATTTATTTTTCTTTTTCTTCTCTTTTGCTGCATTTTTCTTATTTGTTTCTTTTAACAAAACCAGGGGGTGTTTTATTTCTTTTAAGTCCTAGAGTGCATGTGTGAGCACATGAGTGCATGTGTGTGTGCATGATAGTGTGTATGTGTGTGTGTGCATGATAGTGTGTATGTGTGCACACATGTGTGTGTGTGTGCGTGTGTGCATGGGGGTGCACATACACATGTGCAAGAGGGCCTAGCCCTCATGTTGCACCTATTCTTGTAGTGTGTGTGTGTGTGTGTGTGAGCACATGTATGTGTATGTGTGTGCTCATGCATGGGTGTGAGTGTGTATGTGTGCATATGCACTTGTGATGAGGGCCTAACCCCTCATGTTTGCCACTATGGAGTGGTGTTGTTGTGCATAGTGCTTGTGTGTGGGCATGTGTAGGTGTAGATGTGCTAGTTTTACATGTGATGTTATTCATTTATAGCTTGTTGGATTCTAGGTGGTATTTTTCTAGCTAGCTTTGTGCCTTGATGTTACATGCAAGTACCCATGTATTACATATGATTTTGGAGTAGAATCCTCTAAGGAATCCATTGGTGCAATCATATTTCACTTTAGAGAAACTTCATAAAACTGTTATTTTCTGTCATGATGCCATGTTTAGTGCTTTGTATTAGGTGGTGCCTTGACCCTTTGAGAATGAATCCTTGATGTAGTGGTAGTGGGTGAACCCCTCTACAACATGGGGTCTTTGTTATGTTTTTAGGAATTTGCATGCACCTATTGTGCCTTGTCAAAGTTGACACTTGGCTGAAGATGTTAGATTTGTGAAACCTTGTGATTTTCACTAAGTCTGGGAATCTGATGTTATTTTCTTCCCCTGTTGTCTTGGATGAATTAGCTCATGTGTTGGGAATCATCCCATGCAACAAACTAAAGTTTGTGAGATTTTGTGTTTGTCTATCTCCCTGTTAATTTCATGATTTTTCACTTCCTGTAGATATCATTTTGGAGGCTGCCAAAATGCTTCAGAGCATAAGCAGCCGGTGAAAATCTGTGATTTTCACTAAGTCCCAGAATCTGTGATATTTTGTCCAAGTTTGTGTCCATAGATCTACTCATGGGTGATTCCTTTGTATTAACTTATTGTTCAGGGTTGTAGAGCTTTTGGATGGCTTTTGCCTCATATCTTGCTTGCTTCATTTAGATGGTTGTAGCTACTTTAAATATTGTAGACAAACTGCTATGATGCTGTTGAAAACAGATTGCATGTTTTTGTTGATTTGAAGCTTGTGTGGGCATTGTTGATAGTGTGGTGTGTTCCCATGCACCACCCCACTTATATTTTGTTGCTTGATCATGTGGCAACCTGGCAACACCAGGGGAGTGCTATTGGAGTGTGTTTGTGGCTGATTTGAACCGTAGGTCTCGATATCTTGTTTTGTAGTTTCCGGTTGATCCGTAGCTCCGTTCTCTATGTTCTTCATATGTTTTTGCATCGTTTTCTCGTGATGCACATGTTCACGCCATATTCACGCATGTCAAGATAACTTAATATGAGGTTCTGTCCAGAATTCAATTAACTCAACTAATGCATATGAAAGTGACTAGACTAGTGATGCATGCTTCCTTCTTCACACATGCATCATATTGCTTGTTGCATCATGTGGTGTTGGTGTTCGTTGGATGTGATCTTATATTGGGTAGCATCGGTATCGGAGAGCGAGTACGTGGATTCTGGAGAGTACGTGCAGGAAGATCAAGAGCAGTTCCAAGCTGAAGACATCACAGGCAAGATGACCGTGACCTTGATACTGTATCCAGATTTGTTATGCTTAGAATCACGTTTCCTTTGATACATGCTCGCTGCCTACCACTTGATATAATGCCTCCTGTCTTTGCCATGAAACCCAAACACTTCCCTCTCCTAGCAAATGTTGTTTGGCTAAGTAGGCTTTCTCAACCTCTAATGAGTAGCTTTGCTAGTTGCAGGTGCCAGCTGTCTCATGTGATAACATGAGTATTTGATATCATTATGTTTAAATTACTATTTAATTAATGCACCTGTATACTTGGTAAATGACGGAAGGCCTAGCCTTTTGCCGGGTGATTTGTTCCGTTGTTGCTGCCTTAGTTTCGGTTATCGGTATTTGATTCCATAAATGATCGCTCCTAACACGTTCGGGGTTGTTATGGGGACCCCCTTGATAAATCGTGTAGTGTTAAGGCTTGTCTGGAAGGACGCAACATTGGTTTTAATCTGCAAATCACCTAATAATAATTTGCATAGGGAATAGCTACCCCGAGGATTTAATCAACAACCCGGGCCAGTGCTCCTCATGAGTGTTGGTCCAAACTAGAGCACTGTGCGGGGCCAACTCAGGGCAACTTGAGTGATTTCTATCAGACCACTGTACGCGTGCTTATCCGTCGTGTCCTGAGACTGAGATACGCGGCTCTTATCGGGGTCGTCGACACGAAGGGAGGTCCTGCTAGATTTGTCTTACCTTAGCGATATATCTTACGTATAGGAATCCCGAT
Organism: Hordeum vulgare subsp. vulgare; assembly: GCF_904849725.1. Taxonomy (NCBI): domain Eukaryota; kingdom Viridiplantae; phylum Streptophyta; class Magnoliopsida; order Poales; family Poaceae; genus Hordeum; species Hordeum vulgare. The sequence continues at coordinate 628,059,880 of NC_058519.1, forward strand.
GAAACTTTGGGTCTCCTCAAAGTTGAGGTTTTCCTCTAAGGAATCCGACGAGACCAAGAGATTCGTGATAGAGGGTTACTTTGCGGCCCGTGGCAGTTTGTGATGGACTAGTTGGAGCACCCCTGCAGGGTTAAATCCTTCGGAAAGCCATGCCCACGGTTATGTGGCAAATGTGGATATTTTGTTAACATCCAGTTCTAGACAACTTGAATTAACTCTAATAAAATTGCCAACTGTGTGCGTAACCGTGACTGTCTCCTTCGGAGATCGTTCCTCGAACAAGAACACGGTGGGGTTATGTTTGACGTAGGTAGGTGTTCAGGATCACTTAGTGATCAACCTAGTCTTTGATCGCTCGCGTAGTCCACCATATGATTACTCTGATTATCGTAAGTTAGCCACCATATAAGCTTAGGTTGCTGCAAACCCATACACTAAACCTTCCTCACCTAATAACTTGACTAGATTCAGTACCAAGGTCATTAGATTGCTGAGTCCCCGTGGCTCACAGATTCCTACAAACCCCAACAGGTACAGGTACGCCCGACGCAGGAGATCCTGATGACAACCAGTTGAAGTGGGAGTTCGATGAGGACTCTGGCCATCTTTATGTGAACTATCCAGAGGACTGAGGCTGTGGTTGTGATCGTGGGCTAGCATATGGGATGTGTTAGATCATCTGTTTTCTGTTTAAGTCCGTAGCTGGACCTGCTGCTGCTCTGAATAATGTGTGTCTGTAAGCTATATGATATATTCTTAACAGATGGTAAGTGTATGCCCTAGTACTCTTTAATTGTGTATTGTGATGATTATCCCGTTTGCGAAACGCGTAGATGCGCCCCTTTCCCCTTTTGAGGCCTCGCCCCCAAATAAGGATAGGGCCGCATCTTAGTCGTTACATTGCATCAGTACAATGCTTCTAGCTTTTCGTGTTTCATACATACATATAGTAGTACTACACCATTGGTGCTTAAACTCTGGTTCATATTTACCATGTCGCTTCTACACCGAGTCCACTTTGCTTCGTACATATCAACCCCGTGCTTCTACATTTATGTTCAGTTATGCTTCAAAGTAAGATGAGTTATACTAAGATAGCACATTGTCATGCTTCATACTGATGGTGCTTCCAAATTATAATTCAGATGCTCCTTTGGTTTAGATAAAATGCTTGTAATACCTCCTGCCTCTTTGGTCTTATGTTATCAATTGTTCTAACAATTCTCATATTTATCTTTGCTAATGTCTAAAATTTATAGATGTCAGTGCACCAGTGCCAACGAAAGCAATTCATCCATGTTTCAGTTGGTGTTGTCCTGGCGGGTGTGCTTTCCATGGTCTTGTTGGCTCGTCACGTACGTTCTCAACATCCTCACCGAGGTGTGCTTCGATAGTTCCGCTCTTCATTGTGCCATCGTCATCAAGATGAACCACCAGTCCAGAAGAGTGTAAAACACTCTTGGACCATCTGGACGTGGAAAGATGTGCGACCACTGCCGGTTGGGTTTGTATTGCGTCGGTGGAATTTGAAGCAACTAATATGGAAGCAAATTTGTAAATCTTTTGAATCTAATTGTATTTTATTGGGAAGCAAGTACTACTTTTTTGTGCATTGTTTGATGGAAATATTTTTGTTGTTGTTGGAGTCACGACTGATGATACATTCAAAACAATTGTCTGGTCGCAAGAAAGATATTTTTTCTGCTCAAACAATACATTGAACACACTTCCTAACTACGGCCCTGTTTGGATCATGGGGCTAGAGCTAGTTTGAGCTAGTTGGGGCTCAAATAACCCTTAAAGCATCCAACACATGGGTTAGTTTCCAATGATTGTAACAAGTGAGAAGCAATCTTCAGTTTCCATGCAAATCTGACCGTATGGAAGCAATTTGATCGAGACAAATAAAAATATAGTCCAAAACAATAAAGGTTACTCTTCGGAAGCAAACCAAACTTAAGCATCGGAAGCGAGGACCATCACGATTGAAAACAAGATGGGGTATATAGGAAGCAAACAAAAATAATCCTTATGATTGAAAACTTCGAACGAAATATTTTTTTAGGAAGCAATGATCCTGTTTGGAACCAATTTTTAGGAAGCAAGGGTTCTCGTGATTGGAAACAAACAAAATGAGGAAGCAAGGTCCTCATTTTAGGAAGCAACGATGCCTTGATTTCAGGGAGAAATTGTCAGGAAAGTTATTAATCCTAATTACTGCCAAATCTGCATGCAAATTGACTCAGGCGGGGGAGTTTACTGGTGGATCCAACGATTTGCATGCTTCCTATTGAATGGCCACGGACTAGTCTGATACATAGCAAAAATCTGTAGTCTGATGCCTAGTAGTTCCCTTTATCTTTTGTCTTGTGTTGCTTGTCTTGCACCTTGGTTTTTGAGTGGAGTGCAATGTGTGAGAGTGCATGTGATGGTTATGTGATGTGGGTGGAACAAGGTTCATCTCAAAACCCCTTGTTGCACCACAGCACCTTAAACCCCCTCTTCCTTTTGATTTTGTGGCAGATGTGAAGTTCCTGTTTTGGTCCCAATAAAAATGTTCCACATCTTTTAGAAATCTTCTTATTATTTGTGGGGTGCAACACTCTCTTCTTTGAATTTATTTTCCCTTTGTTTTTATTTAAAAACAGAGCCCAATTTCAAATAAAAGAATTTATTTTTGTACTTCTAAAATGCCCCACTTATTTTTATAAATAGTGGCAGCATTTTAAAAGCCCAAAGATAATTTTATTTTGTAAAAAAACATTTTTCTTTGCCCCTGTAGTATTTCAAAGATGCGTGTTATGTTTTTTTTTCTGCAAAGCTTTTACCACAAAGAGAGAGAGATGCGTGTTATGCGTGTTAGTTTAGGCCCATAGCCCACCAACGTGTTCCTCTTCTTCCCTGCGTTCGTCATCTCTGTAAGAACCAGAACCAGAGGGGCACCATTGATCGCCTCCTAGGTCGATCGGACGGTCATCCAGCTTCGGGTCGAGCTGCATAAGACCCCTGGTGGTTCCCTAACCCTAGCCCGTCTCCATTTCCATGCCGCCTCCACCCTTCTCCCTCGTCCCTTCTTCTTCGTGAGGTAAGAGAAGCAGAGTGCATGAGAGGTTCGAAGTTTGAGCATCAGGGCTGCGTCGCCCGTCGTCGTTGCCGTCCTCGTCGGTGGTGGCGCCCTTCACTGATTCGGAGATGTACAAAGGCTCGAGGGAGTCACCATCGTCCCGTTCCCGTTGCTAGGGAGGCCGGAGAGACTCCATGCCGTCAGCCCCGTCCTCGACTCCGACGAGCACCCGAAGCCCGAACCCCTATACCTGCTACATCGGGTGTGCCTCCTCCTCGCCCCGTACCTTGTAGGTTCCCCGTGGTGAGCATTCTCCTGCGCGTCATCGCCGTCATAGATCGCCGATAGGAGCCCCGCAGCCGTGTGCCGCCATGGCCAGTAGGTTGCAAGCTCGGTGCTTTGCCCCCCTGTAGATCGCGACGGGTTAGCCCCCGGAATGGAACCCTCTAGGGTTCCCGCAGCCCTGCCGGTAGTCCGTAGCCGCTGCCTTTGCTGCTCCACCCGCCGCTGGCAACTTCCCCTCCTTTGTGTGGAGGTGGAAGAAGGGCACCGTCATGGGTTAGTCCAAGGAGCCAAGCCCCTCCTTTGTTAGAAGCCGCAGTGTAGCCCGACTTGCAGCAGAATGCGCGACGTGGGTTCGAACCCAGCGCCCCACCATTTATTTACCTGAGTTTTTCTCCTTGCTGTGGTAGCTGCGGTGATAGATTACCTACAGTGTTACCTATGTTGGGTTAGTAGCCGCAGCATTATCCCAGCGCAAGAGGTCCAGGGTTCGAACCCTGTCGCGCCCTTTTAATGTTTTGGGATTTTTTTCGTCTGTAGAGCGTGGCAGTTCTGCTAGATAGGGTTTACCCCCCCTATTACAGCAACTAGCCCTGCATAGCAGAGTGGTGCTTGCCTCTGTGATGCACACAGAGGTGGTGGGTTTGAACCCCACCGGTCCCTTTTAATGGGAACCACTAGGCATCACACTACTGATGCCTAGCGTCCCGTAAGACCACTGCATAGCCCTAGGATTAGTAGCTAATGAACGTTGGACCTAGCGTCCCGTAAGACCACTGCATAGCCCTAGGATTAGTAGCTAATGAACGTTGGATCTGTACGGAGGATTGATAGGCTAACGTTGATCTTTTATTTCCTGATTGGTGTAACTGCTTCAAAACACATGCCTATCCATTAACTTCTGGGAGCCTTGCTTCCTAGAACAGAGTTACCATGGTGCTTTTGCTTCCATCGCTCGACAATGTCAAAATGTCTCATCTCGACATAGTACTTGTTTATCTTGGAAAAACTATATTGAACAAAAAAGGGTTCTAATATAAAATTCTTTATCTCTTTGCTGTACTGAAATCTATGTCGAGTGAACATCTTACTTTTGTTCCGAATAGAATAAAAATTTGCTTCCATGAACAACACAATTTGCTTCTATTGCAATTGAAAATTGCTTGGACCTAAAACAATTGTGTCCAAGAACTTTACTCCAATATAATACTAAAATTTTGCATCCAAGAATTTGTTTCCATGCAGAAAAATTTGAGTCAAATATATATTTTCATTATGTTTTCAACACAAGACAAACTTTGCTACCATCCACCATAAAAGTGCTTCCATCGCAAAACTAATTTACTCCTAACCGAACATAAATTTGTTTCCTTGCTCCGTCCGGTTATAAAACATATTTTCTTCAAGTCGCCAATAGTACGATGCTTCCATTTTTTCGATAAGGAGTACAATGCTTTCATATTGTATGTTTCCTAAAGACTAGAGACCTGCTTCCCTTCATGAGTGTGTGGCCATGTTCATTATGAGGTATATCCATGTATCTACATGCTTTTCAATGCTTCGCCGCCATATATACCTGCCTTTTCAACACCTATCAGCCCCGAAGCCAGCACACAACTGCTTGAGGCATTTATCAGTTAGGGATGATGCATCGGTATCAAAGGTAGGAAGCAAAAAATGGTACTATATGCACATTAGTAATGAAGAATATAAAATTTACGTTAAAATAATGCGACTAAATTAGAGCATTTTTTTAAAAAAAATTGAAAGAAAATGACCTATATACCAAGAAATATTTGTACTATAATATGAGAGCATGGCATGTTTCAATGGTGATACCAATGGCAAGAACAAAATTTCTAAAGTAAGACATGGAGTATGGAAGCAATCCACAAACCAAAAAAACACACAAAGTGTGATATAGGAACCCCATATGCAGGAAACAAGAAAATATGCTATCTCAGTATGACTGATTTTATGGGAAAGCATAGAACATTGGAAATGGAAACATCGAGGAGTGGGGCCGGTGCAGGTGGGTTTAAAGCATGACACGGAGAATCAAATCAGGGGCGGTGTTGTTGGAGGAACATGGGCGGCGCGGTGGATGGCGGCAATGGAGGTGATGTGCGTACCCTTGAGCATACCCTCTGCTTCAGCCTGATTTATTGTCGCATGTCCACTCAAAATGTAAGAAATGCAATATGTTAGCAAATATGAAGAAACAGTCATAGAGGGAATGAAAAAAGACATGAAGATGGTTGCTAAAAACAGATGTATGGAAGCAAGGCAATAGAATTAAGAAACTTATTTGTGAAACACAATAAGGGAAAATGTGGGAAGCATGAAAATATGGTAACTCAACATTACACATCCTGGTTGGAAGCATATATAGAACAAAACGTTGATAATGAGACAATATGCTCACGGCCAACATGGGGATCCATCTTTTGTGTCGTGGACATATATATATTTAACGGAATTGCTCTTCATCGATCTGTGAGCAATTATCTAGCTAAACAAAGCAATATTATTACATTGTAGAATCACGAAAAAATAACACTGGGTACATAAGTAGTGCCACTCAAAACCATGAAAAACTGATAGTGATTTTTTTTGTATCGACACCAACCGGGGGATGCATATTTGTATGATGTTATACATACGAATTTCATAGAAATTTGTTGATAATATAGTGACGGACTACAGGATATAGGTCATAATTTCACAGCCCGAGACAAAGAGTAATAAACTAAAGTATCCACACAAAGAGATCACACAAACGAATTTGATGTTCCTCCATGAAATATTTTATCTAGCCGAACGAAGCAATAATATAACATTGTAGAAGCACCAATAAATGGCACTAGATACATCAGTAGTGTAACTTGGAAGCAGGGAAATTCAAAACTGGGACAAAAACTAGTATTGTTATTTATACGATGTACATACTAATTTCATAGAAAATTATGGATGATATAGTAAATATGGAATGTACATCCCAATTTCATGCCCATGTATACGAAAGAAACCAAAGTATACACAAAGAGACCACACAAATTTCATAAAACAATTAGGCCAAAATTAACAAGCAATGCATGAATGTATAGTATCAAGAGAGATGAATCAAACCCTTGGTCAGATGGAGAGATGGGCTGGGCGAATGATGTGGTAGTCGAGTTGTGATGGCTATTTTGTTGGCACTCTTGCGGGGTGGACCTCAAGCGATGGAAGAAGTGCAATATGTCGATTTCGACATGGGCGCGTTGAATGTAGGGTGGGTGAGGAGGGTTGTAATCCGATGTTGGTTCTCTGGTCGTCCGATGCTACTTCGACAGCTGATTTGTAACTTCTGATCCATGAATTGATGTTGAGGAGGGAGGACTCAAATCTCTATTACCAGGATGGCGCATCACCGATCTCGCCCGGGAAAAGCATTGGTCGAGTGTAGGATGGGGTGTCCGGGCTGTCCGACGATGAGAAGAGAAGGAGGAGCGGGGGTGAGGGTGGGGGCGGAGCTGGTCAGATGGTCGACGATGAGGAAAGAACGAGGAGTGGCGGGGCGGAGCGGAAAAGGGATCTGGCGAGGCGACCAAGCTGGGTTGAGCTCGGGGTTACGGGCGTGAGTGGAAACACGCGATTAGAAAAAAAAATACCGGTCAAATGTTACGTGCCTGATTTTTCTATTTCCATCACTCGAATGATCTGACACTAAAGTCTTATCAAACTATAGATACAAAGTGTTTCCCTTTAATTTACTGTGTTAATATTGTTGTGTTCTGCCCACCTGTCATGCACTAGGGACCCTGGTGTGTATGACCAGTGGGACCCCACTATTGATTTATGTGTGTGCACACAGAGGTGGTGGGTTTGAACCCCACCACTCCCTTTTAATTTTCTGTGTTAATATTGTTGTATTCTGCCCACCTGCCATGCACTAGGGACCCTGGTGTGTATGGCTAGTGGGACCCCACTATTGATTTATGTGTTTTTTAATGTTTGTGATGTATTTTTCCAAATCTGGAATATTCCAGAAGAGGAATATGCCAAATCTGGCATATGCAAGATCATCCTGTTTTGACAAATAGTGGTAATGATTTTGGGTAGATTTTCTTTACTGTTTTGTGGTGTTTTTCTACGGGCAAATAGCTACTGTGCGACATCTTTGAGGTGAATTGGATGGGCAACGACATCGTTGGCTGAAATGGCTCACGTGCACCATTTTGACGAGTGGCAATTGCTCAGAGAGGAATAAGTGATAAAACGGCCGTCTGGCTGTTAACGGACGACGAGGTTAGGTTAGGACAGCCCGTTTAGGACAGGGGTTATGTGCTCCGCCAGGTGGGACCTACTTTAGTTGCTACGCCGCCCGCGAGTTGACCCCTTCCGCTTGATTCTCCCCTGCTCGACGACTCCCGCCGCCCTGTGCCTCTTCTCCGGCGGCGGCAACGATTTTCTTCTGGGGGCAGTGGATAGCCTTTCTCGATGGCGGAGGAGCTATCTCTGGTGAGTAATTTCGCAACCTAGCTCCATTCCCCACAATTTTGCAAGGATTTGTTGCCTCAAACTCTGTTTCCCCGCCGATTTGGAATGTAGATTTGTGTGTCGTGGACGGATTGAATTAGATGGAGGGAGGTGAGAATACTTCTAATCGGTAATGCACCCAACCCCCCTTCTTTAGCTGTTCTTGAACTCCATTTGTGCGTCCTCGTCCCCTAAAGTACCTCACTCCACTACCGCTTCCCCCTTCCCGCCATTGACAAAACAGGGGCAGGGGAGATTTTGCGCCTACCTCCTCAATTACAGTAGAATTCTTTCCTTGTAAAGCCAAGCTAGTTGATGGTAGCGTCTAAGACATTCATAGAGATACATTTGTTCGGTGGGATGTCGATTGTAGAGATATTGATCCACATGAGTTGCAGAGCATGGAGGAGAAGGCCGTGCAAAATTTGGTGGAGATAATTGGGGAGAGTACTGTTTGGTGTCCGGATCAAGAGGTATCACAGCTACGGTTCGACAATTGGAAGGGTTGTTATGTGAGAATCGAGGATGGGGAAGATATGGTAGCTGAAATTGATCGACAAGAAGGTTGGACAAGCAAAGCTGCAACTTTTTATGCAGAGTTAATTGATCTGAAATCTGATTCCAAAGTTGGTTATGTGCAATCAAAAATGGCTTCACAGATGGCAGATGCTGAGTGGGTTGCACAAAAGTAGATGTTGTTGCCGATGATTTCTGAATTGACAGTAATAGGTGAAGAAAGAAGGGATGATGCTAATGAAGAAGAGGGCCACAATGGTGCTGGAACAGTTGTTTCTATTGATTGGAATGATGTAGATTTAGAGGAACGTACAGATTTGGTCATTGCACCTATATCTGACATTAAGATGGCCAAATTATTTGGCATTCCATTTGATGACAAAGATAAGGAGAAAGATGACACTAGTGTGCGTGCTGGTGCTAACCCCCGAAATTCAAACCCTCAAGATGATGCTGATATCCTCCAGCATATGATGGAAATGGGTGCAGATGCTGTGGATGATGCAGATGCCAATGAGCTGGTAAATTTGTATGATAAAGAGAACCCCGTTATTGAAGTGGGGAAGTTGTGGCCAAACATGGATGAGTTTAGGATGTGTTTCAAGACCTATGAAGTGAATCATGAGTTTGAGGCCAAGATTTTGTGGACTGATCAAAAGAAATTTTATGCTAGGTGCCAAGGTTATGATGGAGGTGCCAATCCCTGTAAGTGGTACATATCTACTAGACGACAACCTGATGGAAGTACAACCAAGGTAAATCAAATCCCAAATCAGCATACTTGTATTACGAGTTCACAAACAGTTTCAAGGATGACATCACATATTTGGATTACAGAAAAGATTACTCCTATTTTAGCCAAGACACCAAATACTACAGCAAAGAGACTTAAAGTTGACTTGGAAAAGAAATACCCTATTGTGCTAAATTATACCACAGTGTGGAAGGCAAAACAAAGGGCAATGAAAGCATTATACGGTGATTGGGCAATTACATTTAGGATGTTGTATAACTTTAAAGCAGAGGTGGAGAAGAGGTCACCTGGAAGTTTGCTGGAGATAGATACTGAGGTAAAAGAGGATGGCAAGGTTTATTTCAACAAGTTTTTTATGTGTCTAAAGCCTTGCATCGATGGATTTAAAGCAGGGTGCTGTCCATATTTGAGCATAGACTCATCTTTTTTGACTAGAAAGTGGAATGGTCAGTTGGCAGCATGCAATGCTCTAGATGGAGACAACTGGATGTTTCCTGTTGCCATTGGAATGTTCCAATCAGAGACAGAGGCATCGTGGACCTGGTTCATGATGCAGCTCAAAAGATGCATAGAGCCAGTATCACCTTTGGTCATCCACACAGATGTATGCAAAGGGCTAGAAAATGCAGTCAAGATTGTTTTTCCCCCATGCTGAGCAGAGGGAGTGCTTTGGCCATATGTGGATGAATTTGATCAAAAAATCAGAGGGGAAGGATTTGGGCGCATGCGGCCATCCGCAAGATCCTACACCACACACACCTATTCCTATCACCTTGGTAAGATAATGGTAGCATGTGGTGAGAATTATTTTTCTACATGGTTGAACACATACCATTCTCTTTTATGGTATAGGTCAGGTTTTAATACTGCCATCAAGTGTGATCATATCAACAATAACTTGGCAGAAAGTTTCAACAACAAGGTGAAGGAGTTGAAAGATTTGCCTGTGCATGACATGGTGGACCAAATCAGGATCATGATCATGCGTATGTGGGAGTTGAGAAGAAGAATTGGTGAGCTTTTACAAGGGGATAAGCTACCGGCAGTGGTACAACATGTGGTCAACAGGAGTTGAAAGCTTTCACATCTAGCTATTGAGAAATCTTCATTGTGGGGTGCTGAAGTTAGAGATACAAAGACTAGCAAGAGGCATATTGTCAACACTAATTTGCATGAATGCACTTGCCAAGAGTGGAAACACACTGGGAAACCATGTGAGCACGCCATACTCTTTTTAGCATCTAGACCCAAGTTAAATATGCACCCATACTTGCATGACTATTACTCAGTACAGAGATTCCGGGATGCATATGCTACCCCAATTCCAGCACTGACAAACCAATCACAATGGCCTGAGCTGGACTTTGAATTTTTCATGTGTCCACCCATCACTAGAAGAAAGGCTGGAAGGCCCAAACAGAGCAGATTCAAAGCATGGTTTGAGAAAGGGGGAGTAGTAAGAAAGGGAAAAAGATAAGTATGTGAAGCCAAAAAGGGCTCAAGAAGGTAACAAAAATAGATGCAAGTTGTGTGAGGAACTTGGGCATAGAATTGGTTCACCAAAATGCTGTTACACTCCGGGAAGACCAAAGTATGTTAACGTTACTATTTATGTTGTTTCTTGTTGTTTATGATTTTTTCAGTCTCTAACTAAGTGATATGATTTATTTTTCAGGAGAAAGCATGCAGAAAAAATGCCACCTCTTGTTGTTGAACAGTGCTTGCCACTGAAAAAGGCAAGACTCAATGGATGTATAAAGAAGAGAAGGTTTAATCTAGTAACTGAACCTATTTTGGATGCACCTGAGCAAACTGAACATGTTCTGGACGCAGCATACCAAATTGAACCTGTTTTCGATGCACCGAAGCAGTGTGAACTTGTTTTCGATGCACCGGAGTAGTGTGAACCTATTTTCGATGCACATGAACCAATTCTGTAAACTAAACCTGTTCTGGAGCTTGTTGTGCAAATTAAACCTGTTCTGGAGCTTGTTGTGCAAAGTGAACCTTTTTTGGAGCTTGCTGTGCAAAGTGAAATTGTTGCTGAAGTTGAGGAGGTGCATCAGGTGAAGCATGCTGAGGTGCTTGGCCGTGCCGTGGGGAGGCCTACTGGTCGTGGCAAGAAAACCAGGAGCATCAACAAGTTGTCCGCCGTAGAAGTTGAGAATTCGAAAAAATCGAGTGGTAAGAAGAGGCAAAATAAATAGATTTGGCAATTGTGTTCTGATGTGAAGACTTGTTATTTGAATCCAAAATTTGTAATAATGATGTGGTTGGCAATTGTGTTCTGAACTGAAGACTTGTCATTTGAATTCAAAACTTGAAAGTTGAACCACATTTGTAATAATGATGTGATGTTATTTGTAATAATCTGTTGTTTTAATGATGTGATGCTATTTGCAATGCTTTGGTGGGGTTTTGACTATTTTCATTGTCAAGTTTTCAAAACCCCTCGTCCGCGACCTTGGCCACGGCAACGCTGAACTCTTTGGTAGCGCAACAATTCTTTAGTTAACAAAGTGCAGCAATTCTTCATTTAATCGATGTGGAGGCGCATAACGTTTCGATGGAGCTGGGCCGACCAATGAAAGCGCTGCCCGCGGATCGCCGACGTAGCCCTACTTCCTGATCCAGACCGTCCGGACATGTGCGGGTTTTTGATGGGGTTTTGAAAGGTTTTCAAACGTTAGGGTTGAGCATAAGTAATTCAAAAAATGAAAAAATAGGAAACTTGTGGCAATCATCATTCTATGTGACTAACTCCATAGGAAAAATAAGAAATCTGGACTATGGAGTTTTTCATGAAAAAACCTTCACAAACTTGGCTATCACGAACGAGGTTTTACGGTTTTCAAACGTTAGGGTTGAGCATAAGTAATTCAAAAAAAATCAAAAAATAGGAAACTTCTGGCAATCATCATTCTATGTGACTAACTGCATAGGAAAAATAAGAAATCTAGACTATGGAGTTTTTCATAAAAACCTTCACAAACTTGGCTATCATGAACGAGGTTGTACGGTTTTCAAACGTTAGGGTTGAGCATAAGTAATTCAAAAAAAATCAAAAAATAGGAAACTTGTGGCAATCATCATTCTATGTGACTAACTCCATAGGAAAAATAAGAAATCTGGACTATGGAGTTTTTCATGAAAAAACCTTCACAAACTTGGCTATCACGAACGAGGTTGTACGGTTTTCAAACGTTAGGGTTGAGCTTAAGTAATTCAAAAAAAATTAAAAAAAAAAAGAAAACTGGTGCCAATCAATTTGAGTTGTTTGTATATGGCAAAGTAAGAACATGTGTACTGGTTTCCAATATTTTATTTTTTTTAATTTTTTATGCTCATTTCAAACTTGGTCAAACCTAAGTTTGACAAACATTTAAATAAGTTTCAAACATGAAAATGACAAACCAAGCCTGGATCCTTCTTAGTCACTCCAAAATGAAGCTTTTGTGATGTTTTTGAAAGTTTGAAGTTCAACACCCAAAACCACTTGTCTTCACACATGTGTTTCAAATTAGCTCCAAAGGGGGTAAATACCCCATTTCTAAACAGGTTTTTTGTCCACCATGTCTAAAACAATCAAATCAATTTGAGTTGTTAGTATATGACAAAGTAAGAACATGTGTACTAGTTTTCCAATATTTTATTTTATTTTATTTTTTATGTTCATTTTAAACTTGGTCAAACCTAAGTTTGACAAACATTTAAACAAGTTTCAAACATGAAAATGACAAACCAAGCCTGGATCCTTCTTAGTCACTCCAAAATTAAGCTTTTGTGACGTTTTTAAAAGTTTGAAGTTCAACACCCAAAACCACTTGTCTTCACACATGAGTTTCAAATTAGCTCCAAAGGAGGTAAATACCCCATTTCTAAACAGGTTTTTTGTCCACCATGTCTAAAACAGCCAAATCAATTTGAGTTGTTAGTATATGACAAAGTAAGAATATGTGCACTGGTTTTCCAATATTTTTATTTTTTATTTTATTTTTTATGATCATTTCAAACTTGGTCAAATCTAAGTTTGACAAACATTTAAACAAGTTTCAAACATGAAAATGACAAACCAAGCCTGGATCCTTCTTAGTCACTCCAAAATGAAGCTTTTGTGAGGTTTTGAGTATTTTCATTTTCAAAGTTTTCAAAATCTGGACTACTATGTTCGAGTTATCACATATCAGTGAAGGATTTTTCGTTCCTTTGTTTATAAGACAGGTTTATATTTTTTTTTTCTCGTTACTATATGACATAACAGTACTATGTGCGTCGGTTTTTATATATTTTCAAATTTTTTAATTATGTATGCTCATTTCGAACTTGGTCAACCAAAACCATGTTAACCTGGGTTGTTGGATCGAGGCCTTGTAGAAGGAATATTGCGTTGGACGGTTGCGATTGGCCCCTCAGCTAGAGCGATTCGCGAGACGCTCGTTCTGCGCTCGGATTGGTTGGTCCGCAAGACACCCGTTGGCCCGTTGTGTTTCGTGTAGTCTTTTGCAGGGTGCCCGCTTTTGCATGCATCGATTCGGACGTTGCACCGCAGCAATTAAACCACATCGCTGACTTGTCTCAGACGTCGCGTCGCACCAGAGCAATTAACGTCATTGTTCAGACTCGGTTGCAACGGGCGGCAAAAACAGAGCACAAGCACGCTCGATTCAACTTCAAGTACACACGCGTTGGCCATTTACTCGCACGCCTCTCTTTGCCTTCATCTTCTCCAACCGGCTATATAACCACCACCTCTCTCCACTGAAACCACATATCCAGTTCTAGCGCCCCCTCTCTCCCCTCCAGTTCTCGTTACTCTCCTCTCTCTCTAGTCGCGGTGGAGTTCGTCGAAGTCACCTTCACCCCGCCACCTGCCGTGCCGGAGAGGCGCTTCCCGACCGGCGTGATCGTGGAGGACACCCTCCGCGTCTGGTCCATATCGAGGTGGAGGGGCCCGGTGGAACTCACCCACGAGTTCCTCAACCTCGGCTACACCCACCTCAACCTCCCACCCGGCACGCGCCCGATGTTCCACCTCAACATCAATCCGGACGATGGTGGCATCCCCCTGGTGATGCTCACCGTCACCTTCAGGAATGGGTGTGATGCGCATGCGCTCCTCGGGCGAATCTTCTGGTGTGGATGTGAGTTCATCGCATTCATAGCCTACAACATCTTCACCAACTACGAGAGCATCTTCCCTTCTCCCAACCAGATGCACTCCCTCCCCTACAACTTCAACGAGCAATGAAGATGCCGGAGAAGGAGAAGGTGGGGTTCCCGGAGAAGGCGATGGTGGCCGGGGTTTAGGCTTTAGGGGCGGCGTTCCCTCGTTTTATTTTCGTTGTACTATTATGATCGTGTAATATATGAAAAACTATGTTTGTCCTACTATCTATGTATCGTGTAATATATATCTATGTATGGGTACCCATCTATGTATTGTGCGTCCACCTACTATCTATGTTTGACCTACTATATATGTAGAATTCCATTCGGTACCTTTGGGGTTTTCTTTTTCCTTCTGGATGACGATGTCACCGCGTTCAAAAGACGCGGGATGATTTGCCAATATTTCCCGTTCAAAAAAAAACGGTCGTGTCAATATTTTTCTTCTTTGTAGAAGGCCTAAGACATATGCCCCGAAAGCCCATGGAAGTGGTAATTGGGCCATAAGTTCAGTCTAAAAGGGTTGCATGTCTTAGTCTCTTTACATGGTTGTGGGTTAATTGTTAAAAAAACAGGGATATATTGGTGCCCCTACGCCTGTGGGCTATTTTTGGGTTAGTTACTCAAGGGCCCATTTACTCAACGTCATTGTCACGGACCAACAATCTATTGGGTAGCCCATTGAGTTTTTTTAACATGAGCTGAATTTTTGTCGGCTTGCCCGTTAACCGAATAACTAACAGTATATACAAGTGTTGGACTTTAGACTGACAACAACAAGTTGACTGAAGAAATTGCCGTAGCAAATCGGAATCCACGAACTTGTCATGGCGCACAGATCACGTCCTCTGCCCTCAAGCTGACGGGCCCCAAGCTGACTACAAATTATATCCACGCCCTTCTAGTGACGGATGAACAACAAGTAAAAAAAATAGAGCAATGATACAACCATAAAATCCTCCTACCATTGTATTTGCTTGCTTCTGCAAATCGACCATCTGCTTGAGATGTTTCTTGATCTGCTTCAGCATCGCGCGCATTCCTCGTCGTCGTCACGGCTCTGTCCCTCCAATTCTCCACAGCATTCGGCGGCAAGCCCAAATTGAGCTCCCAGGTTGCCGCCCCATTCGAATCAATGTAGCCCTCAAGTTGAAGCCTCTCAATATACGCATCCATACACTCGAAATGGTCACATTTCTTCAGGATCTGGAAAAAGCAACACGAACCCTAAATCCAAAATTCGACTACAAAAACCGAAATGGGGAGAAACTAGAGCAACTACAAAATAAGTGAAATCTAACCTTCCCATCCCGTTGCCATCTTGACTGTGAGGTGGAGGAGGAGGTAGACATCTCTCTCTCTCGTTGCCTCGCTTCGTCGCCGGAGAAGAGGAAGATAGGGGAAAGGGGGAAGAAATTGCACGGGGGTGGGCGGCCGGGCACGGGCGCTGTTTTGGCATAGTTGCGGTGAGGTGGGTCCCATGCTGACATGGATAAGTGGTGGGTCTAGCTGCGGTGAGGTGGGTCCCGCGCTGACAGGTGGGTCTAGCTGCGGTGAGGTGGGTCCAGCGCGGTCAGTTGGATATCTCCCACGCTGACGTGGATAAGTGGTGGTGGGTCCAACGTTTTGTGGTCTCACATAATCCTAACATCATACATCAGTTGCGTTTAACCAACATGTCACACCTGGGCTATTTGTGTTCTAAAAAACGTCGCACGCGAGCCATTTCAGCCAACGATGTCGTTGTCCATCAATTGCCCCTCAACGATGTCGCACAGGAGCTATTTGCCCGTTTTTCTGCATACAAGTATAATAGTACGATATATGGATTTGGGGTAGAAAACCCCAGGAATCCAATGGTGGCACTGGATTACAGTTTCGAGCAGTTGTGCAAAAGTGTCATTTCTGATGAGGTGGCACCTTGTCATTTGAGTAGGATTGTTTCTGTGCATATTTTGAAGTTGTGCATACATGCATCATATTGAACATTGTGCTCATCCGGCGTGTCCTGAGACTCAGATACGCGACTGATACGTCCATTTTGCATCATGCTTTCATGTTGATATTTATTGCTTCTTGGGCTGTTATATTACTTGTGGTACCATATTTATGCCTTTTCTCTCTTATTTTGCAAGGTTTATTTGAAGAGGGAGAATTCAGGCAGCTGGAATTCTGGACTGGAAAAGGAGCAAATCCTAGTCCACTATTCTGCACATCTCCAAATGCCCTGAAAATTTACGTGGATTTTTCTGGATTATACTAAAAATACTGGGCGAAAGAACTACCGGAGGGGGGCCACCAGGGCCCCACAAGCTTGCCCACCGCCGCCACCCCCTGGTGGCGCAGGGCAGGCTTGTAGGCTGCTTGAAGGCCCACTAGCCCCCCTCATTTGCTTTATGAAGCGTCCTGGTCTGAAAAAATCAATCGGGAGCTTTTTCGTGGTTTCGCCGCCGCCACGAGGCGAAACTTGAGCAGATCCAATCTAGAGCTCCAGCACGACGATCCTGCCGGGGAAATTTCCCTCCCGGAGGGGGAAATCGTCGCCATCGTCATCACCAACACTCCTCTCGCCGGAGGGGAGGTATCTTCATCAACATCTTCATCAGCACCATCTCCTATCCAATCCCTAGTTCATCTCTTGTAACCAATCTTCGTCTCGCAAGTGCGATTGGTACTTGTAAGGTTGCTAGTAGTGTTGATTACTCTTTGTAGTTGATGCTAGTTGGACTACTTGGTGGAAGAGTTTATGTTCAGATCCTTGATGCTATTCATTACACCTCTGGTCATGATTATGATTATGTCTTGTGAGTAGTTACTTTTGTTCCTGAGGACATGGGATAAGTCATGCTGATAATAGTCATGTGAATATGATATTCGTTCGGTATTTTGATATGGTGTATGTTGTTTTTCCTCTAGTGGTGTTATGTGAACGTAGACTACATAACACTTCACCATATTTGGGCCTAGAGGAAGGCATTGGGAAGTAGTAAGTAGATGATGGGTTGCTGGAGTGACAGAAGCTTAAACCCCAGTTTATGCGTTGCTTCGTGAGGGGCTGATTTGGATCCACTAGTTTAATGCTATGGTTAGACTTTGTCTTAATTATTCTTTTGTAGTTGCGGATGCTTGCAAGAGAGGTTAATCATAAGTGGGATGCTTGTCCAAGTAAGGGCAGTACCCAAGCGCCGGTCCACCCACATATCAAACTATCAAAGTAACGAACGTGAATCATATGAACATGATGAAACTAGCATGACAGAAATTCCCGTGTGTCCTCGGGAGCGTTTTTCCTCCTATAAGAGTTTGTTCAGGCTTGTACCTTGATACAAAAGGGATTGGGCCACTTGCTGCACCGTTGCTACTACTTGTTACTTGTTACTCTTTGCTTGCTACGTTTCACCTCGCTACACAATCACTTGTTACCGCTACTTTCAGTGCTTGTAGTTATTACCTTGCTAAAATCCGTTTATCAGAGCCTTCTGCTCCTCGTTGGGATCGACACTCTTACTTATCGAAAGGACTACGATTGATCCCCTATACTTGTGGGTCATCAAGACTCTTTTCTGGCGCCGTTGCCGGGGAGTGAAGCGCCTTTGGTAAGTGGAAATTGGTAAGGAAACATTTATATATTTTGCTGAAATTTATTGTCACTTGTCACTATGGAAACTCTTCCTTTGAGGAGTTTGTTCGGGGTATCTTCACCACGAACGGAAGCACGAGGAGTTTCTCCTCAACCTGAGGTACCTACTGAAAATATCTTTTATGAAATTCCTTTGGGTATGCTTGAGAAACTGGTGGCTAATCCTTTTACAAGAGATGGATCTTCACATCCAGACTTTCATCTAATATATGTAGATGAAGTTTGTGGTTTATTTAAGCTTGCAGGTTTGCCCGAGGATGAGGTAAATAAGAAAGTCTTTCCTTTATCTTTGAAGGATAAGGCGTTGACATGGTATATGCTATGTGATGATACTGGATCATGGGGCTACAATCGGTTGAAATTGGAATTTCATCAAAAGTTCTATCCTATGCATTTAGTACATCGTGATCAGAACTTTATTTATAACTTTTGGCCTCGTGACAGGGAAAGCATAGGTCAAGCTTTGGGGAGGCTTAAATCAATGCTATATTCATGCCCCAATCATGAGCTCTTGAGAGAAATCATCACTCAAAACTTTTTTGCTCGGCTTTCTCATGAAGATCGTACCATGCTTGACACTTCTTGTGCTCGTTCTTTTATGAAGAAGGATATTGATCACAAGTGAAATTTATTGGAGAGAATCAAATGCAACTCTGAGGATTGGGAGCTGGAGGAAGGTAAGGACTAAGGTATGAATTTCCAGTTTGATTGCGTTAAATCTTTTGTTGAGACAAACACTTCTAGAGATTTTAGCGCTAAGTATGGACTTGACTCTGAGATAGTAGCTTCTGTATGTGAATATTTTGTTGCTCATGTTGATATTCCCAAAGAGAAGTGGTTTAAATATCATCCTCTTGTAGAAAGCAACATAGCCAAAACCAATCTAGTTGAGGAGAAAATCATAGCTTTTAGTGATCCTGTTGTTCCTTGTGCTTACAGTGAGAAACCACCATACCCTGCTAGGATGAAGGGTTATTCTAAAGCTCCAACTGTGATACGTAGGGGTTACATTAGACCACTTGCACCCCCTGAGGAGATTAGAGTTGAACCTAGTGTTGCTATTATCAAAGATCTCTTAGCCGAAGACATAGATGGGCATGTTATCAAATTCTGTGAGGACTCCGCTAGAATTGCTAAACCTCATGCGAAAGACAAGCACAAACCTGTAGTTGGCCTGCCCGTTGTTTCTATTAAGATAGGAGATCACTGTTACCATGGTTTATGTGATATGGGAGCTAGTGTTAGTGCGATACCCCGTTCTCTATATGATGAAATCAAAGATGAGATTGCACCTGCTGAATTAGAACCCATTGATGTCACTATTACGCTAGCTAATAGAGACACTATCTGCCCTCTGGGAATTGTGAGAGACGTAGAAGTCTTGTGTGGTAAGACGAAGTATCCTACTGATATCCTCGTCCTTGGTACTGCACAAGATAGCTTTTGTCCCATCATATTCGGTAGACCCTTTCTCAACACTGTCAATGCTCACATTGATTGCATTAAGCAGACTGTCACAGTAAGTTTCGGGGGTGTGTCTCATGAATTTAACTTCTCCAAGTTTGGAAGACAACCCCATGAAAGAGAGTCGTCTGGTAGAGATGAAATCATTGCTCTTGCCTCTATTGTCGTACCTCCTACAGATCCTTTAGAGCAATATCTGCTTGAGCATGAAAATGATATGCATATGGAGGAGAGAGATGAGATAGATAGAATTGTCTTAGAACAACATCCTATTCTCAAGAATAATCTCCCTCTTGAACTGCTTGGGGATCCTCCCCCACCAAAGGGTGATCCTGTGTTCGAGCTTAAACAGTTGCCTGATACTCTTAAGTATGCCTATCTTGATGAGAAGGAGATATATCCTGTCATTATTAGTGCTCTCCTCTCATAGCGTGAAGAGAAGAAGTTACTAAAAACTCTGAGGAAGCACCGCGCTACTATTGGATATACTCTTGATGATCTTAAGGGTATTAGTCCTACTCTATGTCAGCACAAGATTAAAACCGATCCTGACTTTAGACCAGTTGCTGATCATCAAAGGAGATTAAATCCTAAGATGAAAGAGGTCGTTAGAAAAGAAATATTAAAGCTTCTGGAAGCAGGAATCATTTATCATGTTGCTCATAGTGATTGGGTAAGTCAAGTACATTGCGTACCCAAGAAGGGAGGTATCACCGTCGTTCCTAATGATAAGGATGAACTAATCCCACAAAGGATTATTACCGGCTATAGAATGGTGATAGACTTCCGGAAACTGAACAAGGCAACCAGGAAAGATCATTATCCTTTGTCGTTCATCGACCAAATGCTAGAAAGGCTCTCAAAGCACACACACTTCTGCTTTCTAGACGGTTATTCAGGTTTCTCGCAGATACCTGTTGCACAATTTGATCAAGAGAAAACCACTTTCACCTGCCCTTTCGGTACCTTTGCCTATAGATGTATGCCTTTTGGCTTATGTAATGCACCTGCCACCTTCCAAAGATGTATGATGGCTATATTCTCTGACTTTTGTGAAAAGATTGTCGAGGTTTTCATGGATGACTTCTCCGTTTACGGTATTGGGTAACGTAGCATAAATTCAAAAAAATTCCTACGCATATTCAGATCTTCCTATGGAGAGACCAGCAACGAGAGAGGGGTGAGTGCGTCTTCATACCTTTGAAGATCGCTAAGCGGAAGCGTTGCTAGAACGCGGTTGATGGAGTCGTACTCGCGGCGATTCATATTGCGGTGTGACTCTCATCTAGTGCCCAACCACGGCACCTCCGCGTTCAACACATGTGCAGCCCGATGACGTCTCCCGCACCTTGATCCAGCAAGGAGGAGGGAGAGGTTGGGGAAGATCTCCGGCAGCACGACGGCATGGTGTCGAAGGAGAGACGAGGTCTCCCGGCAGGGCTTCGCCAAGCACCGACAAAGAGGAAGAAGAAGGGGGGCAGGGCTGCACCGAGGGAGATGGAAAACTGTGTGTAAAACAGCCCCAAAACCCCCACTATATAGGAGGAGGGGGGTGCCACCCCTAGGGTTCCCACCCTAGGTGGTGCGGCAGCCCCCCCCCCCGGATGGGAGGTGCGGCGGCCAGGGCACGGGGAGGGGGTGGCGCACACCTAGGTGGGCCTTAGGCCCACCAGCGCCTAGGGTTCCCCCCTCTCCACCTCCTGCGCCTTGGGCCTCCTTGTGGGAGGCGCACCATCCCACTTTGGGCTGGTTTCCCTACCTCTTTTGTCCCATGCTACCTCTTGGGGCTGGTGGCCCCTCCGGGTGGACCCCGGGACCATTTCTGGAGGTCCCGGTGGTCCCGGTACATTACTAGTGACGCCCGAAACATTTCCGGTGTCCAAAACCATCCATCCTATATATCAATCTTTACCTCCGGACCATTCCGGAGCTCCTCGTGACGTCCGGGATCTCATCCGGGACTCCGAACAACTTTCGGTAACCTTGTATAACAATTCCCTATAACCCTAGTGTCATTGAACCTTAAGTGTGTAGACCCTACGGGTTCGGGAGACAGGCAGACATGACCGAGACACCTCTCCGGACAATAACCATCAGCGGGGTCTGGATACCCATGGTGGCTCCCACTTGCTCCATGATGATCTCATCGGATGAACCACGATGTCAAGGATTCAATCAATCCCGTATACAATTCCCTTTGTCTATCGGTATAGAACTTGCCCGAGATTCGATCGTCGGTATACATATACCTTGTTCAATCTCGTTATCGGTAAGTCTCTTTACTCGTTCCGTAGCACGTCATCGTGTGACTAACTCCTTAGTCACATTGAGCTCATGATGATGTTCTACCAAGTGGGCCCAGAGATACCTCTCCGTCATGCGGAGTGACAAATCCCGATCTCGATTCGTACCAACCCAACAGACACTTTCAGAGGTACCCGTAGTGCACCTTTATAGTCACCCAGTTACGTTGTGACGTTTGATACACCCAAAGCACTCCTACGGTATCCGGGAGTTGCACAATCTCACGGTCAAAGGAAAAGACACTTGACATTAGAAAAGCTTTAGCATACGAACAATACTATGTAGTGCTATGCCTAGGATTGGGTCTTGTCCATCACATCATTCTCCTAATGATGTGATCCTGTTATCAATGACATCTAATGCCCATGACCAGGAAAACATGATCATCTATTGACTAACGAGCTAGCCAACTAGAGGCTTGCTAGGGACACATTGTGACCTATTTATTCACACATGTATTACTGTTTCCTGTTAATACAATTATAGCATGAACAATGGACGATTATCATGAACAAGGAAATATGATAATGACCATTTTATTATTGCCTCTAGGGCTTATTTCCAATAGTCTCCCACTTGCACTAGAGTCAATAATCTAGTTACGTTGTGATGTATCGAACACCCATAGCATTATGGTGTTGATCATGTTTTGCTCGTGGAACAGGTTAGTCAACGGGTCTGCAACATTCAGATCCGTATGTACTTTACAAATCTCTATTACTCCACTCTGGACATGGTCCTGGATGGAGTTGTAGCTGCGTTTGATGTGCTTCGTCTTCCGGTGAAACCTAGGCTCCTTGGCTATGGCAATGGCCCCAGTGTTATCATAGAAGTTAGTCATTGGACCCGACGCGCTTGGAACCACTCCAAGGTCGGTGATGAGCTCCTTCATCCAAATTCCTTCAAGAGCTGCTTCTGAAGCAGCTATGTACTCCGCTTCACATGTAGATGCTGCCACGACTTCTTGCTTGCTGCTGCACCAGCTCACTGCCCCACCATTCAACACATATATGTATCCGGTCTGTGACTTAGAATCATCCGGATCTGTGTCTAAGCTAGCGTCGACGTAACCCTTTACGACGAGCTCTTCGTCACCTCCATAAACGAGAAACATTTCCTTAGTCCTTTTCAGGTACTTAAGGATATTCTTGACCGCTGTCCAGTGTTCCATACCGGGATCACTTTGGTACCTCCCTACCAAACCTATGGCAAGGTTTATATCAGGTCTGGTACACAGCATGGCATACAATAGGGAGCCCACGGCTGAAGCGTAGGGGACAGAACTCATCTTCTCTCTATCTGTTGTTGTGGTCGGCGACTGAGTCTTACTCAATCTCATACCTTGCAAAACTGGCAAGAACCCTTTCTTTGAGTTTTCCATATTGAACTTCTTCAATATCTTGTCAAGGCATGTACTTTGCGAAAGACCTATGAGGCGTCTCGATCTATCTCTATAGATCTCGATGCCTAATATGTATGCATCTTCTCCAAGGTCCTTCATTGAAAAACTCTTGTTCAAATAGGCCTTTATGCTCTCCAACATTTCTGTATTGTTCCCCATCAATAATATGTCATCCACATACAGTGTGAGGAAAGCTACAGAGCTCCCACTCGCTTTATTGTACAGACGGCTTCTCCGTAAACATTTATGAACCCAAACGCTTTAATCACCTCATTAAAGCGAATGTTCCAACTCCGAGATGCTTGCACCAGCCCATAGATGGAGCGCTGGAGCTTGCACACTTTGTTAGCACCCTTAGGATCGACAAAACCTTCTGGTTGCATCATATACAACTCTTCCTTAAGGTTTTCGTTAAGGAACGTTGTTTTGACGTCCATTTGCCAAATTTCATAATCATAAAAGGCGGCAATTGCTAACATGATTTGGACTGATTTCAGCTTCGCTACGGGAGAGAAAGTCTCTTCGAAGTCAACTCCTTGAATTTGTCGAAAACACTTTGCGACAAGTCGAGCTTTATAAACGGTTACATTGCCGTTTGCATCAGTCTTCTTCTTGAAGATCCATTTATTTTCTATGGCTCGCCGGTCATCGGGCAAGTCCACTAAAGCCCATACTTTGTTCTCATACATGGATCCTATCTCGGATTTCATAGCTTCAAGCCATTTGTTGGAATCCGGGCCCGCCATCGCTTCTTCATAGTTCGAAGGTTCACCATTGTCTAACAACATGATTTCCATCACAGGGTTGCCGCACCACTCTCGTGCAGAGCGTGCCCTTGTGGACCTTCGCGGTTCAGTAGTAACTTGATCCGAAGCTTCATGATCATCATCATTAACTTCCTCTTCAGTTGGTGTAGGCGCCACAGGAACAACTTCCCGTGTTGCGCTACTATCCTGTTCGAGAGGGGGTATAATTACCTCATCAAGTTCTACCTTCCTCCCACTTACTTCTTTCGAGAGAAACTCTTTCTCTAGAAAGGATCCGTTCTTGGCAACAAAGGTTTTACCTTCGGATCTAAGATAGAAGGTATACCCAATAGTTTCCTTAGGGTATCCTATGAATACGCATTTCTCCGCTTTGGGTTCGAGCTTTTCTGGTTGAAGTTTCTTCACATAAGCATCACAGCCCCAAACTTTAAGAAACGATAACTTAGGTTTCTTGCCAAACCATAGTTCATACGGTGTCGTCTCAACGGATTTAGACGGTGCCCTATTTAAAGTGAATGCTGCAGTTTCTAATGCGTATCCCCAAAATGATAGCGGTAAGTCGGTAAGAGACATCATAGATCGTACCATATCTAATAAAGTGCGATTACGATGTTTAGACACTTCGTTGCGTTGCGGTGTGCCAGGCGGCGTCAGTTGTGAAACGATTCAACACTTCCTTAGGTGTGTGCCAAACTCGTAACTCAAATATTCTCCTCCACGATCAGATCGTAGACGCTTAATTTTTCTGTCATGTTGATTCTCGACCTCACTCTGAAATTCCTTGAGCTTTTCAAATGTCTCAGATTTGTGCTTCATCAAGTAGATATACCCATACCTACTCAAATCATCGGTGAGAGTGAGAACATAACGATAGCCACCATGAGCTTCAACGTTCATTGGACCACACACATCAGTATGTATTATTTCCAATAAGTCGGTTGCTCTCTCCATTGTTCCTGAGAATGGAGTCTTAGTCATCTTGCCCATGAGGCACGGTTCGCATGTGTCAAATGATTCAAAGTCAAGAGACTCTAATAGTCCATCAGTATGGAGCTTCTTCATGCGCTTAACGCCGATATGACCAAGGCGGCAGTGCCACAAGTATGTGGGGCTATCATTATCAACTTTACATCTTTTGGTACTCACACTATGAATATGCGTAACATCACGATCGAGATTCATCAAGAATAAACCATTCACCAGCGGAGCATGACCATAAAACATATCAGTCATATAAATAGAACAACCATTATTCTCTGACTTAAATGAGTAGCCGTCTCGCATTAAGCAAGACCCTGATACAATATTCATGCTCAAAGCTGGTACTAAATAACAATTATTAAGGTTTAAAACTAATCCCGATGGTAGATGTAGAGGTAGCATGCCGACGGCGATCACATCGACCTTGGAGCCATTCCCGACGCGCATTGTCACCTCGTCCTTGGCCAGTCTCCGCTTATTCCGCAGTTCCTGCTTTGAGTTGCAAATGTGAGCAACAGCACCGGTATCAAATACCCAGGAGCTACTACGAGCGCTGGTAAGGTACACATCAATAACATGTATATCACATATACCTTTAACGTTGCGGGCCTTCTTGTCCGCTAAGTATTTGGGGCAGTTCCGCTTCGAGTGACCTTTTCCCTTGCAATAGAAGCACTCAGTCTCAGGCTTGGGTCCATTCTTTTTCTTCTTCCCGGCATCTGGCTTACTGGGCGCGGCAACGGCTTTGCCGTCTTTCTTGAAGTTCTTCTTACTCTTGCCCTTCTTGAAACTAGTGGTCTTGTTGACCATCAACACTTGATGCTCTTTCTTGATTTCTACTTCTGCAGACTTGAGCATCGAGTACAACTCGGGAATGGTCTTCTCCATCCCTTGCATGTTGTAGTTCAGCACAAAACCTTTGTAGCTTGGTGGGAGAGACTGGAGGATTCTGTCAATTATAGCATCATCCGGAAGTTCGACTCCAAGTGAAGTCAGACGACCGTGTAACCCAGACATTTTGAGTATGTGCTCACTGACAGAACTGTTCTCCTCCATCTTATAGCTAAAGAACTTGTGGGAGACTTCATATCTCTCGACACGGGCATGAGTTTAAAAACTAGTTTCAGCTCTTGGAACATCTCATATGCACCGTGTTGCTCAAAACGCCTTTGGAGCCCAGTTTCCAAACTATATAACATGCCACACCTAACCAGAGAGTAGTCATCACTCCGCGTTTGCGAGACGTTCAGAATGTTCTGGGCTGCTGCGGGAGCGGGAAGGTCACCTAGCGACGCATCAAGGACATAAGCCTTTTTAGCTGCTTCAAGGATGAGCTTCAAGTTGCGAACCCAGTCCGCATAGTTGCTACCATCATCTTTCAGCTTGTTTTTCTCTAGGAATGCGTTGAAATTGAGGTTGACGTTGGCAATCTACAATATTTATAAAGACAACTTTTAGACTAAGTTCATGACAATTAAGTTCATTTAATGAAATTAAGTATGAACTCCCACTTAAATCGACATCCCTCTAGTCATCTAAGTGATACATGATCCATGTTGACTAACCCGTGTCCGATCATCACGTGAGACGGACTAGTCACCATGGTGAGCAACTTCATGCTGATCGTATTTAACCATACGACTCATGTTCGACCTTTCGGTCTCTTGTATTTGAGGTCATGTCTGTACATGCTAAGCTCGTCGAGTCAACCTAGGTGTTTCGCGTGTGTAAATCTGGCTTACACCCATTGTATGCGAACGTTAGAATCTATCACACCCGATCATCACGTGGTGCTTCGAGACAACGATCCTTCGCAACGGTGCACACTTAGGGGAATACGTTCTCGAAATTTTAAGAGGGATCATCTTATTATGCTACCGTCATTCCAAGCAATAAGATGAAAAACATGATAAACATCATAATGCAATCATATAGTGACATGATATGGCCATTATCATCTTTGCTCTTTCGATCTCCATTTTCAGGCATCGCATGATCATCATTGTCACCGGCGTGACACCATGATCTCCATCATCGTGTCTCCGTGAAGTCGTCACGCCAACTACTACTATCACTACTACTATAGCTAACCGTTAGCAATGAAGTAAAAGTAGTAGGCACATGGCGTTGCATCTCATACAATAAATTAAGACAACTCCTATGGCTCCTGCCGGTTTTCATACTCATCGACATGCAAGTCATGAAACCTATTACAATAACATGATCATCTCATACATCATACATGCAACATCACAACTTTGGCCATATCACATCACATGCCAAACCCTGCAAAAACAAGTTAGACGTCCTCTAATTGTTGTTGCAAGTTTTACGTGGCTGATTTGGGTTTCTAGCAAGAACACCTTCTTACCTACGTGACAGCCACAACGATGATATGCCAAAGCTATTTACCCATCGTAAGGACCCTTCTCATCAAATCCAATCCGACTAGAGTGGGAGAGACAGACACCCGCTAGCCACCTTTATGCACGGTGTGCATGTCTGTCGGTGGAACCAGTCTCACGTAAGCGTACGTGTAAGGTCGGTCCGGGCCGCTTCATCCCACAATACCGCCGGGAAAGAATAAGACTAGTAGCGGCAAGCAATTGATAAATCATCGCCCACAACCTTTTGTGTTCTACTCGTGCATAGAATCTACGCATAGAAAACCTGGCTCGGATGCCACTGTTGGGTAACGTAGCATAAATTCAAAAACATTCCTACGCATATTCAGATCTTCCTATGGAGAGACCAGCAACGAGAGAGGGGTAAGTGCATCTTCATACCTTTGAAGATTGCTAAGCGGAAGCGTTGCTAGAACGCGGTTGATGGATTCGTACTCGCGGCGATTCAGATCGCGGTGTGATTCCGATCTAGTGCCGAACCACGGCACCTCGGCGTTCAACACACGTGCAGCCCGGTGACGTCTCCCGCACCTTGATCCAACAAGGAGGAGGGAGAGGTTGGGGAAGATCTCCGGCAGCACGACGGCGTGGTGTCGATGGAGAGACAAGGTCTCCCGGCAGGGCTTCGCCAAACACCGGCAGAGAGGAGGAAGAAGGGGGGCAGGGCTGCGCCGAGGGAGATGGAAAACTGTGTGTAAAACAGCCCCAAAACCCCCACTATATATAGGAGGAGGGGAGGGGGTGCCACCCCTAGGGTTCCCACCCTAGGTGGTGCGGTAGCCCCCCCAGATGGGAGGTGCGGCGGCCAGGGCAGGGGGAGGGGGTGGCGCACCCCTAGGTGGGCCTTAGGCCCACCAGCGCCTAGGGTCCCCCCCCCCTCTCCACCTCGTGCGCCTTGGGCCTCCTTGTGGGAGGCGCACCAGCCCACTTTGGGCTGGTTGCCCTCCCTCTTTTGGCCCATGCTACATCTTGGGGCTGGTGGCCCCTCCCGGTGGACCCCCGGGA
The DNA here is from genome assembly GCF_904849725.1 of Hordeum vulgare subsp. vulgare. Classification (NCBI taxonomy): domain Eukaryota; kingdom Viridiplantae; phylum Streptophyta; class Magnoliopsida; order Poales; family Poaceae; genus Hordeum; species Hordeum vulgare. The sequence continues at coordinate 628,088,151 of NC_058519.1, forward strand.
CCATTTCCGGTGGTCCCGGTGGTCCCGGTACATTACCGGTGACGCACGAAACATTTCCGGTGTCCAAAACCATCCATCCTATATATCAATCTTTACCTCCGGACCATTCCGTAGATCCCCGTGACGTCTGAGATCTCATCCGGGACTCCAAACAACTTTCGGTAACCTCGTATAACAATTCCCTATAGCCCTAGCGTCATCGAACCTTAAGTGTGTACACCCTACGGGTTCGGGAGACAGGCAGACATGACCGAGACACCTCTCCAGCCAATAACCATCAGCGGGGTCTGGATACCCATGGTGGCTCCCACTTTCTCCACGATGATCTCATCGGTTGAACCACGATGTCAAGGATTCAATCAATCCCGTATACAATTCCCTTTGTCTGTCGGTATAGAACTTGCGCGAGATTCGATCCTCGGTATACCTATACCTTGTTCAATCTCGTTACCGGTAAGTCTCTTTACTCGTTCCATAGCACGTCATCGTGTGACTAACTCCTTAGTCACATTGAGCTCATGATGATGTTCTACCGAGTGGGCCCAGAGATACCTCTCCGTCACGCGGAGTGACAAATCCCGATCTCGATTCGTACCAACCCAACAGACACTTTCAGAGGTACCCTTAGTGCGCCTTTATAGTCACCCAGTTATGTTGTGACGTTTGATACACCCAAAGCACTCCTACGGTATCCGGGAGTTGCACAATCTCACGGTCGAAGGAAAAGACACTTGACATTAGAAAAGCTTTAGCATACGCACAATATGATCTACTGCTATGCCTAGGATTGGGTCTTGTCCATCACATGATTCTCCCAATGATGTGATCCCGTTATCAATGACATCTAGTGCCCATGACCAGGAAACCATGATCATCTATTGACTAACGAGCTAGCCAACTAGAGGCTTGCTAGGGACACATTGTGATCTATTTATTCACACATGTATTACTGTTTCCTGTTAATACAATTATAGCATGAACAATGGATGATTATCATGAACAAGGAAATATGATAATAACCATTTTATTATTGCCTCTAGGGCATATTTCCAACATACGGGTCTTCCTTTGATGATTGCCTCAGCAACCTTGATCGAGTCTTACAAAGATGCGAAGAAACCAACCTCGTCTTGAATTGGGAGAAGTGCCACTTTATGGTTAATGAAGGTATCATCTTAGGACACAAAATCTCTGAAAGAGGCATTGAAGTTGATAAGGCTAAGGTTGATGCAATTGAGAAAATGTCGTGCCCCACAGATATCCGAGGTATACGAAGTTTCCTAGGTCATGCTGGTTTCTATAGAAGGTTTATTAAAGACTTCTCTAAGATTTCTAGTCCTCTTACCAACCTCTTGCAGAAGGATGTTCCTTTTGTTTTTGATGAGGATTGTGAGGAAGCTTTTGAAATACTTAAGAAGGCTTTGATAACCGCACTTATTGTTCAACCACCTGACTGGAACTTGCCCTTTGAAATCATGTGTGACGCTAGTGATTATGCTGTTGGTGTTGTTTTAGGACAAAGAGTTGACAAGAAGTTGAATGTCATTCACTATGCTAGTAAAACTCTAGACAGTGCACAAAGAAACTATGCCACCACGGAGAAGGAATTTTTAGCAGTCGTGTTGGCATGTGAAAAGTTCAGATCTTACATAGTTGACTCCAAAGTCACTATTCACTCTGATCATGCTGCTATTAAGTACCTCATGGAGAATAAGGACGCTAAGCCTAGGCTGATCAGATGGGTTCTCCTGCTACAGGAATTTGATTTGCACGTCGTTGACCGAAAAGGTGCTGATAACCCTGTAGCAGATAACTTGTCTAGGCTAGAGAATGTCCTTGATGACCCACTACCTATTGATGACAGCTTTCCTGATGAGCAATTAAATGTCATCCGCACTTCACTTAGTGCACCGTGGTATGCGGATTATGCAAACTATATCATAGCCAAATACATACCACCCAGTTTCACCTATCAACAAAAGAAGAAATTCTTCTTTGATTTGAGACACTACATTTGGGATGATCCTCACCTTTATAAGGAAGGAGTAGATGGTGTTATTAGACGTTGTGTGCATGAACATGAACAGGAACAGATCTTGCAGAAGTGTCATTCCGAAGCCTACGGAGGACACCATCCTCGAGATAGAACTGCCCATAAGGTATTGCAATCAGGTTTCTATTGGCCCACTCTCTTCAAGGATGCTCATAAGTTTGTCTTGTCTTGTGACGAATGCCAAAGGATAGGGAACATCAGTAAGCGTCAAGAGATGCCTATGAACTATTCACTTGTCATTGAACCATTTGATGTCTAGGGCTTTGATTATATGGGACCCTTCCCGAGGTCCAATGGGTACACTCACATCTTAGTTGTTGTGGATTAAGTTACTAAGTGGGTAGATGCTATCCCCCCTAAAAATGTTGATCACCACACCTCTATTAAGATGCTTAAAGAAGTCAAATTCCCAAGATTTGGAGTCCCTAGATACTTGATGACCGATGGTGGTTCACACTTCATTCATGATGTTTTCCGCAAGATGCTAGCTAAGTATGATGTCAACCATAGAGTTGCATCTCCTTATCATCCTCAGTCCAGTGGTCAAGTTGAGTTGAGTAATAGGGAGATCAAGTTGATCCTACAAAAGACCGTCAATAGATCTCGAAAGAACGGGTCAAGCAAACTTGACGACGCACTATGGGCTTATAGGACTGCTTATAAGAATCCCATGGGCATGTCACCGTATAAAATGGTTTACGGTAAGGCCTATCATTTACCTCTTGAGCTGGAACACAAAGCTTATTGGGCAATCAAAGAGCTCAACTTTGATTTCAAACTTGCCGGTGAGAAGCGGTTGTTTCATATCAGCTCGTTAGATGAATGGAGAGCCCAGGCATATGAGAATGCCAGGTTGTTCAAGGAAAAGGTTAAGAGATGGCACGACAAACGAATACAGAAACGAGAGTTCAGTGTAGGTGATTATATCTTGCTATGCAATTCTCGTTTGAGATTCTTTGCAGGCAAGCTTCTCTCTAAACGGGAAGGTCCCTATGTTGTCGAGGAAGTATATCATTCCGGTGCCATCAAAATCAATAACACGGAAGGAAATTTTCCTAGAGTGGTAAATGGGCAAAGAATCAAGCATTACATCTCTCGTACTCCCATAAATGTTGAGACCAATATCATCAATGTCATAACTCCAGAGGAGTACATAAGGGATGTTTATCAGCCTGTTTCAGACCTTGAAAATGAAGATATATCTGTTTCGGCAAGAAATTAGACTCCGATACTTTTCCAATAGGAAATTTCCTCAGTTTTGGAATTTTTGGAAAATTAGAAAAATAAGAAGCAGTCCGGAGAGCAAACGAGGCAACCACAAGGGCCCACTCTGCCACCACCCCCCTGGTGGCGGTGGGCAAGCTTGTGGGCACCTCGTGTGCCTCCCGGACTCCTTTTTCTTGCGGAGGACTCCTTCTGGCCCAGAAAAATCAATATATAGTCGCCCGAAGGTTTTGATCTCCATATCGCGCAGTTTTCCTTTGTTTTCGTTTCGAGCTTGTTTCTGCCGCAGATCTAGATCATCATGACTTCCCCAGATGCTCCTAAGGCCAAGATATTTGTGAAGGTCATCAATCCCTACCTCACGGAAGTGTTGAAACACCCTCAATCTATCAAGATGAGCGAAGGGATGTTGCACATCCGTGATGTTGAGGGGCCTAAGAAGACCGGAAGCATGGAGACGAGGCTCGAAGCAATGGAGCAACAAGTCTTCAAGTGCCAAGGGATGGTGGAGCGTGGACTCAACGCCAACCACACGATGATCACGGAGTTCACTAGCAATCACAAGATGGATGCCATTGATATTGGGAAAGACCTCTCCAGGCTCTACGATAGGGTTGACCAACTTCAGGGCCAGATCTATGACCTGCAGAATCAAAACTCTGAGTATGAGTACAGATTTAAATCAATAAGGTTGGCTGCAGATTTGAGGATTCCGGCGACTCGTTCATCCTGCCATGATGGAGCACCTATGCCTTGGAAGACGGAGGATCAGACTACTCCAACAACACCACCATCACCACCAAAGGAAGACAACTAAGCATTGGTATGGGCAATCCCCTTGGCTTCTGCCAAGCTTGGGGGAGTTGCCCTGGTATCGTATCACCTTTATATCTTTTGCTTTTACCTTTGTTTTAGTTCTTTCCTTTTCAGTTTTTATTTCTTATTTTAGAGGAATAAGTCTTTAGTTTTTAGTTTGAGTCTTTTTCTTTTGTCTCTCCCCCGATGTATTCGAGCTTACGAGCTATATAATAAAGAGTGTCTTAGTCAAGGGCTTTGCTTTGTGCCATGATCAAAGAGTATGAAAAGAACGATAGCATGAAAGATCATGAGACGATCTTATGGAAAGTGATAACTTCACTTCTGACAAGTATGATGATTGAAACTTGTTGAGAATAAATCAACATAGACCTCAGTCATTGTTGCAATTAATAAGAAGTAATAAGGAAACAGAGGTTCACATATAAATATATCATCTTAGACACTTTTTACAATTGTGAGCACTCACCAAACTATTACATGCCTAGGAGTAGATGTTGGACAAGGAAGACAACATAATGAATTGTGTTTGCTTGGTTCCAAACAATGTTATATGATTAGAGATCCCTTAGCATGTGACGATTGCTTCCACCTCTTATTAGCCAAAACTCTCGCACCAAGTAGAGATACTACTTGTGCATACATAAACCTCCAACCAGTTTTGCCATCAGAGTCCACCATACCTACCTATGGATTGAATAAGATCCTTCAAGTAAGTTGTCATCGGCGCAAGCAATAAAAATTGCTCTCTAATATGTATGATCTATTAGTGTGTGGAAAATAAGCTTTGTACGAACCTGTGATGATGAAGACATAAAAGCGACAGACTGCATAATAAAGTTCTTTGTCACAGGGGGCAATATAAAGTGACGTTCCTCCGCACTAAGAGGACAAGCATTCAAACCTCAAAAGCGCATGACAACCTCTGCTTCCCTCTGCGAAGGGCCTATCTTGTACCTTTACTTTTTACCCTTGTAAGAGTCATGATGATCATCACCAATTCCCTTTTTTCCTTTGTCTTGGCTACCGTCACATGCTTGGGAAAGATCTATATTCATATATCAACTTGGAGTTTAGTACTCATGCTTTATTGTTGTTGACTTTACCCTTGAGGTAAACCGTTGGGAGGCAAAACTATAAGCCCCTATCTTCCTTTGTGTCCAGCTGAAACTTTGACACCATGAGTACCACGTGAGTTGTACCAATTGTGGAAAACGAAAGAGATGATTGAGTATGTGGGTTTGCCTTACAAGCTCTTATTTGACTCTTTCTGATGTTGTGATAAATTGCAATTGCTTCAATGACTATGGATTATTGTTGATTACTTCTCGGTAAGGTTTTTGCTTCATGCTTTGCTTTGTGAAGGAATTGTCACTTTCCCATAAGAATCTTTATGATATATTGTTGTTCTATGTGTGATCATGATGCCCTCATGTCCGTATTATATTTTATAGACACCTTCGTCCCTCAACATGTGGACATGTTTATGGAACTTGGTTTTCGCTTGAGAACAAGCGAGGTCTAAGCTTGGGGGAGTTGATACGTCCATTTTGCATCATGCTTTCATGTTGATATTTATTGCCTCTTTGGCTGTTATATTACTTGTGGTACCATATTTATGCCTTTTCTCTCTTATTTTTGCAAGGTTTATTTGAAGAGGGAGAATTCAGGCAGCTGGAATTCTGGACTGGAAAAGGTGCAAATCCTAGTCCACTATTCTGCACATCTCCAAATGCCCTGAAAAGTTACGTGGATTTTTTCTGTATTATATTAAAAATACTGGGCGAAAGAACTACCGGAGGGGGGCCACCAGGGCCCCACAAGCTTGCCCACCGCCACCCCCCCTGGTGGCGCAGGGCAGGCTTGTGGGCTGCCTGAAGGCCCACTAGCCCCCCTCTTTTGCTATATGAAGTGTCCTGGTCTGGAAAAAAATCAATCAGGAGCTTTTTTATGGTTTCACCGCCGCCACGAGGCACAACTTGAGCAGATCCAATCTAGAGCTCCGGCAGGACGATCCTGTCGGGGAAATTTCCCTCCCGGAGGGGGAAATCGTTGCCATCGTCATCACCAACACTCCTCTCACCGGAGGGGAGGCATCTTCATCAACATCTTCATCAGCACCATCTCCTCTCCAATCCCTAGTTCATCTCTTGTAACCAATCTTCGTCTCGCAACTCAGATTGGTACTTGTAAGGTTGCTAGTAGTGTTGATTACTCTTTGTAGATGATGCTAGTTGGATTACTTGGTGGAAGAGTTTATGTTCAGATCCTTGATGCTATTCATTACACCTCTGGTCATGATTATGATTATGTCTTGTGAGTAGTTACTTTTGTTCCTGAGGACATGGGATAAGTCATGTCGATAATAGTCATGTGAATTTGATATTCGTTCGGTATTTTGATATGATGTATGTTGTTTTTCCTCTAGTGGTGTTATGTGAACGTCGACTACATAACACTTCACCATATTTGGGCCTAGAGGAAGGAATTGGGAAGTAGTAAGTAGATGATGGGTTGCTGGAGTGACAGAAGCTTAAACCCCAGTTTATGCGTTGCTTCGTGAGGGGCTGATTTGGATCCACTAGTTTAATGCTATGGTTAGACTTTGTCTTAATTCTTCTTTTGTAGTTGCGGATGCTTGCGAGAGAGGTTAATCATAAGTGGGATGCTTGTCCAAGTAAGGGCAGTACCCAAGCGCCGGTCCACCCACATATCAAACTATCAAAGTAACGAACGTGAATCATATGAACATGATGAAACTAGCATGACAGAAATTCCCGTGTGTCCTCGGGAGCGTTTTTCCTCCTATAAGAGTTTGTTCAGGCTTGTCCCTTGCTACAAAAGGGATTGGGCCACTTGCTGCACCATTGCTACTACTTGTTACTCTTTGCTTGCTACGTTTCACCTCGCTACACAATCACTTGTTACCGCTACTTTCAGTGCTTGCAGTTATTACCTTGCTGAAATCCGTTTATTAGAGACTTCTGCTCCTCGTTGGGTTTGACACTCTTACTTATCAAAAGGACTACGATTGATCCCCTATACTTGTGGGTCATCAGCGGCTCTTATCAGGGTCGTCGACACGTCGGGAGGTCCAGCTAGTCTTGTCTTACCTTAGAGATATATCTTGCGTATAGGAATCCCGGTGAAGCTTTGGTTCTCCCCAGAGTTGAGGTTTTCCTCTAAGGAATCCGACGAGATCACGAGATTCGTGATAGAGGATTACTTTGCGGCCTGTGTACGTTTGTGATGGACTAGTTGGAGCACCCCTGCAGGGTTTATTCTTTTGGAAAGCCGTGCCCACGGTTATGTGGCAACTTGGAATATTTTGTTAACATCCGGTAATAGATAACTTAAACATAAGCTAATAAAATTGCCAACTGTGTGCGTAACCGTGACTGTCCCTTTGAAGATCTCTCTTCGATCGGGAACATGGTGGGGTTATGAATGACGTAGGTAGGTGTTCAGGATCACTTAGTGATCAAGTATTCTCGACCGCTGGTATAGACCACCTTCATAAATGTTCTACGTAAGTTAGACACCATATCAAGCTTAGGATGTTGCAACCTTAAACACTCTAACCTATCCAACCTAATAAGTTGACTAGTTCTGGCACCGAGGTCATAGATTGTTCAGTCCCCGTGGCTCACAGATTCCTTCACAACACCAACAGGTTCAGGTACCCCAGAGACAGGTGATCCCGACGACACGCAGCTGGCGTGGCAGTACGACGAGGAGAACGACCGCCTGTACATGAACTATCCAGAAGATTGAGGCGTGGTCATGGTCGTGGGCCAGCAGGCAGGGTAGCATAGTCATTTCCCTTGTTTTGTAGTCCGTAGCAGAACTACTTTGATTGTATGCGTGATGTACTCTGATATATTTATGAGATGGCAATTGAACCCCTGATTGTCAGTCTGTTATTATTATGTATGTGCTATGATACCTTGTTTGCGAGATGCTTAGATGCGCTCCTTTCCAATTCGGGGCCTCGATCCCCAGATCAGAAAGGACCGCATCTTAGTCGTTACACGAAGACACTCCTGGAGAAGTAAGGAATCAGAGAAGAAGGAAAAGTACACCAATAACAACTCAATAAGAAGGCATCAAGCTCATGTTGGTGAATGGGTATCCCGCTCTGAGTGTGATAGACAATCCGAAAGAAGCTACCACTCCAACTTCGACTATAGTCAAGATGAAGGTGTTGTCGCTCTTACACTCGTATCATCCAACTCCTATGACATATTTGATTCACCAAATGAAGGGATTGGAAGCTACTTCATGGAAAAAGGCCCCAAGTTATCACACCCACGGTACTTTGACTTTGATAATGATGATGATGGCTTGTTAGGAGAAGATGACTTGCTCTTTGATAAAACTAGTGACAATGATAAAAATGAACTTGATGATAATCATGCTAGTCAAGATAAGTCATATGATGATGATAAGAAATAGATTGAACGGCTAACAATAGAATTAAACACTCTTAAATTATCTCATGAATCTACTCTAGAAGTTCATAGAAAGCTTGCAAGAACTCATGAGAAGTTACGCTTCGAGAAGCTAAATTTAGAGCAAGAACATGAGTTTCTAAAAGCAATCGATGATGATCTTCAAAAGAAGATTTTTTTTATCTAGACAAACGATTACTATTGTCTACCTTTGTTTCACAAGTTAAACCTAAGCACACTAGTAACATAGGCAGGAAAGGTTCTTCATCTAGTAATAACAGTTCTAATGCTAAATCAAATGATGTTATTGCTAGTAGTTCTCTTGATTTCACTAATGATTCTCTTATCCAAGTTACACTTGAGCAAGAAAATGATTTGTTGAAAGGAATTATAGAGAGAGTGTCTTCAAGAGTCTAGCCGGAAATAAGCAATTCGAGGAAATTGTACACAATCAAGGAGGACACCGGAAGAAGCAAGGTGTTGGCTACTTCAATGCCAATGGAGTTGAATGGGAAGAAGGTCAGTATCCCATCCTGAAGTTTGTTCCCTAAAATGAGAAGTATGATCCTACTCTCCCCAAGGGAACAAGCTCTCAAAATGACCTTCCGCCATAAGACCACAAGGGCAAGGACAAGCTTCAAGAGGAGATTGACTCATTTGAGGAAGAACCCAAAGCCATGGTCAAGTGGATTCCCATGGCCACTACTAGATATACTTCATATTGTGCTACACAACTCGAAGGATCCCCATCAAGTTGATGTGGTTCCCCAAGAAGAAGAACTAGACAATTTCTTGAGGGGCGACTCCACCAATGAAATTTACTCTTATTCATTTTGGCAAGAACTGTATGCAATAAACTCCAACCATATGCATTAGTTCAAGGAGTCACACACTCCATCAAAGGTAATCAAGGGACAAGGTAATTAATGTATCATTGGACATCATCTTACATGTACTTCACTCCATGTCCATAGATATCCTTGTATATGTTCCTTATCTTTTGGGACTAGCCCATTTAGGTGATAAGAGTAAGAAACAACAAGGATTGCTCCCAACTCAAGATGATCTTCATCAATAATGAGCATCCACCACTACTACACCTACATGAAGTCTTCTACGACAAAACCCAAGGTTAGTTTATTCCTCTTAGAGGGGATGCCACATCAAGGGGGAGATTTACTCTAAGACTTGAGTATAAGAATCTCTTAAGATGTGAACACATTCAAAGCTTTATGTAAAAGTGGCAAGCCCACTTGTGCTTAAATGATGAGTATGACCTATGATCAAGTATTCTTGCTTGGATCCTATGTCAATATACTCATATATAGATGACTTCGTCATCACCTGCTTGGTAGATACTAGAGTGCTTGTGCATGTTTGCCATGTTTTTATTTGACATCTTATTGTGTGAGCACGTTGGTATGCATATTTTTTGCGCAGTCGAGATATCCAATGAGGATATCCATTTATTGTTATTTGGATTTCTATTTTATTTTCCCAATTGTATATACAAGAATGCCTAAGTACCCCTCTCTAGCTATTTATGCTTTCTCGTCTCAAATTCTATTCATGCTACATCACAAAATTTGAGCAAGCACTTTAGGGACACTCTGTGTGAGGAGAACTCGGAGAACCATCTCGACAAGGGCTGACTTCCAAAACCTCCCAAGTGCATTTCGGTGTGACCAACTACAAAATCTCGATCCCACTAATGCATAGGGTCGATTTCGTTTTTCCATCTTGGTACCGCCGATAGAATATTTTCGGCCTCACCTAGTTTCACTGTCACCTGACAGTTAAGGAACTCAGTGGCACCAAAAATTTCAACTCAGTGTCACCGACAACCACGGGAATATATACTCTACGGACCCAACGTTTGAAATACTTCCTCGATCATTGCCTTCCGTACCTCCTCGTTGTCGAGCCCTCGTCCCGAGGACATCAGCTTCATCTCTCAAGCGCCCTCGCCGTAGGAGTCCTCGCCGCCGATGAGAATCTCATCCGCCGTCGTCGTCGTTGCGAGACCTTCACCAAGTTAGGGTAAGGTTTCGGGCCTCTTTGCGCTCCCTAATCCAAATCTTGCGCAAATTGGTTTTCTCCATCTTTAGTCCACAATTGCAATGTTCCTATCCAGTAGAAGATTCCATTAGATTAGAGAACGAATAAATTTAGGGTTAACTGTCCGCAAAACTGAATCTCGGTGTCACCGAGTGAGAAAAATCGGTGTGACCAATTTTAGTTTTCGGCTGCCAAGAAAAATCTCGGTGAAATCAATCTACTCTTTTTGGTGGAACCGAAAAGTGTGCCAAGTTTTTATTAAGGATATTGCTTGTCTCTGTGGTTCCGAAATTTTTATCTCGGTGGCACCGAAATCCCTTTTTGCATAAAGTTAAACTTAAGATTTTTGAGTTCAAATTTCTGAAAACTTCTGCGTTTTGTGATGCTCATCCACTCCTTCTCTTCTACTTCCATTCATAGGGTCAGCTCATTTGCTTGGTTGCTTGTTAGTATGTCAGGTTTAGAGGATAGCCAAAATGTTTCCACAAGAGCCTTGAGAGGATTGTGGAGACTAAATTCCATGACCTGTATATCAAGCTAACGGAGTTGGTTACCATAGTTGAACAACTCCAACATGAATTTCATGTAGTGCACACACCTCGTTCCAGTAATGATGATGATGATACGTCTCTTCCTACAACTATTTAGTTCAGGACTCAGACTAGGTCTACAGCTATGCCAAAGCTAGACCAACTTGATCAGCTCAGGCATCAACGCCTTCAACACCTTCATCTCAAGCTCCTGCACCTCCACTGTCAACACCTCCACCTCAAAGAACATCCAGTGAAGCCTTCGCCGACACTCTCCTGTCGACTCCATCAACTGCTACCGGAGGAGATGAAGCCCAGAGTGACTCTTAGCTCTAGACCTTCGAACTTTTTGTAACTTGTTTCCAAAGGGGGGAGTTGTATAGATCATTAGGGCTGAGAGAGAGAGAGTATTACTTTTATTGCTCTCTTTTGGTTTTTCAAACATTTGGTCTTTTGGATGTCTTAAACTTTGTTCTTCGTTGTGTTTGATCGTACGCTTTGATTGTTGATGCTACTATGTTATATATCTGTGCTATCTACATGATGATCATTCACTCATTTTTTGGTGCTATGTGCATTACTATCCGTTCATATCATTTATGCGCACCACCAAGATGTATGTGGCATGGAAGAGTGGCCCATGATCCTAATCGATTGTGCATTTGCATTCAAATGCAAATTCAAAATAATGCACAAATTCAGGGGGAGCTCTTGCTTTTCACATACTTCTCAAAGCAACGATGCTAATCATTGAATATATCTTTCGTCGAAGCTTTGATATATATGTTGTCATCAATTACCAAAAAGGGGGAGATTGAAAGCACAATTGCTCCCTAAGGTGGTTTTGGTAATTAATAACAACATATGTGTCATTGAACTAATGATTCTATCCAAGTATATTTTAGAAAAGTTCAAAGATGCATTGGATAAATGATTGTGAGGAGAAGCCCCTTGATGCAAGGAAATGAATAGAATTAGCCAAGCTTCAAGCAAGAGGACTCTACATTTTATATTTGTGAGAAATCAAGTTTGAGTCCATAGGAAATCCAGTATTATTAAAAGGGGGTCAGGTATCTATGATGAATTGGTTGCTCAAGTGCTTAGAGATAGCGACCGAAAATATTCAGTCATTCTCCCACGAAATTCTGTGTCCAAAGCCTAAACATCAAAATCATGCCACCAACATTTCCACTCGGCCCTATCAATTTTTTGAGAGACACATCCTTACGACTACATCAATCGTGTTTCTTAACGCTTCCGCTTAGCAATCTACAAGGGTATGTAGATGAACTCCCCCTCTCGTAGTTGTACTTCTCCATAGATAGATTTTGGGTGCACATAGGAAATTTTTTGTTTCCCATGCAACGTTCCCCGTCAGCAATATGATGGACGAACCAAGTTAAGCAACTTGGATTAGTAGGACGATATGATGTTGGGACGGTACACACACTCCATCCAACTTAATCTAATCGGTGTTTTGACCAAACTTGACATGGGAAGAGTCCGTAAAGAGAGACCTAAAGGATTGGAGCATCACCAAAGAACTAGCCATGGACATGGGTGCGTGGAAGCTTGCTATCTATGTGCCAGAACCATGAGTTGGTCGCGAGATCTTATGGGTTTCACCTCTATCCTACCCCAACTTGTTTGGGATTAAAGCCTTTCTTGTTGTGATGGTGGTGGTGGTGGTGGTAGTGGTGTTTCATCCACCCAACGATATAACAACTCATCATTGTCATAACTCATCATCATACTAGTACATGACAAGTACCACGGCCTCCTGATCATAATTGTCATCACAGTCATATACGAACTTATCATCTAGCATATGACAAGTTAACCAACACTAACTAATTGTTATCATCCTAGTTAAAAAACTCATCATCATCCTAGCACATGATGAGTACTAGTTAGGACCTAGTACTCTTTCTTAGGTAAAGTAGCATAAAATAGGTAAAATCCTACATCTCCATTACGAAGAATAGATATCAACATATCTTCAACTTGTGGCATGTGCAAATCCTTCATCTCTGGCAAGTGGTTGCCTGCGTGCATTCATTGGTTTGCTCCATCCTATGATTTTGAAGCTTTCATCCCTTCGATAAATCAAGTATGCACTGCAAAAACCAACCGACAGAATAGGTCATAAGCTAAGAATATCCAAATGACCTTCGACAAACATCACGACAGACACAACTCTGGCGGTAGTTTCTGTTGATGAATATAATAATAACATAGTTAGCAATCTAGTTTTGCTTAAGAACAATATACGCAAAAGATGGACTAGTGACACAATAGTTAAAAAATATTACCATGCTATCTGCACGGATGTTAACATGGTTCAACTCGTGCACTAGTGGCACGTACTCAATATAACTTTTGCCAATTTGATAATTGGTCTTATAATTCTCAACATCATTAATAAATGAGATTAGATGATTTTCTCCAACCAAGTTTGCTCAAAGTCATAACTATAGTACGCCCGGTATACTATCTTCTATGTATTTCTTAGAGAAAAGAATAAAGCGACAATTAAAAAAATAAGTTTAGTAGGGATGAGTACCAAATATTTTTCAATAAACAATATAAATTACTTCAAAAATTTGATGACAAACTCACATGGAGGTAGAACTAGAATCATGTCCATATGCACCCAAATTTTGATATTATTTTCACAATCATCTTTAGTACAAAGATCGAAGGTTATTTGCATGCCCTCCTGAAACCCATAGGCCTTTCATAGTGCTCTCCAATTGGAACAACCAAAATATGAGTAACCTACTGGATTGTAGAGATTAACATCAAAAATGAGATGTTTCGTCCTTAGGTGAGCTCTCTTTGTCTCCGTACTCTCCCTATCTTCGAAATGGAACTTGTCCAAGACATACAGTCTTGCATACCAAGGAATACACTAGTCGAATTGTAAAAAAGAAAAATAGAAGTTCAAGCAAAAAAAAACATGCCATGCTTAATTACAAAGAAATACATGTCATCGTTACGTACCGTAGAAATTATGAAGTCCTCCTTTATCATGAAGATGAAACACGTACCGTTTTCTAAGTAAGGAAGATGGTCGCACATACCCCTATCATGGTGCAGTAATTGCACTCATCGATCCTATCATCATCGGGAATTTCCTCTGTTCATGACTTGAAGATTAAAAGACGACGACAATTATACGAGGAACTCAGCACACATATCACTATTCAGCATGGGTTGACTTTTGGTTTGTCGAGGCTTCCTTGAAAAACTCTCATATCTCATGATGTATATGGTGGGCATTGTCTCACACTGATATGGTGATGTATGTGGTGGACACTCCCTCTAAGTTGGGTGCCATGACTAGAGTAGCCTAACATCATCCTAAGTTGCATACAATACTTTTTTAGTGTGGTAAACAACTTAGTTTCATACACTACTAGGAAAATCCTTATAAGCAACCACTTAGTAGTGGCGCGGGTTATGTGGCACGTGTTGCTGCTAATTAGTAGCAGTGCAGGGTATACATACCATGCTGCTACTAGTAGCGTGTGTTATAAACCCCGCGCTGCTACTAAGTGATCTCCGTTGTGATCCCCGAGATATGCCATGGTAGTAGCTTGGATGGTATAAAATCCGCAATGCTACTAAGTTGATAGTAGTAGCACGGGGTATAATAGTAGTGCGGGGTATAAACCCCGCGCTACTACTAAGTGATCTCAGTCGTGTCCTTCGAGACATGCCATAATAGTAGTACAGGGTATAAACTTCGCGTTGTTACTAAGCACATGTTTTTTAACCGCCCTGAAATCCTAATTTTCTCCCTCAAATATCTTGTCTCTCTCACGTCCCTCTCCCCCCTCTCTCCATAAGCTCTCCCACGATGCTCATGCCCAATGGGAGCCTCCTCCTCCATGGCACCCAAGGAGGCCACTGCCTCGCGCCACGGGCATCCAGGATCTAGCCGATCTTTCCCTGCACCTCCATGCCACCACGTCGGAGACCAACCTCACTCCTCCCTCCAACTCCTTCATCTCCCTCATTTCTATTTTACCTCTCTCCCTCTGCTTTGACACGCCCTCCCATGTTCATGCCCCTGCAGGTTGTCGCCATGGACGACCAAGAGCTCTGAAGCTTGGCCGCGAAGAGGAGCGCCACACCGCCGCTTTTCTCCACCCTGGATTTGGTTCCTCTCCAACAGCCGGCGTCGGATTTGGTTTGTCGCTGCCCGTCCGCGCCTCTCGCGACCGCTTCCATCGCTAGATCAAACCATTGCCATCATTGACAGCACGCACGGGGTCGGGTTTTTTTTAACTAATAGTAGATAACTAGTAGTAGCGCACACACCCATGCTACTACTACCTATTTAACCCGCACCGCTACTATGTTTTTCCCTGATAGTGATATATAGGCAACTTAGCAACATTGACATATAACTCTTTAATGTATTGTAGGCAACTAAAATAGTACTCGAGTAAACTCAGAATTAATGATAGGCAACTTCGAAAGAAAACAATCATAAGAAACTTCATAATATTGTACGCAACTAATTTGCAATGTTAGAAAACTGAACAACAATGGTAGATAACTAATTATCAATAGCAGTTAATTGGAGATCAATGGTAGGCAAATTTTATTGTATTGTGGGCAACTGGGCATCAATGATAGGAAACAGAACATCCACGGTAGGCAACTAAGCAACCATGATCTGATCAATGATAGGAAAAAGTTTATACAACTAAACAAGCGTGTGATCCATGTGTGTTTAAAATTTCAGGCCAAAATAGAAGATCTGTACAAAAATGATAAAATCATGATCTGAAAAGATGAATAGTGTCATTTGTTAAAAAGCTTTAAATTTATCTTTTTTGTATAGCCCTAATTTCAACGTATTTAGTTCTAAAAATTTACACACTTATGTATTATACCATCATCTATTTATGTTTTTTTTTTTAAATTTGGAATGTTAAAATATAAATTTTCATAAAATTTGAAGTTTGAATTTGAAGGCCTCCATGGAGCTCGGCCTCCAAAAGCAATTTCCGGAAATAAGCACCTTTTAATGATACGAGAACCTTTGGGACTGATTAAAAAAACATTTATGAGCATGTATGTTAGCAAGCATCTAAAATTAAGCCTCATCATATGCATGCATTTTCAGCAAAATCTTAAGGACAGCGTGGCCTTTTGTCAACAATATATCTAGCATGGCCAAACACACAGAAGTAAGATGTAACTCCTGACTCACTCCAATTCTTGGCATTGTCAGCCGACGAACGGGTACTTGCAACATAGAAGCAAATCCTTCATAAAGCAATGCCATAAACGCCATCAGCACTAGAGAACACAACGCTAGACTCCAGGTCCAACAACAAATCAGGTAACAAAAAAAATGTAAATTGGCATATAATCCAGAAATAAGATGCTCCACCAACAAGTTAGAAATGACTGCCAAAGTAGGCAGTGGTAACTAGCTCAACAACAAAATAGGCCACTTAATACCACTGATGTATATACACAAAAGACCACAGTTTAGAGGCTTGCTAGTCTTGTACCAGCGTACAGGAACACGATGGAACATAGTGTTAGTACAGGATTAAGTAGCAGACAAGTTCACGATGGAACATAAGACTATTCACTCTAACCCATCTTCAACAAGCGTCTTTAACAAGTTTCATGCAAGGCATACATGTCCTTAATTTGTTTCCATAAGGCTCTATAGATCCCCTCGGCTTGATAAGATGCTGGCTTTCAACAAGGAGGGACCAAGCTACAGTGATCTCCACTTCACAGTTACCAAGCTTACAACGTCCTTGACTTACGTTGCTGGATTGGGGTGTGAAGTCAACACTTCCAATGTGTTCTCCAGCCTTTATGAAAACTGACAGCTCTCCTGTGGATTTAACAGACACCACATTTCTGGACAGCTGGAGGTAACCCTCTCCATCCACCGGCATTGTTCCAGCTTGTGAATCAAGCAGCAAAACATGCTTAGGCGAGCACGGAACACTAGATTTAGTTTTGTCTTTAGATAGTGCTGAGCAAACAATGCCATTTCCCCAAGGCAACAAGCCCTGGACAGCGCAGACACTGAGGATTGTGGCTTGGACTGATTGTTCAAGATTCTCACAGCTTAGCACTATTGTGCAAAGGCCCTGGAGGTGACTATCACCATGATTATCATCATCGTAAGTGAAGGCTTTACCGATCAATACTGCATCTTCAGACTGCACTGTGCCCTTTAGTTGTAGTTGGACTTCAATCATAACAGTGTCATCAGACATAATTGCACGAGAAGGGCCAGTCAAGTGCAAAAAAGGATTCTGCAAGCAACATTATTCATCATTAACTTGTCAACAAAGCTGCAAGCCGTAACAAGAAGAAGAACAGGAAAAAAATACGCGTGAGTACCTCTTCCGTAAGGATTTGGCAATCATCCCTAGTGCGAAGGAAGAGATGGTTGCGGCGATGGTCCACAACATCTCGGGCAGCAACTACACCATATACATTCAGTGGCCACTCGAGGGGGATCCCTTTTGTTTCTGTGACTTTAATGGAGTAGATCTGCATCGTCCTTAAGAATTTAGCATCCATCAAGGTTTGGCCGGCATTGCCTGGCATGTAGTGGGTGAACTGCATTGGGCTGAATAAAGCTGCACGCAACCAAGTGATGTGTTAGTAACGTGAGCTAACTAAAAGAGCACACACATTGCTTTTACGATCCATTCAAGAAAAACAAAGAAGAATCAATATGTCAAGTACTTAAAGAAGAATAAAGACGAATCAATATGGTTGCATACTACATGTAAATCTCCGCACCTACAAGACGAATTAGATTACTTGAGACATGGAATGGAAGTAAGGAGAACAAGAAAAGCAAACTAACTACATACAAGCATGTTTACTCACTTGGGTCTTCAAAGTTGCAACCATTGCCATGTCTACATTCCCAGCGTGTACGATAAGCAGCGAAATGGTATTCCTCAGCCCTCTTCTCCACCTCGTACTCACGCACATCGACATCCTCCTCCTCATCCACCTCTTCCTTATCCTCATCATCATCATCCCTTGCAAGGACAACTTCATCTTCCTTATTCTGCCTCATTACCACATCCCCATCCCTTGTGAGGACATCTTCATCTTCCTTATTCTGTCTCATTGCCACATCCACATCCCTTATGAGGATAGCTTCATCTTTCTTAACTTGTCTCATTACCACTACCAATTCTGGCACCCATGCACAAAGCCTGTCAATGACTGCAGAGATGGACTTCAACGTGGAGCAGCAGCGTACAAAGGACTCGTCACAAGTAAACATGCAAATTGCTAGAAATTTCAATTCTGTCGAGGATAGCTGAGGCATGGAGTCCCACAGGTCATGGAAGTGCCGGGAGAGCAAACCTAATTTGAAGTCAACCGCCCTCTCCTCCATCAAGGTCTCCTCCCCCTGCGCCTCAATAAAGTTTTTGACAGATGCAGCTATGGACATGGATATATTGTCCGGCAGCTCCTTGAACAGCTCCTTAACTGCCTGCAGCTCCTGCTCACTGAACCGATTGGAGATCGATTTGCAAATCTTGCTCTGCTTATTCACGGATCTGCTCTCGTTGCTGGTCCTCTTGGACGACTTCCCTGCCCATTCTGTCTTAGCGTCCTCGGCAATCTTGCTCTGGCTATCCATCGATTTCATCGATCGGATCCTCTTCTCAGCCTTCCCTTTGTTGCCGAGCCAACAGGCGTTCTGCTGCGCGCGGACCTTCCTCTGGGTCTCGGATTCGGCCAGACGTAAGAGCTTCTGCAACAACTCAGACATACCGGATTTCAACTCCAACAGATTCTTGTGATCCGCGGAGCCCCCGCGACGTCCAATCTCAACCATCTTATTCTCCTGGGCCTGGATCCAGAGGATACTCTCCTGAATGGAGAGTGCAGCCATGTAGATTGCACTCTGATAGAGCTCCTCGCTTAACACGGACTGGCCACTCCTTCTCTTCCAATGCCCTGCGGTCGCCGACTGACCGTCCGTCGCCCTTTCTTCTCCCCGCCGCCAACCGCCGCCGATCATTTTTGTTTGGGGGAAGGCAAAGGTACAGTGCAGGCGGGGATTGGTTATATACAGCCCCTCGGGCTCGGCCTAGCCCAGTGTGCCGGCCAGTGGAAACCCAACTCTTATCAAAATGGGCCAGCCCACGTAAGTCTTTTTTACCGTGTTTCTTTTTTAGGAAACTTCCATGAATGTTCTGACCTTTTTTTCTGGGCGGGTTACTTCGTTTCTTCGGGTTTTGTCGCTTTTTCTCGTTTATTTTTAATTATTATTTTTTCATTTTCTCTTTTATATTTCTTTTTTATTTTCCCTTTTTCTTCTTTGATTTTCTTTTTTACTTCTAATGAAATTATTAGTAAAAAATGTGATGAAATCAGTGAACTTATCACAAACTCGTGACTTTTTTCAATTCATGTGAATCTTTTTTTAATTCGTGAACTATTTTATTTTAGCGATCTTTGTTCAAATTTATGCACTGTCCTAGTCTTGAACTTTTTAAAAATTCATGAACTTTTTCGCATATTTCATTAAACTTCTTCAAAAAATTGAACATTTTTTAAAGAAATATTAAATTTTATCTTTTTCAAGAATGACGGGGGATAACCCCAGGGTAGGTCCATCGAGCCTACTCCTTTGCCTTCTACCTGAAAGGAAAAGCACGACTCATTCTATGCGGCCCAATCCCCGTGGCCGGCTAGGGGCGAGACGGTTGAATCTCCCTGGCCGGCTAGGAAGCTCCTGTCGGCTAGGGGCGAGATGGTTACCTCCCTCTAGCCGTATAAGCCTCGCCGGCCGGCTAGAGGCGAGACGGCCGTTCCCAGGGCGGCTAGTGAGGCGGCTAGCCGGCTAGGGAGTACAAGGCACATCAAATCGTAGGTCATGACGATGTCGTACGGTTAAAGGTGAATACTCGTCAGCCAAGGTACAGGATTGGAGAGCACGGTAGGTATAGTGTCAGCGGCCATGCCGCTGACCTACTCCGGCTCCGATCCATCATTCTCCACAGTGTCGGTCCATCAAACTCCCACTCCATTATCACACTCGGCGTGGGAACACTCGAGACGGCCGTACTCGCAACCCATGACGAATCTTGCAAGACGACGCCAGACGTACAACACGTGTCCCGCGTCGGCTCTACGCGAGAGCCTCATTGGCTAGCCGGCGGGTCCCATAGCCAGATGGGACCTCACAGCCGGCGGGCCCCTCCAGCGACAAGACAAGACCACTGCGGGCCCCCTGGTCAGCCGGCGAGGCTGCCAACTGGGTCCCACTCATGTACTTTTATCCTTATTGTAGGTCGGTGGGTTCGTCTATAAAACCCCCCGACCCCCCTCCATGCAGAGGGTCGGCCAATCCTTCACACACACACTACAGGAGAGGTAGATGCGAGCCGACTACTCCTTCTTCCTCCTCCGTAGAACAACTCCAGGAGCACATTGTAGCCTCATTGGTGCATTATACATTCTGGCAGGATTAGGGGTGTTATCTCCACAGAGCCCCGAACCTGGGCACATCGTGTGTTCCATGCTTGTACCAACCCCGTTCCCAGCGCCCGCCGGTGTCACTTCGGTTCCCACCATCTTTAGCCTACCTATGGCATATGTTGTGAGTAAACAACAACATTTGGCGCCCACCGTAGGGCCGTCCGCAGCATCAGCCGGATTTATGCGTTGGGCGGGGCCCTTCGCCAACACCGTCGGATGCTTCGCGTCCGGACCGATCAGCATGCCCGTGGAGCCTGCCCTTGAGGAGGCATCTGCGATGTTGATCGACGTCCCAGTCCGTCTCATGGATTCTGATGGGGAGTGATACGTTCATTTTGCATCATGCTTTCATGTTGATATTTATTGCTTTATGGGCTGTTATATTACTTTGTGGTACCATATTTATACCTTTTCTCTCTTATTTTGCAAGGTTTATTTGAAGAGGGAGAATTCAGGCAGCTGGAATTCTGGACAGGAAAAGGAGCAAATCTTAGTCCACTATTCTGCACAACTCCAAATGCCCTCAAAATTTACGTGGAATTTTTTGGAATTATATAAAAAATATTGGGCGAAAGAAGTACCAGAGGGGAGCTACCAAGGCGCCACAAGCTTGGTAGCCGCCAACCCCCTGGTGGCGGCTACACGGCTTGTGGGCTCCCTGACGGCCCACTGCCCCTCCTCTTTTGCTATATGAAGGGTTTCGTTCCAGAAAAAAATCAATCGGGAGCTTTTTCGTGGTTTCTCCGCCGCCACGAGGCGGACTTGAGCAGATCCAATCTAGAGCTCCGGCAGGACGATCCTACCGGGGAAATTTCCCTCCCGGAGGGGGAAATCGCCGCCATCGTCATCACCAACACTCCTCTCATCGGAGGGGAGGCATCTTCATCAACATCTTCATCAACACCATCTCCTCTCCAATCCCTAATTCATCTCTTGTAACCAATCTCCGTCTCGCGACTCCGATTGGTACTTGTAAGGTTGCTAGTAGTGTTGATTACTCTTTGTAGTTGATGCTAGCTGGATTACTTGGTGGAAGAGTTTATGTTCAGATCCTTGATGCTATTCATTACACCTCTGATCATGATTATGATTATGCTTTGTGAGTAGTTACTTTTGTTCCTGAGGACATGGGATAAGTCATGCTAATAATAGTCATGTGAATTTGATATTCGTTCGGTATTTTGATATGATGTATGTTGTCTTTTCCTCTAGTGGTGTTATGTGAACGTCTACTACATAACACTTCACCATATTTGGGCCTAGAGGAAGGCATTGGGGAGTAGTAAGTAGATGATGGGTTGCTCGAGTGACAGAAGCTTAAACCCCAGTCTATGCGTTGCTTCGTAAGGGGCTGATTTGGATCCACTAGTTTAATGCTATGGTTAGACGTTGTCTTAATTCTTCTTTCGTAGTTGCGGATGCTTGCGAGAGGGGTTAATCATAAGTGGGATGCTTGTCCAAGTAAGGGCAGTACCGAAGTGCCGGTCCACCAACATATCAAACTATCAAAGTAACGAATGCGAATCATATGAACATGATGAAACTAGCATGACAGAAATTCCCGTGTGTCCTCGGGAGCGTTTTTCCTCCTATAAGACTTTGGTCAGGCTTGTCCCTTGCTACAAAAGGGATTGGGCCACTTGCTGCACCATTGCTACTACTTGTTACTTGTTACTTTTCGCTTGCTACGTTTCACCTTGTTACACCATCACTTGTTACTGCTACTTTCAGTGCTTGCAGTTATTACTTTGTTGAAAACCATTTATGAGAGCCTTCTGCTCCTCGTTGGGTTCGACACTCTTACTTATCGAAAGGACTACGATTGATCCCCTATACTTGTGGGTCATCAAGACTCTTTTCTGGCGCTGTTGCCGGGGAGTGAAGTGCCTTTGGTAAGTGGAAATTGGTAAGGAAACATTTATATACTGTGCTGAAATTTGTTGTCACTTGTCACTATGGAAACTGTTCCTTTGAGGAGTTTGTTTGGGGTATCTTCACCACAAACGGAAGCACGAGGAGTTGTTCCTCAACCTGAGGTACCTACTGAAAATATCTTTTATGAAATTCCTTCGGGTATGCTTGAGAAACTGCTGGCTAATCCTTTTACAAGAGATGGATCTTCACATCCAGACTTGCATCTGATCTATGTAGATGAAGTTTGTGGTGTATCTAAGCTTGCAGGTTTGCCCGAGGATGAGGTAAAGAAGAAAGTCTTTCCTTTATCTTTGAAGGATAAGGCGTTGACATGGTATAGGCTATGTGATGATACTAGATCATGGGACTACAATCGGTTGAAATTGGAATTTCATCAAAAGTTCTATCCTATGCATTTAGTACATCGTGATCGGATTTATATTTATAAATTTTGGTCTCGTGACAGGGAAAGCATAGCTCAAGCTTGGGGGAGGCTTAAATCAATGCTATATTCATGCCCCAATCATGAGCTCTCGAGAGAAATTATCACTCAAAACTTTTATGCTCGGCTTTCTCATGAAGATCGTACCATGCTTGACACTTCTCGTACCGGTTCTTTTATGAAGAAAGATATTGACCACAAGTGTAATTTATTGGAAAGAATCAAACGTAACTCTGAAGATTGGGAGCTGGAGGAAGGTAAGGAGTCAGGTATGAATTCACAGTTTGATTGCATTAAATCTTTTGTTGAGATAAACACTTCTAGAGATTTTAGCGGTAAGTATGGACTTGACTCTGAGATAGTAGCTTCTCTATGTGAATCTTTTGCTGCTCATGTTGATCTTCCCAAAGAGAAGTGGTTTAAGTATCATCCTCCTGTAGAAAGAAACATAGTCAAAACCAATCTAGTTGAGGAGAAAGTCATTGCTTTTAGTTATCCTGTTGTTCCTTGTGCCTACACTGAGAAACCACCATACCCTGCTAGGATAAAGGATTATTCTAAAGCTCCAACTGTGATACGTATGGGTTACATTAGACCACTTGCACCCCCTGAGCAGATTAGAGTTGAACCTAGTGTTGCTATTATCAAAGATCTCTTAGCCGAAGACGTAGACGGGCATGTTATCGAATTCTGTGAGGACTCCGCTAGATTGCTAAACCTCACGCGAAAGACAAATACGAACCTGTAGTTGGCCTGCCCGTTGTTTCTGTCAAGATAAGAGATCACTGTTACCATGGTTTATGTGATATGGGAGCTAGTGTTAGTGCAATACCCCGTTCTCTATATGATGAAATCAAAGATGAGATTGCACCTGCTGAGCTAGAACCCATTGATGTCACTATTACGCTAGCTAATAGAGACACTATCTGCCCTGTGGAAATTGTGAGAGACGTAGAAGTCCTGTGTGGTAAGACGAAGTATCCTACTGATTTCCTCGTCCTTGGTACTGCGCAAGATAGCTTTTGTCCCATCATATTCGGTACACCCTTTCTCAACACTGTCAATGCTCACATTGATTGCATTAAGCAGACTGTCATGGTTAGTTTCGAGGGTGTGTCTCATGAATTTAACTTCTCAAAGTTTGGAAGACAACCCCATGAAAAGGAGTCGTATGGTAGGGATGAAATCATTGCTCTTGCCTCTATTGACGTACCTCCTACGGATCCTTTAGAGCAATATCTGCTTGAGCATGAAAATGATATGCGTATGGAGGAAAGAGATGAGATAGACAAAATTGTCTTAGAACAATATCCTATTCTCATGAATAATCTGCATGTTGAACTGCTTGGGGATCCTCCCCCACCAAAGGGTGATCCTGTGTTCGAGCTAAAACAGTTTCCTGATACTCTTAAGTATGCCTATCTTGATGAGAAGGAGATATATCCTGTTATTATTAGTGCTCTCCTCTCAGAGTACGAAGAGAAGAAGTTACTAAAAACTCTGAGGAAGCACCGTGCTGCTATTGGAGATACTCTTGATGATCTTAAGGGTATTAGTCCCACCCTATGTCAGCACAAGATTAAAACCGATCCTGATTCTAAACCAGTTGTTGATCATCAAAGGAGATTAAATCCTAAGATGAAAGAGGTCGTTAGAAAAGAAATATTGAAGCTTCTGGAAGCAGGAATCATTTATCCTGTTGCTCATAGTGATTGGGTAAGTCCAGTACAATGCGTACCTAAGAAGGGAGGTATCACCGTCGTTCCTAATGATAAGGATGAATTAATCCCACAAAGGATTATTACTGGCTATAGGATGGTGATAGACTTTCGAAAACTGAACAAGGCAACTAGGAAGGACCATTATCCTTTACCGTTCATCGACCAGATGCTAGAAAGGCTATCCAAACACACACACTTCTGCTTTCTAGACGGTTATTCAGGTTTCTCGTAAATACCTGTTGCACTCTGATCAGGAGAAAATCACTTTCACCTGCCCCTTCGGTACCTTTGCTTATAGACGTATGCCTTTTGGCTTATGCAATGCACCTGCCACCTTTCAAATATGTATGATGGCTATATTCTCTGACTTTTGTGAAAAGATTGTCGAGGTTTTCATGGATGACTTCTCCGTTTACGGGTCTTCCTTTGATGATTGCCTCAGCAACCTTGAACGAGTCTTACAGAGATGCAAAGATACCAACCTCGTCTTGAATTGGGAGAAGTGCCACTTTATGGTTAATTAAGGCATCATCTTAGGACACAAAATCTCTGAAAGAGGCATTGAAGTTGATAAGGCTAAGGTTGATGCAATTGAGAAAATGCCTTGCCCCACAGATATCAGAGGTATACGAAGTTTCCTAGGTCATGCTGGCTTCTATAGAAGGTTCATTAAAGACTTCTCTAAGATTTCTAGGCCTCTTACCAACCTCTTGCAGAAGGATGTTCCTTTTGTTTTTGATGAGGATTGTGAGGAAGCTTTCCAAATACTTAAGAAGGCTTTGATAACCGCACCTATTGTTCAACCACCTGACTGGAACTTGCCCTTGAAATCATGTGCGATGCTAGTGATTATGCTATTGGTGCTGTTTTAGGACAAAGACTTAAGAAGAAGTTGAATGTTATTCACTACGCTAGTAAAACTCTAGACGGTGCCCAAAGAAACTATGCCACTACGGAGAAGGAATTTTTAGCAGTCGTGTTTGCATGTGAAAAGTTCAGATCTTATATAGTTGACTCCAAAGTCACTATTCACTCTGATCATGCTGCTATTAGGTACCTTATGGAGAAGAAGGACGCTAAGCCTAGGCTGATCAGATGGGTTCTCCTGCTACAGGAATTTGATTTGCATGTCGTTGACTGAAAGGATACTGATAACCCTATAGCAGATAACTTGTCCAGGCTAGAGAATGTCCTTGATGACCCACTACCTATTGATGACAGCTTCCCTGATGAGCAGTTAAATGTCATCCGCACTTCACATAGTGCACCGTGGTATGCTGATTACGCAAACTATATCGTAGCCAAATACATACCACCCATTTTCACCTATCAGCAAAAGAAGAAATTCTTCTTTGATTTGAGACACTACTTTTGGGATGATCTTCACCTTAATAAGGAAGGAGTAGATGGTGTTATTAGATGTTGTGTGCCTGAACATGAACAAGGACAGATCTTGCAGAAGTGTCATTCCGAAGCCTACGGAGGACACCATGCTGGAGATAGAACTGCTCATAAGGTATTGCAATCAGGTTTCTATTGGCCCACTCTCTTCAAGGATGCCCGTAAGTTTGTCTTGTCTTGTGACGAATGCCAAAGAATAGGGAACATCAGTAAACGTCAAGAAATGCCTATGAACTATTCACTTGTCATTGAACCATTTGATGTGTGTGGCTTTGATTATATGGTACCCTTCCCGAGTTCCAATGGGTATACTCACATCTTAGTTGTTGTGGATTACGTCACTAAGTGGGTAGAAGCTATCCCCACTAAAAATGCTGATCACCACACCTCTATTAAGATGCTCAAAGAAGTCATTTTCCCAAGATTTGGAGTCCCTAGATATTTGATGACTGATGGCGGTTCACACTTCATTCATGGTGTTTTCCGCAAGATGCTCGCTAAGTATGATGTCAACCATAGAGTTGCATCTCCTTATCATCCTAAGTCTAGTGGTCAAGTGGAGTTGAGCAATAGGGAGATCAAATTGATCCTACAAAAGACTGTCAATAAATCTCGAAAGAATTGGTCTAGCAAACTTGACGATGCACTATGGGCTTATAGGACTGCTTATAAGAATCCCATGGGCATGTTGCCGTATAAAATGGTTTAGGGTAAGGCCTTTCATTTACCTCTTGAGCTGGAACACAAAGCTTATTGGGCAATCAAAGAGCTCAACTTCGATTTCAAACTTGCCGGTGCGAAGCGGTTGTTTGATGTCAGCTCATTAGATGAATGGAGGGCCCAGGCATATGAGAATGCCAAGTTGTTCAAGGAAAAGGTTAAGAGATGGCACGATAAACGAATACAGAAACGAGAATTCAATGTAGGTGATTATGTCCTGCTATACAGTTCTCGCTTAAGATTCTTCGCAGGCAAGCTTCTCTCTAAATGGGAAGGTCCTTACGTTGTCGAGGAAGTATATTGTTCCGGTGCCATCAAAATCAATAACACAGAAGGAAATTTTCCTAGAGTGGTAAATGGGCAAATAATCAAGCATTATATCTCTGGTACTCCCATAAATGTTGAGACCAATATCATCAATATCATAACTCCAGAGGAGTACATAAGGGATGTTTATCAGCATGTTTCAGACCCTAAAAACGAAGAGGTATCTGTTTCGGTAAGTAATTGACTCCGAAACTTTTCCAATAGGAAATTTCCTCTGTTTTGGAATTTTTGGAAAATTAGAAAAATAAAAAGCAGTCAGAAGAGCGCACGAGGCAGCCACAAGCTTGGTAGCCGCCACCTACCCCCCTGGTGGCGGCTAGGGGGCTTGTGAGCACCTCGTGTGCCTCCCGGACTCCGTTTCCTTGCGGAGCACTCCTTCTGGTCCAGAAAAAATCATTATATATTCGCCCGAAGGTTTTGATCTCCGTATCACGCAGTTTTCCTCTGTTTTCGTTTCAAGCCTGTTGTCTGCCGCAGATTTAGGTTAAGATGTCTTCTCAATATTCAAAAGAAGAGATCTATGTGGCCGATGATCGTGCTAACTCTAGGATTAATGGGGACTTGGAACCATATGGCTGGACCACTGACGAGGAAGAGGACTATGATCCCAAGGGGAAGGAACAAACGAGTTCCGACGTAGAGGAGGCTCCTCTACCTCAACCTGGACGCACTCATGTGGAGTTCAAGAAGTCAAGCCTCCCTGACTAAAGGAAGAAGCCTAAGACCTTGTTTATTCCCTCTCGTTTCTTGCAGGATAGTAAGCAAGAACTTTGCCATAGAGTGTTGAAAATTAAGGAGGAAAATGACGATCTGAGGGAGCAGAACTTTTTGCTCAAGTGGAAATTAGACAAGCTCAAGACTGCTTCAACAACACCACCACCATCACCACAAAAGAAAGACAACTAAGCATTGATATGGGCAATCCCCTTGGCTTTTGCCAAGCTTGGGGGAGTTCCCCTGGTATCGTATCACCTTTATATCTTTTGCTTTTACCTTTGTTTTAGTTCTTTCCTTTTCAGTTTTTTATTTCTTCTCTTAGAGGAATAAGTCTTTAGTGTTTAGTTTGAGCCTTTTGCTTTTGTCTCTCCCCCGATGTTTTCGAGCTCGTGAGCTATAAAATAAAGAGTATCTTAGTCAAGGGCTTTGCTTTGTGTCGTGATCAAAAGTATGAAAAGAACGATAGCATGAAAGATCATGAGATGATCTTATGAAAAGTGATAGCTTCACATATGACACGTATGATGATTGAAACTTGTTGAGAATAAATCAACATAGACCTTAGTAATTGTTGCAATTAATAAGAAGTAATAAGGAAAGAGAGGTTCACATATAAATATATCATCTTAGACACTTTTTACAATTGTGAGCACTCACCAAACTATTACATGCTTAGGAGTAGATGTTGGACAAGGAAGACAACATAATGAATTGTATTTGCTTGGTTCCAAACAATGTTATATGATTAGAGATCCCTTAGCATGTGACGATTGCTTCCACCTCATATTAGCCAAAACTCCCGCACCAAGTAGAGATACTACTTGTGCATCCATAAACCTTGATTCCCGTGATGCTTTGGGTAATCTCACAGTTGAGGTTTTCCACTAGGGAATCCGACGAGATCGCGAGCTTCGGATTGAGGATTTCTATGCGGCTTGTGGTAATTTGTGATGGACTAGTTGGAGCACCCCTGCAGGGTTAAATCTTTCGGAAAGCCGTGCCCGCGGTTATGTGGCAACGTGGAAACTTTGTTTAACACCAGTTCTAGATAACTTGAAGTTAACTTAATTAAAACTTGACAACTGTGTGCGTAACCGTGACTGTCTCTTTCGTGAGTACCTTCTCCGATCGAGGACACGGTGGGGTTATGTCTGACGTAGGTAGGTGTTCAGGATCATTCATTTGATCATCAGTAGTTCACGTTCGTTATGCGTAGATCTTCCCCCTCTTTATTCTTGTACTCGTAAGTTAGCCACCAAATATATGCTTAGCCGCTGCTGCAACCTCACCACTTAACCATGCCTCTCCCTTTAAGCTTTGCTAGTCTTGATACCTTTGGAAATGAGATTGCTGAGTCCCCTGTGGCTCACAGATTACTACAACACCAGTTGCAGGTACAGGTAAAGGTTACTTGACGCGAGCGCGTTGATTGTTCATTTGGAGTTGCCTCTTCTTCTTCTTCATCGATCTAGGTTGGGTTCCAGGCCGGCAGCCTGGGATAGCAAGGATGGACGTCGTTCTTCTTTTGTCGTTTATTTTCGTCCGTAGTCGGACCCTGCTCTTACTCTTGTTGATTATGTAATGTACTGATGTGACTCTGATGTAGCTTGTGGCGAGTGTAAGCCAAAATTCTATATATCTCTTCTTTTCAGTACATGTACTTGTAACGATATCCATTCTTGCGACACGACGAGATGCGCTTCTATCCCTGACGAGGCCCTCGTGCCAAATTGAGGATAGGGTCGCATCTTGGGCGTGACAACTGCATACCAATTATACAATAAAAATCGCAACATAGATAATTTGTGAACATGGTGAGTGGTTGCAACTTGCAAGCATATAGGTGCATCAAAGAAAGCTAAACTGTTGCTAGGAAGCTACTGAGCAACAAAAGCAAGCACCACATGAGAAAAACTGGGGATAAAGGAACACGGGGGAAAGTCAATCCAGAGCACTAGACCTAGGCGACACCTACAATGGCGATGCAGTCGATGGGTCGGAACTCCAAGTTATGTTGATATGTGCCTTCTGCGGGGAGAGACATGCCACATTAGTAAGCTGTTGCACTGCAGCTATGCCATCATGGATTTCCACAAGAGCCTTTTTAAGGTCAAATGCAGTCACTCGAGTAGCTGAGTCCAAAGCAGCCCTAACAAGTTGATGAATTTGGCTAGATGCAACACGAACCACTTCTAGATAGTCTGATCATTCCTTACTTATCTCTGCTATGACTCACCTTTTGCTCTTTAATCTCGTTCTTTTTCTGGGTACCAGGTCTGAGGCTTATATTTTTTCTTTGCCCTTGCTTCAGCTGCTCATAGTTGTAATCGACAAGCGCCTTGTGCCGCCGATTTCCCATGAACTTGATTGCTCGGGCTGCTGCACTATTCATCGAGGTTGCTCCATCTTTGCATATGGGACTTGACACCAATTTCTAGCCAGATGCAGCGCCCAACTCCTCTCTTGTGGGGCAAAACGTAACTACCGATATATATCCCCCTTGCTCAAGTTCATGCGCAAAGTAGTGGTTTAGAGAGGTAGAGCTTCTCAAACAATGTCTCCAACAGGAACCTGTCGGAAAGATCGGAACCGCCGAGCATTACATAAGCATGAAAAGATGAATGTGAAGGTCAAGTGTATACTATAATCATGTCACAAATAAAAAGCTCAGTAGTAAAGATTCATTAGACATGCTTTTGAAAATAACAACCAGTGAGACCCATACATGTGCAAGACAAACTGAATCCATAATATTACTGAAATATAAATTCAGAAATAGGCAAATAAAATTTGTTCAGTTCAGTTGACAAAAGCATGAATTAAAATAAATTGTCACTAAGTAAGCTCTTGTTCCTATAACCACTTAATATAAAGAACCCCATACATATTTCGGTAAACGGTAGAGGAGCGTTCAATTTTAATAGGCCATAACCTGTAGCCTAACTGTCTTTCCTTAGCGCTTTCTATCCCCTCTGAACCTTTCTATCAGTTCTACCAGTGCACAAGAGAGCAAACAATCGCAGGCATACATCACCAGTTCTATTGTGAAGTCCCGATTCTGCTCCTCTTGACGATGTGCTGCTGCAGCTTTCTACAGTAGCCGGTGATCATCAGGATGATGTGATGGAAGATAATGCTCCCTGAATTCGCAATTTATCCCTGGTAAAGGAGGCAACATAAAACAAAAGAAGGTGCAAAGAAAAAGACTTTACTCTGAATTTGTACCGCTGCATGCAAGCCACCACGAACATGTGGCACGGCCAGAGTCTCGTCGCTTCTGGCACATCTAGCCTTATCTGAAGTTTCATAACCAAGTTTTGGAGCAATGGCCGGCATAGGATCTCGGCGGGCGCCATCGTGGAGGTCATGGCGGGTTGGGTGGCGCCGAATCGGATAGAGGAGGTGGATGGCGCGCGGATCCGGGAGGAAGGCACCGGATCTGGCCGGTGGAGATCCCGTGGCGCGCTGAGCTCCTGGAGGGAAGGAGAGAAAATGAGATGAGAGAGAGAGAGAGAGAGAGAGGGGAAAGAGAGAAGGCAGGGGAGCGGCGGTGTGACCTGGGAATCGGCGGCGACGTTGCCGGACGCCGGACGACGCGCGAGGGAGGTCGGGGAGGAGGCGCACAGGAGGAGGAGCTCGGGGTCGGGGATAAGGGTTGCAGACATAATATCTAACAATTGCAATGGTTTTTACGCAAAAACGAAACGTTTTTCTAAAGTGTCACTTAAACAGAGACTGCGGGTTGAACATCTAAAACCTCGGGGGCTTTTTTACAAAACTAACACGATCAGCCTGTGCTTCTCGATATACTGGGCCGGGCTGAGTAAGACAATATATCACCACTCCCCCGTTTGCATCCTATCTGAAAACCCTACTCGGTACCTTTGCCCTCCCCTAAACAAAAACTGGTGGCGGCGGCGGCGGCGGCGAGACGACAGACGGTGAGATGGCGACCGCAGGGAATTCAAGTGGTTGTAGTGGCGAGTCCGTGTTAAGCGAGGAGCTCTATCTGGCTGCAATCTCCGTGTATGAGAGTATCCGCTGGATTCAGGTCCAGGAGGACAAGATGGCTGAGATCTCCGCAGTTCGCAATAATTTGCTTGGGTTGAAATCAGATATATTCAAGTTGTTTGAGAAGATCTCCCGTCAGTCAGATTCCGATACCCAGAAGAGGATCTGCGCTATGCAGAACGCCTGTCATGATTTGAAATCGTTGGAAACCCAGAGCAAGATTGGCGACGGCGGTGAGATAGAAATGAGGTGTGAGGAGTCGAAGCCAAGGAGTGCCGCGTCCCTAGAACTCGAGGATCTGCTCCATCGTGCCGCAGTACAAACCCAGATGTGGATAGGCGAAGACGCAGAAAGTGAGGAGCTGCTTGATCTGGTCGCAAGGGAGACACAGGGGAGGATCGTTGGCCAGGCTGACAATCTGTCCTCCCTACCCAAATTTACCAGTGAGATCATGTCGAAATTCAGAGAAGTTGCCGGTGACATTGCTATCGTATTTGAAGCACAACAGAACCGGAAGGAAGCACTAGCAGTGCTGAGCTTCGGCTTCAGGCTACAGTTGCTCTCCAAGCAGATTGATGAGCTGTGGCGTGAGATGTGCAAATTACTGAGAGCTTTCTCCCCAGAAAACAAAGATGTAATGAGAACCATGATTATGTTTACCTGTGAACCATACCTACGCCGTATCTGCGAATTGCAATGGATCTCTGAACGTATCAGTATGCTCCAGCGGATGGACTCAGACTTCGACTCCAAAGTGAAATCCATGATCATAGAGTTGAAATCTGAATCCTTCTTGTCTGCCATGGAGAAGTTGAAGGAGGAGAGCCGCAGGCAAGGCTGTGGAGACCAAAAAGTTTCCATGGAGATGGAGGAGAAGAGATTCACTGCCTACCGACTCTACTGGGAACGTACATGGGGCAACACCAACAGCTTCGAAGCCCAAAGTGAGTCAACATGCATGTATGCTAGTTATCTGGTGGTAGTTAGTTTTCTTTTTGACATACTGCATGTCTCAAGAAAAGCTGGTTTCTTGCAATTTGGAATTTACTCCACTTCAATATGCAACGATATTGATTCTGCTTTATTCTTCTTGAATGGATCGTAAATGGAATCTTGCCACTCTAGTTCATGTTAGATCTCTAACTCATACTTTAACTTGGATGCAGCGATATTGAGCCCCATGCTCTTTACACATTGCACACCAAGCCGCATCCCAGTTGAAGCTGCTGCCGGGAGTACCTTGCAGATCTACTCCGTCAAAATCTCGTTAACAGACAAAATCTTGTTTAGGGACAAAATCAGCTTCCCA
Organism: Hordeum vulgare subsp. vulgare; assembly: GCF_904849725.1. Classification (NCBI taxonomy): domain Eukaryota; kingdom Viridiplantae; phylum Streptophyta; class Magnoliopsida; order Poales; family Poaceae; genus Hordeum; species Hordeum vulgare. Next base: position 628,121,352 of record NC_058519.1, read on the forward strand.
TTGGAGGTGTACGGAGTGGTCGCGGCCCGAGATGCTGTGGACCGCTGTCGCAACCCTATCTTCCTTCGTAGAAGGAATTTCTGCCAAATCCTCACAGAACAAGTATGAATACTATTTCCTTTCTCTTAGTATTTTGTTTGTTGCTTGTAATCCCTTGTTGATTAGCCAATGGCAATGGTGATGCTCATAGGATCCTTTCTTGCGATTGACTGGCCCGGTCCGTGCAATTGTGTCGATCGAGACTGTTTACATCGAAATCCAACTAAGAGTAAAGGGCGTAACAAAATCTGAAGATAGAGCATTGATCAGTGCATTCTACTTTTACAATGGTGACAGTTCCCCGCAGGTAGCCAAAAATAGCTTTTGCACAGTGGAGTTATGCAATGAGCAACTTAAACAGTCGGTCCAGGCCACTATCCTGAGTGTGCATGTTACAGCTGAAGCTGGATCATTGCCTTTTCCACATGGTGGGCGAGTTGTTTGCTCTTCACTACCTCAGGATGTTGATAAAGATATTGCTGGGCAAGTTGTAATTCTTGATTTAGAAGGTGGAATGGCTAAAGCTGGTTACCTTGACCTGTCAAGGCATGTAGTTTCTGTGGAATTGGATGGACAGTTGAAAGTTCTCATGGAGGCCTATACGCCATCGCAGTCTGTTGAAAGTACTCATGCTCTCTTCATCACACCTCAAAAATGGAACATAAGTAAACATAAGTGCAACTTTGGTAGCTATCAAGTGGGGATTACTATAGCTTGGTCCTTGATAACCTCGAAGACACTATCCTGATGAATAGGAACAAGGACGTTTGGGCAGTGTGTAAGCTTGTTCAAGATGATAATGGCTATCTTGCTACTGGACATGTCCATCTTTTGAAGACTGTCTTTGCTGCCGTTTCGTGATGTATTGTGCTATTAGGCATTGGAAGCTATGAACATTTTAATTATAGTCATTCTATGTGAACCTTTATTATGTGGAATATGTGAGCTATCGTTAATAGGTTATGCTGTGCTTGATAGTTGATCATGTTAACCAGGATGTCTTAAATGATTACCTGAACTATTATTATTTACCAACCAAAATTAGATTGGTATTGCCTGCACGTTCCAGCTCTCAAGTTATTATTGATTGAACTTGTATTGAATGGGGTGCTGTTACTAGTGATGAACAATGTTGTTAGTTAATTTTTTATTATATTGACTAGTTGGAGGTACTACTGAACTTAAGTGAAAAAGGTTCCTTTTGGTGAGTGAATCTTTGCTGGTCCAAGTGTGTTGCAAATATCAGAGGGATCTTAAGATTTGTTTATGTTGTTTGCTGCCCTCATTCTATCCACCTAATTATGCGTGTTTTGTTTCCCCTGTTTTCTTGATGGGTAGCATGTTCTCCAGCAGTATAAGTTTTAGCCGTGGTCTGAACAGTTAATGGGAAGCAGTTGGTCTCCCCTGGCATTAGGAAGACTGCTAGTTAGTGGGATTGTTGCTGGTTATTTTGCATAAGACTAGATCCAGGCTCATTATAACCGAATATATGTATA